>NW_026521900.1:5722500-6415833 GCF_021234435.1 Artibeus jamaicensis | reverse complement strand
GTCGCCAAAGGTCCTGGAAGAAATGAATGTCCCCAAAGGTGACCAACAAAGCAGGGGGCTTTTCGCTGTCGAAGCAATTGTTGGATGGAGTGAAATAACTGGAGAACTGTACGATTAGAAGTTGTGATTAAAGGGACAGTTTCCAAAACAGTTAACGCATGGACAATATATTGACTGTCAGAATAAAGATTAAAAGGTTCAGGGATAAGGAGGAAGGCCTGATGAACAGCAAAGAGTTCGACTTCTTGAGCAGAACTGGAGGCGACCTGCCAAACCTGGGATTTTTCCGGGGTGATTAGAACGGCGTGTCCATTAGATGAACCATCTGTGAATAAATTGACGGCGGAAGTTAAAGGGATGAGGGAGAGATTTTTGGGAATGATAAAATGGGCTTGAGAGGCAAAATGCAAAATCTTGCCCTTCGGGAAATGATGAGACCTGTCCTGAGAAGCCTTCAAAGGCCAATGGAAAATAATCATTCATTTTCATTAGCCAGGAAAACTGCTCGGAAGTATATGGTATGACTATAACAGGAGGGTCTCGTCCTAAGATCTGGATAGACACTTTGCGTCCCTGCTGAACTCGCTCGGCTACTAACGAGGCATAACAGGCAAGCACCTTCTTTGGCGTTGCCGGGCCGTGAATCCACTGGAGTACCCCATGCTGGTAGAGAGCTCCTGTCGGGGCGATAGAAGAAGGTATTATTAACAAGGACCAAGGTTGTGAAATATCACAGTAAGACAATTGGGCGGACTGAAGAGCGTCTTCCACCAGCCGTAGGGCCTGCCGTGCGCTCGGGGTGAGCGCTCGAGCAGAGGCAGGATTGGAATCTCTGTTAAGTGAGGTAAAAAGAGGCTTACGGTCGCCGGTGGTAAGTTTCAAAGATGGGCGTATCCAGTTGATTTCTCCTAGTAGGGTCTGAAAATCATGCAAAGTCTGCAGGTGCGAAGTATCAATCTGCAATTTTTGAGGCGAAAAAAGTTAGGGGCTTAAGTTGGTATCCAAGATAGGAGTAAGGGTAAGCATTTTGGATCTTATCAGCTGCTATTTGCAGACCGAAAACGGCTAAGTCTTGTTTCATCCTAGAAAATGCTAAAATCAAAAGGTCATGATTGGAATGCGCTAGCAAGATATCATCCATATCATGAATGACTAAAATTGAGGGGAACTTATCTCGTGTTCCCTGAATAGCTTGTTGCACAAACTTTTGACACAAGGTAGGACTATTAGCCATACCCTGAGGTAAAACTTTCTATTGAAATCTTAACATTGGTTCTTGAAGATTAGTGGAGGGAACACTAAAAGCAAATCGCTGACAATCAGAGGGGAACAGTGGAATAGTATAAAAACAGTCCTTTAAGTCAATCACAATCTTATAAGTAGATGGAGGGATAGCAGCAGGAGATGGAAGTCCAGGCTGCAACGCACCCATGGGGAACATGGAAGCATTTACTCTCCTCAAATCCTGAAGGAGCCTCCACTTTCCTGACTTCTTTTTGATAATAAATATAGGAGAATTCTATGGTGACCTGGAAGGTTCAATATGTCCGGCAGCAAGCTGCTCCTGTACCAGCTTTCTAGCTGCCTCTCATGTTATTCCAAGCCTGCGAGCAACTTCAGACCTAGCTTGTCGCTCACAGCTCTCATGATATTCAGCAAGCCATAACAAATAATCACCCCCAGTTAACACTGCCTTACACATAGTTTTCCAATCTTGTGGGGGAAGAGCAAGGCTCGCGATAGTTTCCATGGTAGCAATGGTGAAGGGAGCAGTAGCCCCATATTGGGCACAGGCCAATTTTAACTCCTTCAAGGTCTTGTAAGGAATAGGCTCATAATCTCGCCACTGTTGGCCCTGATCATTCTGCCTCTGAAGGACAAGGAAAATCTGTCTCTCGGGGGAGAAACCATCTATTGACTCCCCAATCTTCCTCCAAGTATTAATATTAATCGTTCCTTCTATAGGAAACCAAGGACATACTTGTTGGACAAAATCCACAAAACGATGGATTTGCCCCTTAGAGGTTGTGACACCTCGTCCCCTTAATAGGGTGCACAATACTTGTTTAAACAACTCCCTTTCGGAAGAGTGGGAATTCCCCATTATTATGCTCTCCTGCACCGCTCCCTGATACTTTTTACTTTTAACTTACCGGGCCCCCATAGCAGCGGTCCTCTCGGGATCTCAAATCCTCACGATTCTGGACTCTTCAGGTCCCTGTTCCGGGCGCCACTCTGCCGCAGCCCGCTGCGGCAAGGGTGGTCGTGAGGCTGAGCTAGGGACTGAAATAAAGGAGAGGACCAAATGCTCTGCTGGCATAAGGCAAGTTTATTGCGCAGTCTTCTGGCTTATATACAATCTTGGATACAAAGGAGAACAAAGGAGAAGCCTTCTGGCACGTAGCTTACTTCCTTGACCTACAAAAGTTATCTCTTCCCTTAGAGTCCGGACGTTCCCAAGCTAAGACACTTTCTTGGTACATGATGCACAGGCCAAAGATATGAGTTGCTGGGAGAAGCGGCTACTTTCTCAAGGGGTCAGAGAACTGTTATAACCCAAGATAGCCCCGAGGCTGGAAACCAAGTCCAGTCACCACACCCGCAGTGCTAGACCCTATCCTCGACCCCTCACAGGCCTCTTGGGCTCCAAGTCGGAGACTGCTGGGTAGTCAGAGGTGTTTTATTGGCCAAAGTTTCAAAGTTTTACCTGCGCAGGGGCGAACTCTCGGGGTGCCTCCGGAGACACACGAGTGCCAAAATGGCTGCAAATGAGAGTCACGCCTAACGCTTACAGGCTAGGGTTCTTATAGAAACGAGCAAGCAAGCAACTTCCAGAAGCAAAAGGTGGCAGTTAGCTACTGGCTCAGGGGCTTATGCTAGGGCTCGTGATCTTGCTGATGATTGGCTGGCAGGGCTCATGAACAGCTCGTGCTCAGGTTAGCCATTGGCCTAGGGGCTCATGCTAGGGGTAAAAATCCCCCCCCCCCCCAACGGATGTTCCAAGAAGCTATCTGCTTAACTTCCTGGAACATTTGCCCCGGGGGTGGGGGTGCAGTCCCCCCACCCAAGCTTGAGCAAGCAGCTAAGGTTGAACAAACAACTTAGTTTTCTTAAGATTATTTCCCTTAGCCCCTAACAAAAACCACTTTCAGACCAGTTTTCAAACTGACATCCTTGACATTTTTAGTGAACACTGTAGGATTCCTACCATCCCCTCTGACACCCATTCCCATACACAGAGGCTTATGGTTTCTGACTGCTGCAAGTCTTTGCCTGAGGACTTTCTCTGGCCAATGGAAACTTCTCACCTCCTATCCAGGAAAGACAAGCAGTTGGGTATGGTTAATGCCCGCAGGAGCAGCCATTACTTAGGGCTGACAGGATAAATAACCCACTTCCCCGCCTCTTAGTTGGAATCATTGAGACATGTTCCATACAGTCTCTCAGAGGCCCCCAGTGGGATCGAGTTCCTGTGCCCACATTGGCAGCCTGCTTGGTACTGCATCCCTTATTGCCTACCTTCTTTCCCTTGACTCATATCCCCCAGAGCCTATCAGGACTTTTTGAGACCACCTACCAAATAAACTAGTGATACCCAACTCTTTGTTTCAGGGTCTATTTTTGGATACTAGATATGAGAAACTTTCTAATTTTTTGAAGAATCTCCATATTGTTTTCTATGGTGGCTTCACTAACTTACAATCCTGCCAACAGTGTATGAGGGTTCTTTTTTCTTCACATCTCCACTTTCAAAATATAGCTCAGACCTGTTCACCTCACTGTCTCCTTGACCTGGAGTTCCTCACATGGACCACAGTAGTTCTCAGAGTCTGCTTATTTACATCCCATCATTCAGGCCAGCCCTTCTCCAGTCCACTATTTTCTTTCATTGTGATAATATATATAGTAAAAAACATACCATTTGAACTATTTTAATACAATTTAGTAGCATTAAATACATTCATATTGTTGTGCGACCATCACCACCATCCAGCTCCAGAATTTTGTCATTATCCTAACGTGAAACTCTGTGTCCATTCCTTACATTACTCTACCCCTGGCAACCCCCATTCTACTTTATGTCTCTGTGAATTTGTACTTTGGAAACTTCACAAAGGACAATTCATACAGTACTTGGTGCTTTTGTGTCTGGCTTATTTCACTTAGCATAATGTCTTCAGGGTTCATCCACCCAGTCCACTCTTACACTGAAGGAAGAATAATTTGTTTTCCATGAAAAAAATTCTAAGCTTCACAAAAGTGTTTATTGTTGTCATGAAGCCAATAAAGCTGTTCAAAGACAAAGTTGAATATCTATTGGCTTTACCCCATCCTAAACCTCCTGAGGTGACCCCTGCTCACAGCCTGGCATGTGTCCTTCTAGACTTTTCTTCTGTAGGGCAATCTTTCTAAAATACAAATCTCATGAGGTCATTCCTTTGATTTAAATCCTTTAGTGGTCTCCCACTCACCCCAAGATAAAGTCCAAAGTGATAAATGTGGCTTGGACACACTGCAGACCTGAGCCCTGCCTGCCTCAGAAGCTTCATCTCACACCATTTTTTTCATCTGCTCTGCAGTCACACTGGCCCACTTTGATGTCCTCAAATAATCTATCACAGTCTCTGGCCTTTGCACTTGCTCTTCTCCATGTGGAATTTCTTCCTAACTCTCCTCCTTTCCACATATCACTTTGGTAACTCTTGATGATCTTCCAGAATTTATTTTAAAACTCACTTTTTGGGGGGTCTCCTTCTCTGATAGCCTTCTGCAAACTACACTGCATCTCCCAGCTATGCCTTTCTGGCACCTTGTTTTATACCTTTTCTGCCTTCCCTGCTAGAAGCCCCCAGGCGGGGACACTCTGTCTATGTCTTAATCACCTGGCACAGTGCCTGCACCTAGTAGATTCATAGTAAATATTATTTGGTTCATTAAATCTTTCTTTGACAACTAAATTTATAACTTTGGGTTTTAAATTGCATTTAAATTGTGTTTTTCCTTTTTTCTGAGTTTGTTTGATATAATGGTTATGATTGATTAATAACCATTAAAGCACCTTGTTGGCTAGGAAAATTGTATTTTTAATGAACCAGTGTTCTTGTTTTGCCTGAATTTTCTTGTCACATTTTTGACATTCATGTCCTCGACACTTACACAGTTGCAACTATGGCTCTCACCTACCCTCATACAGGCTGCAGTCCCTTATTTGCATTTCCCAAATGCTCAGAGGTATGAAAATTGAAAATATTTTCTGGATATTTCAGCAAAACCTGAGCAAACTGATGCATGTGCTTTGCTAATTGTCATATAGGGTTGGGCAAACGTAGGTTTACCATTGTCCATATGGAATATAATACAATTAATAAAGAATAAATGTAAGAATAAACTGTTTGACATACTCACAATTGTAAACCTACCTTTTCTCTTCCTGTATGTTACTGCAGATATAAAAATTTAGTAATTTAAGGGTGGGTTTCCCAATTGTCATTAGGACTATTACATAAAATATGCCTATGTACTGTTTATCTCTTTAAAATCTGAAAAATTCAAAGCTTTGAAATTCATTTGGTTCCAAGACTTACAAATCATTGAATTATTTGCAAATATAAGTTATGAGGATGACATGCATTGGAAAATATAGTACCTAAAATGAGGCAGTTGTACACTTGTTATGTGCATCATGAGATTTTTGTTTATTATTTGGTGGGGTTTATTTTTGCTTATCACGTGGTTTATTGTTTTCAGAAAAGACATGATATTCTCACCAAACTTTTCAGCCAAAATTTAATATGTAGGAGTCCCAACGACATTTCCCTATTTTACGCTGTCAATACTTTTATAGCTGTGCTTCCATGATGTCTGTTTTCCTATCCATCTGAGTAGTGCTGTTAGACCAACTGAACCCCAGAGGACAAGGAAGGTTCCCTACTCTCATGGTTTCCTGATTCTGGAACCTTCCATGTGCTGGTCTCAGCCAGTTGCAAAGTCCCTTCTCTGCTCTCCTGAAGCCCTTGTTGCTGTTTCCATGGGATGGAGACACTGCATCTGATCCTTTCACAGTGTTGCACTGGGAGCTGCTCCTTCTATACATGTAGACTGAAGCCTCAGAGTCCTCTGTTCTGAGCCCCAAGAGCAGACGGTCACTCCAGAGGCCCCTGCTCTGAAGGCCCCACATTTCCCATGCAACCTGGCATATAAAGATTGGTGGTAGTTATTACAGAAATGTAGGGAAGCTGGGCATTATTTGTAAACATAATTCAAGAAAATCTAATTCTAAAATTACCTCTGTGGTTAAACATATAACCACAGAAAAAAATTTAATGACTTAACCAATTGTCATTTCTGATCATTCTAATGGGGCATGACAAGGATATTATTTGAGAAGGCAAGAAAGAGTAACAAATATCTTGCCTTGGGTTACCCTAGAAATTGATCCTAAGACAGGATGTGAGTGCAAGTCATTTATTTGGGAATTGATCCCAGAAAACACTGATAGAGGAGGCAAGGATATCAAGAAAGGGTGCATTTTCAAGCATGTTTCCACTGTGGGTGACTGGAGTTCAATCTTGCAGGGAACCTCAGGGAATGAGTGTAAGATAATACCTCAGTTATCTTCACTGAGGTATATGAGACAGCTGGGATACTTAATGGCATCTGCAGCAAGAAATAAGCCCTTGGACATAGTCAGTTTTAGTTATGGGCTCAAACAGAAGTGGATTAGGAGGGAATATGGGTGGTGCATCCACAATACCTGCTAAAACATCTTTTACTAAAACCTCAAAATAAGTTAAAGAAGTAATTATAATAATAACAAAACTTACCTAGTTCTAAAATTTCAACTGGTTGACACTTCTGCCAAGATGGAGGCGGAGGTGGAAGCACTTCGCCTTCTCACACAACCAAGTTTAAAAACGATAAAGTTTTAGCAACAAAAATGCAGCCAAACCACAGAAAATTGAACTATACTGAAGTCTGACAACAACGAACCCTTCAGCCAAACGGCTAAGAGGGGCAGAGCCAGCAGCAGAGCGGGGTTGGGCAGGAAAGATCCACCTGACCGACCCGGGCACGTGACCCAGGTGCACCAGCAGCTGTGAGTGTGTCCCAGGTGTGGAGAAGTGGGCGGACCCACTGAGGGTGCAAGGCGACGGACCCACTGAGGGCAGACCATGGTCACAAATTTGCCCGCAGATAAACTGGTGAAGGAGCTAGCAGTGGTAAGACTGACCACGCAGGCCCCAGCAGCAGAAAGCAGCAGAGAGAACTGCCATTGTCCCTCTCTGACCCCGCCCCCCACATACAGCGTCACAAAACAGCAACCTGTGTGGCCCCGCCCTGGTGAACAACTAAGGCTCTGCTCTTCATATGTAACAGGCACAAACAGATCAAAACATGGCTCAAGAAAAACTCAGAGCCCCAGAGCCAATAAATCTAAGTGATGAAGAAATAGCCAAACTTTCAGATGCACAGTTCAAAACACTGGTGATCAGGATGCTCACAGAACTGGTTGATTTTAGTCACAAATTAGAGGAACGTATGGAAGCTAAACTAATTGAAATAAAGGGAAATACACAGGAAGCCAATAGTAATGGAAAGGAAACTGGGACTCAAATCAATGGAGTGGACCAGAAGGAGGAAAAAAATGACCAAACAGAAGAGGATGAAGAAACAAGAATTCAAAAAAATGAGGAGAGGCTTAGGAACTTCCAGGACATCTTTAAACGTTCCAACATCTGAATTATAGGGGTACCAGAAGGGGAAGAGAAGTAGTCACGAGTGGAAAACTTATTTGAACAAATAATAAAGGAGAACTTCCCCAATCTGAAAAAGGACATAGATTTCCAGGAAGCTCAGAGAGTCCCAAAGAAGTTGGACCCAAGAAGGAACACACCAAGGCACATCATCATTATATTAGCCAAGATTAAAATGAAGGAGAGAATCCTAGAAGCAGCAAGAGATAAGGGGACAGTCACCTACAAAGGAGTTCCCATCAGACTGTCCCCGGATTTCTCAAAAGAGACCTTACAGGCAAGAAGGGGCTGGAGAGAACTATTCCAAGTCATGAAATCCGAAGACCTACATCCAAGATTGATCTATCCAGCAAAGCTTTCATTTAGAATGGAAAGGCAGATAAAGTGCTTCTCAGATAAGATCAAATTCAAGGAGTTCATCATCACCAAGCCCTTATTATATGAAATGTTAAAGGGACTTATCTAAGAAAAAGAAGTTAAAGAAACATGAACAGTGAAAGAACAGCAAACTCACAGTTATTAACAACCACACCTAAAATAAAAGCAAACTAAAAGAACAGCTAGATCAGGAGCAGAACCATAGAAATGAAGATCTCATGGAGGGTTAGCAACAGGGGAGTGGGAGGAGGATAAGGGGGGAGAAGGTACAGAGACTAAGCAGCATAGACGGTAGGTAGAAAATAGATAGGGGGAGGGCAAGAATAGCATGGGAAATATAGAATCTAAAGCACTTGAGACACGTGGTCATAAACTAAAAAGTGGGAATGGTGGGGGAGGGGCATGCAGGGTGGAGGGGAATGAAGGGGGGAATAGAACAACTGTAATGGCATAATTAATAAAATATATTAAAAATAAAATTTCAACTTGTTAAGATATTAAATAACATTTTAATTGCTATCTATGATTCACATACCATACACACAATTTACTCATTTGAAGTCTACAATTTAATGGTTTTTTAAAATTTTTTATTGATTATGCTGTTACAGTTGTTCTATTCCCCCTTTCATTCCCCTCCACCCTACCCTCCCATCCCCGCCATTACCGCCCCTTTAGTTTATGACCATGTGTCTCAAGTCCTTTAGATTCTATATTTCCCATGCTATTCTTGCCCCCCTTCTATTTTCTATCTACTGTCTATGCTACTTATTTTCTGTACCTTCTCCCCCTTCTCCTTCTCCCACTCCCCTGTTGCTAACCCTCCATGTAATTTTCATTTCTATGGTTCTGCCCCTGATCTAGCTGTCCTCTTAGTTTGTTTTTGTTTTAGGTGTGGTTCTTAATAACTGTGAGTTTGCTGTCCTTTCACTGTTCATCTTTTTTGTCTTCTTTTTCTTAGGTAAGTCCCTTTAACATTTTATATAATAAGGGCTTGGCGATGATGAACTCCTTGAACTTGATCTTATCTGAGAAGCACTTTATCTGTCCTTCCATTCTAAATGAAAGCTTTGCTGGATAGAGCAATCTTGGATGTAGGTCTTCGGATTTCATGACTTGGAATAGCTCTTTCCAGCCCCTTCTTGCCTGTAAGGTCTCTTTTGAGAAATCCGGGGACAGTCTGATGGGAACTCCTTTGTAGGTGACTGTCCCCTTATCTCTTGCTGCTTCTAGAATTCTCTCCTTCATTTTAATATTGGCTAATATATTGATGATGTGCCTTGGGGTGTTCCTTCTTGGGTCCGACTTCTTTGGGACTCTCTGAGCTTCCTGGATTTCCTGGAAGTCTATTTCCTTTTTCAGATTGGGGAAGTTCTCCTTTATTATTTGTTCAAATAAGTTTTCCACTCGTGGCTGTTCCTCTTCCCCTTCTGGTACCCCTATGATTCTGATGTTGGAATGTTTAAAGATGTCCTGGAGGTTCCTAAGCCTCTCCTCATTTTTTTGAATTCTTGTTTCTTCATCCTCTTCTGTTTGGTCATTTTTTTCCTCCTTCTGGTCCACTCCTTTGATTTGAGTCCCAGTTTCCTTTCCATCACTATTGGTTTCCTGTGTATTTCCATTCATTTAAATTAGTTTAGCCTTCATATGTTCCTCTAATTTGTGACTATCATCAGCCAGTTCTGTGAGCATCCTGATAACCAGTTTTGAACTGTGCATCCGAAAGTTTGGCTATTTCTTCATTGCTTAGATTTATTGGCTCTGGGGCTCTGAGTTGTTCTTAAGCCATGTTTTGATCTGTTCATGTCTGTTACGTTCGAGGAGGTGTTCACCAGGGTGGGGCCACCCAGGTTGCTGTTTTGTGATGCTGTATGTGGGGGCGGGGTCAGAGAGTGACAATGGCTGTCCCCTCTGCCACTTTCTGCCACTGGGGCCTGCAAGGTCTGTTTCAGTGCTTTGCTCCTTCACCGGTTTATCTGCGCTCGAATGTATGACTGTGGTCAGCCCTCAGTGGGTCTACCGCCTTGTGCACTCAGTGGGTCCAACGCCTTGCCCCCTCAGTGGGTCCGCCCGCTTCTTCACACCTGGGATCTGCCTATGGCTGCTGGCCTGCCTGGGTTGCACGCCCGGGTCAGTCCGGTGGATCTTTCCTGCCCAACCCCACTCTGCTGCTGGCTCTGCCCCTCTTACCAGTTTGGCTGAAGGGTTCGTTGTTGTCAGACTTCCATGTAGTTCAATTTTCTGTGGTTTGGCTGTGTTTTTGTTGCTAAAACTTTGTTGTTTTTAAACTTGGTTGTGTGAGAAGGTGCAGTGCTTCCACCTACGCCTCCATCTTGGCGGAAGTCTGATATTTTAGTTTCTAATACCATATTAAATATATTATGTTTATAAAGACACCATTGCAGCCATTTATTCATTGATTAATTCAATAATTAAGTGACAACTTTGTTGAAGGATATGCAATGAATTAATTTAACAAACATGTAAGTGATAACTGTATGCTAACATTGACTAGATGCAGAACAGATAATTAAATTCTGATCATTCAGGAAATAAATTTTCTGAGTTTTAAGGCCATAGCATAGCATAGTATAAGCTGTTTGGGCAGTACCCTGCACAAGGGGACCTGGCTGATTCAGCGAAAGAGGTTATGCAACCCAACCTACATTTTGCCAGCCAAGCCATTTACACAGAGGGAGGCTGTATTCATCTGAAGGGAAAATGTCTTTTTGAAAGTTACCTGCCAGGAGTGTGTAACTTCTTCTAATTTACACAAAGGCATAGAATGTTCTAGATGTGGCCCTGCTGCTTATATAGTTCATGGTGTTCAATGGAAGGCTCTCAGTATTTCACTGGGAAGGCTGCTGGGGCTGGGCATGCTTATTTGGAGTCAGATTGCTTCGAATACTGGCCATTTGTTAGCTGTGTGACCTTAGATATATGACTTGTCCTCTCCGTGCCTCACTTTCTTTTTTCTTTTAAAGATTTTACTTATTTATTTTTAGAGAGAGGGAATGGAGGGAGAAAGAGATGGAGAGAAACATCAATGTGTGGTTGCTCCTTGCAAGCCCCCAACTGGGGACCATGGCAACCTAGGCATGTGCCCTGACTGGGAATTGAACCACTGACCCTTTGGTTCACAGGCTGGCACTCAATCCACTGAGCCATACTAACTAGGGCTGTGCCTCACTTTCTAAGTCAGACCACTTCATAGAGTTGTTGAGAGAATAAATAAACTTTTATATGGAAAACACTTATAATAGAAACTGATACATAGTCAGTGCTCAAAATGTTTGCTGTTTTTAGCTTTATCTTCACCTTCCTCTCTACTGTGTTGAAAGTTCAACAATTAACATCTAAATTCTACTTATAAATACCCTATTCTTTTAATGAATTAAATTTTACATTGAGGATAGTTTTCTTTTTACCCCAGGCTTTTTTTTTTTCTTTTTGCATGTACTTGGGTTAACTAAGAAACATTTTCTTTAGAGACATCAAAGAATTCCAGTTCTTTGGTCAGAAGGTCACTTGCTTGTTTCTAGAATTGTCTCATAAAACCATTGTTTTGTCAAATGAGGACTCTGTATATTTTGGCTTTTTTCTTTCAGGGGGGAATGCCTACATTGTTTATCAAGGTTATTAATTTAGAGATGCTTTGAGGTATAGTGAAGTTTATTGTCAATTTTAGTTCACATAACTTTTTTAATTGGAAAAACCTGATCTATATAGTATCAAAGTACAGATATTTTATAATGTTTTCAAGACAATTGGCATTTTAAAACATTTAAAACATTTTGTTGTATATCAGATTTTGATACGAAGGACGTACAACAGATTAATAAAGCAAAGAATGAAGCAGATGGTAGTTTTGATTTTTTTCTTTTCCTCTAAATCTTAACTTCATTGTTCTGAAGATACCTGGAAGAGGCACTTGTTACCTGCACTGTGTTCTTTCCAGTCTCTTACAGCATCTAACTATTGGGCCATTTTCCATAGCACAAAACTGGAAGCATAGAAAGCTAAGAATGCTACACACCACTGATTTTCAACCTTTAAAATAATTTAGGTGTCTGATCCAAATTTAGGTATCCAAATGATTGAGTTACTCATTATTTTGATGAATTTTTCCCAAGTAAACTGCTTGGGAAGAGAGATGCAATATTTTTATAATTTCATGGCATCAGGCATTAGTCTACCATTATTTCCGTGTGCTGTGCTATGATTATTCATCCAAGGGACACTCCCTGAGCTAACATCTTATAGATCTTGCACCATTTGGAAGCAAGAAATAGGATGATCTTATCCGAAGCCTGTCAGGGGCACACAGGGACTGCTTTTGAAAGTGGTAAATGATCATTTGTTTGTGAAATATTAATTGAAGTATTAACTGAAGTTTAACTAGCTTTTTAAAAGTACAAAGTGATTGTAAACTTGATCCTAAATTGGCTCCAAAAGTTAAATAGTCATTTAAGAAAAAAATTGGTATTTTAAGATTATTATATTTAGATAGAGAGTAGAGTATTTTAAGGCACTTTACATCAATCACTTTATGAAGTTACTGTATTTTTCATTTTTTCCTTTTTGGTACCAGAGTGGTGGCTAAGAGATCAGCTTTAGGTCTGAAATCTGACCCTGCATTTACTAATTATATAATCTATGGCAAATCAATGAATGTCTCTAATCCTCTATTTTTCTATTTAAAATAAGGATAATAATACTTTTCAGCATTCCGGCAAAGATCAGAAGCACTTTATGTGTAAAGCACTTCACACAAGGGTAAAGCAAGTGCTTGATGCTTTCTGACAATGGCTGTTACTATTGTAGATACTTTGTTTTTTAAAAAACTTATTGCATTGTGTCAGGAAGTGATTGCTAAAGTTTTTAAACAGTGACAATTACATTGTTTAGTGTTTTAGGGCAAATGCACTTCTGCTACAATAATATTGCATTTTTTTTCTTAAAGAATTACCAGAACTTTTCTTTCTTTTTTTAAAAAATTTAAATTTTATTTATCTTTATAAGGGAAGGGAAAGAGAGAGGGAGAGAAATAGCAATGTATGGTTGCTTCTCATGTGTCCCCTGCTGGGAACTGGTCCCTGCTAGGAACTGGCCTGCAACCCAGGCATGTGCCCTGACTGAGAATCGAACTGCAGTCTTTTGGTTCGCATGCCCGCACTCAATCCACTGAGCTTTACCGGCCAAGGCTAATATTGCATTTTTAAATTCCCTGACTTGCCAGAAAATACATCATCTCTCATATTTTGTTCTATGGCAAAACGTGTTAAAAGTTCCAAACAACTGACATAGAAATTAACTCAAAACAACCCTATTGTAAATCAGGGCAGCTCTGTATAGTTTATTTTTTAATTACTTTATTGTTGTTCAATTATAGTTGTCTGCATTTTCTCCCCACCACTCCCCTGCCACCCCACCCAAACCTCCCTCCCTCCCTTACTTCCACCCTCCCCATTGGTTTTGTCCATGTGTCCTGTATAGTAGCTCCTGAAAACCCTTCTCCCCACTGTCCCCTCCCCACTCCCTTCCGACTATTGTTAGATTGTTCTTAATTTCAATGTCTCTGGTTATATTCTGTTTGCTTTTTTCTTTTGCTGATGTATAGTTTATTGTTTGCTTACTCTTCCATCAATCAAACCATTAGTCCTTTTGCCAGTCATCACTGAGGAATCCATTGAGAGCTACTTCTTAATGACCAGACTCCAACTCCTCAGGTTCTTGGGTGTTCTAAAATCCCCTCCAGTAAACTGAAGTGACTTCCCTAAGCAACTGATATTTGGGCCAATTACTTTTCCAATCAGTTTTTTCAATTGACTTCCAATAAAAATTTCGAATGGCTGCCTATGAAAGTCAGTATGACAAATTGTAAGATATTTCCAGCAACTTACTCTTGTATTGCTCTATTTGAAGATATTTTTTGTAATTTTCTATGTATGACTTTTTAAGGAACAAGAACATATAGAAATCTATTCAATGATTCAATGGTTTGATAGGACCCTGGGTTGTTCTAATAACTGTTTATGTTTAGTACTGGATACTATTGAGTAACTGCACTTACTAAATGGCAATACATTTTGTGGAATATAAAATGGTTGCATATATGAGTGATGTATTTCTGAACTTTTTTGTTTTAGCCTCAGCATGAGCAGCAGGTCTGTCTGAATTCCGTGATAAGAGCTGTTACCATGGCTGCATCTTATTTCATATTTTATTTGTTGAACTGATACTTGATGAGAAAATGACATTGAATTGTCCACAATTTTGAATGTAAATAGAAATATTTTCTCTTTTTTTCCTTATAGAGGTGAAATTAGGATACTGGAGTTAAAAACCCAAACCCAATGTTATGGTTGTGCAATGCTCATGCACACCGCTCAGGGGACGGTGGACTTTGGGACCTCTCCCCCTCCCCCTACTCACTGAAAAGCTCTGGCCCTGCCCCCAAGGACAGGGATTAGAAGGTAGATTAACCCAACTAATGAAGTGTCAAATCAACCTTTTTAAAACATAGGGTTCTTCTTTTAGGTTGGCTGATAGATGATGAATGAAGCCTTGGCTTTTTGTTATGGCTTTTGTGGTGGACTCATATCTTATGTTTCACAGATTCTTATCAAACAAGATATAAGTATGTGTTTAAAAACATGTCGACCCAAATAAAGTGAAAAATATTTTTTGAAATATAATTTCTCCCTTTAGCAAAAATAGAGAGATGCAATCTACCAATATAAAGAGGATGGCACTGAGGCCTACTGGAAAGCAATAGTCATAGTGTTCACGAATACTGACACTGGAGTGAAAGAACCTGACGTTGCCTGCTGGCTCCTTATGTGACCTTAGACATCTTTTTGTCCTTCAATTTCCTCAGCTGTAAAATGGGGATTATAAACAACAATTTTCTTATTGGTTTGCTATGAGAATTCATTGAATTAATATACTAAAAAAATTAGAACAACTTTTTAAATGTAGTAAGCACTATATGGCTATTTTTATAAGAATCTTTTTTCATATTAGGCAGGGGTATAAAAGTCCCAGAACCATTATTTTTGAAAGATAAGATTGAAGCTGTTTCATTTGTCTGTAAGGTACAGCATCTTGATCTTTTCTTGATTTTGTTTGGTTTCATAAAAATGAATGAGTAACATAATTGGAACTGGGAAAATTCGTTTAATCATTCAGAGCATCAGAATTCTGTTGTCTGAGAAAAGTTATACAATTCTGTAAGAGTGGATTTAAAGATGCAGAATTTTAAAACCTCTAAGATAAAAAGAAAACTATATCCAAGATGGACTTGTATATTGTCAAAACTCACTTGGTATATATGTACCATATCATCTTTGTCCACTCATCTGCTGATGGACACTTGAGCTGCTTCTATATCTTGGCTATTGCAAACAACATTGCAATGAATAGAGGGGTGCCTATAGCTTTCTGAATTAGTGTTTTGGATTTCTTTAGATAAATACCCAGAAGTGAAATTGGTGGGTCATATGGTAATTCTATTTTTAATTTTTTTGAGAAACCTCCTCACTGTTTTCCATAATGGCTGTACTTTTTTGCAGTTCTAACAGTTCACAAGGGTTCTCTTTTCTCCACATCCTCACCAATACTCGTAATTGAAAAATAAATAAATAAACACATCTCATTGCATAAAGTTTATTGTATGTAAATTTATATCAGTAAACCTATTTTTAAAGCTAAATATATGGCAGTGAGTATGTAGTATGCATTGATTATTTTTGACCACATTAATAATTAAATGGATGAATGAATACAGTCATTTAATTCTTCAGCAATGGATCACATAGGGATTAGGACACATAAGCAGGTAAAATTTATGTCCTTGGTTTTGAAACATTACATCCACCTCTAAAATTTCACTGTAAATCTTAGGTCTTCTCACACACTTTGAAGGTCCACTCCCCCCCTCACCCCTGGCAACTTACCAATTTTTCAGTTTTATTCCTGGAAATAAAATTATTGGCTACATTTGGTCCTGAGTCTTCTGTGACTTATACATTTCTCTTAAGTGAGACCTTGTGTTTTTATCTGTTTTGTTGATGTATAATCATACAAGATATTTTGATATACTGACCAGAGCTGTTTTAAAAATTTGAGATATTTACCAAAAATAAAGTCCCTTTTGTTCTTTCTGAAAATAGCATTTGGTTTTCTAGCTTGGAATTTTGGTATCTGTTGGGAAATCCTAACCACCAATAAGTTCAATGTAACGGTAGGCCATGTTTGAACCAACATGGACTTTTCTCATTGGATGAAGAACTTACCTGGAGTCCCTATAGAGTGTTTAATTCTGATTTCTTATTGTATTTTCTCCCAGGTATGGCAGCAGCCAAATTTCTGCATGATTCTGGCCTGAACGTTGTTGTTCTGGAAGCTCGGGACCGTGTGGGAGGCAGGACTTACACTATTAGGGTAAGATATTAAAGACAGAGGAGAAAAAAGGGATCGAGACTGATTTTTTTTCTTGCTGGAAGTCTTGAATTTCACTTGACTTTTTCTAAGAGAATAAAAATTACTCTAAAATATTTCCTACAGACTTTCTCCCAGTGTGTCTTTTTCCACTCTTTCTACTGTACCTTTTCTCTTCTTACCTCATGATACTTGAAACTTGCCCAGTAAATTATTGCACCAAAGAATATGTGTTTGGAATGCATTTGTTAATAAAACAAAGATTCTTGCTTTTGTGAAATGTATGTCTTTTGGGGGTGGAGAGCTAGACAATAAAAAGAAAACAAACAAACAAACAAAAACATAACAGGAGGGCTTTCTCTGGTGTTCCTGACTAATAGGTACCCAGATTTGCATGAACACATTGAGACATAAGAAATTTTTCTTTTAAAAAAACATTATTTTTTATTGTTGTTTAATTACAGTTTACTGCCTTCCCCCCCACCCCAGACAAACATCTCAGCTTTCCAAACCTCCCTCCCCCGTTTCCAGTCCTCCCTGTTATTGTCCATGTGTCCTTTATACTTGTTTCTGCAAACCCTTCCCCCGAAATTCCCTCCCCTGTCCCCTCTGGCCAGTCAGCCTGTTCTCAATTTCAGTGTCTTTGATTATATTTTGCTTGTTCGTTTGTTTTGTCAATTAGATTCCTGTTAAAGGTGAGATCATATGGTATTTGTCTTTCACTGTCTGGTTTATTTTGCTTAGCATAATGCTTTCCAGTTCCATCCATGCTGTTGCAAAGGGTAGGAGCTCCTTCTTTCTTTTTGCTGCGTAAAATTCCATTGTGTAAATGTACCATAGTTTTGGGATCCATTCATTTAGTGATGGGCACCTAGGTTGCTTCCAGCACTTGGTTATTGTAAATTGTGCTGCTATGAACACTGGGTTGCATAGGTTCTTTTGGATTGATGTTTCAGGGTTCTTAGGATATAATCCTAGCAGTGAAATTGCTGGAGCAAAAGGAAGTTCCATTTTTAGCTTTCTGAGAAAATTCCATACGGTTTCCCATAGTGGTTGTACTAGTTTGCAATCCCACCAATAGTGAATTGGGTTCCCTTTTCTCCACATCCTCTCCAACACTTTTTTGTTGCTTTGTTTATGATGGCCATTCTGATCAGTGGGAAGTGGTATCTCATTGTGGTTTTAATTTGCATCTCTCTGATAGCTAGTGATCCTGAGTATCTTCTCATATGTCTCTGGGCCCTCTGTATATCCTCCTTGGAGAAGTGTCTGTTCAAGTCCTTTGCCCACTTTTTAATTGGGTTGCTTGTCTTCTTAGAGTGGAGTCATGTGAATTCCTTATATATTTTAGAGATTAAAACATTGTCTGACGTATCATTGACAAATATGTTTTCCCATATGGTTGGTTCTCTTTTCATTTTAGTGTTGTTTTCTTTAGCTGTGCAGAAGCTTTTAATTTTGATGAGATAGATCCCATTTGTTTATTCTTTCCCTTATGTCCCTTGCTCTAGGGGTCATATCAGTAAAAATGTTGCGTGAAATATCTGAGATTTTCTTTCCAATGTTCTCCTCTAGGACTTTAATGGTGTCACAGCTTATATTTAAATCTTTTATCTACCTTGAATTTATTTTTGTGTATGGTGTAAGTTAGTGCTCAAGTTTCATTTTTTTGCATGTAGCTGTCCAGTTCTCCCAACACCATTTGTTGAAGGAATTTTTCTAATAACTCTGTTCAAAGATTGGTTCTCAGTCATTGGATGTGAAACTGATTCAAAACTGTATAGAAAAGTTGCTATTGAACATAAGAGCAACTTCAAAGCTTTAAATTATGACCAAATATTCTCCAATGCTATCTTTCAAACATCTGGATTGGCAAACCACATATGAAGTGATCATTTCCTTTCTTGTTTTTTTCTCTAGCATTAGATACATCAAAATAGTCTCAAGTACTAAGTATAAAAAATTCACCAACATTTCAGAGCTTATGAACTTAAGGTACTAAAAACCAAACCATGTTGTGTTGTGGTACATTGTGAATGACTGGATTCAGAAGTCTCTTGCCTATACAAAGTTCTATCAATTTTGGTTTAAATTAAGAAATTATTTAATAACTTAAATTACATGAATGCAGTTGAGAATAGAATCCACTTTTTTGTGAATACACAAGATGTGTCTATAACCTATGAAATGCCAATTTGCTTATTTCAGGACCTAATTTTTTATCTTACTAATAACATTTTTGCAACTATTTATTTTTATTTTTTCTTTGGATGAACAGAATGAAATGGTTAAATATGTGGACCTTGGAGGATCATATGTTGGGCCAACCCAGAATCATATCTTAAGATTAGCCAAAGAGCTAGGATTGGAAACTTACAAAGTGAATGAAGTAGAGTATCTGATCCACCATGTAAAGGTAAGACTGGCCAGCATTTGAAGCATTTGAAGACTACCCTATGGGTATTTCTATATATAAATTCTAGATGGTTTTCTCAAAGAAACTTTTATGTCCTTGGATGTATGCAAAAGTATTTTTATAAGTGTATTTAAACCACTTTGAGAATTTTTTCAAGTAGAATTAACTGAGTATTCTCAACCTATTCATGAAAGTAACTCAGCATTATTGCCCATTTGGTAAAAAGTTTAACAAACCTAACAGAGAAAATACATTTGTGATTAATTTATTTAAAATATTGGGCTGTTTTATGTGATACAAAAACTTGTGTACAGTTTTAGAAGTGTTACCTTAGACTTGACACTATAAAAAGTATTTGCTATATGTCTGATGTAGTATTTTGAAATTTTATCATGGTGTCCTATTTAACAGATAAAGTTACTTATTAGAGGTTTACATAACAGTGGCTCAAGTCACAAATTCCATTTCTTTTTGTGGGGAAGCTCCATTCATCTTCCCAAGATTTCTGTGGATTTACTACATTTCACATTCTCATAATCATTTGTTGCTTATGGTTCCTTTCTCCATGACATCTATGCTCATTCACATCTCATGGCCTCTGACTCTTTTCTTCCTTTTGCCCTATGCCAGCCTGGGTTGAAATTCACCTCTTCATTGTAATTTTCCTCAGACCACCCCAAGCTTTTGTGTGCAGAAGACTTGACCGAAATGTTGAATAATGTGGGGTGGGGGGTACAGTTAATTGCAGAAACACAAACTTTTAACTTAGAATTGAATATTAGACATTCTAATTATAGTCTTATGCTTCCTGGGGATTTTTTACTAGCCACATTTCTCTGTGGATTCTAGTCTTCCACCATGTTGCTGATCTTCAGACTTTTCTCACATTTCCCTGATCCTTATTTTCCCAGCATCATAGTTTTGGGCTAAAAAGTCACTGACATTTTCCAACAAGCTGAAATGACTTACTCTTGCACTCTACCTAAAGTCCCATGGAAGAACTGGCAGAGTTTTTTTTAAATTTATTTAGTTATTTTTCAAGTACAGTTTTCTGTCTATTTTTCCCATCCCAGCCCACCCCGCCCCGTGCTCCCCACCTCCCTCCCATTTCCACCCCCTTAGTTATTGTCTCTGTGTCCTTTATACTTGTTCCTCTAAATCCCTCCCATTTTCCCCCCTTAAATTCCCTCCCCTCTCCCCTCTGGTTGTTGTCCCCTTGTTCTCTATTCCAGTGTCTTTGTTTTTATTTTCCTTGCTTGTGTGTTTTGTTGTTTAGCTTCCTGTTAAAGGTGAGATCATATAGTATTTGTCTTTCAACACCTGGCCTATTTCACTAAGCATAATGCTTTCTAGTTCCATCCATGTTGTTGCAAAGGGTAGGAGCTCCTTCTTTCTCTCTGCTGCATAGGATTCCATTGTGTATATGTACCACAATTTTTTGATCCATTCATTTACTGAGGGGCACCTAGGTTGCTTCCAGCTCTTGGCTATTGTAAGTGGTGCTGCTATGAACATTGTGGTGCATAGGTTCTTTGAAATTGATGTTTTAGGGTTTTTAGGATATAATCCTAGCAGTGGAATTGCTGGATCAAAAGGCAGGTCCATTTTTGGTTTTCTGAGAAAATTCCATACTGTTTTCCATAATGGTTGTACCAGTATGCAATCCCACCAACAGTGAACTAAGGTCCACTTTTCCCCACAACCTCTCCAACATTTGTTGTTTGTTGCTTTGTTTATGATAGCCATCCTAACTGGTGTAAAGTGGTATCTCATTGTGGTTTTAATTTGCATAGAACTGGCAAAGGTTTTGAATTTTAGTCTGTCTTCCTCAGTTGCCTCTGTAGGTGGAAGTGAGCAGTATAGACATATTCCTTGCCAGTAGAAATCGCCATCTGAGAGGACAGGAGAAACTAGCAATAGTCAGTTTGATTCATATAACAATGCTGACACATCATCATACTTACATTATTTGTGAGTGATAATATCAAAAAAGACAGAAAAGAGACTATCATTATGAATCATTTAATACAACAGGAAACAAAAATCTATCTAATTTGGCATAATGTGGGTAGAAGATTTCCTTAATTCATACATAAAAGTTTTAGTTGAATGTCCGATTTTGCTTTATAAGCTTTTTCACTTTGCTTCCATATGTGTCTAACAGAAAGAGAGACACATCATTCACAAATGAAAATGTAGCATGGTGATAAGCACAATTTGTTTAACATCAATCAGCAGCACTTACTAAACATCCTTCGTTGGGTTCCTTGCTTGTAAATGTAGGTCACATTGACTGATTTCTTCTGTCTCCCTTGTCCTAACATGTAAGACTTACAGAAATTTATTTCCCAGAACACTGGTACCTCTTTTAGGTTTCTCCAGACAGAGGAGATGACTACAGTTTATATTCACTCTTCTGGCTTTGTGTGTTCAGGGTGTCTTGGCAGTCAAGAACTATGTTCAAGATGTTTGTTTTTCTGGTAATCCTTAAAAATGTTATTACATTTTATTGATCATGCTATTACAGTTGTCCCATTTTTTCCTGCCCTTTATTCCCATTCACCCTGTACCTCCCCTCTCACCATTATTCCCCCACCTTAGTTCATGCCCATGGGTTGTACATATAAGTTCTTCAGCTTCTCCATTTCTCATACTATTCTTAACCTCTCCTGTCTAGTTTGTACGTACCATTTATGATTCTTATTCCCTGTACCTTTCCTCCTATTCTCTCCCCTCTCCCTCCCTGCTCATAACCCTTCATGTGATCATTTCTGTGATTCTGTTTCTGTTCTAGTTTTTTCTTAGTTTGATTTTGTGTTTGGTTTTTTTTTTTAGGTTCAGTTGTTGACAGTTGTGAGTTTGTTTTCATTTTAATGTTTATATTTTATATCTTCTTTTTCTAAGCTAAGTCCCTTTAACATTTCATATAACAAGGGCTTGGTGCTGATGAACTCATTTAACTTGTCTTTATTTTGGAAGCACTTTATCTCCCCTTTCATTCTAAATGATAGCTTTGCTGGATAGAGTCATCTTGGATATAGGTCCTTGTCTTTCATGACTTCAAATACTTCTTTCCAGCCCCTTCTTGCCTGTAAGGTCTCTTTTGAGAAATCCATTGACAGTCTGATGGGAATTGCTTTGTAGGTGACTGTCCCCTTATCTCTTGCTACATTTAAAATTCTTCCCTTATCTTTAATCTTGGCTAATGTAATTGTGAAGTACCTTGGTGTGCTCCTCCTTGGGTGCAACTTCTTTGGGACTCTCTGAGCTCCCTGAACTTCCTGAACATCTATTTCTTTTGCCAGATTAGGGAAGTTCTCCATTATTTTTTAAATAAGTTTTCAATTTCTTGCTCTAACTCTTCTCCTTCTGGCACCCTTATGATTCAGATGTTGGAATGTTTAAAGATGTCCTGGAGTTTCCTAAGCCTTTCCTCATTTTTTTTTTGAATTCTTGTTTCTTCATTCTGTTCTGCTTGAATGTTTCTTTCTTCCTTCTGCTTCAAACTGTTGGTTTAAGTCCTGGTTTCCTTTCCATCACTGTTAGTTCTCTGCATATTTTGCTTTATTTCCTTTTGGGTAGCCTTCATTTGTTTCTTCATTTTGCAACTATACTCAACCATTTCTGTGAGTATCCTGACTACCAGTGTTTTGAACTGTGCATGTGATAGCTTGGGTAACTCTTCATCACTTAGTTGTATTTTTTTCTGGGGCTTTGGTCTGTTTTTTCATTTGTGCCATTTTTTTTTGTCTCAGCATTCCTTTTATATAGTAAGGGGTGGATCTGTGTACCCTTAGGTATTCACCAGGGCAGGGAAACGCACGTGGCTCTGTTGTGGCATTGTATGTGGGGGAGATGTCTGAGAGGGAACAATGCTGCTTGCTCAACTCTCAACCAGCTTTCAGTAACTTCTCCCGCTACCCACAAGCAAATTAGGCCCTAGTGGTGCTGATTTCTGGATGGGTGGTTTTGTGTACATTCTAGGACCCTGTGGGTGTCTCCAATTAATTCTACTGTGAGGCTGAAGTTTCTCCCGCTGCTGCCACAACCCCCACAGGTTTTTTTCAGTCAATGGTTTTTGAGGCTTTATTTACCCACACTAGATCCCTGGTTTGTGCAGCCTGGTTTACTCCCCAGTTGTTTCTCCTGGCTTGCCCTCATACAAATGTGGGACTGCCTGCACTGTTAACTGCCACCTTCCATGCATCCTCTCTGCCTTGGCTGCCCATCTTTGCCCCTCCTACAAGTCTGGATGAATGTTTCTTCTTTAACTTATTGGTTGTCAGATTTCCATACAGTTTGATTGTCTGGCAGTTCTGGTTATTTTTTTGTTTTTAAATTTGTTGTTGTCCTTCTTTTGGTTGTGTGAGGAGATAAAATGTATCTACCTGTGCCTCCATCTTGACCAAAATTAGTTTTTTTCTGGTAATCTTATGGGTAACATTAAGTCCCTTGTTTGAAAGAGTCATCAATTGTGAAAATGATATTACACAATACTTTTTCGGAGTGATGGCCAAACGTGCTGTTTTCTTAGACTATTTCAAATAATGTAAGTGCAGCTACAAAAATACAAGCCATTAAGCAATATTGCTGTCTTGATGCAAGATAAATACATACACTGACAGTGCTTTTTATAAAACTTAAATATTATTGATCATTCAAGTCAAGATAATGGTATAGGCAGACAAGGTTTGTCTCTTAATATAACCACATCAAAATTAAAACTAAAATGATAGAACAACCATCGCTCAGAACTGTCGGAAATTGAGGTGAATGGAAGTCTGACAACTACAAGATTAATGAAACCACATCTATCCAGACTGGTAGGAGGGGTGCAGATGCAGAATGGACTGGTCCCTCACTCACATGTGATTGACAAAAATTTGGTAGCGATATCTCAGGAGTAAGGAGTCCCAGCTCTATACTAGGCCCCCCGGCCCAGGGTCCCAGTACCATGTAGATAAGTCTCCACAACTTCTGGAAGCAAAAACCACCAGGGATTGAGTTGGTGGAAGAAATTTCTGGAGCCCCAAGCAGTTCCTCTTAAAGAACAGTCACATAGATTTACGTATTCAGCCTCACTCCCTCTGAGCTTTAGAACTAGGGTAACAGCTTGAAAGGCACCAGTGGCACATGGCAGGGAACTGAAGTGTGTGGCATCAAGGTGAGCAGAGGACATTGTTTCTTTTCTAAACTCCACCCCCAACAAAGTCAGCAAGCTGGAGCCATTTATGAGACTCCATCAACCTGGCTAACACTGTTTGACCTACCTTGGAGATCCCCAGAGACTGCCCCACCCAACATATGGCCCCACATAAGCTGCTTTTTCCAATAAATGGCTGGTCTTGGCTCCTGCTTCACAACTTCCTAAATCCTCTCAAGCAAGCAACAGCTGGCCTCAGTGAGCCCAACACCCAACAATAGCAGCTGCAAGCCTAGTTTCACAGCTTGACTTTCCCTGGGAATCTCTAAGTCCAGCACAAGTAGCAGCCATCTCAGATTGATTTATAGCTCATGCAGGGTGGCTCTGGGCAAAAGAAAGGTTGGGGCTGACCTTGGCCTATATGGCCCAGGAAAATCCAGGGCCAGCGCACCCAATGGACAGCTGCAGACCACGTTGGAACACCACCACCCTGCCCCTGCATAGCTGATCCTCCGTGGAGGGTGGAAGTTGATGGTCAGTGGTCACAACCAGGTCTTGCACCTGACTGGCCTAGGTAAATCCTTCTCATTGACCTGCTAACAGCAACCAAATCTCAATTATAAGAGAAGGGTATACTCAGCCCACACGAAGGGTGCACCTTGAGTACCCAGCTTGGGTGATAAGGGAGGCTGTGCCACTGGACCCTACAGGACACCTACTACTTTAGGCCACACTGTGAAGACACAGAGTCAAAGCAACTATACCTAATACATAGAAACAAATACGAGGAGGCTGCCAAAACAAGAGAACAAACAAACATGACCCAAATGAAGGAATAGATCAAAACTCCAGAAAAAAAAGCTAAATGGAATGGGTATAAGCAGTCTATCAGATGTGATGTTGAAAATACAGGTTATAAGAATGCTCAAGGAACTTAGTGAGGACCTCAGCAGAATAAAAAAAAAAGATCCAGTCAGAAATGAAGGCTATACTAATTGAAATAAAGGACAATATACATGGAAACAACATCAGAATGGATGAAGCCAAAAATCAAAGCAATGATTTGGAACAAAAGGAAGCAAAAAATCCCACAAAAAAAAAAAAAACAAAAAAAACTGATCAGAGCAACAGGAAGAAGGAGAATCCAAGAAAAAAAATAAGGATAGTATAAGCAGCCTCTGGGACAACTTCAAGAGGTTCAACATTTGCATCATTGGGGTGCCACAAGGAGAAGAGAAAGAGCAAGAAATTGGAAATCTATTTTAAAAAAACAATGAAAGAAAACTGTACTAATTTGGTGAAGGAAATAGACATGCAAGTCCAAGATGCACAGAGAGTCCCACACAAGCTGGATGCAAAGAGGCCCACTCCAAGACACATCATAAATAAAATGCCAGTGGTTAAAGATAAAGAGAGAATCTTAAAAGCAGCAAGAGAAAACCAGTTAGTTACCTACAAGAGGGTTCCTGTAAGACTATCAGGAGATTTCTCAAAAGAAAATTTTCAGGCTAGAAGGGAGTGGCAAGAAATATTCAAAGTCATGAAAAATAGGGATCTACACCTGAGACTGCTCTACCTAGAAAAGTTGTCATTTAGAATAGAAGGGTAGCCCTGGCTGGTGTGGCTTAGTGGTTGAGTGCTGGCCTGTGAATCAAAGAGTTGCTGGTTTGATTCCCAGTCAGGGCACATGCCTGGATTGTGGACCAGGTCCCCAGTTGGGGGCATGTGAGAGGCAACCACACATTGATGCTTCTCTCCCTTTTTTTCTCCCTCCCTTTACTTATTTATAAAACACAGAAGGTCAGATAAAGAGTTTCCCAGACAAGAAAAAGAACTAAAGGATGTCATCATCACCAAACCACTATTATAGGAAATGTTAAAGAGACTTACTTAAGAAAAAGATCAAAACTAAGAACAATAAAATGACAAAAAATACCTATCTATCAACAGTTGAATCTAAAAAACAAACAAAGCAAACAAGAAGAGTAGAGACAGAATTATGGATACAGAGAGCATTTTGATGGTTGCCAGATGGGAGGGGGTTGTGGGAAATGGGTAAAGAGGTGAAGGGATTAAGAAGCACAAATAGGTAGTTACAGAATAGCCATGTATAGCAAATAGAATAGCCAAAGAACTTATATGTATGATCCATGGACATGAACAGGGGTGTGGAGGTTGCCTGAAGGAGTTGGGGGTGTTGGGTAGAGGGAGAAAGAAAAATCAGGACAACTATAATAGCATAATCAAAAATATATAATTTTTAAAAATAAATAAATGTTATTTCTTTTTAATTATTACAAAGGTAAAGAATATTTATTGTAAAAATGAAAGTAGAGAATATGGGTAAAGAAAAACTGAAAAACAAAAAAAAACTTCTCTAAGGCTATCTAGCAAAAATCAAATATTCTCTTGGTTTACAGATGCTTCATATTCCTGTATTGTTATTTTCTGGCCTCTACTGAGAGAAATGAGGAATATCAATGAACTTTAAAATATTGTATACATATGCTTATGCATAGGTGTACATGTTTGATACACTAACTTACTCTAATGAATGCTCACTAAAGATATAATTGAAATATTAATGAGAATATGAAAAAAATTTTATTTCAATCTTGATAGATGTGCTAATTTGACTTTCTCATGGTCATAACCCATGAAAAGTTATATGATAAGTTATCATAAGTCCTTATAGCTAAGAAGTCTTCCCCAAACTAAATACTTGTTCTCCACCATCATCACTTCTATGTCTTTCATTGCCCACATGTCATTGTTCTCATTCTTAGCATGTAAAAACATCTTGGATGGCTGTAACTATTTATGGAATTGTTGACCAGAATTATGGCATTCTATCTGAAACTACATTCAGAAGAATGTAGTTCAGAAATTTGTCTCTTCTATCATGTAGGCAGTAATTTTGACATTTTGACATTACTGTCTATTACATGTTTTAAATACTAGTGTTCCCAAGTGAAAACTATGATTTATGCAAGTATATAGTATATTTTCTGCTTATTTCTTTAGAGGACCTGCAAATATTTCTTGGCCCAGAGCCTGAGAGTATGAAGTGTGCTTCTTACCATATTGCCAGATCCTGCTATTTGAATGAGCCTATTCAAAAAATCTGCATTTTAGATTTTTTACATGATTGTTAATGGAAGACAGAGTTTTATGTGCAGCCTTCATAACATCAGGATAAGGAACTTGGGTAGCCTGGTCATAACTGAAACTAATGAAATGGAGCTACCCACAAAAGGGAGAGGTTACAACAGCTCATGATCGGCTAGCTACTTAAGGGAAGGGTGTCTTTGTCAAGAAATAATGATTCTGGGTATCTCTAGTTCCCTAGTATTTGTAGGAGAAAATGATCTGCCAATAGGGTGTGTTCATGCCAGCTGTATAAACAGGAACCCCCTAGTGTGCTATGATGTGCACTCCTTACTGTCTGCCCCTTATCTGTTGGAAATGTTTATATGTACTGAGTGGCATTCATTTTTAGTGCTATTGTATATCTGTCTCATGTTGCCAAAATGTGGCTCTCCAAAGCCTTGTTGGTGAATAAAAGATATGATGCCAAGCTACATTGGGATTTAATTATCTGTAGGAAAAAAATCATCAGTTCAACTCAGATCTATATAATTTAGGTGTTTTCCTCACTACTAAAATAGTGACAGAGCCATTAGTGCTTAATAGTTATTGTTAAACATCTACTAAAATTTTTAAATCTGTTTAGAAATAGTCATGCTAATTTCTGCTAGTATAGTTTATATGGCAGCTGTTTAAGTGCCTTGGAAATGACTTATAAAAATTGTTCCCTTTTAGGTACTATCTCATAATTAAAAAGAAAAAGATGAAAATAAAAAAGAATATTAAGCAACATTGTTATATGTGGACTTACATCCCTTCCTCTTTCACCTCCTGTGTGTGTCTGTTTGTGTGTGAACATGTATATGGTTGTTTCATTGTTGTTCCCTTTTTGTTCTTTTGCATTTTTACTTTAAAGAAGTTGGGCCCTGGCTGGGTAGCTCAATTTGTTAGAGCGTCATCCTGATACTCTAATTTGGGGGTTCAATCCCTGGTCACAGCACATACAAGAATCAACCAATTTTCTCTCTCCCCCCCTCCTTTCTCCCCTCTCTCTAAAGTCAATAAATAATGAATTTTTAAAAATAATGAAGTTAGCCCTGGCTGATGTAGCTCAGTGGATTGAGTGCAGGCCTGCAAACCAAAGGATTGTGGTTCAATTCCCAGTCAGGGCACATGCCTGGGTTGCATGCCAGTTCCCAGGGGGGATGCACAAGAGGCAATCATACATTGATGTTTCTCTCCCTGTCTCCTTCCCTTCCACTCTAAAGATAAATAAATAAAATCTTAAAATAATAATGAAGTTAGAAAATTCTTCAGTTTGGTACAGTTTAGACTCTTGAAAAAATAAAGTTTCACTATCTCAGAAGCTTTTATCAGTCTGAAATTTGGAACTAATGTCTAATCAAAGTACACATGAACTGCTTTAGGCCTGCAGGCTGAACTGTTAAGAGTTAGGTAAATGTAAATATATATTAATAGTTCAACCTCACATTGATAATAATTTCTAAACTCCAGACAGCACTAATAAAAAGATGCTCAGTTCTTAGTATGCTTCCTAGTGGGCAGAAGCCAAGCTCATTGTCAAAGTTCCTTTTGTGTTGTATGTCATCATTATCAATGCTTGAAAAGTTATCTGAATGGGGAGACATCTCTCAAATATATTGCCTACTTGTTGCTCTTGTGAATTCTATTGCTCAAACAACCTTATGGAGGAAGAAGCATTTAACATATTCTTCAGTTTGTTGAGAACTCTGAAATCTCTTTGAAAATACAAGTACACAAAAAGCACATAAATGCAAAGCATGGTGGAAACTAGATCTCTATTGACAAGACCAGTTCAGTGAATTTCTTGGAGGAGATCACAGGTGATGAACTGTCTCTTGGTATTGCAGAAAAGCAACAAAATTGGAGCCAAAATACTGAGAAATAAAATATTCAAATTATTGTTGCATCTGGCAAGCAGAAAGTATCTTATTATGCAGGACCTCACCATATCCCATAAATCAGCATACCACAATGTCCACTATTCTTCAAGCTCTTAATAACTCCTTCTCCATGTCTGTACCTCCAACCCTATTAATCAAGGGAAGACTGAATCAAAAAGTTCAGGATGCAGTTGCTTCTCTCATGATGACAGAAGTCTTCAAGAGCAGGTTAGACAAATGCTTGTATTACATCCAGGAACAGCTGCCCATTTTCCATGAACTTCCCACATGCTATACAGAGCTCACTGGCTCCAAGAGTATGCCCTAGATAAAATGAGCTTCATGAACTTTCTCTTCTGCTCCCACCCATTTCGTTTCTTATTTTTTAGAAACAAATCTTTCTTATCACCACGGGAGATTTTTTCCCACAAAAATGTGAAGAGCAGTAATTTCCTGCTTACCATCTGAAATCCACTTTTCTAGTGATTATTCTAAAGCTTATGTTAAGTTATTCTGGAAGCCAAAGTGCTCATTGTGTTCTTTAGAAAATGCAGGCAGATTTTTGGCATTTAATATAATTTGCTGAAAATTATGCCTTCAATGGCTGGATTTGGAGCAATATTTTGGAATACAAGATGAATTATTTCTAAGCCTTCAAGGTTTCCATTTGGGATTAAAATCTGATAAAACCAGTAAACATATTTTCTATGTATAAAGTGGGTAACACAGAGATAATTTTAAATTATGCTCGAAAGTAGAGAATGTATAGAATTCAATTTCAATGGTGAAATTCACTAAAGGAAACAGATTTGTATCTTAAACCTTGTGCAAATTTTACAGTGTGTATATTGTGTCATCATGGGGTATAGCTAAGTGGTCCAAAGAAGATGCAATGACAGGGGCCTAGCTCACCAAATGAAGGTGAAAAACAAAGGCAACTGGGTAACAGGTCAAAGAGCTTCAGCAGCCTACAGTAGGGAGATACTGGCAAGAAGTACAAGATATCTAAAATGTATTAGTCTACTTTGCCGCTCCCTAAACATCAGCAGCCTGTGGAAAGGCTTTGACATGATTCCATGTCAGCTGATCACAGAGACCATGCCTTTCTCTTGGCTTCTGCTACAACTAGAAAATAATAACAATGATATTATTATTTTGGTATGGACATTAGAACCTTCTGTGTGCTTTCACACATGAGATATTATTTGGGCCTCACAATCATGAGTCCCAAATAACTAGAACTTATTTGGTTGTGAATAGATGAGGACATAAAGGCCATGAAGAGGAAATGGCATATGGCAGAAAGTGAGGGGGGCAGAGCATGACTGAGGTTTTCAGGTGCCAAGAATCCACTGTACAGAGTTCACTGTCCCCTGGCTGGGAGTTTTTCTGTTATTTCCTTATGGCAGAAAGTGAGGGGGGCAGAGCATGACCGAGGTTTTCAGGTGCCAAGAATCCACTGTACAGAGTTCACTGTCCCCTGGCTGGGAGTTTTTCTGTTATTTCCTTTTGAGCCCCAGCAACTGGCTTGCCTTCCTTCCTTCCTGCTAAACGTACACTCATATCTTGAAAAAATCCAGTTCAAGATTCTCCTTTCCTTAAGATTTTATGCAATTGACTACAGTTCTTCCACTGGCTGCTTCCCAAGCCCTGTATTCTTATTACTTTCCTGATTACACTTTGTAAAACATGTTTGGAAGTAGGATGAATAGTGTTTCATTAATCGTACTTTGGGATTATACACATACATACACATACATATACAGCATATTTTCTTTATATTTAACATTCCTAGATTCCTATTTTTATATGTTCACAAAGAAAGTTTTTATGTATACTTTTTGCTTATGAGTATTTAACCATTTTTACAATGTTGTTAAAAATTCTTTGTTGATACCATTTTAAATAGATACGTAATATTCTAAGAAAGTGTAATATACAGTAGATATTTTGCCAATCAGTTACTGTTAATCATCTACATTCTATTAAAATCATCCATCATTTACTGAGCATTTAGTATAAGTTACTACTATGCAAAGCCCTGTGCTAAATAATTAAATTTGAGACAATTTGTGGTATAGTTGGTGTGGGATTGTGGGGTCAGAGAATCTCATCTCAATATAAAAGGAAATGAATAGAAATAGGAGAAAATGACTGAATAGAATAAAGTAAAAAATGAAGGATTTCCATGTCACGGTTGAACCACAAAAAGACAGCAGCTTTAGATCATAAAATTTGATAATTGATGGCAAGGAAAACTTAAGGGTTCTAATCCTGGCTGCTGAATCCCAGAGCTATGGCATTGCTGAAAGCAAATTGATAAATAGTTTGTCTGCCTTTGAAATTAGTTAGGCAATAATATTGGCAATGCTTTATTACTTTCTCTGCCTTTCAATCCTGTGGCATCTCTTTTCTGACCATGTGCATCCTGTCCACTAAGCCAATTGCACACAATTTAAAATTTTGTCATAGCAGCACTCCATGTCAAGGGATCATCAAATGATGACTCAAAATAAAGAACTCAAAAATGTATAATCTTTGATAAAATTGATGATTATTGTATAGAATGTACTGCAGCCTGCATTTTAAAAAATTATATATGGTGAAAAATATGTAATCTATAAAATCAGATGTCTGGAAAGCAAGAAAGGAAGATTTTAGAATGTGGATTTAAACTGGCTGAAACAAATTGGTTGATACCTTAAACTGATAACCTGTTGTTCCACTGGTATATTCTTCAGGGTGGCTCCACTAAAGTTTTATTTTTCAAAATATTTACTTCACATTATTGTACATAATTGATCACATGTCAGTGTTCCAAATGTATCTTACCTAAAAACTAGTGAGTGCACCAACTTGGATGGTTTTTGAAGTCTGTACATTTGGTATTGTTATATCTCTTAGCATGTAGGATAAAGAAAGGCTGTACATTGTTGCTTGAAAGTCGATACACTTAGACCAAGTTTGTATTTACATTGTCAGTATAGCAAACGAATGAAAAAAATATGCTATTGAATTTTGTTCTCCCCTCCCCTCCCTTTCCCTTCTCTTGCCTTGCCTTGCCTTGCCTTGCCTCTTTTTTTTTTTTTTTTGGATACAGCTTGTATGAGGACCAAAAACCTCAATTTATGTTCATGACAGTGGGGATTTTTTTTAAATGTCTACATTCTTTCTAATAAACTGTTGGAAGATTTAAAAAATCTTCATTGCATGGAATCGGTCTATACCAAAGTTAAATGTATAGCTAATAAAAAACGAAGACTCAAATATATTAATGTTTTTTATATCTTTTGATTTTACGCTATTGGGCTCTTTCAGGAACAAGTATTTCTTGAGGTTTTTTTTAATGTGAAATTTAGCACTTCTTCAGTTTCTCCCTCTCCTTCCTTTCATCCTTCTTTATGTTTTTGTTTCCTTCCTCCATCTTTAAATCATCCAGTTTGCACTGGCTGGTGTGGCTCAGTGGACTGAGCACCAGCCTGTGAACCAGAGGGTTGCTGGTTTGATTCCCAGTCAGGACACATATGTGGGTTGTGGGCCAGGTTGGACCCTCAGTAGGGGGTGCATGAGAGGCAACCAATACATTGGTGTTTCTTTCCCTCCTTTCCTCTTTCCTTTCCCCTCTCTAAAAATAAATACATTAAATATTTTTAAAAATCATATATTTGTTTGCCTATCCATATCAACCATCCATTCCTCATCCATCTTTCTATACTGTAGATACTTACAAAGAGGTCTGGAATGTCATGCACCAAATATTATAGCTATTTTAAGCCTGGCTTATAAAATTGGAGGTAATTTATTTCCTTTTTTGTATTTTTTAGTACTGCTCCAGCTTTTTATAATGTACTAACTCTCATTTCTACTTTAAAAATGTAATCAGACACAGACTCTACTTTTGAGAACTCACGGTTTATGAGAAGAAGTTAGGCCTAGTGTTTCCAGCAGATCTGTGAATTTCTCACCTGCCTAAGCACTAGTCTCCCAATTACAGATCTATTAACAATAACCAAACTGCTTACAGCCAGGCTTAATGACTGAGCTTTGACCCTTTGAGTTTAGACAGTCTAGATTCCAAAGTAGATGTTCAAATGCAGAACCTCAAAGAGTCATATTCTGGCATTACTAGGCTTCAGAATTTTCCCTCTGTCTTACACACATACTTCATTGTTGAATTTTTGTGTGGCACCGGCCATGTTATTTACACAAAACCTTGATTTTTTCATTTGCAAAAAAAGGATATTTGTACTTGTCCTGCTTAGTGATGGAAAAGATGATAATGTAAGACTGCTTAATATTATTCTCACCAACAAGGCTTCTATGATACACTGAAGATACTAAGAATGCTTTGATAGGAAGGCTAGAGTCTCTTTGCTTTTATTTTAAAATCAAACTTTTCTAATAGTCTATAGGGATTCTTACTACCAAGTCAGAATTTAACTGGCAAGACACCAGGTAAGATAAATCTTTACTCATTCTTTTCAAAGAGAACAAAGTCAATAAACTTACCTTAAAAATAATTTGTAGGCCACTTATACACTGACCACCTCCTGCTCTTGAATACATCTTCTCCTTTATTTTTTCTCATGTTACTAGTAGGCTAAGACACCAGCATTTGGCTGCAATTAAACTTACATGCCTGGACGAATAGAGTAAATAGATAATAGAAAACAGAAAAGAAAGTCTTTCTGGCTATGTTACCTTCCAAGTTTCCTTCAGCTTTGTTTTGATGTCTTTATTTTTTGGAAGATTTTATTTTATTTATTTTTAAACAGAGGAGAAGGGAGGGAGAAAAAGGGGGGGGGGAACATCAATATATAGTTGCCTGCCATGCACCCCCAACTGGGACCCTGGGTCACAACCCAGGCATGTGCCCTGACTGGGAATTGAACCCGCAACCCTTTGGTTTGCAGGCCAGCATTCAATTCACTGAGCCACACTAGCCAGGGGTGTTTTGATGTCTTCAGAGCATTTCTATGGGACAGTGGTTATTATTTGGCTCCAATGAGACTGTTTCTTCCAGGTTACTATGTGGCGGTGCTGGCTCTCTAGTACAGCTGTTAGGAGACAGTGGGTGTGTCAGAGTTTACTAACCTGTAAATGACCTAAATTCAGAGAGTCAAAATGCATTCATTTCCCCCCTTTTTACATATACATGAAATCTTAGAACACTCATTAAAATTTGAAACAGCAATGCATAACAGAAATATAACATGCGCCACATATGTCATTTTAAATTTTCTAGTAACCATATTGAAAAAAAAACAGGTGATTACTTTTTATTTTAATAATATATTTTATTTAATCCATAATATCTAAAATATTATTATTTGAACATGTGTTCAATATAAAACATTATTAATAAGAAATTTTATATTCTTTTTTGTACTAAGCTTTTGAAATATGGTATATATTTTACCAGATTTCAAAATAAAATAAATTAAATTAAACCAAATAAAATTAGCAAGTAAAAAAAAGAGCCTAAGGAGGCCACTGACACAAACTGTTCATTTTTGTCAAATTAAGGGCTATTGAGAGACATTAAACCATTTTATTTCATTTTTAATCCAGAAATTTAAAAAAGCATTAAAGCTGCTCATTCTGATAACACTATTAGAACTCTGTGTAATACCAGATAAATATCTCACTTTCATTTTACTTTTCCATTGCAAATTATAAACCAATATGGTTAGAAAAACATTTCTGTATGTATGACTTTCTGCTTAGGCAGAAAAAGAAAGTAAAACTATATATTTAAGAATGGCTTAGGTAGAATAGATGTTTTGGCAGTTGAACATTGTCATTATTATACCTAATGACTTTGATCATTTGGATTAGAAAGGATGACAGTCCATCTATAAACAACAGGTTGTTTTTAAGCTGCTACCTCTCTTTCTAAGGCCAGGAGAGTTGTCCTGCTGCTATTTAGGGACCTCATGTTTCTCTCATATTGTTTTCAGGCACTTCTCCCAGATCATTGTTGATATCTTGTTTATGCATCCAGGCTGTAGCTAAGGTTTCTTGACTCTAGAACTCTGGAAGAAAAAAAAAATTAAAAATAAATTAGGAGAGAGGGAAGATGGTGATGGAGTGGGATGGAGGGGATTCTATTTCCCCATACACATGGGAGAAAATCCTGGCCAATCTTCAGAGGAACAGCGCAAACAGTGAATGGTTCCCCAGAATGTATGAAAATAAGAGACCAGAAATTGTAACACACTGAAAAACCACATGGTAAGGAGACTAGTGCAAGACAGTAGGATCTCAGGGACCAGAGCAAAGACAGGAGCAGCAGCCGCCTCGGCCTGCACCCAGTGCCCGACATCCAGTGTGTCTACCACAAACTCTTTGGGAGCCCTCGGCCTACCGAGGGTCCTTGAGAGAGAGCTGGGTCATCAGCTCCCTCCCTCCCCAGCCAAGCAAGGTTGGGCAACACTGGGGAGAGACCTGTTTGCTTGAGTTTATAGAGAGGGTGATAAGGACAGATGGCCCTGATCAACCTCAAAGTGTGTGGTCACCAGCTTGGGAGAATTGAGAAGCTCACTGTCAGGTTCTGACTCCAATAGTCAGTGGTCTGGCTGGGGGATTAGGCTGTGCTGAGAGGCAAGCTTTCTTAAGGAGAAATTTTTTGGAAAGTAAACTGAAGGATTCTCCTGTGGCAGCCGCTTGGCCTGTTCCCCACCCAGCCTGGCAGAGAGGCCTAGAGTTACCCCACAGAACTGGGAAGGGTCCATGCCAGATCCTGAGGGACCCAGGCAGCCTGGATGGAGAACACACCCTCCCACCCCAGCCCAAAGCGAGGACCCCCAGGGAAAGTGCTCTGAGGAGGACCTAGATTCCCTTCATGGGGTGCTGGGGAGAGGCACCAGGTTAGCTCTTGGGAGAGTGCTCAGAGAAAGACAACACAAATCTCCCCTCAGACTGCTTTAGCCAGAAAAACTGGTTCAGCCAGTTTGAAACCAACAAGGAATGTTTTTTTTTATTTTTAAGTAATCTTTTATCTCTTTAATTTTATTATTATTTTATCTTTCAATACTTTATTCCTCTCTTTTCTTCTTTCCTGTTTTATTCCTTATTCCTTTCTTTCCAAAATTATTGCTTTTTCCTCCCTTCTCCTGCCTTTGTTTTTTGTCTTTTACCCACAAGTGACACAAACAACTTGGAACTGCAAAAAGACCAGAGTTGGACCCAAAGAGGGGGCATCCCAACAGTAGAGACAGAGAGACAAATTCCACTTTGCTATAGCAGAGAAGCCACAAGTTGCTGCATATTTGTATTATTATTATTTTATTATTCTCGCTTCTTTTATCTTTAAATAGTATATTTGTATTCCTCCTCTTTCTGTATTGGCTTCTTAGTCTTGGCAGGTTATATTGTATCATTTGACAGGTTTCCCTTGTTCTCTCCTCCACAGTGTATTGCTAATTTTCTATACTTCACGCCACTTATTTTCATTTAGCATACTACCCAAAGTTCTATACACCCTGTTTGTGTTACCCAGATCATATAGAGTCTGTCATATGATTGTTGCTCTAATATTATTGTAAACAATAGCTCTTCTATACAAGAGTATAGTACTTCACAACACATCCTTCACAACACATCCCCCGGATCTTAGCCCACTTCACAGTTTCCCTAACTCTATCACTGTATTGGTTGACTCTATTTCCTCACACACTACACCTACTTACTATCCTTTACTCACACCTTACCTCAGGATCTGACCTGCCACAACTTCACTGCTTCCTATATCCAACTCGCAAGCCTTCCCTCCCCAACAAGAGACATATCTTGTGTCCATCCTTTCTTAAAAGTAGAAAGTTGGGTTGAAGATTATGGTTAACACTATACATAGCCTAAAGATCTTCTATCTCTTCTCTACTGGCTGTGACTGTAAATATCATAAAATACTCTCCTGCTATCACAAACCATTGCCTCCCACTCCAACTGATCACAAAAATAAAGAGTAGGTGGAAGTGAAGAACACCAGGATACCCAAAGGAGACTGCATCACTGAATTTCACAGATATTCTACCACAGAAATTTACACCATAAACCCAGAGTCAGAACAGATCAATTTAAGAAGCTGAAGCTAACAAGAAGAGTTGCACAAAAAATGAGAAGGCAGAGAAACAATCCCCAAATGAAAGGCAAGGAGGAAGCCTCAGAAAAAATGTTAGATGAAATAGAGGCAAGTCAACTATCAGATATTGAATTCAAACCACTGGTTATCAGGAAGTTCAAAGAGTTCACAAGGAGCTACCAGAAACTACATGGGAGCTACATTGAACTCACTGCAAACTATGTCAACATGAAAAAGGAAATAGAAACTATCAGCAAGGGCCAACAGGAAATGAAGACTACAATTTCTGAACTGAAGAACACAGTAGAAGAAATCAACAGCAGGATCAATGAAGCAGAAGATCACATCAGTGAGTTGGAGGGCAAAGTGCAAAACAACACCCAAAAAGAACAAGAAAAGGAAAAGAGGCTCAGAAAGAATGAAGAGGAAGTAAGAGAAATTCAAGATAGTATGAAATGTAATAATATCTGAATTTAGGGATACCAGAAGGAGGAGAAGAAGAACAAGGGATAGAAAACCTATTTGAAAAGGTACTGATGAAAAACTTCCCTAATTTGATGAAAGAAAAAGTCACACAAATTCAGGAATCACAGAGCCCCAATCAAGAGGAACACAAAGGGGCCTACATCAAGACTCATCATCATTAAAATGGCAAAATTCCAAGACAAAGAGAGAATCTTAACGACATCAAGAGAGAAACAGGAATTAACATACAAAGGAGCCCAAATAAGGTTAGATACTGACTTCTCAATGGAAACACTCCAAGCAAGAAGAGAATCCCAAGAAATATTCCAACTAATGAGAACCAGAGGCCTGCAACCAAGGCTACTTTACCTAGCAAGGCTCTTAATCAAGATAGAAGGCCAAATAAAGAGCTTCCAAGACAAAAGAAGCCTAAAAGAATAGGCCTCCACCAGACCAGCTCTGCAAGAGATGCTAAAAGGACTGCTTTAAGGAAAGGAAGGAAAAGAGAGAGACAGAGAGAAACACAGGTACAAAAATGGCAATGAATAAGTACCTATCAATAATAACCTTAAACATAAATAGATTAAATGCTCTGACCAAAGACATAGAATAGCTGAATGGATAAGAAAGCATGACCCACACATATGCTGCCTCCAAGAGACCCACCTCAGGACAAAAGACCTACAAATACTAAAAGTGAAGGTCTGGAAACAAATTTTCTAAGCAAACAGAAAAGAAAAAGAATGTTGGGGTAGCAATACACATATCAGAAAAAATAGACTTCAAAAAGAAGGTCATTAAGAGAGACCCAGAAGGTAGCTTCATAATACTCAAGGGAAAAACCCACCAAGAAGACATTAACATTATAAATATACATGCACCCAACATAGGAGCACCCAAATATATAGAAAAAAATCTTATAGGATATCAAGAAAGATATCGACAGCAACAGAAATATACTAGGGGATTTTAACACCCCACTATAAAAAATGAAGAGATATTCTAAACAAAATATCAAAAAGATATTCTGGCATTGCACAATGCCCTAGATGAAATGGACTTAACTGGTATATACAGAGCCCTTTACCCCAAAGAAGCGAAATACACATTCTTTTCAAAGGCACATGGGGCATTTTCAAAGATAGACCACATGATAGGACACAAAATGAGCCTCAAAAAAATTCAAGAAAACTGAAATCATACCAAGCATTTTCTCCAAGCACAAAAACTGAAACTAGAAACCAACCCCAAAGGAAAAAACCCAAAACACTCAAAATCATGGAGAGTGAATGGCATGCTATTAAACAACAAATGGGTCAAGAATGAAATTAGGGAAGAAATCAAAAAGTTTCTGGAAACAAATAAAAATGGACTCATAACAATCCAAAACTTATGAGACACAGGAAAGGCAGTCCTGAGAGGGAAGTTCATAGCAATACATGCCCACCTAAAAAAGATAGAATCATTTCAAACAAACAACCTAACCCTATGCCTACAAGAACTTGAGGAACAACAACAAAGACAGCTCAGAGCAAGAAGAAGGAAGGAAATAACCAAGATCAGAGCAGAATTTAATGACATAGAGAAAAAAGCACAATTCTAAGGATCAATGAATCCAGGAGCTGGTTTTTTAAAAAGATAAACTGAGTCAACAAACCTTTTATTTGGCTCATCAAGAAAAGAAGAGAGAGGATCCAAATAAACACAATCAGAAATGAAAGAGGAGAGATTACAACTGACACCACAGAAATACAAAGGATTGTAAGAAATGACTATGAAGAACTGCATGCCAAGAAATTTGAAAACCTAGGTGAAATGGACAAATTTCTAGAAAAATATAATCTTCCAAAATTCAGTGAAGAAGAATCAGAAAGCCTGAACAGACCAATAACAGCAGATGAAATTGAAGTAGTAATCAAAAAACTCCTGACACACAAAAGCACTAGACCAGATGGTTTCACAGGAGAATTTTACAAAGCATTTAAAGAAGAGTTAATCCCTATTCTTCATAGACTATTCCATAAAATCCAAAATGATGGAAGACTCCCAAACTTTTTATGAAGCCATCATCATCTGAATCTCAAAAACACATAAACACACAACAGAAAGAGGAAACTTCAGGCCAATATCGCTGATGAACATAGATTCCAAAATCCTCAGCAAAACATTGGCAAACCACATCCATCAGTACATTAAAAAGATCATACACCATGACCAAGTGGGATTCATCCCAGGGATGCAAGGATGGTTCAATATTCGCAAATCAGTAAATGTAATACATCATATAAACAAAAGCAAAGAGAAAAATCACATGATCATACCAATAGATGCAAAAAAGCATTTGATAAGGTAGAGCACCATTTATGATAAAAAAACATTCAGAAAAATGGGAATAGAGGGAGCATTCCTCAATATAATAAAGGAGATATATGAGAGACCTACAGCCAACATCATACGCAATGGGCAAAAACTAAAATCTTTTCCACTAACACCAGGAACAAGACAAGGTTGTCCACTTTCACCACTCCTATTCAATATAGTATTGGAAGCTTTAGCCACAGTGATCAGACAAGAAAAGGAAATAAATGGCCTCCAAATCAGAAAGGAGGAAAAAAACTGTCATTGTTTGCAGATGACATGATAGTGTACATGTGAAATCTTATAGACTCTACCCAAAAATTGCTCGACCTAATAAATGAATTTGGCAAAACAGCTGAATGCAAAATCAATATCAAGAAGTCAAATGCTTTTTTGTTTTCCAACAATGAAACAGCAGAAGCAGAAATCAAGAAAAAATATCCCATTTGATATAACAAAAAGTAAAATAAAATTCCTAGGAATAAACCTAACCAAGGAGATAAAAGACTGGTATTCAGAAAACTACACAACACTAAAGAAAGAAATCAAGGAAGACACAAACAAATGAAAACATATACCATTTTCATTTACTGGTGGACACGTAGATTGCTTCCACCTCTTGACTATTGTAAATTGTGGTGCTATGAACATTGGGGTGTATAGGTTCTTTTGGATTGGTGTTTCAGGGTTCTTAGGATATAATCATACCAGTGGAATTGCTGGGTCAAAAGAAATATTCATTTTCGGTTTTCTTAGAAAATTCCATACTGTTTTCCATAGTGGTTGTAATAGACTGCAATCCCACCAACAATGGATTAGGGTCCCCTTTTCCCCACAACATCTCCAACATTTGGTTTTTGTTGCTTTGTTTATGATGGCCATTGTGACTGGTGTAAAGTGGTATCTCATTGTGGTTTTAATTTGCATATCTCTGATAGTTAGTGATATTGAGCATCTTTTCATGTGTCTCTGGATCCTCTGTATGTCCTCTTTGGAGAAATGTCTGTTCAAGTCCTTTGCCCACTTTTTAATTGGGTTGCTTGTCTTCTTAGAGTAGTCATGTAAGTTCTTTGTATATTTTGGAGATTAAACCTTTGTCTGAGGTATCATTGGCAAATATGTTTTCCCAAAGAGTTGGTTCTCTTTTTAATTTAATATTGTTTTCTTTAGCCGTGCAGAAGTTTTTTATTTTGATCAGATCCCATGTGTTTATTCTTTTCTTTGAGTCCCTTGCTCTAGGGGTCATATCATTAAAAATGTTGCTGTGTGAAATATCTGAGATTTTCCTGCCAATGTTCTCCTCTAGAATTTTAATTGTGTCACAGGTTATATTTAAGTCTTTTATCCACCTTGAATTTATTTTGGTGTATGGTGTAAATTGGTGCTCAAGTTTAATTTTTTTTTGCAAGTAGCTGTCCAGTTCTCCCAACAACATTTGTTGAAGAGTCTATCTTTACTCCATTTTATGTTACTGCCCGCTTTGTTGAACATTAATTGAGTGTAGAGAGTTGGGTTGATTTCTGGGCTCTCTGTTCTGTTCCATTGGTCTATCTGCCAGTTTTTAGGCCAGTACCAGGCTGTTTTGAATACAGTGGCCTTGTAATACAGTTTGATATCAGGTTTTGTGATCACTATTACTTTGTTCTTCTTCTCAAAATTGTGGCAGCTATTCGGGGTCATTTATGGTCCCATATAAATTTTGGAAGTGTTTGTTCTATGTCTGTGAAATATGCCATTGGTACTTTAATAGGTATTGCATTGAATCTTTATATTGCTTTGGGTAGTACGGACATTTCGATTATGTTAATTCTTCCAATCCATGAACAAGGTATATGTTTCCATATATTTGTGCCTTCCTTTATTTCTTTCTTCAGTGTTGTGTAGTTTTCTGCATACAGGTCTTTTACTTCCTTGGTTAGTTTTTTTAAAATTAATTTTATTTAGTTATTTTTCAAGTACAGTTTTTTGTCTATTTTTCCCATCCCAGCCTCCCCCGCCCCTTGCTCCCCACCTCCCTCCCGTTTCCACCCCCCTTAGTTCTCGTCCCTTGTGTCCTTCCTATTTGTTTCTCCAAGTCCTTCCCCCTTTTTCCCCTTAACTTCCCTTCCCTCTCCCTTCTGGTCACTGTCCCCTTGTTCTCTATTTCAGTGTCTTTGGTTTTTTGTTTTTGTTTTTTCTGCTTGCTTGTTTGTTTTATTGTTTAGCTTCCTGTTAAAGGTTGGTTAGTTTTTTTTTCTAGGTATTTTATTTTTCCTGTTGCTATATCAAATGGAATTTTTTTCTTCATTTCTATACTTCTGCTGTTTCATTGTTGATATACAAAGATGTCTTTGATATTTGGATATTGACTTTGGATCTTGCTGTTTTGCCAAATTCATTTATTATGTCCAGGAGTTTTTTGGTAGAGTCAATGGGATCTTCCATGTACACTATCATGTCATCTGCAAACAATGACAGTTATTTTTCCTCCTTTCCTACTTGGATGCCTTTTATTTCCTTTTCTTCTCTGATCATTGTGGCTAAAATTTCCAATACTATATTGAATAGAAGTGGTGAAAGTGGACAACCTGTCTTGTTCCTGATGTTAGTAGAAAAGATTTTAGTTTTTGCCTGTTGAGCATGATGTTGTCTGTAGGTCTCTCATATATCTCCTTTATTATATTGAGGAATGCTCCCTCTAGTCCCATTTTTCTGAATGTTTTTTTTATCATAAATGGTGCTCTACCTTATCAAATGCTTTTTTGCATCTATTGTTATGATCATGTGATTTTTCTCTTTGCTTTTGTTTATATGATGTATTACATTTACTGATTTGCGAATATTGAACCATCCTTGCATCCCTGGGATGAATCCCACTTGGAGATGGTGTATGAGGCTTTTAAATATATTGTTGGATGTGGTTTGCTAATATTTTGTTGAGGATTTTAGTATCTATGTTCATCAGTGATATTGGCCTGAAATTTTCTTTCTTTGTTGTGTGTTTATGTGGTTTTTGGATTCGGATGATGCTTGCTTCATGAAAGGAGTTTGGGAATATTGCGTCATTTTGGATTTTTTGGAAGAGTATGTGAAGAATAGGGATTAGCTCTTGCTTAAATGCTTTATAGAATTTTCCTGTGAAACCATCTGGTCCAGGGCTTTGGTGTGTTGGGAGTTTTTTGATTATTGCTTCAATTTCATCTGCTGTCATTGGTATGTTCAGGCTTTCTGCTTTTTCTTCATTGAGTTTTGGAAGATTATATTTTTCTAGAAATGTGTCCATTTCACCTATGTTTTTAAAATTTTTTAGGTATATACTTCTTCCTAGTAATTTCCTACAATCCTTTGTATTTCTGTGGTGTCAGTTGTAATCTCCCCTCTTTTATTTCTGATCGTGTTTATTTGTGTCCTCTCTGTTCTTTTGCTGATGAGCCGACTTAAAAGCTTGTCCATTTTGTTTATCTTTCAAAAATCCAGCTCCTGGATTTATTGATCCTTAGAATTTTTCTTTTAGTCTCTATGTCATTTAATGCTCCTCTGATCTTGGTTATTTCCTTCCTTCTACTTGCTTGGGCTGTCTTTGTTGTTGTTCCTCAAGTTCTTGTAGGCATAGGGTTAGGTTGTTTTTTTTTTTTTTGAAATGTTTCTATCTTCTTTAGATAGGCCTGTATTGCTATGAACTTGCCTTTCCAGACTGCCTTTCCTGTGTCCCAAAAGTTTTGGGTTCTCGTGAGTTCATTTTCATTTGTTTCCAGAAACTTTTTGATTTCTTCCCTAATTTCATTCTTGACCCATTCATTATTTAATAGCATGCTATTCAATCTTCATGATTTTGAGTGTTTTGGGGTTTTTCCTTTGGGGTTGGTTTCTAGTTTCAGTTTTTGTGCTTGGAGAAAATGCTTGGTATGATTTCAAATTTCTTCAATTGTTGAGGCTCGTTTTGTGTCCTATCACATGATCTATCTTTGAAAGTGTTCCATGTTCATTTGGAAAAAATACATATTTAACTTCCTTGAAATGAAGGGCTCTGTATATATCAGTTAAGTTCATTTCATCTAGGGTGTTGTTCACTGCCACAATATCTTTTTTGATATTTTGTTTAGAATATCTGGTCAATGTTGACATTGGTGTTTAAAATCCCCTACTATAATTGTGTTGCTGTCAATATCCTTCTTGAAATCCTCTAAGGTTTTCTTTATATATTTGGGTGCTCCTGTGTTGAGTGCATATATATTTATAATGTTAATGTCTTCTTGGTGTATTCTTCCCTTGAGTATTATGAAGTGACCTCCTGGGTCTCTCATTATCACCTTGTTTTTGAAGTCTATTTTGTGTGATATGGTATTGCTACCCCGGCTTTTTTCCTTGCCTGTGTGCTTGGAAAGTTTGTTTCTAGCGTTCACTTTTAGTCTGTGTCGGTCCTTTGTGCTGAGGTGGGTCTCTTGTAGGCAGCATATGTGTGGCTCATTCTCTGTTATGCATTTAGCTATTCTATGTCTTTTGATAGGAGCATTTAATCCATTTATATTTAAGGTTATTATTGATAGGTCCTTATTCATTGCCATTTTTGTTCCTGTGTTCCTCTCTGTCTCTCTCTTTTCCTTTTTTTCCCTTAAAGCAGTCCTTTTAGTAACTGTTGCAGAGCTTCTTTGGTGTAGGTGTATTCTTTTAGACTTCTTTTGTCTTGGAAGATTTTTTTTGGCCTTCCATCTTAATTGAGATCTTTGCTGGGTACAGTAGCCTTGATTGCAGGCCTCCAGTTCTCATTACTTGGAATATTTTTTGGGTTCTCTTCTTGCTTGGAGTGTTTCCACTGAGAAGTCAGTAGCTAACCTTATTGGGGCTTCCTTGTATGTTACTTCCTTTTTCTCCCTTGCTGCCTTTAAGATTCTTTCTTTGTCTTGGAATTTTGCCATTTTAATGATGATGTGTCTTGAAGTGTGCCTCTTTGGGTTTTTCTTGATTTGGATGCTGTGATTCCTAAATTTTTGTGCCTTTTTCTCTCATCAAATTAGAAAAGTTTTTCATCATTACTTTTTCAAATAGGTTTTTTATCCCTTCTTCTTCTTCTTCTTCTTCTTCTTCTTCTTCTTCTTCTTCTTCTTCTTCTTCTTCTTCTTCTTCTGGTACTAATATTATTTGGATATTATTACATTTCATACTATCTTGAATTTCTCTTACTTCCTCTTCATTCTTTCTGAGCCTCTTTTCTTTTTCTTGCTCTTTCTGGGTGTTTTTTTCCACTTTGCCCTCCAACTCACTGATGTGATCTTCTGCTTCATTGATCCTGCTGTTGATTTCTTCTACTGTGTTCTTCAGTTCAGAAATTGTAGTCTTCATTTCCTGTTGGCCCTTGCTGATAGTTTCTATTTCCTTTTTCATATTGATGCAGTTTGCAGTGAGTTCATTGTAGCTCCCCCGTAGTTTCTTGTAGTTCATTGTGAGCTCTTTGAACTTCCTGATAACCAGTGCTTTGAATTCAATATCTGATAGTTGACTTGCCTCTATTTCATCTAACATTCTTTCTGAGGGTTCCTCCTTTCCTTCCATTTGGAGATTGCTTTTCTGTGTTCTCATTTTTTGTGCAACTCTTTTGTTAGCTTCAGCTTCTTAAATTGATCTTTTCTGGCTCCGTGGGTTTATGTTGTAAACCTCTTTCATATAATACCTGTGGATTCAGTTGTGTATCTCCCTGATCTCCCAAGCTCACTGGTTCTGGTCTTTCCTTTAATTTGGCTCTGTGTCTGTCTTTGGGTTTTGATTGTTTTGGGGTCTTTCTTTTGTGGGTACTTCACACCAGCTGGTTAACTGATGGTTTCTCTGTCCACCACCTGTTGTAATTTGTTGTGCTGGTGATGGCAGGTTGTGTTGAAGTTAGTTCTTTTGTGTGTACAGGGTTTTGAGGATTTTCTTTTGCTCTTGTTCATTTGTTTGTACTGGGTCGTTTCTCCACTATTTAGTTTTATTTCCAGATAGGTCTTTGTTTGAAGTTTGTGTGGTTTCTACTCTTTCCTTCACCTTCTTCTGTTGTTATCTGTTGGTGGTTCCTTTGTTGTTGCCTTTCTTTTTCCAGTGATTATCCTGGTGTTTACTGCTTCCACTTACTCTTTTTGTGTGATCAGTTGGAGGGGAAGGCAATATGGGTTATGACATCAGGAGAGTATTCTATGATATTTACAGTAGCAGCTGGTAGAGAAGAGATAGGAGATCCTTTGGCTATGTATAGTGTTAACCATGATCTTCAACCCAACTAGCCACTTTTTAGAAAGAATGGAAAGAAGGTAAGACTCTTGTTGGAGACGGAAGGATTGTGAGTTGATCTAGAAAGCAGTGAGGCTGTGGGAGTTCAGATTCTGAGGTAATATGAGAGTAAATGATAGTAAAGATGTGTAGTATGTGAGAGAATAGAGTTAACCACTATGGTAATAGCATTCAGGAAACTGTGAAGTGAGCTAATATCTGGGAGGGGTGATGTGAAATATTTCCAGTTGTATAGAACAGCTATTGTTTACAATAATATTAGAGAAACAGTCATATGACAGAATCTATGTTATCTGTATAACATGAATAGGGGGTATAGGAATTTGAGTAGTGTGCTAAAGGAACACAATTGGTGTGAAGGACAGTAAATTAGCAATACTCTGTGGAAGAGAGAATAGCAGAAACCTGTCAAAGTATACAATGTAACCAGCAAGCAAAGAAGCCTATACAGGAAGAGGAGGAATACAGAAATACTATTATAATAAAAGCTGTAAGAATAATGAAAAATAATAATACAAATATGCATTAACTTGTAGTTTCTCTGAAATAGCAGAGTGAAATTTGTCTCACTGTCTCAACTCTTAAGATGCCCCCTTTTTAGGTCCATCTCTGGTACTTTCACATTTCCAAGTTTTTGTCTCACTTATGGGTATTTAAAAAAAAAGGCAGTGTCTGCCTGTTCTCTATTTTAGTGTCTTTCATTATATTTTGCTGACCAGAGGGGAGAGGGGGGAAATTACAGGGGAAAAGGGGAAGGATTTACAGGAACTAGTATAAAGGACACATGAAGAACAATTAAGTGGGGTGGAAATGGGAGGGATGTGGGGAGCCCTGGGGGTGCTGGGATGGGAGTAAAACACAGAAAAGTGTACTTGAACAACAATTAAATAAAAGAAAAATTTAAAAGGCAGGAGAAGGGAGGAAGAAGAGATAAGATTGGAAAGAAAGGAAGAAGGAATAAAGTAAGAGAAGGAAAGAGAGGGGGGAAGTATTGAAAGATAAAACAATAATAAAATTTAAAAAATAAAATATTACTAAAAACAAACATCAAACAAAAACAAAACACCTCTTGTTGGATTTAAACTGGCCAAACCAGTTTATGTGGCCTGGCTTGGTGCAGCAGGCAGAGGGGCGATTGGTGTGGCCTTTCTCCCTTCCCAATGTGTACTCAGCAAGTCTTGTGAGCACTCTCCCAAGATCTAGTCTTGCGCCTCTCCCCAGCACCCCATGAAGGGGATCCAGGTCTTCTTCAGAGCATTCTTTCCTTGGGGGTCATTGCCATGGGCAAGGGTGTGGGTGCTCACACCTGTCCAGGCTGCCTCAGCCCCATGGGTTTGGGATCAAACCCTTCCCAGTGCTATGGGGAAATGCAGAGCCTTTTGCCTGGTTGGGTGGGGAGTAGGCTGAGTGGCTGTCACAGGAGAATGCCCCAAGCAGTTTTACTTTTTAGAAATTCCTCCTACTCAAGCCTGCTGTTCGGTACAGCCCAATTCTCGAGCCATTCCAGTGACTATCAGGGTCAGTGCACATCACTGCATGGCTCTCAACTCTCCCAAGCCAGTGACCACAGACTCTGTGTTTGATAATGGCCCTTGTGTGTTTGCCTCCTTGTCCTTATTCCCTTCTATGCAACTTGAAGCAACTAGGTCTTTCCTGATGCTGCTCAAACCCTGCTTGGCTGGGGAGGGAGGGAGCAATTGACCTGGATCTCTCTCAAGGACTTTGTGGCAGGCCCGCTGCTCCCAAGTAGTCTCTGGTAGACCCAGTGCAGGGCACTGGGCATGGGGCTGAGGCTGCTACTGCCCCTGTCCCTGCACTGGTCACTGGGACCTTATTGTCCTGCAGCAGTCTCCTCACCATCTGGTTTTTCAGTGCCCGCTACAATTTCTGATCTCGTATTTTCATATATGCTGGGGTACTGTTGGCTGTTTGCTCTGTTCCTCCATAGATTGGCCAGGTTTTTCTCCCATGTGTCTTATGAAGTCTTTGAGTGAGAATAAAGTGTTGTGTCCTCTAATTTAAGATTACATGTATGCTGATGCAACTGTCACAGAATGTTGAAATGCATGGAAGAGAATATTTTAATATTTAGACTTATTTAAAATTCATTGGAGTTTGGAGATCATGTGGATTTTAACTCCAAGGTCTTTTTCTAAATAACTGAAAATTATATCCTAAGAGATTTTTTTAAAGGTCCTTGGAGATATTTTTAAGATGGCAAATTTACTCTTGCTCCTGGCAAAAACTTTTATATGAACATCAATGGGATTTTTAAATTATCATCTATAATGTAAAAATTAGCTTTGTCTTGTAGGCCTTACATTTGATTACAGGCTCTCTCAATTCCAAGCTTTCAGTCTGAGTATGTTTGTAATAGCAATACAGCTATATGCCATTTTCATTAGTAGTCAGTGAGGATCATGGAAAAAAAGAAAATTGTGAACTCCCCAGTAATCATCCTAAAGAAAAACACTCCCATTCTCATATGCCTGGGGTCTACAAGTTTTTCATGAGATTTGGACTACCCCAAAGCCATGGGATTAAGATTGTTTCCACATTTCTGTAGTCTGTTGTGCTCATTCCAGTGAATGGCTGTTGTGGTGTTGCTCCCAAAGAAGCTGACCCTTGGATAGAGATTAGCATGCAGGAGGGTTATTAGGGGGTGATCCCAAGACCAACACCTGTGGATAGGAGGGGAAAGAAGCAGGAGCTAGTGAAATGAGTAGTCAAATTGTAATGTAATTTCAATGGAAGCCTCAGACAATCCTGTAAGGAATTCTGAAGATGACCCCTCACACCAGTCAGGCAGTCATTGGACTTGTTGCATAGAGAAGGTGGCCTAACCTTAGGAAAAGTAGTTTTTCTGCAGCTAGGGTAATCCCTGAAGAGGCTAAGAACCAAAGGTTTCCTGCCAGGAACACTCCTACCAGCTGAAGAAATAAGTCTCTTATTTCAAAATAAGGATGTGGGCAAGCTTATCACAGCATTCACCACATCAGCCACTTGGGTAGTCCAAGTGGTAGTCTTCTCTTTAGTGGTTTTAGGCCAGCCCTTACTTATTGGGGCTTCTGTAGCCCTTGCCACTTGGCTAATGATATGGCTCGTAATGAAGAGGTATAGCAGTGTCTGGGATAATATAGATGCAGTTATGAATCTTGCTGACTGTGCTCTTTATGAAATAGCTCCCTATACCCAAATGTGGGGGCAACTTTGCCTGCAAGTTCCCTCTGTCTGCCATGGATGAAAGTAACACTACCAAGACATGATCTGCTTGGGGAGGAGAGGTGGCCAATTTCTCATAGGAAAAACCCAGGAGCCCCTTCCTCAACGGCTTTCATTGGGTTGTAATACACAGGAATACAGGTGGTAAGGATCAAACAGTGGATAACATTTCAAAGAAATCTGAGGGCTTAGTCTGAGTCAGTGTCTGTCAGGAAAGTGATTGCAAAAACCTTGGGAGACATACTCATTTCCTGCTCGGACCCCTAACATATGAATGAAAGCACTCTTAGCAAAAGCAGGCTTCACAGGACTTTAGGAACTTTCTTATGCCCGATCACCCTGGATCCCGCTCTAGCTGGCAAGGGGCTGCACCATCTCCCCCATCACAGGTTTTCAGGCCTAAGTGGATTAGAGCCAGGAAGCGCTTTTCCCAGAGGACATGGGGACTGGGCTATGTCAGAATAGCCAGGGGGCGAGGGTCCATCACTCTCTCTTTGTTGCAGCCCCTGAGTCCTTCCATGATGGCATCCCAAGTGATCGTGTCTGGCTTAGGTTGCCCCTATCTGTAAGGAGTCTTACCTATCATGGACTATTGACCATACTTTGGGGGCTGGGGAGAAAGTAGAGGCAGCGCTTGCTACCGGAGATAAGTTTTGTCTCCTTGTGGCTTGCATTCCAGAGGTTTCTCACTCATCCTGAGCCATGGGAGGTAGTTACAACTCCTGAAACCAGACAGAGTGGTTCCCAACACCCAAAGACTGGGGTTTCCACTAAGGAGCTTTGCAATACACAGCCATGTAACTAGGTAATGGTAATGAAGCCAGCCACTCACCATGCTTTAATTATTATGCTATAATTCTCTGTTTCTGTGGAGCTGCCTCTTCAGCTGGACTTTAAAAGTCCTTGACCCTGCGACTATGTCTTATTTTATTTTTATATCTTCAGAGCATTACATGGTGCCTGTCTCATACCGTGTGGTTAATATGTTTTTACTGAGCGAAAGAAGAAATTGCCCAAGTGTTAGTAACACTAAGAAATATGATACCTAGTGATTTTTTCCTGGATCTGTCTAAGCCAATCTGTAAGATAATTTTGATTCTCTTCATTGTTTAGCTACATACAGTGTTAGGTCTCATTTGATAGTTATCTTTTCACTTGCCTCTCTGCCTAGGGCTTTAACAGTCACAATTATATTTAGGCAGACAGAGTGGCATGACCACGAGTCTGGCCATATTTGTGCCTGTTGTTGTATGTGCACCAGTGACCATTCAGATCTGGGATCTCCTGATGCATGAAATGTGACATAAGCTGAGAAACTAGCTTGACTTTAAGTACAGCTGAATTTGAAAACCTCTCATTAGCTGTGGGATTCAGGGAAGGGTGTCCATCAACAGATGGATATAGATAAATAAAAGGTGGTATATTCATGCAATGAAATATTATTCAGCCTTAAAAAGAAATGTTGATACATGCTTCAAAATAGGTGAACATGCAAAACATTATGCTGAGTGTAATAAATAGGACACAAAATCCACTTATATGAGATACCAGAATAGGCAAATTCAGAGAACCAGAAAATAGAATAGAGGTTTCCAGGAGTTAATGGGAAAGGGAAATGAATTAGTGTTTAATGGATATAAAATTTCAATTTAGAATGATGAAAAATTCTGAAAAAAAATAGTAGTGATGATTGCATGACATTGTGAATATACTTAATGGTACTGGATTGTACGCATAAAATTGTTAAAATGGTAATTTAATGTTATGCATATGTATTTTGCTGCAATAAAAGTGGATTGGCTTTATGGTGTATGAATTATATCTAAATAAAGTTGTCATTAAAAGATAGGGTTTATTAACAGTACCTATTCTCCAAAAGATTTGTGAGAATTAAGAATGGCAGGACAACTGTAACTGAACAACAATAAAATAAAATAAAAAAGAATAATATGAGAACTACCATGTATATGGTATATGCTTACTAAAAGGTAGTCGTTACTAAGCATGACATACAATTTAAGTAGTTATTTTATGCAAAGGCACCCATAAGTCTAAAATGCACTGATGCTTAATGACTAGGATGTGTAGCCCATTCTCTGGCCTCTAGATGGATGTAAGAGTCTTCTCTAATGATAATCCATACACACACTTGGGTGAGAGTTGTCCTTTCTCAGAGTAGTTATGCTTTCCCACTGCACCTCACCTCACAGTAATAGAAGAAGAACACCTGTTTTACCCAGGTGCCTACCTTCTCACTAGCCTGAACCCCTCTGTAGTGAGTCATAAGTGTTGTTAAGACAGACACAGTAGTGTTTCAGTTAATCACCATGGGGCAGTGATCTGACTTCACAAATAAAGAACTCATAAAGAACAGCTTCCAGGTATGTGATTAAAGCATAGCTACCTTCTTGGCATCATTGCCCTTTGCTATGAATCCCCTTTGTCCTCTAAATGTGATTTCAGATGACCATAGTATCAGATTTTTCTTTATGGGTGGTTGTAGATCATTCTTATTGCTGTATTATATTTCATTGTAGGAATGTAACTCAATTTATTTATCCATAATAATGTTAATGGACATTTAACATTTCCATTTATGTGTTTGAGGACCACTTCCTTGAGCATGTATCTAGAAGTAGATAAAAAATTATGTGCATATGGAACTTCAGTAGATACTAGCAGAGTTTTCTATTAGTAGGGGATGAAAGTTCTGGTTACTCCTTAATTTTGCCAACACTTGGTATTTACCACACTTTCTTAACCTTAATCCCTAAACTAGGGAAGGCCCCAAGGTAAGCTTCAGGTACACTCTCCAGTTCTATGTACAGAACAGTTTGTATGTGTGTACTTTACTGGAGAGATCCCATGGTTTTCAACGAATTTTTGGAGGGGCACTTGTCCTAAAGAAGAACAAGAACCACTTTTTCAAGTTCCAAGCTTTCTTACAATCCCTAGCATTTTTATAGCACAGGCTTTTATTTGGACCAAGATTTCTTCTGGAAAAGCTAAAGCATCATTCAAAGCTGGAGCAGTCTGGCATTTTGCTAGTTCTGATGCATGCTGGGTGATATGTTGGGGATGTTCAAAATTACTTTCCTTAAGTAAAAAGATATTTTAAATGCCTGTGCTATTTGGTCAAATAAGCACTAATGTGCCTAAACATTGAAAGAGTGAAAAAAATTGGCACAGGAAAATGGGTTTTAACTGTGGGCATAGTACTTTGAAAACAATCTCTTTTCATCAGTGATGTGTCCTGATGGCTTGCAATGTGATGTGGCTGGAAATGGCTGATATAAGCAGCAGAAGATTAAGGGCACAAAACTCTGCATCTTTCTCAACAGATTCTTATCCTTTGAGGGATCTGTATTAGCCAATTTTCAAGACTCTCCCCTGTGAAACTCAGGCTTGTCTACCTTGGCAGGTGTATTTACAAGATATTATGAGGATAAAGATGATAAAGACATTGATTGGGTCCTTGGGGATAAGAGGTACAATTTTCAGCTTCCTAGTTTAAATACTTGTTTTGTTTTTTCAGAAGAAATTAATTTTGATTGTTTAGAAAGCATTAAGTCAGATTCTGGCTTGGACCCTGAAGAATTCCTCTTCTAATGTTAATTCTATTTTCCTTAATCAGCTCAGGCTACTATAACAGAATACCATAGATTGGATAGTTTATAAACAAAAGACATTTGTTTTGCACAGTTCTGAAGGCTAGGAACGACAAAATGAAAATGCCAATAGATTTGATGTTGCTGAGTCCTCACATGGTAGAAAGTCTTTAGTCTCTTTTTGAAGATTGTATTTATTTATTTATTTAGAAAGGGGGGGAGGGAAGGAGAAAGAGAGGGAGAGAAACATCAATGTGTGGTTTCCCCTCACATGTTTCTAACTGGGGACCTGACCTGCAATCCAGGCATGTGTCCTGACTGGAAATCAAACCAGCAATCCTTTGGTTTGCAGGCCAATGCTCAATCCACTGAGCTACACTAGCCAGGGCTAGAGGCTCCTTTATAAGGGCAATGATCTCAGCCATGAGGATACCCTCATGACTTAATCACCTTCCAAAGAACCCACCTTCAAATACCATCACACTAGGGGTTAGGTTTCAACTTATGAATTGTGGGGGACACAAACATTTAGTCTATAGCACCATTCATTCAATCACCTGGTATTTGTCAAATGCCAATTGAATATATAATACTCTTAAGCATTATGGGAGGATGCAAATGATTGATTCCTTTCCTGAACTAGCTGGAGAGAGGAGATACCCATGTAGAACATCTAGAGAATAGTATCAAGATAACTTGGGCAAATGTAAGCTAATATGGTAGGGACTTCAAATGGGGTGAACTTGATCTTTAGAGCACTGATCAAATGCGAGGTGAATTTCAGAAGCCTTGAAGAAGGTGAGTCTTGAGTTGGGCATAGAAAGTGGTTTAAGCTTTGTACTGATGAAGATTAGAAGGCAGAGAGCCTTTGAGAAAAATGTAGCTATAATACAGTGATGAGGATGGCCTGCTGAGATGAAGGAAACTGCTTGACCAGAGCACAAAGGCCATCTTGTTAGTAGCCAACTTCTTCTGGCAACCTTGAGAACCAGGGCCAAGATCTTGGATGTATTCCAGTGGGCAAGAAGATATTATAGAAGAGATAGGATAAAGCTTCCTCCTTCCCATACCTTGTGCAGTCTATTCCTAATTCCATCTCAGGATGCTTGCTGAGGCCTCTGCCTAAAGGCTCTCCCTCACCACCTTCAAACAATTTCATGGTTTTCTCCCTCTTCTCTTTCATCTTCTCACTCAAATATCATCTTGTAAGTGAGATCTTTTCTGACCACTTTATTAAAAATTGCAATCAACCCCAAAGCACCAACACTTCTTTGCCTCCCCTACTCTCTTTTTCTTCATAGCACTTATCATCCTCTTTTCTTATTTGTTTAGTGTCTGTTTTGTTAGTGTATTTTGTTTACACATATTAGAATGTAAGCTCTCAAGAGAGCAGAGATTTTTTGCTTTTTTCACTCACTACTGTGTTTCTGGAACTAGGAATAGTGAAAGGTACATAGGAAATGCTCAAGAAATATTTGTTGAATAAATGAGTGGATGAACTGATGCAGCAGCCATTTTCAGATGGACTGGACTGCTCCTTGCCTGAGAATAGGAAGGATAAACATAAGAAAGATCTGGCTGGTCACTGAACTCATTATTAAATTCTACCTAGTTTGTAAGAATCTCAAGCAGTTACTGGTCCTAAATGCCTTCCAGAGAGAGACCTTTAAACCAACTTAGCAGTGGGTCATAAGAGAAGAGACCTAAGAGCTTAAACTCTGAAAAAGCAAAACTGAGGTTAAATTTTGTTTCCACTGCATACAAGCTGATGTACTTAAACAAGTTTATCAACCTCTCTGTGCATCAAAACTCATTTGTAACATGAAGCATACAATTAGCAGTTTACTGAATGAATTGTTGTGAGGATTGAATTACAGTCATACTTCAATACTTGTTGGTTTCAGAACTCATCAAACCCTGTACTCATTGCATTTTGACAAGAAACAACTGTTTCAGCACTTGGTACTTGCTTAGGACTCATCACACTTGCTAGAACTTATATGAGTCATAATACCCTGCAAGAAAAAATACTTCTTCGTTCAGTACTTGTCAGTTTCAGCACCTGTTACAAGTTCCAGAATGAGTTAATGATGAGTACAGAGGTAACACTGCATATAATTTAATTTAAAAATTTAGCTCAGTGGCTGACAACTGGTGTTTGTTTAATAAATATAATTATAAGTAAGAGGCTGGGGAGCTTCTTGATCAAAACCATTAGCCTTTGTTTGAATTTAAATCCTGCTGCTATTTAGTAGTTTTGATACATTGGGCAAATAATTATTTCATTTCTCTGTGCTTCAGTTTCTTCATCTGAAAAGACTGTGGTGAAAACTAACAAATCAATATATGTAGAGTATACAGAACAAGGCCTGAACAGACTAAACACTCAGTGTTAGCTATTGTTATTTGTTGTTATTACTCCTGCAGGGCTTTGCCTAGTTTCTCAGCTACTACCACCCCCATATTTCCCATTTCTTCCTACAGAGACAATTCCAGGTCTTTAATGTGCTTCAGTGCTGCTGGAAGTTTCCAAAAACATTGCCATTGTTGTCTGCCCCTCCCTCAAGCTTTGGACATGTGATGATACAATTATAAGACAGTGTCAGTGCCAGCTCCAGGTGCTTAGGAATGTGAACACATGAATGTAAAAAGAAATCTATTTGCCTAAGTAGAGCTTTCAACACTTCCTTTCCTCTTCCTCCATAAAGACGATTAAATTTCTTTTATTCCAAACTATAGCCCATGTGAATCAGTTTTGTTGGCCTCTTGAAAGCCATCCTGCATTTTCAGTGCTTTGAGAAATTTGAATGGGTTGCCTCTTGCATGTCCTCAATCAAGGATCTTTCACACACCTCCAACCAGGGACCTGGCCTGCAACCAAGTCATGTGTCCCAACCAGGAATCAAACCAATAGCCCTTTGGTTTGTAAGATAATGCCTAAACCACTGAGCCACACCAGTCAGGGCCAGTACTTTTCAAACTTTTACATTTCTTAAAAATTATTGAGAACTTCAAGTAAGCTTTTTGTAACATGAATATATATTTCCCATATTAAGAATTGAAACTGAGAAATTTTAATATTATCTATTAATTCTACTAAAATAACACTAACTTTATTACAAGTTAAAACATTTTATGAAGAAAATAGTTTTTAAAACAAAAAGTCAAGTTGAATGATGCTGATTTTCATTTTTACTTATCTCATTCACATCTGGCTCAATAAGAGACAGTTGGAATCTCTTTTATGCATTAGCATTCAAGGTGCTGCAATATGTCATTTTATTTGAGGTATATGAAGGAAACCTTCCTTCACGTATGGTTAGAAAGTCTCCATGAGTGTGTTTTGGAGACCTTAAAGGGGTCCTTGGACCACAGTTTGAGAACTGCTGTTCTGTGCATATTATGAAGTATTATGTAATAATAATAAGAATATGCCGAATGAGTAAATGAACAACATTAGAAATATTTAGAATACAACATTGACTGAAAACAACAGGACAATAATAACATGTATAAAAGACCTTAATTGTACAATGTATAAAATATATAAAAAGATGAAAGAAACATGCTGAAATATTAATAGCCATGATAAAGTTCTACTTGGTGGGATTATAAATATTTACTGTTTATCTTATAGTTTTCTAAAATTTTCTATAAGGATAAATATATATGTACACATGTGTGATGTGATATATTACAGTTATATAAAATGTAACTCCTGGGCATTGCCTTCTCCCTACCAGCAGAGAAATCTGCCTTTAAGCTGAGATAATGTTAAACATTTATTGTGAACTTACTGCGTGCCAACAATCTATGCCAACAGGTCCTAGGCATGCAAAGATTATAATTACAACTATAGCAGCTACAGTAATTACAAATTTATTGACACCTTACAACATGCCAGTCACTGCTCAAAGTAACTTACATGGATCAAGTCACTTCATCTTTCCAGTACATCTATGAGTGAGTTACTGTCATCCCATTTGACACATGAGTAAGGCACAGAGACCTTAAGCAACTTAACACAATTAGTGAGTGGCAGAGCCATGACTTGACCCGAGTAAGGTGGCTTCATGAAGCAGATGCAGTTAAATCAGTGACATGTGAATGGTAAATGAAGAACTTGGGACACTGAGAAAATCACTTACCCAGCTGTTCATGGTAATCTGGGCATACTTTCTGGAGGAAGGTGGTAAGGCTAAGAAACATTGAATTGGGAAGATTGATATCTAGGGCCCAACAAGATCATGTAACTAACTTGTTCCATATCCATCAGCTTAGGAGAGGCAGAGCTGGGCTGGGATCCACATGTCCTTTGTGGAGAGTGATCCCATGGATCAATCCATATGTTTCTCCTGAGTAAGTCTATGTGCAGAGTTCTGATGGAGGCATATGTAGAGGTTTTTAAGAATCAGCATGCCGCCCTGGCTGGTGTAGTTCAGTGGATTGAGTGCAGGCCTGCAAACCAAAGGATTGGGGTTCAATCCCCAGTCAGGGCACATGCCTGGGTTGCAGGCCAGTTCCCAGGAGGGGACACAAGTGAGGCAACCATACATTGATATTTCTCTCCCTCTCTTCTTACCTTCCCCTCTAAAGATAATGAATAAAATCTTTTAAAAAAAGAATCAGCACGTAAATTTTATGGGATGGTATGTAAATTATATCTCAATAAAGCTGTTTATTTTTTAAGCCAGCATACACCTAGCAGTCAGAAGTTGCTTCTAAATACCATTCTTTTGATAAAAGGAACAAAGGTTCCTTGGAGTAATGGCAGAACCTAGGGCTGGAACAGAGACAGTATAAGATGAGCCTGGGAATCTTTTAGTGCCAGAAATGAAGGAAGTGCTCAAGAAACAAGAAGATGGAGGAATGTCAAAAAGACACAAAAGTTCCCAAAAACCACAATTAGAACAATGTAAACAAAATAACAGCAACAACAATAATAATAATATAATAATGATAATGTGGTATTGGATTATAATTCAAAGTATAAAGTAAATAAATGTAAGTCTATACTGACATAAATAAAAGAGTGAATAAATAAATAACAGTGGGAAAGAGGCAAATCCTCTTTTGAGAAGAATTTTAAAAATTTATGTGGATATTCTCCCTCTGGAAAGTAGAACTTACTTCCCACTGTGTCCTTTTGAAGATGAACTGAACTCAGAGACTCTCTCCCAAAGAACCATACAAGGAAAGGGGAAAAGTACTGACTTTATAGTGGAAAAACAAGGCAGGTACCACCTTAACCAAGGAATCAAGTTTACGTTACCAATGATAAGTCAGGAGTATATCCTGATGTGATGAGAATGCCTGTTGTGTTCTTCCCCCAAGCCCCCAAATCCTGTCTAAAAGTGAACAAAAAAACCCCTTCAGCTCTGGCTGGTGTAGCTCAGTGGATTGAGTGCAGGCCTGAGAACCAGAGGATCGTAGTTCGATTCCCAGTCAGGGCACATGCCTGGGTTGCAGGCCAGTTCCCAGCAGGGGATGCATGAGAGGCAACTATACATTGGTATTTCTCTCCCTACCTTCCCCTCTAAAGATAAATAGATAAAATCTTTAAAAAAACAATCCTTCACACAAATACAAATTGAGGGACATTCTACAAAATACCTGAGAAGTATTCTTCATAACTGTCAAGGTCATGAAAAATAAGGGAAGACTGAGAAACTATCACAGACCTCAGGAGACCAAGGAAAGCTGATGACTAAATGCAATGTGGTATCATGAATGGGATTCTGAAACAGAAAATTACATTAGTCAACCAACTTGTAAAATCTAAATAAAATTAGAAATTTCATAAGTAGTGTCAGTCTCCTAGTTTTGATAAATGTATGATGCTAACATTATGGAACACTACTAGACAGATATGTGGATACATTTTGTACTATCTCTGCAACTTCTCTCTAAATCTAATATTCTAAAATAAAAAGTGTATTTAAAGCATAAAGCATGATAAAGGAAAAGTCTATAGTATTGGGCAGGATGTGGAGCAGGTAGAACTCTCTGAAACTTCTGGTGAAATGTGAAATGGTAAAACCACTTTGGAAAATTTAAAACACTTAAAACTTCAAAGTTTAAAACTTAAAACATTAAACATGTACCCACCATACAGGTCAGACATTCCACTCCTGGGCATTTACTCAAGAGAAAGGAAAACATGTACACAAAAAGACCTGTACAAGAATGTTCATAGCACCTTATTTACAGCAGATCAAAACAGAAACTAGTCATCAACAGGGAAATGGATAAACAAATCATAGTATATCCATACAATGGAGTACTACTCAGCAATAAAAGGAAACAAAATGCAACATGGACAAAGCTCAAGAACATTATGCCAAGCAAAAGAAGCCAGGTAAATATGGAATCATACATACTGCAATATTTATTTATTTATTTATTTATTTAATTTATTTATTTATTTATTTATTTATTTATTTATTTATTTATGTATGTATGTATTAGAGAGGGGAAGTGATGGAGTAATAGAGGGTGATAAACGTCACTGTGTAATTGCCTCTCACATGCCCCCTGCTGGGGATCTGGCCCACAACACAGTCATGTGCCCTGACTGGGAATTGAACTGGTGACCCTTTGATTCACAGTCTGGCACTCAATACACTGAGCCACACCAGCCTGGGCAAGTTTATGTTTTTTTTTTTAATCTAGGACAAGCAAAACCAATTTATAGTGACAGAAAACTGATCAGTGGTTGTATGTAGCAAGAAATGAGGCAGGAATTGACTGGGAGAGAACAATAGAGAATTTCCTGGGATGATGGGAATATTTTATGTTTTTTAAAATAATTTTATTGTTATTCTATTATAATAAATAATTTTATTGTTATTCTATTGTTATTCCATTCAATTTCCCCCTTTGCCTTTCTTCACCTATTCCAACACCCCCCCCACTCTCATAGTCAATCCCCACAGTGCGTGGCTCATTCATAAATATTCTTTGTCTAGTCCCTTCAAAGAATATTTTATATCTCGATTGTGCTAAATATTACAGAGGTGCATACATGAGCAAAAATTCCCAAGTCATGCATTTAAAATAGTTTCATTTTATGTAAATTATGCCTCAATAAAATTGATTAAGAGCGTAATGGTTAATTTTATGTGTCAGCTTGCCTGGTCCACTATTTCTAGATATTTCTTCAAACACTATTCTAGATATTTCTGTGAAGGTTTTCTTTAATTTATTTTATTTTTTTCATTTAATCTAAAATATTTTTACATTCAGTATTATTCTATATTAGTTTCAGATGTACAACATAGTGATTAGACAATCATGTAGTTTACAAAGTGTTACCCTGATATTTCCAGTGCCCACCTGGCACCATGAATAGTTATTGCAACATTATTGACTACATTATCTATGCTGTACTTTACATCCCTATGACTATTTTCTAACTACCAGTTTGTAGTTCTCAATCATTTCACCTTTTTCACCCAGTCCCCCAACACTCTGGCAACCCTCAGTCTATTCTTTGTATTTGACTGGTTTGTTCATTTATATTGTTCTCTAGATTGCATGTGAAAGTAAAATAACACGGTACTTGTTTTTCTCTGACTAACTTATTTCACTGAGCATAATACCCTTTGGACCCATTTATGCTGTCACAAATGTGAAGATTATACATATATACCACTGCTTTCTTATCCACTCATCTATCAATGGACACTTGGGTGGTGTGAAGGCATTTTTAAAAATGAGATTAACATTTAAATCAGTAGACTCTGAATAAAGCAGATTACCTTCCATAATACGAGTGAGTCTCACCTAAGGGAATGCTGGCAGCAAACTGCCTTTGGACTTAAATGACAACTCTTCCCTACAGCCTGCTAGCCTACCCTATAGATTTTGGACTTCCTAAGTCTCCACAATTGCCTGAAACAATTTCTTAAAATTAATCTCTCTTTTCCTGCCCCCGCATACAAACAAATTTCATTGCTTCTGTTCCTGAGGAGAATGCTAATATGAGAAAAAAATGAAAGCCTGTACAATAACTCTTGCCTGAGAACCTTGTTGCAGAGACAAGACAAACATGACCACAGAATTAATATAAGAATCAACATAGATTAAGAAGTAAAAATTTCCAGTTATAAAAATAGTCATGGGACTTCCAGCCAAGATGGAGGTGTAGGCAGATACATTTTGCCTTCTTGTACAACCAAAAAAAGGACAACAACAAATTTAAAAACAAAAAACAATCAGAACTGACAGAAAATCTAACTGTATGGAAGTCCAACAACCAAGAAGTTGAAGAAGAAACATTCATCCAGATTGGTAGGAGGGGTGGAGACAGGCAGACAGAGTGGAGGGGACATGAGGCAAGGCAACAGCCGGGGGACTGGGCGAAGTGGTGGCTGGTGAAGCAGGTACTCCCTCATTCATGTGCAGATAAACTGGAAGGAACAAATGGGGAGAGAGCCAGACTGCACAACCCATGCTTCCAGTTCAGGGAAATAAAGCCTCAAAACTTCTGACTGAAAAAATCTGTGAGGAGTGCAGCCACAGAAAAAACTTCCAGCCTCACAGGAGAGTTCATTGGAGAGACCAAGGTCATATAATGTACACAAATTCACCCACCCTGGAATCAGCACCACAAGGGCTCAATTTGCTTGTTGGTAGTGCAGGAAGTGGCTGAAAGCTGGCTGAGAGATGAGCAAGCAGCATTGCTCCCTCTTGGACCCCTCCCCCATGTACAGCACAACAAGGAAGCAAAGTGGGTTGCCCTACCCTGGTGAATGCCTAAGGCTTCACTCCTTGCTACGTAATGGGCCTACTGAGACAAAAAAAAATATGGCCGAAATGAAAGAAAAGGTCAAAGCTCCAGAAAAAATACAATTATGTGATGAAGAGATACCCAACCTGTCAGATGCAGAGTTCAAAACACTGGTAAAAAGGTTGAGGTATGTGATTGACTATGTAATCATACTCAATCACAGAAATGATTGAGTATGGTCACAAATTATAGGAAAAAGTGAAGGCTATGAAAAGTGAAATACAGGAAAATGTACAGGGAACCAACAGTGAAGGAAAGGAAACTGGGATTTAAATGAATGATTTGTACCAGCAGGAAGAAATAAACATTCAACTGGAACACAATGAAGAAACAAGAATTTTAAAAAAGGAGGAGAGGTATAGACCTCCAGGACAACTTTATTTAATTATTTTTCAAGTACTGTTTTCTGTATTTTACTCCCATCCCAGCCCACCCACCCCAGTGCTCCCCACCTCCCTCCCATTTCCAGCCCCCTTAGTTGTTTTTCATGTATCCTTTATACTAGTTCCTGTAAATCCTTCCCCCTTTTCCCCTGAAATTCCCTCCCTTATCCCCTCTGGTCGCTGTCCCCCTATTCTCTATTTCAGTGTCATTGTTTTTATTTTGCTTACTTGTTTGTTTTGTTGTTTAGCTTCCTGTTAAAAGTGAGATCATATGGTATTTGTCTTTCACCACCTGGCTTATTTCACTCAGCATAATACTTTCCAGTTCCATCCATGCTGTTGCAAAGGGTAGGAAGTCCTTCTTTCTTTCTGCTGAATAGAATTCCATTGTGTATATGTACCATAATTTTTTGATCCATTCATTTACTGATGGGCACATAGGTTGCTCCCAGCTCTTGGCTATTGTGAATCATGCTGCTATGAATATTGGGAGGCATAGGTTCTTTTGGATTGGTGTTTTAGGGTTCTTAGGATATAATCCCAGCAGTGGAATTGCTGGGTCAAAAGGTAGGTCCATTTTTATTTTTCTGAGAAAATTCCATACTGTTTTCCACAGTGGTTATACCAGTCTGCAATCACACCAACAGTGAACTAGGGACCCATTTCCCACACAGCCTCTCCAACATTTGTTGTTTGTTGCTTTGTTTATGATAGCCATTCTGACTGATATAAAGTTGTATCTCATTGTGGTTTTAATATGCATCTCTCTGATAGCTAGAGATATTGAGCATCTCTTCATGCGACTCTGGATCCTCTGTATGTCCTCCTTGGAGAAATGTCTGTTCAAGACCTTTGCCCATTTTTTAATTGCGCTACTTGTCTTCTTAGAGTGAAGTCGTGTAAGTTCTTCATATATTTTGGAGATTAAACCTTTGTCTGAGGTATCATTGGCAAATATGTTTTCCCATACAGTTGATTGTCTTTTTAATTTAATACTGTTTTCCTTAGCCATGCAGAAGCTTTTTATTTTGATGACACCCATTTGTTTATTCTTTCCTTTATATTCCTTGCTTTAGGGGACATATCAGTAAGAATCCTGCTGCGTGACATTTTCCCGCCAATGTTCTCCTCTAGGACTTTAATGGTGTCACGGCTTATATTTAAGTTTTTTATCCACTTTGAATTTATTTTGGTGTATGATGTAAATCGGTGCTCAAGTTTCATTTTTTTACATGTAGCTGTCCAGTTCTTCCAACACCATTTGTTAAAGAGGCTATCTTTACTCCATTTTATTTTGCTGCCCCCTTCATCAAATTTTAATTGACCCTAAAGACTTGGATTTATTTCTGTGCTCTCTGTTCTGCTCCATTGGTCTATGTGCCTGTTTTTATGCCAGTACCAGGCTATTTTGATTACAGTGGCCTTGTAATACAGTTTGATATCAGGTATTGTGATCCCTCCTACTTTGTTCTTCGTTCTCAAAATTGCAGCTGCTATTCGGGCTTGTTTATGGTTCCATATAAATTTTGAGGTGTTTGTTCTATGTCTATGAAATATGCCATTGGTACTTTAATAGGTATTGCATTGAATCTGTAAATTGCTTTGGGTAGTATGGACATTTCGATGATGTTAATTCTACTTATCCGTGAACACAGTATATGTTTCCATTTGCTTGTGTCTTCCTTGACTTCTTTCTTTACTGTTGTGTAGCTTTCTGCATACAGGTCTTTTACCTCCTTGGTTAGGTTTATTCCCAGATATTTTATTTTCATTTTTGGTATATCGAATGGGATTTTTTTCTTGATTTCTGCTTCTGCTGATTTATTGTTAGTAGACAAAAATGCTTTTGATTTCTGGATATTGACTTTGTATTCTGCTGTTTTGCCAAATTCATTTATTAGTTTGAGCAGTTTTTGGGTAGAGTCTATAGGATTTTCCACGTATACTATCATGTCATCTGCAAACAATGACACTTGTTTCCTTCTTTCCAATTTGGATGCCTTTTATTTCTTTTTCTTGTCTCATCGCTATCCCTAAAGCTTCCAATACTATATTGAATAGAAGTGGTGAAAGTGGACAATCTTGTCTTGTCCTTGATCTTAGTGGAAAAGGTTTTAGTTTTTGCCCATTAAGTATGATGTTGGCTGTAAGTCTCTCATATATGGCCTTTATTATATTGAGGAATTCTCCCTCTTTTCCCAGTTTGCTGAGTGTTTTTATCATAAATGGGTGTTGTACCTTATCAAAAGCTTTTTTGCATCTATTGATATGATCATATGATTTTTGTCTTTGCCTTTGTTTATATGAAGTATTACATTTACTGATTTTCCAATATTGAAATCCATTCTTGCATCCCTGGGATGAATACCACTTGGTCATGGTGTGTGATCTTTTTAATGTACTGTTGGATGCAATTTGCCAATATTTTGTTGAGGATTTTAGTGTCTATGTTTATCTGCGATATTGTCCTGAAGTTTTCTTTCTTTGTTGTGTCTTTATCTGGTTTTGGAATTCAGATGATGCTGGCTTCACAAAAAGAGTTTGGGCATTTTCTATCACTTGGATTTTTTTTTAATAGTCTGTGAAGAATAGGGATTAGCTCTTCCTTAAATGCTTTGTAGAATTCTCCTCTGAAACCATCTAATCCAGGGCTTTTGTGTGATGGGAGTTTTTTTTTTTTTTAATAGATCATCTTTTTTTATTTTATTTTATTTTATTTATTTATCTTTAGAGGGAAAGGGAAGGAGAGAGGGAGAGAAACATCAATGTATGGTTGCCTTTCGTGCGTCCCCTGCTGGGAATTGGCCTGCAGGGAACTGGCCTGCAACCCAGGAATGTGCCCTGACTGGGAATCGAACCGCGATTGTCTGGTTCGCAGGCCCGTGCTCAATCCACTGAGCTATACTGGCCAGGGCGGGAGTTTTTTGATTAGTGCTTCAATTTCATCTGCTGTTATTGGTCTTTTCAGGTTTTCTGCTTCTTCTTCATTGAGTTTTGGAAGATTATATTTTTCTAGAAATTTGTCCATTTCACCTAGGTTTTCATATTTCTTGGCATACAGTTGTTCATAGTAATTTCCTACAGTCCTTTCTACTTCTGTGGTATCAGTTATAATCTCTCTTTCATTTCTGATTGTGTTTATTTGTGTCCTCTCTGTTCTTGATGAGCCTACTTAAAGACTTGTCTATTTTGTTTATCTTTTGAAAAAAAACAGCTAGATTCATTGATCCTTATAATTGTGCTTTTAGTCTCTATGTCATTTAATTCTGCTCTGATCTTGGTTATTTTCTTCGTTTTACTTGCTCTGGGCTGTCTTTGTTTTTGTTCCTCGAGTTCTTGCAGGCATAGGGTTAGGTTGTTTGTTTGAAATGTTTCTATCTTCTTTAGGTAGGCCTGTATTGCTATGAACTTCCCTCTCAGGACTGCCTTCACTGTGTCTCATAAGTTTTGGATTGTTTTTAGTTCATTTTTATTTGTTTCCACAAACTTTTTTATTTCTTCCCTAATTTCATTCTTGATCCATTTGTTGTTTAATAGCATGCCATTCAATTTCCATGATTTTTTGTGTTTGGGTTTTTTTCCTTTGGGGTTGGTTTCTAGTTTCTGTCCCTTGTGGTCGGAGAAAATTCTTGGTATGATTTCAATTTTCTTGAATTTTTTGAGGCTCATTTTGTGTCCTATCATGTGGTCTATCTTTGAAAATGTTCCATGTGCCTTTGAAAAGAATGTGTATTTAGCTTCTTAGGGATGAAGGGCTCTGTATATATCAGTTAAGTCCATTTCATTTAGGGCATTGTTCAATGCCACAATATCTTTGTTGATATTTTGTTTAGAAGATCTGTCCATTTTTGACAGTGGGGTATTGAAATCCCCCAGTATAATTCTGTTGCTGTCAATATCTTTCTTGAAATCCTCTAAGATTTTCTTTATATATTTGGGTGCTCCTATGTTGGGTACATATATATTTATGATGTTAATGTCTTCTTGGTGACTTCTTCCCTTGAGTATAATGAAGTGACCTTCTGGGTCTTTCTTTATGGCCCTTTTTTTGAAGTCTATTTTGTCTGATACGAGTATTGCTATCCTGGCTGTTTTGTTTTTCTTGTCTGTTTGCTTGGAAGATTTGTTTCCAGCCCTTCACTTTTAGTGTGTGATGGTCTTTTATCCTGAGGTGGGTGTCTTGTAGGCAGCATATGTGTGGGTCGTGTTTTCTTATCCATTCAGCTATTCTATGTCTTTTGATTGGAGCATTTAATTCATTTACATTTAAAGTTATTATTGATAGGTACTTATTTATTGCCATTTATGTACCTGTGTTCCTCTCAGTCTCTCTTTAACTTCTTTAAAGCAGTCCTTTTAGCGTCTCTTGCAGATCTGGTTTGGTGGAGGCATATTCTTTTAGATTTCTTTTGTCTTGGAAGCTCTTTGTTTGGACTTCTATCTTGATTGAGAGCCTTGCTGGGTAAAGTAGCCTTGGTTGCAGGCCTCTGGTTCTCATTACTTCGTATATTTCTTACAATTCTGTTCTTGCTTGGAGCATTTCCATTGAGAAGTCAGTAGCTAACCCTCTTTGGGCTCCCTTGTATGCTGCTTCCTTTTTCTCTCTTGCTGCCTTTAAGATTCTTTCTTTGTCTTGGAATTTTTGCCATTTTAATGATGATGTGTCTTGAAGTGGGCCTCTTTGGGTTCCTCCTGATTGGGACTCTCTGTGATTCTCCAGGACAACTTTAAATGTTCCAACATCTGAATCATGGGGCGCCAGAAGGATAAGAAGAAGAGCAAGAAATTGAAAACTTATTTGAACAAATAATGAAGGAGATCTTCCCCAATCTGGCAAAGAAAATAGACTTCCAGGAAGTCCAGGAAGCTCAGAGAGTCCCAATGAAGCTGGGCCCAAACAAGAACACAATAAGGCACATCGTAATTTTATTACCCAAGATTAAAGATAAGGAAAGCCTCTTAAAAGCAGCAAGAGAAAAGGAGACAGTTACCTACAAAGGAGTTCCCATAATTCGTTTAGCTGATGTCTCAAAAGAAACCTTAATAGGCAAGAAGGGGCTAGAAAGAAATATTTGAAGTCATGAAAGGCAAGGACCTTTATCCAAGATGACTCTATCTAGCAAAGCTATCATTTGGAATGGAAGGGCAGATGACGTGCTTCCCAGATAAGGTCAAGTTAAAGGAATTCATTATCACCAAGCCCTTATTATATGTAATGTTAAAGGAACTTATCTAGGAAGAAGATAAAAAATACAAACAGTTGCGGTGACTGGTGTAGCTCAGTGGATTGAGCATGGACCTGCAAACTAAAGGGTTGCCAGTTTGATTCCCAGTTAGGACACATGCCTGGGTTGTGAGCCAGTTCACCAATAGGGGGTGCTAAAGAGGCAACCACACATTGATATCTGTCTCTCTCTTTGTCCCTTTCCCTTTCTCTAAAAATAAATTAATAAAATTAAAAAATACAAATAGTAAAATTACAACAAACTCACAACTTTCAATAACTGAACCTAAAAAACAAACAATGAACTAAGTAAACAACTAGAACAGGAACAGATTCACAGAAATAGAGATTACATGAAGGGTTATCAGGGGAAGAAGGAGGGGAGAGGATGAAGAAAAAGGTACAGAGAATAAGAAGCATAAATTGTAGGTACAAAGTAGACAGGGGGAGGTTAAGAATAATATAAGAAATGGAGAAGCCAAAGAACTTCTATGTATGACCCATGGACATGAACTAAGAGGATTAATGTGGGTTGGGGGTTCACCGAGGGGAATAAACAGCAGAAAAAATGGGACAACTGTATTAGCATAATTAATAAAATATATTAAAAATAAAAGTAGTCATAGGGAACTGAGGTACAGCATGGGGATTATAGTCAATAATATTGTAATAATTATGTATGGTGTCAGATGGATACCTGACTTAACCAAGTGATCACTTTGGAGGGTATATAAATGTCTAATTACTATGTTTGTACACCTGAAACTAATATAACTGCACACCAACTGTAACTGAAAATAGATTTTAAAAATATATAAAGAAATGCATCCTCAAAAAATTAACAATATGAACTTTATTTTCATTTTATGACTCAAGATTTCTGCCTACAAAACTCAATTTTAGATAAACCTTTACTGGATGATTGAGTTGTGAGATTTCAGTTAACTGTGGACCTTGAATTACTTTGATTCAGTTGAAAGATGACTTCTGAGTCAGGTTTCAAATAAACCCAAAGTGGTTTTGGTTCATGTTCCTATATTTCATGCATGGAGTTAAGACTCCCAGAGATGATTCATAGCCCGTGTTAGTATTTGTCCTTGGAAAATGTGTTTTCTTCATCTCTGTGTTGAGGTATTCCTGCCCTGTTGGGGGAACTAGGTAGTATATATGTCCCAAGGAATGATGTGAAATTGTCTCTTTCTGCTTTGAACTTGCTGGTCTGTGGGAACTTCTGAGTTGAGCAAGCACATCTGATTTTTTTGGAAAGCTTTCTGGGCCCTGTTTTGTGACTCTTCCTACAGATGGTTGCACCTCTGTGACTGGTTTTTCAGCCCCTTCTGCCTCATGTAATGTTTATAGTTGTAACTGCTCACCCTCTAAGAACACAAATATACTGACATATATTTTCAGGTATCATTGGCAAATTAAATTAATTTAGATAACCCTACTTCTGTACTGACATTTAAATTTTGCATGTTGAGGGTTCCAATTTCAGAGGAAAATGTTTTTATTGTGTTTATTATGGTACTACATTTATTTAGTTAACATAATTTCATTTGAAATCTCTTTGCTAAACAGTTAAGTAGAGGTCTAATGCCATAAGGAATGAAAACACTTGAATGTGTATCACATATTAATAACTAACATAATACTGATTACAGACATTCACTTACTTAGCCGATTTAACTGTTTTTTTTAATGTTGTAGTAAATGTTTCCTTTAAAAAATATCTTGTATCTCACAGGGCAAATCATACAAATTCAGGGGCCCATTCCCACCTGTGTGGAATCCAATTACCTACCTAGATCATAACAACCTTTGGAGGACATTGGATATAATGGGACAAGAGGTAAAACTTTCCAAAGCTTCTGTGACTACATTTGTATATAACTTTAGTCCTTAAAAGAAAGAAGATGCAACATATCACAAATGCCTAGCACATTGTGTACACACAGTAACTCTTAGTAAAGATTTGTGACAATAACAAGTAAACTTGTTTCTAACCTTTAAAAGAATGAGATTCCCAACAGACTGCTATTTCTATACTACTTGTGACGGGAGAGAAGATCACATATCATTCACCACCCTTCCTGGGATGATGTTTCTAATCTAGAAAATCCTCAGGACACAGCAAAATAGGATCTCTGGATCTTTCTGTCACCACTCTGCCCAAACCAGCAACCTATCAGAAAATACACACAAAGCTTGACCTGAAACTTCAGTTTAAACGTGATTTGTTATAGCTGTTTAATCCTTGTTAAGGAGCTGAATTTATTAATGTTCTCTCTAAATAAGGAAATTAGTAATTGATATTTGGAAATGGACTAATTACAACATAGTTTCTATTTACTATACAGAAAGTGTTATCATAAATTAAATATGGATTATGTGGCATATAGACCTATAATTGAAAAGCTACACAGACGGCATTGACTTTCCAATAAAAGTCAGTATTGGGGGATTTTGTAAACTTACATTTTCATTCTTTAAGTTAGAGTTTTTAATACTATTAAAATAGTTATTTAAAGTACAACATTATATTTTCCCTCTCTGAATCCTCATCCGAATGTAGATTCCCAGTGATGCCCCATGGAAGGCTCCCCTTGCAGAAGAGTGGGACCACATGACAATGAAAGAGCTGCTAGACAAGATCTGCTGGACTGAGTAAGACTCTCCATTAGACACAGGAATTTACTGTGACAGTCTTTTGTGTTTATTTAGCATACTATTCAATGGGAATGGAACGAGTAGCTATTTGTGTCTAAAATCATGCCATTTGGCCAGGTGGCATACTGAAAACTATTGGAAATGTGTCCTGCCTCAAAGTATCTATACACGAAGCTGACTTCTTTGGAAGAATTTTGCAATACAATGTGAATATTATCCCATAAATTCCTCATAACAGGCCAGAACGAGCCACTTTCTTTAATTAGAACAGCTTCAAGATCATTAGCTTAAAGATGTAATTTATCAAGTTGTTGATGAAGAATACTTTTGTGCTTCTCACTGGTGGTCAAGTGTAGGGAAGGTGCTTTAGAATATGTATTTGAAACACCTTTTTAAAAATTTATTGATTATGCCATTACAGTTGTTCTATTTCCCCCTTCATTCCCCTCCACCCCACACCCCCTCCCCCACCATTCCCCCCCTTTAGTTTATGACCACGTGTCTAAAGTTCTTTAGATTCTATATTTCCCATACTATTCTTGCCCTCCCCCCTATCTATTTTCTACCTACCATCTATGCTACTTATTTTCTGTACCTTATGGGTATACTCTTCAAGGATTTGAAAAGGAACTTCTAGAGAAGTTCTCTGGGTAATTTACAACTATAGAGGAAACATGGATGACTGGATACACTGCTCTCATTTTAAATGAAAAGCATGTAGTTTGAAAGCACATATTCATGACCCAAAAGATTAAATTCTGGTTGGCAAAGCTGGGAACTATATATAAATTGTGGAGTCTATATAGAGAAACAACATAAAGGGGACTTACCCTTCATGCTTGTTTGAAGAGCAAGGGAAATGGAAAGGATTGTAAGTCCATGGATATGGTGGATTTGTGATAATCAAAGAGAAATGGAAGCCAAGTTCAAGGAGATTATGCTCCCATGCTAAACAGCATGAGTAGGGAATTTGTTTGGCTCTGGGGTTGATGTCTTCATTTTCTAGTCATTGGGGAGAGAAGCTGAAGCACTGACAACTAAAAATAAAACAAATGTTTAGGAATAGATGAATCTAAGATATGGAAATAATCAAAAGGCATAAAATTTACATAATACTTGATATATAAATTCAACTTTTTATAATTTATCTTAAAGGAGGAGAGAGAAAAGAAGAGAGGGAGAAAGGCATATTGGGAGGGAGGGAGAGAAAGAGAGATTTAAATCATTATTTTTATTTCTTTTTACATTTTTAACTCATTATGCCATTATATTTGTTCTATTCCCCCCCTCCATTCCCCTCCACCCTGCACACCCCTCCCCCACCATCCCCCCTTTAGTTCATGAACACGTGTCTCAAGTTCTTTAGATTCTGTATTTCCCCTACTATTCTTACCCTCCCCCTATCTATTTTTTTATCTACTGTCTATGCTACTTATTTTCTGTACCTTCTCCCCCCTTCTCCTTCTCCCACTCCCCTGTTGCTAATCGTCCACGTGATCTTCATTTCTATGGTTCACTCCTGATCTAGCTGTCCTCTTAATTTGCTTTTGTTTTAGGTGTAATGTAAATGTCTAACACTAGAACATTGATGAAATTAATTGAGGGACATCTAAATAATGGAATACCCTACAGTCTTTTAAAATCATGTTGTACAAGAATATTTAATGTAGAAGAATATTTAACATCATGTTGTAGAAGGCTTGAAAAATATAATATTAAATATAGAAATGCAGGCTATCATCGAGTATGTACAGTATGATATATGTTCTAATTTCTAAAAAGGAAACTCTATACCCTTATGTTCATTGCAGTGTTGTTTACAAGGGCTGTGAATTGAAAGCAGCCCATTGTCCATCAGTAGATGAGTAGATAAAAAGCTGTAGTACATTTACATGATGGAATCCTAGTTGGCCATAAAAAGAAGGAAATCTTACCTTTCGTGACAGCATGGATGGACCTAGAGAACATTATGCTAAATGAAAGAAGCCAGTCAAAGAAAAACAATTATATATGATTTCACCTACATGTGAAATCTAATGAACCAAATAAACTAATAAGCAAAATACAATCAAGGGCATAGATACATAGAACAGACTGACAGCTGTCAGAGGTGAGGAGGGCTGGGAGAAAAAGGTGAAGAAATAAAGCAAAAAAATAAAAATAAGAAAAATGCATAGACACAGACACCAGTATGGTGATTACCAGAGGGAAAGGTGGGTTGGGGGAGGTAGGAGACCCTAAAAGGGGTGATAAGTGGTGAGGGAAGGAAACTTGATTGGGGTAGTGAACACACAATACATTATACACATAATGAATTATAGAACTGTACCCCTGGAACCTATATAATTTTATTAACCAATGTCACCCCAATAAATTCAATAAAAATAAGTGAATAAAAACAAAACTGTATAAACACTGGAAAGCAATAGACATCCATTGAATGTTTTTAATACTTAATATTACAATACAAACATTTAACCCCAACTTTAAAAATGCTTTATTAAACATCCTATTTCATGTTTTTATAATATTCTATAGAAAGTAAATATCATAATATATCTATCCATTAGCATTCTGTTTGGCATTTTGGTGACTTCCAGTTTTTTATTATTAATATGTAATTATCCGTGATAAACCTCTTTGTATATCTCCTATGTCTTCAACCTTTCAAAACAACCAATTCTGGAATAGTAAAATTCTTTTATTGCCATGAAGTCAATGTCTATTTTTATTATATTTGTATAACCCTTATCTAATGCTATTTACTACCTGTTTGAAATTGTAATCTGTAACATATTTGATTGTAATAAAATCACAGAATTTACTTATAAATTCTATACATTAGAATTTCAAAATATATTGGGTATTTAATTACCTGCACTTGTTTTATAAGTTATGTTATGAAAAGCTTTTAATAAATTCAGTTAGCTTCCCCCCCCCAGAGAGCTTAAAAGCTTCTTGAACATAGAACTAATTATATTCTTGTTGGATCATAGAGATCTGATCTGACTTTTTGTATCATAGTCCTTGGCCTAGTTCTTCCCTTAGTAGTTGGTTGGCTGACAAAATAAAACATTCTTAGATATCAGAAATACATAAACACAAGATAATTTTCTAACTTTTCCTAAATAGGATATAAAAGACTATATGTGTGTGTGTGTGTGTGTGTGTGTGTGTGTGTGTATTTATTTATTTCCTGGTCTTAAAGGAAGTAATCCCAAGAATATCCAACCTGTCATGATTTAAACTAAAGTACAATCATACATTCAAAGACTAATGTTGATCATTCTCTCACTTATTTAGAAAGTGCTTTTCAGAAATACAAATTAAATTTGCAATATGGTCAGCTATGTAAATATCCTTTTAAAAACCTATAACTAGAGAGTTCCAGCCAAGATGGAGGCTTAGGTAGAAACCCTTAGCTTCCTCACACAACCAAAAGGAGGATAACACCCAACCTAAAATCAGTAAACAACAAGAAGTGCCAGAAAATCAAACTGCATGGAACTCTGAAAACCACAGAATTTAAGAAACAGTCAACCAGACCAATCAGACTGGTAAGATGGTGGATGGAGAGAAACTGTGGCAAGGTGGCAGACTGCACAGGTGGGGGTGACTTAAGGGGAAACTGAGACTCAGAGGTGGCTGTGGACTATGGCAGTTGCTGCAGTGGGAGAAACTCCAGTCTCACATGAGAGTTTGGTGGAAAGTTGGGCTAGAGCTGAGCAGGCAAGCTGCATTATTCCCTCTCTGGCCCCTCCCCCACAGGCAGCACCACAGCACAGCAAGGAGGGTTGCCCTGCCCTGGTGAATACCTAAGGCCCCACCCCTTTACAACTTAACAGGTGCCTGAGACAAAAAAAAAATAGAGACAAAATTAAAGAATAGAGCAAAGCTTCAGAAAGAAAGCCAAGCAATAAGGAGATAGTCAACTTATCTGATGGAGAATTTAAAGCTCTGGTAATCAAAATATGCACAGAACTGATTGACCTTGTTTGAAAAATGAAAGAACAAATAAAAGATACCAAAATGAGATAAAGCAAAATATTCAGGGAACCAACAGTGACAGGAAGGAAACCAGGACTCAAATCAACAATTTGGAACAAAAGGAAAAAATAAATGTCTATCCAGAACAGAAAGAAGAAGCAAGAATCCAAATAAATGAAGAGAGACTTTCGAACCTCTTTGACAATTTTAAATGTTCTAATATCCAAATTATAGGGGTTCCAGAAGGAGAAGAACAAGAGCAAGACTTATTTGAACAAATAATGAAGAAAAAGTTCCCCAAACTGGTGAAGGAAATAGACTTCCAGAAAGTCCAGGAAGCCCAGAGAGTCCCAAAGAAGTTGGACCCAAAGAGGAACACACCAAGGCATGCACATCATCATTAAGTTACCCAAGATTAAATACAAAGAGAATCTTAAGGGCAGCAAAAGGAAAGGAGAGAGTTATCTACAAAGCAGTGCCCATAAGACAACCAGCTGATTTCTCAAAAGAAACCTTATAGGCAAGAAGTGGCTGGAAAGAAATATTTGAAGTAATGAAAGGCAAGGACCTACATCCAAGAATACTCTATCAAGCAAAACTTTCATTTAGAATGGAAGGGCAGATAAAGTGCTTCCCAGATAAGGACAAGTTAAAGGAGTTAATCATCACCAAGCCATTATTACATGAAATGTTAAAGGGAATTATCTAAGAAAAAGAAGATAAAAAATATGAACAGTAAAGTGACGACAAACTCACAACTATCAACAAATGAACCTAAAAAAAAAGAAAGAAAAACAAGGAAAACAAAATGTAAGCAAGTAACTAGAACAGGAACAGAATCAGAGAAATGGACATCACATGGAGGGTTTTCAGTGGGAAGAGGGAAGGGAGGAATGTGGGGGAAAGGTACAAGGAAGAAGGCATTATTGGTAGACATTAAATTGATGGGGAGAGGTAAAAAATGGTATAGGAAATAAAGAACTCAGAGAACTTTTATGTACAATCAATGGACATGAACTGAGGTGGGTAGAAATCTGGAGGGTTGGGGGTGCAGGGTAGAGGAGGTATAAAAGGGGAAAAATTGGGAAAACTGTAATAGCGTAATCAATAAAATATACTTTAAGAAATAAAAAATAATAAAAACCTATAACTAGAAAAAATGAATCAACATTAGGCTAATGATTATCTTTTGGGGAGCAGAAGCATGCAAGATACTCATTCTCTTTTTATTTTATGAATTTTCCAAATTTTATATAATGTATATTTTTCCATTTAGAAAATGTAATAACATTTATCTTTTAAAAAGTCAACAGGGCTAAGAATGCACAAATATCATTGCACTATCTTTATTGGCCTTTCATCCCTCAGCTATTGTTCTCATTTTTTTTCTCACTAAATCTTTCAGAGTAAATCAAATAAATGACTAGAAATTGCACGACCCTCTGGAGAGAATTACTTTTAAATCTCCCTCCATTTCAAACCAGGATTATTTCTTTCTCACCAAGTTGGCAGCAATAACAACTGTAATCACAGCAATATTTTTATGTTTAATATTGGCTATCTAGCTAAGCCAGTGCTGTTTTAATTATTTATTAATCCCTTTATCTTATGCCATCTCAATTCACTTATAAAACAAGAAATAAAAGAGACAGGACATCAGAAAACAGCAAAGGATATTCACTTTGACATAATATTTTAAACCAATGTTTGGATATTTGCTTTAGATAGATGCCTGCTGCAAATTGCCTTCACAAAGAAATGACAACTCAATAATTTCCATCCCTTCAGTTATCATGAGGAGTCTTACAAAACTAACTCTAAATCACTTCAGCATATGTATTACACTATTTGCCGACTAAATGATGGAGATTGTCACAAAAGTCCTGTAAGGCTGTTATGGCTACATTGTCAGTAACTGGTATGTGTGTTAGGTATGATTCTACACACTTCCAAAATAACAGTGCAGAGCAGGTGTGCCCCTTCATGAGTCAAATTGTCAGTTGACTAATTATAAAGCATTTTGAGGTATTCAAATCTTGAGGTTTAAATCAGGTATGATGTGGTTTCAAGTTGTATTATTTAGTGAGTTGTGTACTACATATTAATAACCTCTCTGAGAGCTTGTGAACTAAGGGAAAAGAGTAAAAATTATCTCAAAACTATTTTATAGTTGTTATGACAGTTCCATAAGATACTAGGTATAAAAACCATGGAGTGTGAAAGAGTTTAATAAAAGGAAGACAGTATTATATATTCCACCCATAATCAGCAGCACTATGAGGTGTCAAATTCTGAGTTGCGCATAAGCTGATTAGCAACATACAAAGTTTATGTCAAAGTCAAAAGGATGATTGCTTGGTCCTTGTTAAAGATATCCCAGAGTACACATTATTGGTGAATTTCAAGGTGTGTTAGATATAACTGAGTCATTGGAATTGTATGAAATCATTCACTTTCCAAAGTACCTACAGACAGCAACTCTTGCCATATACCTGACAACTCCAAACAAATGTTCACCTATTTATACTCTATTCATTGTCCTCCCCCCATCCATCCTTCAACCTTGTCTTCCATTAGGCAGTAAAATGGCTGAATAGATAACTGTGACTAATTCTGTGTTTGGCCTAGCAATTGGTATATCCTTTGTGCATTATAGATAATTTTTAAATAATGTTAAGCTGATATTTCTCATCAACCATTCATTCAATCATCAACAAGCAATTATTGAGTGCTTACCGTGTTCCAGGCACTTTTATTAAAGGGGGCACTATAGTGAGCAAGAAAGTTAAGATCCATTTTATCATTGGTTGGTATTCTAGAGGGGGAGACAGCAATACAAATAATAAAGCAATAATTAAGGTGACTTAAGAAGGTGAAAGAGTTCTAACAGTAACTCCACTGTAGTGAAATGATATACAATGCCAGGGGTGCTGAGAATGTGGAAGTCGGTGCTCATTTTCATAGACATATAAGAATTCATCTTTTGTCCCTGGCTGATGTGGCTCCGTGGATTGAGTGCCAGCCTGTGAACCAAAGGGTCACCAGTTTGATTCCCAGTCAAGGGCACATGCCTGGGTTGTGGGCCAGGTTCCCAGTTGGGGGCACATGAGAGGCAACCACACATTGCTATTTCTCTTACTCTCTTTCTCCCTCCCTTACTCTTTCTCTAAAAATAGATAAATAAATAAAAACTTAAAAAAGAGTTAATCTTCCTGAAGAGACATTAGAATGAGTAGATAGTGTACAGTAAGAGATGGAGTAGGTAGGTATAGGCTACTTCACTTAGGACTTTGGAGGCCATCATAAAAGACTTGAATCTTATTCTGGCTTTGATAGGATACCATTGGATGGTTTTAAGCAAGGGAATTTCATGACTTGATTTAGACTTTAGAAAGAACACCAGGGAGGGTACAGAGATAAAAAAGTTTCTGGCTTTGAGTGTAATGAATACATACCAGGTGAGGACAAGTAGAGGTAGAGAGACTGGTTGGGAGGAGACAATTGCAATAGTCCTGGCAACAAAGGATGCTAATTTGAATTGATGAAGGTGGTGTGATGTGGTGAAAGACAATAGGACTTTCTGGTGGATTGGATGAGGGGAAAGTGATGGAAAGAGAGAAATAAAGATTGATTTCTAGAGTGTTGGCCTCAGCAATTGGGTGAATGGTGATGCCTTTTACAGAGATGGGGATTACTGGAAAAGTAGCAAGTATGTGGGGAGAAATCATGACAGTAAAGAATATAGAATACAAACTGATCCCGAGTAAGGTATTTTTGTTAAGGGGAGATAAATGTATTACTCCCCACATTTCTCGCCTAATGTTTTATAATACAGTATTCTAATAACAATTTTTGTGACTTGCTAAGTTGTTCCAAATGTAGCCAAGTACATTTATTGCTTGAATAATTTCCATACAATTAAAATGATGCTCTACTTTTGCATTTGCCAATTTTGTTCTTGTTTCTTTCTGAGTAGATCTGCAAAGAAGCTTGCTACTCTCTTTGTGAACCTGTGTGTCACTGCAGAGACCCATGAAATTTCCGCTCTGTGGTTCCTCTGGTATGTAAAGCAGTGTGGTGGCACGACCAGGATCATCTCAACAACAAATGGAGGGCAGGTACCTATCTATAACCCCACCATTCTAACAGAAAACCATCACTGCCTAAATGAAAGATTGATATTGTTCTTCAGTCATCAGCAGGCAGCCTTGTAGCTCCTAGGACTTTATCATGGCAGCTCAAGGTGGCTTTTGTGAGGGACAGTCTGTTTGTTAGGTACCTAATGTGAGAACCCAGCAGCCACTGTAAATTTAAGATTAGGCTATTCTCTTTTTATACTTTTGCAATTTTCCATTTGGATATACATTCAATTATTATTTGATAAGCTTATAAGAGAACATCTGATGAACATAGCTTGAGCACTTCTTGGAAAAGTCAACAAAAAGTCAGAAATGCATTTTCAACTTAAAATGCACACACATGTGAAATTATTCATTCATTACCTATTTCTCCAGCATTGTATAAGATACTGTGTTTGGCACGGAGGGAAGTGGACTAGAATTCTTATATAATCTGCCTGGTAGTCATTTTCCTTTCCATTCCTTCTTCTTCCATACCTACTTCCCCATATTTATTCTCCTCTTTTTTCTTTTTTTCTCCTCATTTTCTTCTTATTATCCTTCTCCTCATTCTCTTCTTCCTTCTCTTTTTTTTTTTGTTGATGGGAAGCTTAGATACTTACCTTTATTTGGTCACTTGTATATGGCTTCCCAGGATACATATCTTTTTAAGACAAAGCACAGCTGAAACCATTGACAAAACATTGTGATATTATGCTACTCTTTGCCACTTAATAATTGAACTATATTATATAATTTGCCATGTTTGTACACTATACTTTTTACCCTCTTTTTTATTTAACTTTTTAATTTATTTTCTTTTCATTTAATTTATTGGAGAGACAATGATTAACAAAATTGTATAGGTTTCAAGTGCACAATTCCACAACACATCATCTGATCACTGTATTGTATGGTTACTACCCCAAGTCACATCTCAGTCCATCACCATTAATCCCCCTTTACCCTCTTCTACCTTTCCCCCACTCCCTTTTCCTCTGGTAATCACCATACTGTTTGTTGTTTGTTGTCCATCTCTGAATTTGGGGGAGTGTTTGTTTATTTGTTTGATTTTGCTTTATCCCTTCACCTTTTTTGTTGTTTTCATGCTTTTTAAATTTTTTTTAAAATTATTTTTCAACTACAGTCTTCTTTCTTTTATTCCCTTCCCAGCCCACCCTCCCATGCCCCCCACCTCCCTCCCCTTTCCAACCCCCTTAGTAGTTGTCCATGTATCCTTCATGCTAGTTCCTATAAATTCTTCCTTTTTTCACCCTGAAATTCCCTCTCCTCTCCCCTCTGGTTGCTGTCCCCATGTTCTCTATTTCAGTGTATTTGTTTTTCTTTTGCTTGCTTGCCTGTTTTATTATTTAGCTTCCTGTTAAAGGTGAGATCATATGATATTTGTCTTTCAACCCCTGGCTTATTTCACTCAGCATAATGCTTTCCAGTTCCATCCAAGCTGTTGCAAAGGGTGGGAGTTCCTTCTTTCTCTCTGCTGCATAGAATTCCATTGTGTATATGTACCAAAATTTTTTGATCCATTCATTTACTGATGGGCACCTAGGTTGCTTCCAACTCTTGGCTATTGTAAATTATGCTGCTATGAACATTGTGGTGCATAGGTTCTTTGAAATTGATGTTTTAGGGCTTTTAGGATATAATCCTAGGAGTGGAATTGCTGAGTCATAAGGCAGGTCCATTTTTGTTTTTCTGAGAAAATTCCATGCTGTTTTCCACAATGGTTGTACCAGTCTGCATTCCCACCAACAGTGAACTAGGGACCTTTTTTCCCCACAACATCTCCAGTATTTGTTGTTTGTTGCTTTGTTTATGATAGCCATTCAGACTGGTGTAATGTGGTATCTCATTGTGGTTTTAATTTGCATCTCTCTGGTGACTAGCGATATTGAGCATCTCTTCATGTGTCTCTGGATTCTCTGTATGTCCTCCTTGGAGAAGTGTCTGTTCAAGTCCTTTTCCCATTTTTTTAATTGGGTTATTTGTCTTCTTAGAGTAGAGTCATGTAAGTTCTTTGTATGTTTTGGAGATTAAACCCTTGTCTGAGGTATCATTGGCATTAATGTTTTCCCATACAGTTGGTTGTCTTTTTATTTTAATACTATTTTCTTTAGGCATGCAGAAGCTTTTTATTTTGATGAGATCCAATTTGTTTATTCTTTCCTTTATGCCCCTTGCTCTAGGTGACATATCAGTAAAAAAGTTGCTGTGTGAAATATCTGAGATTTTCCTGCCAATGTTTTCCTCTAGGACTTTAATGGTTTCACGGCTTATATTTAAGTCTTTTATCCACCTTGAAGACATTAACATTGTAAATATATATGCACCCAACATAGGAGCACCCAAATATATAAAGAAAATCTTAGAGGAATCCTTCTTCTTTTTAAACCTATTTGAAATAGTCTTTAAAAAAAATTAACCCTGGCTGGTGTAGCTCAGTGGATTAAGTGCCAGCCTGTGAACCAAAGGGTTTCTAGTTCAATTCCCGGTCAGGGCATATGTGTGGGTTGCAGGTCACATCCCCAGTAGGATGTGCATGAGGGGCAACCATACATTGATGTTTCTCTTCCTCTCTTTCTCCCTCCCTTCTCCTCTCTTTAAAAATAAATAAATAATATCTTTAAAAAATCAACTGAACTGAAAATTTAAGAAGAGACAGTCAGCTCAACTGTGTATACAACCATGCAGGACATTTGGAAGCTTTACAAGGGCTCAGGACAGATGATGCAGTGGCCACAGAAGCAGCAGGCACCTGACTCAGGATGAGGTGGACAACTTGCAAAGGAAGGAGGCTGGCCTGAAATGGGTAGGCCAAGGAAGTTCTAAGCCTGAATAATAAGGATGGGGAAAATAGGCTCACACCAGTGGTAACCCAACTTTAGGCAATAGCTTCACCAGACCCAACAACCTAACAAAAAGATTCAGATAATACACAGAGCAAAGATAGTGACCAGACAGGTGAGACATGGGGTTAGGGTAAGGTTGTCCAGCTGAGGTTGGAGCTTGAAAATATGCATTACCTGGAACATGACAATTAGGAAATCAGTAATTTTTGTCAAAATACAGCAACCAGTAATTAGACAATAACAGTAAAAGATGCTATTCATGACAGCAAAATAAAATTTTATGTATCTCACAAAATGATATATGATGAAAACTACCAGTTTAATAATTTATACCCATTCCAATATTTCCTACATACCTCTATAATCCTTTTTTTCTTTTCAGGAAAGGAAATTTGTGGGTGGATCTGGTCAAGTGAGTGAACGGATAATGGACCTTCTTGGGGATCGAGTGAAGCTGGAGAGGCCTGTGACCCACATTGACCAGGCAGGAGAAAATGTCCTGGTGGAGACCCTCAATCATGAGGTGTATGAGGTAACCAAGAGCCTTAAACTCAGGGGAAAAGACCAGAGTCTCATAGATAATCAAAGCTTAAATAAGTCAGGAATATTCCAGACTTCATAGATAATTCCTTTCCCAAAAGTGAAAAAACTAACTCTATCTGAAAGAAAAGAAAAGAGAAGCAGAATATTTTTGGGTGGGGGGGTTATAAAAACATTTTACCAACCTTCTGTATTGGGGTCCTACATAATTAGAAAAGCAAAGAAAATATTTGATATTTATCAAGTGCCTCCTATCTGCCTAGCATTATTCTAGGAGTTGGGAACAGAACAGTGAACAAAACAGATAAAGTTCTTTGTCTTCATGTGGTTTACATTCTGGTGAAGGAGAAAGACCATAATCAAATATATAGTTAAAATATAGAGTGTGCCAGATAGTGATAAATACTATGGAAAAAATCAAATAGGGAAGTGGGGTGGGGGGAGTCTGCCAGAAGGTAGGGTGGGGCAACTGGTCATACAATTTTAAATAGGTCATCAAGGAAAAATTCACTCAGAAGGTGATATTTGAGCACAAAACCAAAAGAGATAAGAGACTAAGCCATGTGACTCTCTGAGGGAACAACATTCTAGGTAGACAGAACAGCCAGTGCTAAAGCTTTGAGGCAAAAGCAACCCTGGCATGATGAAGGAATGTGGTCACAGTGGCAGAATTAAGGAATGAGGGGAAGAGTAACAAGAGGTGAGATTAGAGACATAACAGGGGTCCATTTCACTTATGGTCTTGGAAGTGACTGAGGAACTTGATTTTGACTCCAAGTGTGATGGGAAGTCATCAGAGGTTTTGAACTCTGGAACAATAAGGGCACATTTTGGATCTAACAATATCCTTCCAGTTTCTCTGTTTAGAAGAGACTGAAGTGTGGAGAAGAGTGAAATGAGGAAGAAACATTAGGAAAAAAGCACAACTTACCAACAATTTTTACAGATATTTTTTTCTTCCAGGCTAAATATGTGATTAGTGCTATTCCTCCTTCTCTGGGGATGAAGATTCATTTCAGTCCCCCTCTGCCAATGATGAGAAACCAGCTGATTACTCGTGTGCCTTTGGGTTCAGTCATCAAGTGTATTGTTTATTATAAAGAACCCTTTTGGAGGAAAAAGGGTGAGTACTTTCCTTAAATAAAGATGTTGAGGGGAAGGTATAAGAAACTTCATTCAAAGACACATTTACTTGTAACTGTTTTTATTAGAATGCTGGACATAAAACATTAGTCAAGGTTCTAAGTACAATCCTATCAAACAAAATAAATGTATTGGCATAAACTGATGGAATTATCTTCCCTTAGAATATGACCAACTTTTTATAATTCAATATAAAGTTTATTTAATCCTCCCACAAAATCTTGTGAAAATAGGTTACTAACATTTTATGATACATTTTCTTTAAAGTATGAGTTTAATGTATGGTGCCAGGTGGCTACTTAAAATATCAGGGGGACATTTTATAAAGCAATCTGATTACCTAATTACTATGCTGTACACCTGAAAGTAATACAAAATAATCTTCAATATAAACTGTAGTTGAAAAATAGAAAATAAAAATATGAGTTTGTAGATCTATTCAGAAAGGTGAGGGTCCTGAAAATTCCCAGGCAAGTTCTCACTTGTGTCAAGATTCTATTAAATTAAATTAAATCAATTTATTTATTTATATATATTCAGCAAGTGTGCTACTGTATTGGGTACAACATCACAGGGATGCTCACTAATGTGTTAGATTCTGGAATGATGGAAATGTTCTAGAACTGCTCTTTTTAATGTGTCACTAATTACATGTGGGTGTTGAATACTTGGAATGTAGCTAATAAGACTAAGGAATTTTATACTTCTATTTTATTTCACTTGAATTGTTTTGGTTTGTTTTATAATATATTTTATTGACTATACCATTACAGTTGTCCCATTTCCCCCCTTCATTCACTTCCACCCTGCACACCCCACCCCCACCATTCCCCCCCTCTAGTTTATGACCACGTATTTCAACTTCTTTCGATTCTATATCTCCCATACTATTCTTGCCCTCCCCTTATCTATTTTCTACCTACCATGTATGCTACTTATTTTCTGTACCTTCTCCCACCTTCTCCTTCTCTCACACCCCTGTTGCTAACCCTCCATGTGATCTTCATTTCTATGGTTCCCCTCCTGATTTAGCTGTCCTTTTAGTTTGCTCTTATTTTAGGTATGGTTCTTAGTAACTGAGTTTGCTGTCCTTTCACTGTTCATCTTTTTTATCTTCTTTTTCTTAGGTAAGTCCCTTCAACATTTCATATAATAAGGGCTTGGTGATGATGAACTCCTTGAACTTGATCTTATCTGAGAAGCACTTTATCTGCCCTTCCATTCTAAATGAAAGCTTTGCGGGATAGAGCAGTCTTGGATGTAGGTCTTTGGATTTCATGACTTGGAATAGTTCTCTCCAGCCCCTTCTTGCCTGTAAGGTCTCTTTTGAGAAATCCGCGGACAGTCTGATGCGAAGTCCTTTGTAGGTGACTGTCCCCTTAGCTCTTGCTGCTTTTAGAATTCTCTCCTTCATTTTAATATTGACTAATATAATTATGATGTGCCTTTGTGTTTTCCTCCTTGGGTCCACCTTTTTTGGGACTCTGAGCTTTCTGGACTTCCTGGAAGTCTATTTCCTTTGCCAGATTGGGGAAGTTCTCCTTTATTATTTGTTCAAATAAGTTTTCCACTTGTTGCTCTTCCTCTTTCCCTTCTGGTACCCCCATAATTCAGATGTTGGAATGTTTAAAGATGTCCTGGAAGTTCCTAAGCCTCTCCTCATTTTTTTTTTTGAATTCTTGTTTGTTCATTGTTTTTTTTTAAATACCTTATTTTTTTATCTTTAGAGGGGAAAGGAAAGAGAGAGGGAGAGAAATATCAATGTATGGTTACTTCTCGTGTGTCTCCTGACTGGGATCTGGCCTGCAACCCAGGCATGTGCCCCGACTAGGAATCAAACTGAGGTTGTTTGGTTTATAGGTCCGAGTTCAATCCACTGAGCTACACCAACCAGGGCTCTTCATTCTTTTCTATTTGGTTGTTTCTTTCTTCCTTCTGGTCCATTCCATTGATTTGAGTCCCAGTTTTCTTTCTATCACTATTGGTTCCCTGTGCATTTTTCTTCATTTCACTTAGTGGAGCCTTCATTTTTTCATCTAATTTGTCACCAAAATCAACCAGTTCTGTGAGCATCCTGATCACCAGTGCTTTGAACTGTGCATCTGATAGGTTGGCTATCTCATGGTGGCTTAAAAGTATTGGCTCTGGGGATTTGATCTGTTCTTCCATTTGAGCCATAGTTTTTTGGTCAGGTTGCACCCTTTATGTAGTGAGGGGCAGAGCCTTAGGTGTTCACCAGGGCAGGGCAACCCGGTTGCTGGGTTGTGACACTGTATGTGGGAGGTGGGTCAGAGAGGGAATAATGGCACTTGCTCCACTCTCTATTGGATTTCCCCTCTTGCCACTTCCCACAAGCAATTTGGGCCCTTCTGATGCTGGTTCCTTGGTGGCTGGTTCCTTGTGTATGTTCTTGGACCCTGTTGGTCTCTTCAATGAATTCTCCTGTGAGGCTGGGAGTCTCTCCCACCACCTTTTCAAGTGGTGCTTTTAAGCTTTATTTCCCATTGCTGGGGCCCTGGGTTGTGCGGTCTGTCTTGCTGCCCATTTTTGCCTGGTTTATCTGTGCAGGAATGTGTGACCATGGTAAGCCAACCACCTTGCATGCCTCAGCAGGTCTTCTCATTTCCTCCCCATGCCTGTAGTCTGCCAGCCACTGCCTTTTCCTGCTGTGACCCTTCTCCATTGGCCGCCAACTCTGACCCTCTTACCAGTCTGGATGAATGATTGTCGGACTTCTGTATGGTTCAATTTTCTGTCTGCTCTGGTTGTGTTTTTGTTTCTAAATCTTTATTGTCCTTAATTTTGATTGTGCAAGGAGGTACAATGTTTCTACCTACACCTTCATCTTGGCCAAAAGTCTCACTTGAATTGTTTTAAATTCAAATGTAAAAAGCCACACACAGCTAGTAGCTACTGTATTAGATAGCACAATGTTAGAGTTCTATCCCATTTATACTTATCCCATCTACTTTTATTCTAAGAGGAGGTCATGGTATGAACAGTCAGTACCTGAAACTGATAATGAAGGGAAGGATGGACTGAAATGAGGAACTAACTGCATAAAAGGGAGAAATTATGCTTGAGCCAAAGGGGGAAAGTTTCACAATTTTACATCACGTCAGTTCTTCCTGTATATATACTTTTTCCAGCTACATCATAGCCTCCTAATTCTCCATACTTGTGAGAAATCCTGTTTAGAACTACTATTGAATTGGTGCATCAGTTAAGTAAATAATCCTCCTTGTGAAAGGACAATGTGTAGTGACCTACTGTGAAGAGCAAGTGTACTGCTGCTAAGTTGCTTCCTCTTCTGATCCAAGTATCACATTTTAGATAGCTGACTGATATCAAGTTGATAGGGTTTAAGACCATGGGATAGAGCTTTTTGTTTTATGATTTGAATACCTTTATTTTTGGAGAGAATCTATAACTTTCAACTGATGTCTGCAAACCTCCATCTTAGGCCTGCTATGTGCTGGGCAAATTCATTGTTAGATAGTAGTATCAAAAAGAAAACTCAAATTTTCCAACTTTTAGAAGAGGCTTGGTAAACTTAGTCATGGTTGGTAATGAACTGTGAGTTACACTTTAAAAAGTGATTGTGGACATGAAAGCCTCACAAAAACATTTTTAATTTCTTTTTAAGCTACTACATTAATATATTTCTTCAAACACTGATAAATATCAAACACTTATTCTATGGCAGGTGCCATGCTAGGCATTGGGAATTCAAAGTCATGTTTCCTTGACCAGAAAATCCAGACTCCAGAGAGATACAATCATGTAAACTGATAATTGCATGACAATGTATTGAGTTCAGTGTCAGTGTTACCTAGGCTATTGTGGAAACACAAGGAAGAAACTCACATCCAGGATGTGATGTGAGTCAGGATGATTCCTGTAACAGGGATAAGCAATTTGATAACATCTTGAAAGATTTTATAACAGAATGAAATATAATAAAGTTGAGTTTCATAATAGGGTGTTTACTTTGTGTAAGACTGTCAATGCCACTGCTGAAGACACTGTGATTAATGAGTAACACAAAAGCTCAGGGAATATTGAACTAACCAGATAAAAGGGAGTGAATTTTGCAGCCCAAACAACCCTAGCACAATGACATATGGGTTACTCAGCAGCCAATTATTCAAGAGTTTTGCTTATTTGTTTGCTTTTTTGTTGTTATTTTCTAAGTGAAGTATGGTTTGATTATTGAAGATAAGGTAACTTTTTGCATTTTGATACAGACAGCCTTAGCAAGTTCTTAATTGCTTGTAGATTATCCCAGAAAAAGCTAAATATTACCAATAACAGGTAATATTTTATAGCCCTGCGTATAAAATATATTTTAAATACTAATTACCACTGAATATATTCACTTCTAGATTATACACATGGACCTCTGAAAATCCATTTTATAATTATAAAATATACAAATATGCTTTTTTTGAAAGGCTAAAATTAAAAACTAAGAATTTCTGATATCTTCTTCTATTTTCTAGATGTGCAATCCAGGTATGCACATCCCACTTTGTACATAAAAAATTATATTAACAAGTCCTATGGTAGTACTGTATTATTTTAATCACTGTGGCCTTATATGCTTCATATCTGTTGAGGCATTTTCTCTGCATTATTTTTGCTAAAAGTTTGTCCTTGGTAAACTTGAGTTATTCTTCCGGATGAATTTATTTGCTTAGAAATTCTACAGCCCCCCCACTAAAAAAGCCTCCAATGAATTATTTTATTCTGAATATTTTTCTTTATTACTTCCCATAGCTACAACATCTCTTTTCTCCCTGAGGATGTTACTTGCCACTTTGGGGGAAATTTCTTGTACTCCTTGTCTTTATTCTCTAAGAGTTCCTTCTTGTTTGTTTTTTCTTACTGTTTTTGTCATTGTTACTCTTTTTTTTTAAGTATTTTTTTTAAGATTTTATTTATTTATCTTTAGATGAGAAGGGAAGGAGAGAGGGAGAGAAACATCAATGTATGGTTGCATTTGTGCATCCCCTGCTGGGAACTGGCCTGCAGGGAACCTGCCTGCAACCTGGGCATGTGCCCTGACTGGGAATCGAACCGCGATTGTCTGATTCGCAGGCCCGCACTCAATCCACTGAGCTACACCAGCCAGGGCTGTCATTGTTACTCTTGATAAAGGATTTGTTAAATGTCTTGACATTCTTGAATGCCCTTTTCTTTTATAGAGTGAGGCTGGATCAAGCTAACAGCAAGTCCCTTTGCATGTGAAAGCTCCTGAGCTTTCTACTTACACTGTTACCACATGGTTTGTTCTAGCTTAAGCATAACTCTTTCCTTTGCCTTATGTTTGTTCTCTTCTGCCCAGTGCACCTGCATGGCTCAAAGGCAGCTTTACACTAGGAAAAAATGGCAAAGAGTCCCTCTACCCAGAAAGCAGAACCTCAACTCCACACTGCCAGGCATCCTCTGTTATCAATCCATCCAATCCAGCAACTTCCATGTGATATGATCAATGTGCATTTGTTCTGTTCTCTTATCACATCCTGTCCTGTTTTTCTCTCTTTTTGTCTTCTTATAACAGGTGATTCCTTAGCTATTTCTCTTGTATTCTTAGATCTTCTTGAGTTCCCAGGTGTATTTTAAACATTTCTCCATCCAACTTTTGAGGTTTTTTTCAATGTTTTTTCCTGTCTCAGTATGCCTGAGGGGTATACAGATGCCCCTCGACCCAGTGGCTGACTGGGACATTGATTACCATGGATGCAGAGTGGGAAGGATTGTGGGAGGAGAAAAAGAGAAGTAACTGCAGGTAAAAAGCCTACAGGTGTGTCTGCTCATATGATGGTCAGGGCAATGCATACCCTCAAAGTTCTTCCTCTGTTTTTTCTTCGTCGTTTTGAAACCCTTTCATTGGATTTTTCTATACAACATTTGTTCCAGAGTCTTACACTATAATTTTGTTCAAAGAACCTCAATTTGCAAGTAAATGATGGAGTAGGAGGAAGGATGTGCTATAGCAACACATTATTATAACATTTCAAATTCTGCTCTGACATTTACACCACTGCTTTGCCACAGTCTTTTGTTGAAATTGCATATATTTTGTTCAGGTGGGGAATGAGACAATACCTTTGTCCAGAATGAGCTTAAATTGTTTTCCAAGTTGTTCTGGAGGTTGTGTTTGAAATGAGAGTTTGGAACTCTGTGAATTTTAATTATCCGTATTCTCTCGGCCCTGTCTCCAGATAATAAAAACTACTTAACATAGAGTAAGTGGCTCCTCATAGAATATGAATGTTCAGTTTCTTCTGTTTTATAGTAATAAACTAGTATTTCTTTTAAACATCTTTGATTTTACCTGATTTCTTATAGAAGAGAAAATAGAAGACATGAGTATGACAAGGAAAACAAGGTTTCATTACATGGTGGCCTGGACTAATTCATAATATCCCATTGCTTTATTCTTTGCAGACAGGGGTCTACAGTTTGATATTTTCCACAAAAGATTGGCTACTTAGCCTTCCTTTGACATCATGATTTGTCTTCACATATTGCGAGTATAGTATCTTATATTCAACCTTTGGCCTTCTGAAGTTGAAAAAATGTGTGCTCATTGTAACTGCTATGGGTAGCTCGATAGGATGATGAATATCTTCTTTCACTTTTCTGTTCTCAAAGATTACTGTGGAACCATGATTATTGAAGGAGAAGAAGCTCCAGTTGCCTATACGTTGGATGATACCAAACCTGATGGCAATTATCCCTCCATAATTGGGTAAGGCACAGTTATGGTGGTGTGAATGCTATTTGGCATTGGCAGTGTATTGCCATACTATTAATAATGTGCCCCAAATTCTTAAAAATAATATTTTGCATAATGGCATTATTCTTCCAATCCTCAGTAGAAAAATTATTTTTAAATAGTGTTTTCCAATGAATAAATATTTATAAATAAATTATAACAACATTTTAAAATTTGTTATATTAATTTTCTGCATCATATTTAGTGCTGGGGGGTGATATATTTTGGTAAGCTATCTTTCATGAAAGCATGATACAAAGACCTGACTTGGGGTGCTTTACTAAGAGGGCTTCTTGTGGGAGCTTATGTGAACATCAATGGTATTTATGTGGGATGCTGAGATTCCCACATTTATGTGGGATGCTTTCAAGTCCCACTAGAGAGGAGTCAAGACCAACCAAGTCCTCAGCTTGGCAAGGAAGATGAACACAGATGGAGGATATGTTGGGGGACAGAACCTGACCTAGAAAGGTAGTCACTTGGAGCACTCAAAATTAATATGGGCTCTAGAATACGTATGAGTTTATTTCAGACAGAGCCAAGGGTCAGAGGTGGGAGATCAAAGTTGGTTGTTGTAAGGTTGAAAACAATCATAGGACTACAAATGGAGGCAGATTCTAGAGGGCTGGGCACTAGGGAGACACCATTGTGTACATAGAAGCAAAGGGCAAGGGCTGGATGAAATTGGAAAGGCTTAGACATGCCTTAATTGGGCGTTTAAGACCCAGGACTCATTTCTATCAACTACTAGCCATGTAGGGAGAAGTAGATCAGTCATAGTATTAACCCTAGGCAGAAATCATGGCCAGTGATCTATCTTTGGTGCATTGGATCCCTAAAGCTAGAAAGTATGTTTCAGTGTCAGGAATGTAACACATAGATAGTAAAACATTGAACATAAAATAACTACTGTGTAATTTGTTTCTTCTGGTTTATTTTTAACTTGTACACTAGGCACATATGTAACTATAAAAATGAGGCCAAGATGAAAGCAGCAATTAAGTCCCCCCTTTTATTCTTGTTTGCATGTTTTAGATTTATCCTTGCCCACAAAGCCAGAAAACTGGCACGTCTTAGCAAAGAAGAAAGGTAAGAAAGTGTCTCTTTTTTCTTCCCCCTTCCTTCCCTCCCTTCTTTTCTTCCTTCCTTCCTTCCTTCCTATACCTCTACCTTCTTTCCAATCCCTTTTCCTCTTTCCCCTTCCTCTCTTCTTTTCCTGCTTTTTAAATTCTTTTCTGTCTACTTGACTGCCTTGCAATTTTATTTAATTTTTAACTTAAATACTGTCTAATAATATGTGTGTTTCCAATGTTACATGTGTGTTGTGTTCTTTATAATGGTCTTGTATAAAGTCACAGTGCTTACAACTTACTTAAAAACTGAGTATTCAAATTAATACTTATTGAGTTTATTATACATAAGATACCATGCAAGAAGTTTTGGATAATACATAATACACATACCACCTTAGAATACTAAAATAGATATAGTCCAGGAGCTGAAAATTTACCTGGGGAGGAGTGCACTTCTAACAGGTTCCTGGGTGAGGATGCTGCTTGGATCACACTATTTTACATCATTAACAAAAAAAATAATGTGAGTTTATTAAAACTAAAGCTATGAGAGCTTATGTAACCTGCTCAAGAGCTTATAGTACATAAGAGGCAGAAACAGAATTTAAAGCTATTCTTGCTCCCTTCTTTTTCCACTGTGCCCATTGCTTTGCAGTGGAGCAGGAAGGGAGTGAGTAAGGATTATGTCTGGGTCCTCCCAGTGTTTAGCAGATTGACTGACACTTAAGAGGTACACGATGCTTATTTATTTTTGTAAAGATTTTATTTATTTATTTTTAAACAGAAGGGAATGGTGGGAGAGAGGAAGAGAAACATCAATGTGTGGTTTCCTTTCATGAGCCCCCTACTGGGGACCTGGCCCACAATCCAGGCATGTGCCCTGACTGGGAATTGAACCAGTGACCCTTTGGTCACAGGCTGGCACTCAATCCACTCAGCTACACCAGCCAGGGCCACAATGCTTTTTAGAATGAATGAACAAATTACCATGTGATCCCAGTGATTTAGGCAATGCCTCACTTTATTTTCTTTAATACTATTTGTGACATAGATTTAAAACATTTGAAATAGAACAAAGTCCCTTGTTTTGAAAAATTAAATTGAAATGTCAAGTGGAAGCAATGGCTCACAGTCTTCAATGTGGAGATGAATGCCTTTTTCTGTTTTCTTTCACTTCCTTCCTTTTCACTTTTGCCCCCCAAATAGGTTGAATAAACTTTGTGATCTCTATGCAAAAGTTTTGGGCTCCCAAGAAGCTTTGCAGGTAAGGCTGCTTCCCAACCTTTTCCTGAGGATAGAGCTCTTGCTCTGTCTTCAAGGGACTAGCAGGGATAGATTCATCAGTAGGGCCCCAAAGCTCATGTTTTCCCTGATACATTCTTGAAGGGGTCTGTACAGGACTGATGAACTTATAAGTTGGCCCAAAGAGTATGGGCCCTGGGTGTGTTGGTGGAAGCTAAGGAACCCTGCAACATTGCTGTGATTCAGGTGGTGTTATGCTTGTCCCTAAGATCAAAGACCTTCTTGGAGAATTGGGCTACTCTGCTCCTAGCTTTGTCAGGAGGTAGAAGAAGGGTACTTCTGATCCTATATCCTAGCAGCCAGGATAGGGATAAAAATAACTTGTTCTTTCTCTGTTGATCTTGTAAAGACACCAGAATTTCCTTTACATACATAAACTAGCATATAAACATTTCATAACATCCACCCCACCCCTCACTGTCTCATGGGTAAAAATAGGGTGACCTGTCCCCCCTGCACATTCCTTTTTGCCTTGTTTTACCCTTGAACATTAGGAGTTACAGGAAAAGACATGCTGATTGACTCAAGGTGAGCCTCATCAGCAGGGTTTTCTAGACAATTTTGAAAGTAGTCTGATAAAGGTGAGATAATATGGTATTTGTCTTTCAACCCCTGGCTTATTTCACTTAGCATAATACTTTCCAGTTCCATCTATGCTGTTGCAAAGGGTAGGAGCTCCTTCTTTCTTTGTGCTGCATAGAATTCCATTGTGTAAATGTACCATAGTTTTTGGATCCATTCCTTTAATGATGGGCACCTAGGTTGCTTCCAGTACTTGGCTATTGTAAAGTGTGCTGCTGTGAACACTGGAGTGCATAGGTTCTTTTGGACTGGTGTTTCAGTGTTTTCAGGATATAATCCTAGCACTGGAACCTAATTAACAAACAAGCAAAATATAACCAAAAACACTGAAATTGAGAACAGGCCAACAGTGACCAGAGGGGAAAGGGGATGGAATTTCAGGGGGAAAGGGTGAAGGGTTTGCAGGAACAAGTATAAAGGACACATGGGCAATAACAAGGAGGGGGTGGAAATGAGAAGGAGGTGGGAGGGCTGGGGGCTGGGCTGCAATGGGGGTAAAAGACAGAAATCTGTACTTGCACAAAAATTAAAATTAAAAAAGTAGCCCCAGGAAACTGATCTTCAAGTTAAACTAGTAGCACTCTGCAGGTGGTCAAGGGTGGAATGCAGTGCTGTAGGAAGGCATTGAGAAAAGGTATCTGATAACAGTCAGAAGGTCCAATGTACTCATAACCAGTAGCCATAACTGCCTCCCTCACCAATATTTAAAGCAGTAGTTCAGTGTTCTTATTACATTTACTAAACTGCTGGGTTTTTAATATTTTGACATGGATTAAATTATCTTTTGAAAGCCGTTATTAAATCCAGTTATCCATGAAGCATTTGAAGGCAATGGAAACTAATGACAAATGAGCAGTTAAAATATGAGAAAAATCTAATGAGGAGGCTAAGAATGTTTAGCTTGTTAAGACTCTTAAATACAAATTTCTTCAGTGTACACCATGGCCTAGTTGAGCAGCTACATGGCTTAATCTTATTATTCTAACACTAACCTTGTTCAATTTTGCAGTGCCTTGCTTCCTTCTAGTCAAGCTGTTGAGACATTTGAATTTATCATTTTCATTCATTTTTAAAGTAATTTTCCCCCTGTAGTTGATATCAGTGAAACATGGGTTTTTAAGGACTTTGGGAGTTCTTTCTCACTAAATGAACAAAAATAATTAATTGATTCATTTAGATAAAAACATAATAATGAGGAATGTGTTTTGTTTCATTTTTTGCTTTCATATACCATTTAGCAAGTTTAAGTATGAGCCTATACTCTAAGCTCAATGGTGGTGTGAGTGAAGTAGCAAAACCACAGATATACATGTATATGAGTGCATATATATATATATATATATATATATATATATATATATATATAATTTCACATCTGTTAAGAATTACTGGGTTTTCTGTTTACAAACACTGTTCAGGAGTGTTCATCCTGGTACATACTCCAATTTTTTTTAATTTTTTTATTGATTATATTGTTACAGTTGTTCTATTCCCCCCTTCATTCCCCTCCCACCCTACCCCCCCATCCCCACCATTACCCCCCCCCTTTAGTTTATGACCATGTGTCTCAAGTCCTTTAGATTCTATATTTCCCATGCTATTCTTGCCCCCCCATCTATTTTCTATCTACTGTCTATGCTACTTATTTTCTGTACCTTCTCCCCCCTTCTCCTCCTCCCACTCCCCTGTTGCTAACCCTCCTTAGATCTTCATTTCTATGTTTCCACTCCTGATCTAGCTGTCCTTTTACTTTGCTTTTGTTTTAGGTGTGGTTGTTAATAACAGTGAGTTTGTTGTCCTTTCACTGTTCATGTTTCTTTAACTTCTTTTTCTTAGATAAGTCCCTTTAACATTTCATATAATAAGGGCTTGGTGATGATGAACTCCTTGAATTTGATCTTATCTGAGAAGCACCTTATCTGTCCTTCCATTCTAAATGAAAGTTTTGCTGGATAGAGCACTCTTGGTTGTAGGTCTTTGGATTTCATGACTTGGAATACCTCTTTCCAGCCCCTTCTTGCCTGTAAGGTCTCTTTTGAGAAATCCGCTGACAGTCTGATGGGGACTCCTTTGTAGGTGACTGTCCCCTTAGCTCTTGCTGCTTCTAGGATTCTCTCCTTCATTTTAATCTTGGCTAATGTAATGATGATGTGCCTTGGTGTGTTCCTTCTTGGGTCCAACTTCTTTGGGACTCTCTGAGCTTCCTGGATTTCCTGGAAGTCTATTTCCTTTGCCAGATTGGGGAAATTCTCCTTTATTATTTGTTCAAATAAGTTTTCCACTGTTGGTTGTGCCTTTCCCCCTTCTGGTACCCTTATAATTCGGATGTTGGACCGTTTAAAGATGTCATGGAGGTTCCTAAGACTCTCCTCATTTCTTTGAATTCTTGCTTCTTGACTCTTTTCTGTTTGGCCATTATTTGCTTTCTTCTGGTCCACTCCATTGATTTGAGTCCCAGTTTCCTTTTCATTGCTATTGGTGTCCTGTGCAATTCCATTCATTTCAATTAGTTTCGCCTCCATATATTTGTCTAATTTGTTGGTATAATCAACCAGTTCTGTGAAGATCCTGAAGACCAGTGTTTTAAAATGTGCGTCTGAGAGTTTTGCTATTTCTTCATTGCTTAGATCTATAGGCTCTGGGGCTTTGAGAACTTGCGACATTTTTGGTCTGTTCTGGCCCTTTAAGTGTGAGAAGCAGTGTCTTGGACTCCCAGGTCGCTGGGTTGTGACAATGTTTGTGGGGGCGTGGTCAGAGCGGGGAAATGGCGACCCCCTCTGCTTTCTCACAGCTGGGTGAGGATCAGCGTCTTAGGTGGTTCACCTGGGCTGGGCCACTCAGAGTTGCTGGGTTATGACGCTGTATGTGGAGGTGGGGTCAGAGTGGGGAAATGGCGGCACCCTCCACTGCTGCTTGCCTCGGGGACCCGCCGGGCCCCGGTCCAACCGCCCACTCCCTCGTCTGTCCGGCCGCGCACAAATGCGCTACCACAGTCAACACGCAGCACCGCTCCCCCACTGTCTCCCCCACTGTCGCTCGCCTGGTGGCTCGCTCGGTCGCTCACTAGGTCCAACCCTGCGCCTGGATTCCGCGCGTCTGGATTCCGCGCCTGAGTGCGGCTGACCAAGACCTCCTGTGCAATCTCGCTTCACCAGCCGCTGGTTTCACCCCTTACCGGTCAGGCTGAAGAATTTGTTGTTAACGGACTTCCGAAAAGTTCAATTTTCCGTGTTCTGGCTATGTTTTCTGTTGCTAATATTTAGTTGTCTCTAAACTTGGTTGTGTGAGAAGGCACTGCACATCCACCTATGCCTCCATCTTGGCGGAAGTCCCATACTCCAATGTTTTTGAAGATACAATTCTGAGGCTCTCATAGGTTTACACAGTTTGAAATTAAAATTATTCTAACAACCTGTTAGGTAGTTGGTTGTTGAACCTTAGTTGAAGAGGAAAGCAATTGTTCTCAGATTTCCAAAGAAGTTGATCATTTTTAATTTGGAAAAGTCTATTTTTCTAATTATGAATGATTAGTCGCTGATGATAAAAATGAGTTACCCTGTCTTTGTTTGCTCTTGGTATAAAGAGGAGAACTTGCTTTACTCTTACTTTGTTGTCTGTTGCACAGAAGGAGGCAACTCCTGGAAAGGTGAAAGATGAAGTCCATCCTTTAGTCTAATTGGCAGGAAATACCAGAGAAGGGTAGTCATGAGGTGCTTTGTCCCCATCTGATGCAGAGACAAAAGGTTGGCCATCAGACATGGGGACACCACAAGAGGCCTGGAGCAACTTATACCCCTTAGGCAGTGCCTAGTGCTTTGTAAATAGGAGGCATTACAAATGAGTACCCAAAGTTCTATGTGACTGCAATTTTTTTTATTTCTGGAATTTTCCATTTTATTTTATTTTTTCCAATTACAGCCTATATTCAACATTACTTTTATTTATTTATTTTTTGAGAGAGGGGAAGGGAAGGAGAAAGAGTGGGAGAGAAATATCAATGTATGGTTGCTTCTCGTGTGTCCCCTGCTGGGACAGTTCCCTGCAACCCAGGCATGTGCCCTGACTGGGAATCGAACCGCGATACTCTGGTTTGCAGGCCTGAGCTCAATCCACTGAGCTATGCCAGCCAGGGCTTTCAACATTACTTTGTATTTATCTCAAGTGCACAGCATGGTGGTCAGACAACCATATACTTCTTAAAGCACTCTCCCTGATACCTCCAGCACCCAACTGGCACCATACAGTTAAGATATTATTGACCCGACTGCAAAAATTTTGAACAAAACATTTTATCAAAATCTATTTTTTTACTTTCTTTTTTATTTTTGTTCAGTTACAGTTGTCCCCATTTCCCCCATTGCTATCCTCTAAAATAATTTTTTCTTAAAACTTGCCATGTTAATGTTACCTTTTTTAAATTGTGCTTAATGATAATGTATATGTTAGTTATATTAATAAAAAAAACTTAAGCTTTGCAAAATATCATCTAATGTTTTCCCTGTTCATGTCAAAAAAACATATTTTTAAAGTAATAATTGTTTACAAAAAACAGAATTTCCTACATTCCATGAAAATATTAATTTTTCTGTCTAGCTTTCTTCAACAAAGTCCAATTCCATCAAAAACATGAATCCAAGCATCCTTTTCCCTTGACAGACTTTTTTTCTTGCTTTTCCCTACTCCAACAGCTACAGAAGCATAAATCCCTTTTAAAACTTGTCTTGAAACCATTAGGCACTAAAACTTATTAATAGTTAAGACCAATTTAAAAATGGAACTTGACAATTGTGTTTTATGCACAGTACCTAAGTTATATATGAACAAATTGAGAAAACTTTCTGAAGTCAGAATTTCTTAGAAGTTTATTACCTTCCCAAAGTCAAATCTCTAAAAACATTAGGATAATAAGACTCTATTTCAGACATATAGTGGTTCTTTAATATGAAGCCTATTGAGATGTGTTTCATTTATTCTGGAGTAGATAGTTTCCTTTGAGTTTTTTTTCACTCTGCCTTGCAGCCGGTGCACTATGAAGAAAAGAACTGGTGTGAGGATCAGTACTCAGGAGGCTGTTACACGACGTACTTCCCCCCAGGGATCCTGACTCAATATGGAAGGTAGAGTAACAGTGTGCTAAGTTGAATCCAAACTCTAAATAGGTTTATATAGCTCTTCTGTTTCTTGGAAATGTTTTTAAAACTGCCCAATTTTATTTGTATCTTGTGAATCGAATGAAAGAAATCATAATTACGCATCATGGGGGTGACCTTCACTCTTTTTATAAATTATATTTTATTCATTGTGCTATTACAGCTGTTCCAATTTTTCCCCCTTTGATCCCCTCCACCCAGCATCCCCACTCCCTCAGGCAATCCCCACACCATTGTTCATGTCCATGGGTCATGCATATGTGTTCTTTGGCTATTCCATTTCCTATACAGTACTTTACATCCCCATGGCTATTCTTTAACTACCTATTTGCATTTCTTAATTTTGTCAATTCCTCACCCATTCCCCCATACCCACCTCCCATCTGGTAACCATCAAAACCCTCTCCTTATCCATGATTCTGTCTCTGTTCCTGTTTGCTTAGTTTGTTTCTTAGATTCAATTGTTGATAGATAGGTGTTTTTTGCCACTTTATTGTTCAAAATTTTTATTTTCTCTTTCTTAAATAAGTTCCTTTTACATTTCATATAATAATGATTTCATGATGATAAAATCCTTTAGTTTTTTCTTGCCTGGGAAGCTCTTTATCTGTCCTTCAATTCGTTAACAAGAAGTACAGAGTTTGGGGCTTACTAAAGCCAGCTGCTGCTTGTTTGATAGGAATTAGGAAGTTGTGAAGCATGAACCAAGACCAGCCATTCATATGGAAAAGTCAGAGTTCACAGTTTGTGTGTGCCTGTAAGTTGAGTGCAACTGAATTTCAGAGGATCTCCAGGGTGGGGCAAACACTGTTAGCATGTTAATAGAGTTTCAGATATGGCACCAGCCTGCCAGCTCTGTGGTTCTCTGCGGGGAGGACTCAGCAAATGGACAATGGCCTCTGCAATCCCTTCTGTCTGAGAGAAACCTATCTCCAGCCCCTGCCTTGATGCCAGACACTTCAGTTTCTCCTTGTGTGCCACTGGTGGCTTTCAAACTACTACTTCAGTGCTGGAACTCAGAGGAAGTGAGTGTGAGTAGGTGAGTCTGTGTGTGGGTTCTTTAAGAGGAACTGCTTGGATCTCCAGAAGTTTCTTCAACCAACTCCAACCCCACTGGTTTTTGCAGTAAGATGTTATGGGGACTTATCTTCCTGGCACTGGAATCCTGGGCTGGGAGGCCCGCTGTGAGTCTGGGACTCCTTGCTCCTCAGATATCCCTATTGAATTTTTATCTACCACATGTGGATGTGGGACCAGCCCATTCTGCATCTACACTCCTCCTACCAATCTAGATGGATGTGGATTATATAATTCCAAAGTTGTCAGACTTCCATTCAGCTTGATTTGTAATGATGAGTGATGGTTGTCTATATTTTAGTTGTAATTTTTAAAATTTATTTATTTTAATTGTTGTTCAAGTACAGTTTACTGTCTTTTACTCCCATCCCAGCCCAGCCCCTGCAGTGCTCCCCACCTCCCTCCCATTTCCAACCCCAGTAGTTTTTTTCATATGTCCTTTATACTTGTTCCTGTAAACCCTTCCCCTTTTACCCTGAAATTACCTCCCCTCTTCCCTTTGGTCACTGTCCCCCCGTTCTCTACTTCAGTTTATTGGGTTATACTTTGCTTGCTTGTTTTGTTGTTTACCTTCCTGGTAAAGGTAAGATCATGTTATTTGTCTTTCATTGCCTGGCTTATTGCACTCAGCATAAGGCTTTCCAGTTCCATCCATGCTGTCACAAAGGGTAGGAGCTCCTTCTTTCCTTCTGCTGCAGATAATTCCATTGTGTAAATGTACCATAGTTTTTTGATCCATTCATTTACTGATGGCACTTAGGTTGCTTCCATCTCTTGGCTATTGTAAATTGTGCTGCTATGAACATTGGGGTGTATAAGTTCTTTTAGATTGGTGTTTCAGGATTCTTAGGATATAATCCTGGCAGTGGAATTGCTGGGTCAAAAGACAGATCTATTTTTGGTTTTTTGAGAAAATTCCATACTGTTTTCAATAGTGGTTGTAGCAGTCTGCAATCCCACCAACAGTGAACTAGGGTACCCTTTTCTCCACAACCTCTCCAACATTTGTTGTTTGTTGCTTTGTTTATGATGGCCATTCTCACCACTGTAAAGTGGTATCTCATTGTGGTTTTAATTTGCATCTCTCTGATAGCTGGCGATATTGAGCATCTTTTCATGTGTCTCTGGGTGCTCTGTATGTCCTCCTTGGAGAAGTGTCTGTTCAAGTCCTTTGCCCATTTTCTAATTGAGTTGCTTGTCTTCTTAGAGTGGAGTCAGGTGAGTTCTTTGTATATTTTGGAGATTAAACCCTTGTCTAAGGTATTATTGGCAAATACTTCCCATACAGTTGGTTCTCTTTTTATTTTAATACTGTTTTCTTTACCCATGTAGAAGCTTTTTATTTTGATGAGATTCCCATTTGTTTATTCTTTCCTTTATGTCCCTTGCTCTAGGGGACATATCAGTGAAAATAATGCTTCATAGAATATCTGAGATTCTCCTCCCTATGTTCTCCTCTAAGACTTTTATGGTGTCACGACTTACATTTAAGTCTTTTATCCACCTTGAATTTATTTTTTTTCTATGGTGTAAGTTGCTGATTCTGTTTAATTTTTTTTTGGGGGGGGGGAATTTAGCTGTTCAGTTCTCCCAACACCATTTGTTAAAGAGACTATCTTTACTCCATTTTATGTTCCTGGCCCTTTGTTGAATCTTCATTGACCACACAGACTTGGGTTTATTTCTTAGCTGTCTGTTCTGTTCCATTGGTCTATGTGTTGTTTTTTTTTTTTATGCCAGTACCAGGCTGTTTTGATTACAGTGGCCTTGCAATACAGTTTGGTATCAGGTATTGTGATCCTTCCTACTTTCTTCTTTCTCAAAATTCCAGCTGCTATTTAAGGTCATATATGGTTCCATATAAATTTTTGAAGTATTTATTCTACGTCTGTGAAATATGCCATTGGTACTTTAATAAGTATTGCACTGAATATGTAAATAGCTTCTCATAGTATAGACATTTTGCTGATGTTAATTATTCCAATCCATGAACATGGCAAATGTTTCCATTTCTTTGTGTCTTCCTTGATTTCTTTCTTTAGTGTTGTGTAGTTTTCTGTATACAGGTCTTTTACTCCTTGGTTAGGTTTATTCTCAGATATTTTATTTTTCTTTTTGTTATATTGAATGGGTTTTTTTTTATGTCTGCTTCTGCTGTTTCATTGTTAGAATACAAAAATGCCTTTGATTTCTGGATATTGATTTGTATCCCACTGTTTTGCCAAATTCATTTATTAGGTCGAGCAGTTTTTGGGTAGAGTCTATACGATTTCCCATGTACACTATCATGTCATTTGCAAGCAGTGACAGTTTTGTTTCCTCTTTTCTGATTTGGATGCCTTTTATTTCCTTTTCTTGCCTGATCACTGTGGCTAGGACTTCCAATACTATATTGAATAGCATTGGTGAAAATGGACAACCTTGTCTTGTTCCTGATCTGAGTGGAAAAGATTTTAGTTTTTGCCTGTTCAGTATGAAGTTGGATGTAGGTCTCTCCTTAATGGCCTTTATTATTTTGAGGAATGCTCCCGCTATTCCCACTTTGCTGAGTGTTTTCATCATAAATGGGTTTTATATCTTATCAAATGCTTTTTCTGCATCTATTGATTGATCATGTGATTTTTCTCTTTGCTTTTGTTTATATGATGTATTACATTCACTGAGTTGCGAATATTGAACCATCCTTGCATCCCTGGGATGAATCCCACTTGGTCATGGTGTGTGATCTTTTTAATGTACTGTTGGATGCAATTTGCCAATATTTTGTTGAGAATTTTAGCATCTATGTTCATCAGCAATATTGGCCTGAAGTTTTCTTTCTTCGTTGTATCTCTGTCTGGTTTTGTGATTACTATGAGGCTGGCTTCATAAAAAGAGTTTGGGAGTCTTCCATCATTTTGGATTTTTTAGAATAGTCTGTGAAGAACAGGAGTTATCTCTTCCTTAAATGCTTTGTAGAATTCTCCTCTGAAACCATCTGGTCCAGGGCTTTTGTGTGACAGGAGTTTTTTGATTACTGCTTCAATTTCATCTGCTGTTATTGGTCTGTTCAGGTTTTCTGCTTCTTCTTCATTGAGTTTTGGGAGACTATATTTTTCTAGAAATGTATTCATTTCACCTAGGTTTTCAAATTTCTTGGCAAACAGTTATTCATAGTGATTTCTTACTATGCCTTTTATTTCTGTGGTGTCAGTTGTAATCTCTCCTCTTTCATTTCTGATTGTGTTTATTTGTGTCCTCTCTCTTCTTTTCTTGATGAGCCTGCTTAAAGCCTTGTTGATTTTGATTATCTTTTCAAAAACCCAGCTCCTGGATTCATTGATCCTTAGAATTGTGCTTTTAGTCTCTATGTCATTAAATTCTGCTCTGATCTTGGTTATTTCTTTCCTTCTACTTGTTCTGGGCTGTCTTTGTTGTTTTTCCTTGAGTTCTTGTAGACATAGGGTTAGGTTGTTAGTTTGAAATGTTTCTATCTCTCTTAGGTAGGCCTGTATTGCTATGAACTTCCCTCTCAGGACTGCCTTCACTGTGTCCCATAAGTTTGGGGTTATTGTGAGTTCGTTTTCATTTGTTTCCAGAAAATTTTTATTTCTTCCATAATTTCATTTTTGACCCATTCGATGTATAATAGCATGCTATTCAAGCTCCATGATTTTAAGTGTTTGGTGTTTTCTTCCTTGGGGTTGTTTTCTACTTTCATTCCCTTGTGGTTGGAAAAAATACTTGATAATATTTCAATTTTCTTGAATTTGTTGAAGCTTGTTTTGTGTCTTATCATGTGGTCTATCTTTCAAATATTCCATGTGCATTTGAAAAAACGCATATTTAGCTTTTTGGGGATGAAGGGTCCTATATATATCAGTTAAGTCTATTTCATCTAGGGCATTGTTCAACTCCACAATATCATTATTGATATATTTTTTGGAAGATCTGTCTATTTTTGACAGTAGGGTGTTAAAATCCCCTAACATAATTGTGTTGCTGTCAATATCTTCTCTGAAGTCCTCTAAGATTTTCTTTATATATTTGTTTGCTCCTATGTTGGGTGCATATATATTTAAAATGTTTATGTCTTCTTGGTGGATTCCTCCCTTGAGTAGTATAAAGTGACCTTCTGGGTCTCTCTTTATGGCCCTTTTTTTGAAGTCTATTTCATCTCATGTGAGTATTGCTACCCCAGCTTCTTTTTCCCTATCTGTTTTCCTAGTAATCTTAGTAAAAGTGAGGGCTATTTCTAGCCCTTCCCTTTTAGTCTGTGTAGGTCTTTTGTCCTGCAGTGGGTTTCTTGTAGGCAGCATATGTTTGGATCATGCTTTCTTATCCATTCAGCTGTTCTATGTCTTTTGATCGGAGCATCTAATCCATTTACATTTAAGGTTATTATTGATAGATACATATTCATTGCCATTTTTGTACCTGTGTTTCTCTCTGTCTCTCTCTTTTCCTTCCTTTCCTTAAAGCAGTCTCCTTAGCAACTCTTGCAGAGCTGGTTTAGTAGAGGTGTATTCTTTTAGGTTTCTTTTTTCTTGGAAACTCTCTATTTATCCTTCTATCTTGATTGAGAGCCTTGCTGAGTAAAGTAGCCTTGGTTGTAGGCCTCTAGTTCTCATTACTTGGAATATTTCTTGCCATTCTCTTCTTGCTTGGAGTGTTTCCATTGAGAAGTCAGTGGCTAACCTTATTGGGGCTTCCTTGTATGTTACTTCCTGTTTCTCCCTTGTAGCCTTTACGATTTTCTCTGTGTCTTGGAATTTTGCCATTTTAATGATGATGTGTCTTGACATGGGCCTCGTTGGGTTCCTCTTGATTGGGACTCTCTGTGTTTCCTGGATTTGTGTGACTTTTTCTCTCATCAAATTAGGGAAGTTTTTCATCATTCCTTTTTCAAATAGGTTTTCTATCCCTTGTTCTTCTTCTTCTCCTTCTGGTATTCCTATTATTTGGATATTATTATGTTTCATATTGTCTTGCATTTCTCTTAATCCCTGTTCATTCTTTCTGAGCCTCTTTTCCTTTTCTTGCTCTTTCTGGGTGTTATTTTCTACTTTGTCCTCCAACTCGCTGATCTGACCTTCTCCTTCATCGATCCTGCTTTTGATTCCTTCTACTGTGTTCTTCAGTTCAGAAATTGTATTCCTCATTTTCCCTTGGCCCTTGTCGATAATTTCTATTTCTTTTTACATGTTGATATAGTTTGCAGTGAGTTCATTGTAGTTCCCCTGTAGTTTCTGGTAGCTTATTGTGAGCTCTTTGAACTTCCTGATAACCAGTGCTTTTAATTCAATATCTGATAGCTGACTTGCCTTTATTTCATCTAACATTCTTTCTGAGGCTTCCTCCTTCCCTTTCATTTGGGGGTTATTCCTTTGTTTTGCTATTGTTTGCGAGACTCTTCTTGTTAGCTTCAGCTTCTTAAATTGTTTTTTTCTGGCTCTGGGTTTATGATGTGAACTTCTGTGTTAGAATACCAGTGAGATTTAGTAGTGTGATGTCCTTGATCTCTTAAGCTTATTGGTCTTGAGCTGTAGTTTAAGTTGGCTCTTTGTTTTTCTTTGTGTTTTGATTGTTTTGTGGTCTTTTTTGTGTGTGTGTATGTCCTTCCCACCAGTTGGTTAATTGATGGTCACTTTATCTACCGCTTCTGGTAATTTGTTTTACTGGTTAGGGAAGGTTGTGTTGAAGCTAGTTTTTTTTTGTGTGTGTGTACACGGTTTTGAGGATTCTCTTTTGCTCTTGTTCATTTGTTTGTACTGGGTAGTTTCTCCACCATTTATTTGTATTTCTAGATATCTCTTGAATTGAGATTTGTGTTTCCCTCCTTCGCCTTCTTCTGTTGTTATCTTTTGGTGGTTCCTTTTTTTCTGGGTTTCCTCTTCCAGTGGGTATCCTGGTGTTCACCGCTTCCACTTACTCTTTTTTTGTGATTAGTTGGAGGGAAAGGCAAAATGGTTTATGACAGCAGGAGAGTATTCCATCATATTTACAGTAGTTGCCAGTAGAGAAGAGATAAGAGATCCTTTGGCTATGTATAATGTTAACCATGATCTTCAACCACTTTTAAGAAAGATAGAAAGAAGGTAAGACTCTTGTTAGGGAGGGAAGGCTTGTGAGTTGGATCTAGAAAGCAGTGAAGTTGTGGGAGGTCAGATTCTGAAGTAAGGTGAGAGTAAAGAATAGTAAATAGGTGCAGTGTGTGAGAGAATAGTGTTAACCACTATAGTAATAAAGTTCAGGAAACTGTGAAGTGGGCTAAGATCCGGGAAGGGTTGTGGGAAGTGTTTACAATTGCATGAAATTGCTATTATTTACAATAATATTAGAACAATAGTCATATGACAGAATCTATGTTATCCCGATAACATGAATAGGGGGTATAGAACTTTGAGTAGTGTGCTAAAGGAACATAAGTGACATGAAGGATAGTAAATTAGGAATACACTGTGGAAGAGAGAATAGGGGAAACCTGTGAAATGATACAGTGTAACCAGAGAGCAAAGAAGCCTATACAGGAAGAGGAGAAATACAAAAATACTATTAAAATAAGAGATGTAAGAGTAATGAAAAAATAATAATACAAATATGCATTAACTTGTAGTTTCTCTGCAATAGCAAGGTGAAATTTGTATCACTGTCTCAACCATTTGGATGCCCCCTTTTTGGATCCATCTCTGGTCCTTTCACAGTTCTGTTTTTTGTCTCACTTGTGGGTATAAAAAGAAAAAGGTAGGAGAAGGGAGGAAGTAGAGATAAAATTAGAAAGAAAGGAAGGAGGAATAAACCAAGAAAGAGGGAAAGTGAGGAAGAAAGTATTAAAAGATAAAACAATAATAAAAATTGAAAAAAAAGATTAAAAAAAAAACCCTAAAAACACCTCTTGTTGGTTTCAAACCAACCAAACCGCTTTTTCTGTCCTTGCTTGATGCAGCATGCTGAGGGACGATTGGTGTGGCCTTTCTCCCTTGCTTATGTGTACTCAACCAGTCTTGTGAGCACTCTCCCAAGAGCTGTTCTGGTGCCTCTCCTGGGCACCTTATGTGGGGTATCCAGGTCTTCTTCGAAGTACTGTTTCCCAGGGGACTACTGCCCTGGGGTGGGGTCTGGATGCACATGCACACCCAGCCAGGCTGTCTGGGTCCCATGGGTTTGGGCGCAAACCCTTCCCAGTGCTATGGGGGAATGCAGGGCTGTTCTCACAACCTCGGTATTGCTGCCCAATTGGGTAGGGAGTAGGCTGAGTGGCTGTTGCGGGAGAATTCTCCAAACAGTTTTACTTTTTGAGAAATTCCTCCTACTCAAGCCTGATGCTCAGTACAGCCCAATTCTCCAGGCAGACCAGTGACAATCAGGGTCAGTGCGCATCACTACAGGGCTCTCAACTCTCCCAAGCTGGCAACCACAGACTCTGTGAGTGATCATGGTCCTTGTGTGTTTGCCTTTTTGTCCTTATTCCCCCTATGCAACTTCAAGCAACCAGGTCTCTCCTGATGCTGCTCAAACACTGCTTGGCTGGGGAGGGAGGGAGCAGTTGACCCAGCTCTCTCTCAAGGACTCTGTGGCAGGCTGGTGGCTCCCAAATAGTCTGTGGTAGACACAGCACTGGCACCAGGTGCCTGGCCTGGGGCTATAGCCACATCTCCGCACTGGTCCCTGGGACCCTGTTGTCCTGCAGCAGTCTCCTTACCTTCTGTTTTTTCAGTGTCTGCTACAACTTTTGGTCTCTTATTTTCATATATGCTGGTACACTGTTGGCTGTTTGCTCTGTTTCTCCATAGATCAGCCAGGTTTTTCTTCCATGTACAGGGGGAAGTGGAATCTGCTCCCTCCTACTTCATCGCCATCTTCCAAGTCTTTATATTAGCTGTAATATTGATGTGCTTATGTGAGGAGGTGAGCCCTGTTTACCTATGCCACCATCTTAACTAGAAGTCCTGTGTTTCACTCTTAATTCCTTTGAAGAACCATTCCCAATCAATATAACCAATCAATGCAGCATAAGAATTGGTATTTAGATAGTCAGAGGGTTCACTTACATTTTAAGAAGTTTCTTCATAGTGAGATTAAAGCTCAGTAAGAATTCTTCAAATAGAACTATATAAGCGCCAACATGGTTACAACATTATAAAAGCAAAATGAGTTCTAGACTGAAAGTGAAGGCTCTTGGGTTCCCCTCCTGATTCTAAAAAAAAAAACAACTTTGTCATCCTGGATAGGTCATTTTACCTCTTTGAACCTCACTTTCCTTAGGAGGTATATGGGAAAACATAAATCATATATCATAGACAATAATCAGTGTGTTAATCAGTCTGTTATTTAGCATCTTTATTGAGATATAATTCACATACCACACAATTTACCCATTCAAAATGCACAATTCAATAATTTTTAGTATTCACAATGTTGCACATCCAAATATAACTCATTGGTGTTTAGTTAATTGTATTTGATGATAGCAGCAATGTGTACATTAATGATATAGCAGTAATTATTATGACTATGAGAGTAATATTAAACCAAACTAATAATATGATGTGAAAAGTTCAATCTAAACAAAATAAGAAATGTAGAATAGTGACTAAAAGGCTGTTGATAGTGTAAAATTAAAAGAGAGTGTGAATAAATGTAAATGGCTAATCGAACTGTCCATGAAAACTGGTAAAAAATATTGAAATGACTTTGGTTAATACTTTTTTCCCTCCTGAAGATGCAAAATAATAATGAAATGGTAGATGATTATGAGAACATTCTTAGGCCAAAGGGCTCCACCTATTAGCTACTGGATCATTGTGTTAATCTTTGGATATGGTGAGTGTACAATATGTCAATAGTAATGGTTTCATTCAGCATTTATTGACTGTGCTAACCATTGGCCAAGCCTTGTGATGAAACCTTTGATACTAAGAAAAGCCCTCTCTGCTGTGAAGGATTGTTGGGCTGGGATTGAAATGAGGAGATAAGAAAATATCAAACATTCCTCTAATGCTATGGTAAGGGCTATAATCACTATAGTAAGTATTCTAATAAAGGGGCATACTAATACCATGAGGACCCAGGGAGGGACAGGCTAGCTTTACCTAGAGAAATCTGTAAAGGCCTATAATATCCATAATAACTGAAGATTTTAGAGAGCAGAGAAAGGCTATTGGGGAATACACTCTAGGTGGATGAAACTGTCTGAGCAAATACTTAAAATTCTACAAGTTCATGGAATATCGGGGAAAAGTCCTGCATGTCTGGGCTCTGGGTGATATTGAGGATGGAATGGAGAATTGGAAACATAGATAGGATCTCTTGCCTCATACAACAAATTTTGGGGTGAAAAACTTAACTTTTCAACAGAGAAAAGCCAATCAGACCATTACTTTTGTTTTTGGTTTGTGATATGATTATATTTCTGACCATGGAGTGGCAGGTTTCATTTTCAGTCCTGGAAGATGTGTCAGGAAAATGCCTTTTGGCAATGGAGTGTGGGGAGGAAAAGAAGACTCACCTGCACTGGTCTGACCTTGACCACATGAAAGAAATAAGATAAACCCCATCTTATAAGGCATTGGTAGTGACATGGTAATACCCTTTTTCATCTTTATTCTTTCCCAGGGACATGTGTCAGCATACATATCATTAGCTTCAATTTGTAAGATAAAAACTAAGGCACAGCATATCTTAGTGATGTAACTCCCAGCCTGAGCAAGGATTATTTTCCCACAGGGCTTTCCTCTACCCTTAAGGTTTGTGACTTTTGGAATACTGCAAAAAGTTTTATTTTCATAGCCTTGGAATTACATGGAAATTCAGTGAGAGAAAGTGACTTCCTAAGTTTATTGATAGAATAGCCAGACAGGGAACTAGGCCATGTGTTGGCTTGTGAACAGTTAGTGAGCCATCAAAATAGTTACACATGACTTCATGTACATGAAACAAATACATGATCCATTGATGTCAGTGTCTTCACTTGTAAGCTTTTGGTGTAGGAGTGGACTTTGGCTTTTATTCCATTTTGTCTGTGACAAGGATCATGCAAGAGCTGGAGGAACCCATGAACATTTTCCCAAAATTCACAATGTACCCCTGCTGTTTAGAATCTGAGGAAACCAACCAACTTTGATCTTTAAGGTTCTCTGGTTCTCTGATACTAACCATTTCTACTTCTTTGTTTTTGTTTCAAGGGTTCTACGCCAGCCAGTGGGCAAGATATATTTTGCAGGCACAGAGACTGCCACACACTGGAGTGGATACATGGAGGGAGCTGTAGAGGCTGGGGAGAGAGCAGCCCGAGAGGTAGGACCTGGGGTTATGAGCTGTGGAGAAAGAAGGAACTCATGGACCTGACAAGCAGATCAAACATGTCTGAGATCCTGGAGGCCAACTCTCCTGTAACTTCCATCTGGAGATGCATAAAACACAATTTTAAGAGTAGTCTCAGTTGAAGTGAACACCCTAACCCAAAAGTAACAACAAAAATATTTATCATATAGCCCAAGATGAAAAGAGCTCATGGGACAAAAGATCACTATGGTTCTCCTGGAGAAATAACCTAGGTCTAATGTTATAGAACCAAACATGCTTCTATTAGGACTCAGAATTCATTTATAAGTTTCCTGATAATTCCTTTTATAAGTACCATGCACTAACTGATTGCTCCACTAGAGCTTCGGCCTAATTCCTCTGATCTCATTCCTATTAAATCATGTTTCATAAGTAAAATTTATGGTGAGCCTAATGATTGGAGGTTTTTATGACATTAGTGAAAGAGTTTTTGGACCCTTTTAAGGGTTGAGTGACTATGTTGGCTATTACCCTGGTGTTTTTAATGGATATCTCAAGATTCAGTCCTTTATTTAAAGAGCAGATTAGGAAAAATATGGTGTCACTTTTGTTATTCACCAGGATACTCCTTTTCAGATCCTGTATGCCATGAGGAAGATTCCAGAGGATGAAATCTGGCAGTCTGAACCAGAGTCTGTGGTAGGTTATATTTTATTTCATGAATTGAAATCTCTGTCCTCTAAGAACAATTATTTGCAAAAAGAACACAACTTGTATATGATTATATTCATATATATTTCCCTAAGTGATTCAACCCATGAAAATTTACTAGCCTAAGTTAGGGCAGAGGTCAGAGATTTAGAACTTTGATAAATTTGTAGCTGCTGCATTCATTATAGATTATTAGGAAAGATATGATCTTTTTCATCTGAGAATTCTAGACATATTAAGAATTGAGCATATGCCTGTTGAATAAATCTCTAAATCTGGTGATTCTCAACAGAAGGTAGGAAGTAAAAGTAGGATATAGCAGCATCCCCTGTCCAGTGGCATAGGATTGGGATGACATGGAGCAGATTTCTATTAAAATTTCATTTTCAATATATGCAATATTATTTTTGTAATAAAACCCCAGTAAGTCTTCCTGGTCTACTGGGCACATGTAAGGAAGGGCACATGCATGATAGAGTAGAATGTAATTTAGAGAATAAGGTTTAAAAAGGTCAGAGTTATTCCTCTATTAAGTGTGAAGTCAGAAAGAATATTCCTGACAGTGCAAGTTATTCTCTTAGTGCCTGTCAAGGACGGGATTGAGGGCGGAGTGAACCATAGATTTATTCAACTCAACAAATAACTTATTGTGTACCTACTCTGCATCAACTATTGTGATAAGGCTATAGTAGTGCTTTCACAGAGCTCAACATGTAGTTGAGAGAATAGATGATAACCAAAAAGCACAACTGTGATAAAGAAGTCATGCTGAGAATGTTAAAACAGGGACGATTTAGCCTGTGGATACAAGGAAAGCCCTCTGCAGAAGTGAGGTATAAACTGAGACTTGAAGGTTGAGTCAGAATTAGTTAAGGAAAGGCCCCAGCAGGAAATGGGAATGAGTGCTATGACCAGAGGGGATATTATATTTAATAGTCTAGAGGTTGACAAGAGCGGGTCATGTTCACAGAACTGGAGGAAATGTAGACTTTCTGGAGCAAAGCTCACAAGCCTTGTACTGACACCAAATGTTCTCTGAACTCAGGATGTTCCTGCACAGCCCATTACCACAACTTTCTTGGAGAGACATTTGCCCTCCGTGCCAGGTCTGCTGAGGCTGATTGGATTGATGGCCATCTTTTCAGCAACTGCTTTTGGCTTCCTGGCCCACAAAAAGGGTTTTTTAATGCGGCATCTATAACCACCCCTTCTTACTTTACTTTGTGTGTGGGTTAGGAGAAGGGGTTGTGATAAAGTTCCATGAAGATATACAAACTCTAGCATGAGATGGGGAGCATGAAGATAAGTCAAACAACTGACCGTAGGAAACAGTATCTCTTTCTTCATTTTGCTCCCAGCTTATTGCCCCCTACTTGGTTTAGCACTCTGTCTTGCCCATTTCCAAATTTATTGCCCCAAGAATCTTCACAGTAGTTAAGCAGTCTTGTTTAAAGTCCTTACTGTCCTACAATACACCTTGCCCATGCACAAAAAAAAAACTAGTTTTTCCCCACCTCCATGGCTTTGCGCTTCTCTCCTCACTAAGTAACAACCTCATCTTTCAGGGTTTCTGCATTTGTCCTTATAATCCTGTAGTTTTATAGTTAGAAGACCTTAGAGACCATCTAGTCCTCACCTTCTATTTTTAGAGTTTGCCCAAATAAAGCTGGGAGAGGTGGCACATAATTGCCCAAGGTCCACATAAGACCTCGATATTTTGGAGACTAGAACACAGGTCCATTGCTTTCCCACCTCCTAGAATGTATGCCCCAAGAACCCTCCTCTACTTCCTTCCATGGTTACTGGTATTTCCCCCTTGTATGGTTTTACTCTATACTAAGTTGTTATGTGCTACTACTGTACTACTCCTACTATTATTATACAATAAAGTTGATTCACCAGATGTCTGTTGCTTTTTCTTTTTAGGTAATGACTTTCAAGGTTTTGACAGATTAAATCACAATACAATATTAGGCATATAATTGTGGTCTTAAAGTATTTAGTCAAACTTTACTGGAAGCCCAGATGATGCATGCATTTTGATTGGATGGCCCATTATGGGTGCTGTGTATGCAAACTCATAGTACATGATTTATAATGGTATGACAAGGATGCTAAAAGACAGAACCCCTTGCTTTCACCACCCCCCAAAACTGTCAAAATAGTCGATATATTAATAAGCAAGATGTTTTAACTATTAAGATAATTACAATATTTCATTTGACCTTTAATATTTCTTATCAGTGCAAAGCTTTTTACTAGGTACACTAATTAATTTAAAACTACAGTTTCACATTCCACTAAATTCTATCTGAACTACTCTACAAATGATATCATTTTAAAGGACTCATAACTCTCAACTCACTAAGCTTTTATCAAGATATGTTTTAAATCTATAAATGACCATTCTCCCACTTTCCATTAGAAAATAAAGCTTGTTAACCTTAGTATAAATAGAATGTAAGAAATCCCCTAGGATTAATCAATCATAGTATAAAGATTTTGATTTTGCAGTGACATTTATATTCATGAATTTATAGGAAATTTAGAGACAAAATGAGGAAATTAAAGAGCCCACTAGGGAGACCGGGGAAGATGGCGTCGGAGTAAGAGGGAGCGGATTCTAGCTCCCGCACTCGTGGGTGAAAATCCTGGCAGATCTATAGAAAAGCAGCGCACTAATCCATCAGTTATCCAGCATTTGTGAAATTGAAAGAACAGAGACTCTGTTGGACGCTGAAACACCAGAAAGCGGCAGGTCAGTGGGGCTTTGGGGACCAGAGTAAAGACAAAGCAGCGGCGGGGGCTGGCGCCCCAGGCCAGGTGGCCCGGGTGCTGCATCTACAGCCGGGGTCGAGAACCATCGGTCTGAGACCAACACCAGAGAGGTCTACCACAGGAGCTTGGGCACCCAGCGGCTCCAGTGGCCACCAGCGTGGGCCAGCAGCTCCCCTGCTTCCTGTATAAGCAAAACTGGACAACACCAGGTAGAGACCCGTCTGCTTGCCAGCTTGCATTTTTGGGGAGGGGTACAAAGACACAGGGCCCGGTTCAACTGCAGACTCTGTGATTGCAAGCCTGGGAGGAATCCAGAGACGTATTAGCCTCACGGGTTTGGTTGGGGACTGAGCAGGAATGAGAGACAGGATTTCCGGAAAGTTTTGTTTTGTTTTGTTCTATTGAAAGTGGACTGAGGTGTTCTCCTGCCAAGGCAGATTGGCTTGTTTCCTATCCGGCCTTGCAGCGAGCCAGGGGGAAAGTGGAGGCATTTGGGGACTAGCCACAAGAATGGGAAGTGCCCTGCCGGTTACTCCGGGTCCCAGAAGGTCTGTTGGAAGCGGAGGCCTCTGAGCCACCACCAGGGGTCTGGGAAGCCCGCTGCAGGTTACGCCAGTCCCAGAACGAGGAGCTCGCGGGCTCAGAGAGTTCAGAGAGGCGCCGCAGGACAAAGACGCTCCCTGACGGTTTCCTGCTCTCACGCATAGCCGGACTCCGGCGTGCACTGGCGCAGGGATCTTTGAGCCGGGGCTACTGGTCCTAGAAGCGCCAGACGGTAGCGGGGGCGCAGAGAACTCTAGGCTGACGCCACTAGGATCGAGAAGTGCTGGGGCCGGTGCGGACCTGGAAGTGCTGGGGGCTGGTGCGGACCAGGAAGTGCTCGGGGTCTGCGCGGACTGGGAAGTGCTGGGCCCTGCACGGACAGGGAAGTACTCGGGGGCGGGGCGAAACGGGAAGCGCTGGTTGCGCAGTCCCGGACAGCCCGGGAGTGTGCCCAGCAAGTGCGCAGGCACCCACACCCCAATCCGGTAGCCTGGCTGGTGCTCCCAGCAAGTGTGCAGGCGCCCACACCCCAAGCTGGTAGCCCGGCTGGTGCGCGCACTTGCGCCAGCATCCCAGCACACAGGGAGATCCTGCTACGATGAGAAAAACCAGTCTGGACAGTATGAAACCAACAAGGGAAAGGTTTCTCTGTTGTTATTGTTTATTTGGTTTTTTTTTTTTTTGGTTTTTTTTTGTTTTGTTTTGTTTTTTTTTTGTTTTTTTTTTTTGCCAGAGGTTGGCCAGGGGAACCAGACAAACACAGGAGCAGAAGGGATACACACCACCCAGCATGCCATGACGAGCACACAGAGTTTTTAGGTCTGCGCCCAGTCCTCAGATCGGCTCCCGGCTTCCAGTCTACCCCCCTCAGACTATCTGGAAGCCCGGGACGCTGAGGGGTCCTGGGAAAAGAGCTGAGACCCTCAACCCCCTCCCTTTCTGGCCAAGCAAGGTGGGGGGCCAGGAGAGACTTGTTTGATGATAGAGTTTACAGAGAGGGTGCGGAGGACAAAGGGCCCCAACCAAAGACTCTGTGGTTGCCAGCGCAGGAGAACTCAGAGGTGCAGCCTGGGGCTCTGAATCCAGTAGACACGGCAGCCTGGTCTGCTTCACACCCAGCTTGGCAGCGAGCCCAGGATTGGGCAGAGGGTCTGGGGCCTCCCAACTGAACGGGGGCAGGCCTGTGCTCAATCCCGAGGGAACCAGGCAACTAGGCCGGTGCAGGTGCCTGCAAACACAGCAAACCAGACTATGGCAGTAACCCCTGGGAGGGGAGCGCTGCGAGAAAGTCCTAGCTCCCCATTGTAGGGAGCTGGGGGAGAGGCGCCAAGTGTCTGGATCCTGAGAGGGGCTGGCTGAAAAAATCACAACAATCGACCCTCAGCCAACTGCAACCAGAAAAACCGGTTCGGCTAGTTTGAAGCCAACAAGTGACATTCCTTTTTCTGAGGTTGTTTTTGAGAGATTATTTTGGTGCGTTTTTTGGTTTGTTTTTTTTTTTGTTTTTGTTTTGTTTTTTTTTTTACTTTATTTTATTTTTATTCTTTCTTTTTTTTATTTACCTTTCTCCCCTCTCCATTCTTTTTCTTTATCTTTTTGCTTTTTTTAAGTAATCTGTTATTTCTTTTAAACTTTATTACTGTTTCATCTTTCCATACTTTTGTCCTCTTTTCCCGGATTTCCTGTTTTATTTCTTTTTCTTTTCTTTCTAAACTTATTGCTCTTTCTTCCATTCCCCTACCATTTTTTCTTTCTTCCTTTTATTTCTTTCCTTATCATTTCTTTCTTTTACCCACAAGAGTCACAATCAACTTGAAAATATAAAAAGACCAGAGCTGGACCCATAGAAGAGGCCTCCCAATAGTAGAATCAGAAAGACAAATTGCACATTGTTGTAGGAGAGAAGCCACAAGTTGCTGCATATTTGAGTAGGTGGAAGCAGAGAACAACAGGATAACCAAAAGAGGCTGCACCATTGAAATTCACAGGCATTCCACCACAAAAGTTCATACCATAAACCCAGGGTGTCAAAACAGATTAATCTAAGAAGCTGAGGCTAACAAGAAGAGTCTCACAAACAATGGGAAGACAAAGAAACAATCCCCAAATGAAAGGAAAGGAGGAATCCTCAGAAAGAATGTTAGATGAAACAGAGGCAAGTCAACTATCAGATACTGAATTCAAAGCACTGGTGATCAGGAAGTTCAAAGAGCTCACAATCAGCTACCAGAAACTACAGGGAAGCTACAATGATCTCACTGTGAACTATATCAACATGAAAAGGAAATGGAAATTATTAGCAAGGGCCAAGAGGAAATGAAGAATACAATTTCTGAATTAAAAAACACAGTGGAAAGCATTAAAAATAGGGTGGATGAAACAGAAGATCGGATTAGTGAATTGGAGGACAAAGTAGAAAGCATCTCACAGAAAGAACAGGAAAGTGAAAAGAGGCTCAGAAAGAAAGAAGAGAGATTAAGAGAAATGCAAGACAATATGAAACGTAATAATATCCGAATAATAGGAATACCAGAAGGAGAAGAAGAAGAACAAGGGATAGAAAACATATTTGAAAGAGTAATGAGAGAAAATTTCCCTAATTTGACAAAAGAAAAAGTCACACAAATCCAGGAATCACACAGAGTCCCATTCAAGAGGAACCCAAAGAGGCCCACTTCAAGACACATCATCATTAAAATGGCAAACTTCCAAGACAAAGAGAGAATCTTAAAGGCAGCAAGGGAGAAAAAAGAAATAACATACAAGGGCATCCCAATAAGGTTAGCCACTGACTTCTCAATGGAAACACTCCAAGCAAGAAGAGATTGGCAAGAAATATTCCAAGTAATGAGAAACAGAGGCCTACAACCAAGGCTACTTTACCCAGCAAGGCTCTCAATCAAGATAGAAGGCCAAATAAAGAGCTTCCAAGACAAAAGAAGTCTAAAAGAATTTGCTGCCACCAAGCCAGCTCTACAAGAAATACTAAAAGGTCTGCTTTAAGGAAAGGAAGGAAAAGAGACAGACAGAGAGGAACACAGGTACAAAAATGACAATGAATAAGTACCTATCAATAATAACCTTAAATGTAAATGGATTAAATGCTCCAATCAAAAGACACAGAATAGCGTCATGGATAAGAAAGTATGACCCACACATATGCTGCCTACAAGAGACCCACCTCAGGACAAAAGACCATCACAGACTAAAAGTGGAAGGCTGGAAACAAATTTTCCAAGCAAATGGACAAGAAAAAAAAAAGCTGGGGTAGCAATTCTCATATCAGACAAAATAGACTTCAAAAAAAGAGCCATAAAGAGTGACCCAGAAGATCACTTCATAATACTCAAGGGAAGAATCCACCAAGAAGACATTAACATCATAAATATATATGCACCCAACATAGGAGCACCAAAATATATAAGGAAAATCTTAGAGGAATTCAAGAAAGATATAGACAGCAACACAATTATAGTGGGGGATTTTAACACCCCACTATCAAAAATGGACAGATCTTCCAAACAAAATATCAACAAAGACATTGTGGCATTAAACAACACCCTTGATGAAATGGACCTAACTGATATATACAGAGCTCTTCACGCCAAAGAAGCTAAATATACATTCTTTTCAAATGCACATGGAACATTCTCAAAGATAGATCACATGATAGGGCACAAAACAAGCCTCCACAAATTCAAGAATATTGAAATCATACCAAGCATTTTCTCTGACAATAAAGGACTAAAACTGGAAACCAACCCCAAAGGAAAAAACCCAAAACACCCAAAATCATGGAGACTGAACGGTATGCTATTAAACAATGAATGGGTCAAGAATGAAATTAGGGAAGAAATCAAAAAGTTTCTGGAAACAAATGAAAATGATCTCACAACAACCAAAAACTTATGGGATACAGCCAAGGCAGTCCTGAGAGGGAAGTTTATAGCAATACAGGCCTACCTAAAGAAAACAGAAACATTTCAAACAAATGACCTTACTCTACGCCTGCAAGAACTCGAGGAACAACAACAAAAGCAGCCCAAAGCAAGTAGAAGGAAGGAAATAACTAAGATCAGAGCAGAACTAAATGACATAGAGACTAAAAGTACAATTCTAAAGATCAATGAATCCAGGAGTTGGTTCTTTGAAAAAATAAACAAAATAGACAAGCCTTTAAGTAGGCTCATCTGGAAAAGAAGGGAACGGACACAAAGAAACACAATCAGAAATGAAAGAGGAGAGATTACAACTGATACCACAGAAATAGAGAGGATTGTAAGAAATTACTATGAAGAACTGTATGCCAAGAAATTTGAGAACCTAGGGGAAATGGACACATTTCTAGAAAAATATAATCTCCCAAAACTCAATGAAAAAGAAGTAGAACACCTGAATAGACCAATAACAGCAAAAGAAATTGAAGCAGTAATCAAAAAACTCCCATCACACAAAAACCCTGGACCAGATGGATTCACAGGAGAATTCTACAAAGCATTTAAGGTAGAGCTAACCCCCATTCTTCACAGACTATTCCAAAAAATCCAAACAAAAGGATGGAAAACTCCCTAACTCCTTTTATGAAGCCAGCATCATCCTAATTCCAAAACCAGATAGAGATACAACAAAGAAAGAAAACTTCAGGCCAATATCGCTGATGAACATAGACGCTAAAATCCTCAACAAAATATTAGCAAATCGCATCCAACAATATATCCAAACGATTATACACCCTGACCAAGTGGGATTCATCCCAGGGATGCAAGGATGGTTCAACATTCGCAAAACAGTAAATGTAATTCATCACATAAACAAAAGCAAAGACAAAAACCACATGATCATATCAATAGATGCAGAAAAAAGCTTTCGATAAGGTACAACACCCATTTATGATAAAAACACTCAGCAAAATGGGAATAGAGGGAACATTCCTCAATATAATAAAGGCCATTTATGAGAAACCTACAGCCAATATCATACTCAATGGACAAAAACTAAAAGCTTTTCCACTAAGATCAGGAACAAGACAAGGATGTCCACTTTCACCACTTCTATTCAATATAGTATTAGAAGTTTTGGCCATAGCGATCAGGCAGGAAAAGGAAATAAAAAGCATCCAAATAGGAAACGAGGAAACAAAATTGTCACTGTTTGCAGATGACATGATAGTGTACATGGAAAATCCTATAGACTCTACCCAAAAACTGCTCAAAGTAATTAATGAATTTGGCAAAAAAGCAGGATACAAAGTCAATATCCAGAAATCAAAGGCATTTTTGTATACAAACAATGAATCAGCAGAAGCAGAAATCAAGGAAAAAATCCCATTCGATATAGCAAAAAGAAAAATAAAATATCTGGGAATAAACCTAACCAAAGAGGTAAAAGACCTGTATGCAGAAAACTACACAGCACTGAAGAAAGAAATCAAGGAAGACACAAACAAATGGAAACATATACCTTGTTCATGGATTGGAAGAATTAACATCATCAAAATGTCCATACTACCCAAAGCAATATACAGATTCAATGCAATACCTATTAAAGTACCAATGGCGTATTTCACAGACATAGAACAAACACTTCAAAAATTTATATGGAATCATCAATGAGCCCGAATAGCAGCTGCTCTTTTGAGAAAGAAGAACAAAGTAGGAGGGATCACAATACCTGATATCAAACTGTATTACAAAGCCACTGTAATCAAAACAGCCTGGTACTGGCATAAAAACAGGTACATAGACCAATGGAACAGAACGGAGAGCCCAGAAATCAACCCAATCCTGTACAGTCAATTAATATTTGACAAAGGGGGCAGTAACATAAAATGGAGTAAAGATAGCCTCTTCAGCAAATGGTGTTGGGAGAACTGGACAGCTATGTGCAAAAAAATGAAACTTGAGCACCAACTTACACCATACACCAAAATAAATTCAAGGTGGATAAAAGACTTAAATATAAGCCATGACACCATTAAAGTCCTAGAGGAGAACATTGGCAAGAAAATCTCAGATATTCCACGCAGCAACATTTTTACGGATATGTGCCCTAGAACAAGGAATATAAAGGAAAGAATAAACAAATGGGATCTCATCAAAATTAAAAGCTTCTGCATGGCTAAAGAAAACAGTATTAAATTAAAAAGACAACCAACTGTATGGGAAAACATATTTGCCAATGATACCTCAGACAAAGGTTTAATCTCCAAAATATACAAAGAACTTACATGATTCCACTTTAGGAAGATATCGAACCCAATTAAAAAATGGGAAAAGGACTTGAACAGACACTTCTCTAAAGAGGACATACAGAATATCCAGAGACACATGAAGAGATGCTCAATATCGTTAGCTATCAGAGAGATGCAAATTAAAACCACAATGAGATACCAATTTACACCAGTCAGGATGGCTATAATAGACAAAGCAACAAACAACAAATGTTGGAGAGGGTGTGGGGAAAAGGGGACCTTAGTTCACTGTTGGTGGGATTGTAGACTGGTACAACCATTATGGAAAACAGTATGGAATTTTCTCAGAAAAATAAAAATTGACCTGCCTTTTGACCCAGCAATTCCACTGCTAGGATTATACCCCAAGAATCCTAAAACATCAATTTCAAAGAACCTATGCAACACAATGTTCATAGCAGCACAATTTACAATAGCCAAGAGTTGGAAGCAACCTAGGTGCCCATCAGTAAATGAATGGATCCAAAAATTGTGGTACATATACACCATGGAATTCTATGCAGCAGAGAGAAAGAAGGAGCTACTACCTTTTGCAACAACATGGATGGAACTGGAAAGCATTATGCTGAGTGAAATAGGCCAGGCATTGAAGGACAAGTACCATATGATCTCACCTTTGACAGGAAGCTAAAGAATAAAACAAACAAGCAAACAGAATAAAAACAAAGACGCTGAAATAGAGAACAAGTGGGCAGCGACCAGAGGGGAGAGGGAAGGGAACTTAAGGGGAAAAAGGGGGAGGGATTTTGAGGAACAAGTATGAAAGACACAGAGATGAGGACTGGAGGGGGCGAATGGGAGGGAGGGGGGAGACCGGGCGGGGGGTGGAAGAGAAAAAAAAATGTACTTGAAAAGTAACTAAATAAAATTTAATATTTAAATAAAAAAAAGAGCCCACTAGAATTTCTTTGTAAATTTTGTGTTTTGGATCTGTCTAAACATGTAATGTACTTGACATAAGTATGTTTTCTTGAACATGCTGCCCTCCAAAAAATTCCCCCCCAAAGTAGTCACATTACAGATCAACATATCTATTAAATTAGAACCCCAATGAGATATCACTTCACACCTGTCATAATGGCTGTCAACAATAAATCAACAAACAACAAGTATTGGCAAGGATGTGGAGAAAGGGAACCCATATGCACTGTTGGTGGAAATGTAATTGGTACAGCTACTATGGAAAACAGTAAGGAGTTTCCTCAAAAAACTAAAAATGGAACTACCCCATGATTCAGTAATGCTACTTCTGAAAATATATTCAAATAAACAAAACCACCATGTTGAAGATATATCTGCAACCCCATGTTTGTAGCAGCATTCTTTATAATAGTCAAGACATGAGAACAATGTAAAGGTCCATCAAAGGATCAATGGATAAAAGAATTGAGATAGAACATCGAGAAGATGGTGACAGAGTAGGACAGAGTGGATTCCATTTCCCCTGTACACATGGGAAAAAATCCAGCCGATCTACAGAGGAACAGCGCAAACAGCCAAAATTTTCCCAGCATATATGAAAATCAGAGACCAGAAATTGTAGTGGACACTAAAAAAACAGACGGTAATGAGGTGGCTTCAGGACAGTGGGGTCTCAGGGACCTGAGCAAAGACAGGAGCGGCAGTAGTCTCGGTGCCTGGCGGGTCTACCGTGGACTCTTTGGGAGACCTGGGCCTGCTGCAGATCCTCAGGAGAGATCCAGGTCATCAGCTCCCTCTGTCCCCGTCCAAGCAAGGAGAGATCTGTTTGCTTGAGTTTACAGAGAGGGTAATAAGGACAAAGGGCTGTGATCTACCACGGAGTCTGTGGATGCCAGCTTGGTAGAATTGAGAGGCATAGTGTCAGGCTCTGACTCCGACAGTCACCAGTCTGGCTGGGGGATCGGCAGGCGGCAGGCTTACTTAAGGGGAAATTTCTTTGAAAGTAAACTGAAGGATTCTCCTATGACAGCCACTTAGCCTGATCCCCACCAAGCCTGGCAGCAATCCCGAGATTGGGTGGAGGCCTAGAGTTTCCCCATAGAACAGGAAAGGGTCTGTGCCCACACCAGAGGGACCCAGGCAGCCTGGCTGGTGTGCGCTCCCTGTCACCCCAGCCCACATCAAGGACCTCAAGTGAAAGAGTGCTCTGAAGAGGACCTAGATCCCCTTCATGGGGCGCTGGGGAGAGGTGCCAGGTTAGCTCTTGGGAGAGTGCTTCCAAAAAGACCACACCAATCTCCACACAGCCTGCTGCAGCCAGGGAGACCAGAAAAACTGGTTGGGTCAGTTTGAAACCAACAACAGATTTTTTTTTAAGTAATCTTTTTTCTTTTTAATTTTATTGTTTTATCTTTCAATACCTTTGTCCTCTCTTTTCTTCTTTCTTGTTTTATTCCTTCTTCCTTTTTTCCAAACTTATCACTACTGACTCCCTTCTCCTGCCTTTTTTTTTATCCACAAGTGAAACGAACAACATGAAACTGTGAAAAGACCAGAATTGGACCCAAAGAGGGGGCATACAAACAGTAGAGACAGAGAGACAAATTTCACTTTGCTATAGCAAAGAACCCACAAGTTGCTGCATACTTGTGTATTATGATTTTTTCTCACATCTTTTATATTTCAATAGTATCTTTGTATTCTTCCTTTTTCTGTATAGGCTTCTTTGCCTTGGCTGGTTATATTGTATCATTTAACAGGTTTCCCCTGTTCTCTCTTTCACGCTGTATTTGTAGTTTTCTATACTTCATGTCACTTGTGTTCCTTTAGCATACTACCCAAAGTTCTATACCCCCTATTCATGTTATCCAGATCACAAAGAGTCTGTCATATGATTGTTGCTCTAATATTATTGTGCATAATAGCTGTTCTAAACAACTGTAAATGCTTCACAAACCTCTCCAGATCTTAGCCCACTTCACAGTTTCCTGAATTCTATTACTGTAATGGTTAACTCTATTCTCTCACACACTTTTCATATTTACTATTCTTTACTTCACCTTACTTCATAATCTGACCTCCCACAACCTCACTGCTTCCTAGATCCAACTCACAATCCTTTCTCCCCCAACAAGGGTCTTAGCTTCTGTCCATCCTTTCTTAAAAGTGGCTAGTGGGGTTGAAGATTAAGGTTAACACTATACATAGCCTAAAGATCTCCTATCTCTTCCCTACTGGCTGTGACTGTAAATATCATAAAATATTATCCTGCTGTCATAAAACATTTTGCCTCCCCCTCCAACTGATCACACTCACACACAAAAAAGAGTAGGTGGAACCAAAGAACACCAGGATACACACTGGGAAAGGAAACCCTACAACAAAAGAACCATCAACAGAGAACAACAAAAGAAGGTGAAGGAGGGAGTAGAAACCACACAAACCTCAATCCAACACCTATCTGGAAATAGAACTAAATAGTGGAGAAACCTACCCAGTACAAACAACTGAACAAGAGCAAAAGAGAATCCTCAAAACCTTGTGCAAAAAAAAGAACTAGCTTCAACACAGCCTGCCCTCACCAGCACAACTGAAACAGGTGGTGGACACAGGAACCATCAGTTAACCAGCTGGTTGGAAGGACCCAACAAAGAAAGATGCCAGAAAAACCAAACCCCAAAGACAAACACAGAGCCAATTTAAACCACAGCCCAAGACCAGTGAGCTTGGGAGATCAAGGAGACTACACCACCAAAGCTCACATACCACAGAAATTCACACCATAAACCCAAGAAGCCAGAACAAATCAATTTAAGAAGCTGAAGGTAACAAGAAGAGTCTCGCAAACGATAGCAAAACAAAGGAATAACCCCCAAATGAAAGGGAAGGAGGAGGCCTCAGAAAGAATGTTAGATGAAATAGAGGCAAGTCAGCTATCAGATATTGAATTAAAAGCACTGGTTATCAGGAAGTTCAAAGAGCTCACAATGAGCTACCAGAAACTACAGGGGAACTACAATGAACTCACTGCAAACTATATCAACATGAAAAAGGAAAGGGAAATGATCAACAAGGGCCAAGAGGAAATGAAGAATATAAATGAACTGAAGAACACAGTAGAAGGAATCAAAAGCAGGTTCGATGAAGCAGATCGGATCAGCGAGTTGGAGGACAAAGTAGAAAATAACACCCAGAAGAGCAAGAAAGAGAAAAGAGGATCAGAAAGAATGGAGAGGGATTAAGAGAAACACATGACAATATGAAGTGTAATAATATCCGATAATAGGGATACCAGAATAAGAAGAAGAACAAGGAATAAAAAACCTATTTGAAAAAGTAACGATGAAAAACTTTTCTAATTTGATGAGAGAAAAAGGCACACAAATTCAGGAATCACAGAGTTCAAATCAAGGGGAACCCAATGAGGCCCACTTCAAGACACATCATCATTAAAATGGCAAAATTCCAAGACAAAAAGAGAATCTTAAAGGCTACGAGGGAGAAACAGGAAGTAACATACAAGGAAGCCCCAATAAGGTTAGCTGCTGACTTCTCAATGGAAGCACTCCAAGCAAGAAGAGAATGGCAAGAAATATTCCAAGTAATGAGAAACAGAGGCCTACAACCAAGGCTACTTTACCCAGCAAGGCTCTCAATCAAGATAGAAGGTCAGTAATCAAAAAACTTCCATCACACAAAATCCCTGGATCACATGGTTTCACAGGAGAATTCTACAAAGCATTTAAGGAACAGCTAACCCCTATTTTTCACATACTATTCCAAAAAATCAAGAAGGATGGAAAACTCCCAAATTCTTTTTATGAAGGCACCATCATCCTAATTCCAAAATCATATAGAGACACAACAAAGAAAGAAAACTTCAGGCCAATATCACTGATGAACATAGACACTAAAATTCTCAACAAAATATTGGCAAATCGCATCCAACAATATATCTAAAAGATTATACACCATGACCAAGTGGGATTCAACCAAGGGATGCAAGGATGGTTCAATATTCATAAATCAGTAAATGTAATACATCACATAAACAAAAGCAAAGACAAAAATCACATGATCATATCAACAGATGCAGGAAAAGTGTTTGATAAAATACAAAACCCATTTATGATGAAAACACTCAGCAAAGTGGGAATAGCGGGAGCATTCCTCTAAATAATGAAGGCCATATATGAGAGACCTACATCCAACTTCAAACTCAACAGGCAAAAACTAAATTCTTTTTCACTGAGATCAGGAACATGACAAGGTTGTCCATTTTCACCATTTCTATTCAGTATAGTATTGGAAGTCCTAGCCACAGCAATCAAAGAAGAAAGAGAAATAAAAGGCATCCAAATCAGAAACGAGGAAACAAAATGGTCATTGTTTACAGATGACATGATAGTGTACATGGAAAATCCTATAGGCTTTACCAAAAAAACTGCTCGAACTAATTAATGATTTTGGCAAAACAGCAGGTTTCAAAGTCAATATCCAGAAATCAAAGGCATTTTTGTATACCAACAATGAATCAGCAGAAGCAAAAATCAAGGAGAAAATCCCATTTGATTTAGCAAGAACAAAGATAAAATATCTGGAAATAAACCTAACCAAGGAGTAAAAGATCTGTATACAGAAAACTACACAGCACTGAAGAAAGAAATCAAGGAAGACACAAACAAATGGAAACATATACCTTGTTCATGGATTGGAAGAATTAACATCTTCAAAATGTCCATACTACCCAAAGCAAGTTACAGATTCAATGCAATACCCATTAAAGTACCAATGACATATTTCACAGACATAGAACAAACACTTTGAAAATTTATATGGAACCATAAACGAGCCCGAATAGCACCTGCTCTTTTGAGAAAGAAGAACAAAGTAGGGGGGATCACAATACCTGATATCAAACTGTATTACAAGGCCACGGTAATCAAAACAGCCTGGTACTGGCATAAAGACAGGCACATAGACCAATGGAACAGAACAGAGAGCCCAGAAATCAACCCAATTCTCTACAGTCAATTAATATTCGACAAAGGGGGCAGTAACATAAAATGGAGTAAAGATAGCCTCTTCAACAAATGGTGTTGGGAGAACTGGAGAGCTACATGCAAAAAAATGAAACTTGAGCACAGACTTACACCATACACCAAAATAAATTCAAGGTGGATAAAAGACTTAAATGTAAGCCATGACACCATTAAAGTCCTAGAGAAGAACATTGGCAAGAAAATCTCAGATATTTCACGCAGCAACTTCTTTACTGATATGTCCCCTAGAGTAAGGAATGTAAAGGAAAGAATAAACAAATGGGATCTCATCAAAATAAAAAGCTTCTGCATGGCTAAAGAAAACAGTATTAAATTAGCAAGACAACCAACTGTATGGGAAAACATATTTGCCAATGATACCTCAGACAAAGGTTTAATCTCTAAAATATACAAAGAACTTACACGACTCCACTCTAAGAAGACACCCAACCCAATTAGAAAATGGGAAAAGGACTTGACAAACACTTCTCCAAGGAGGACATACAGAACATTCAGAGACACATGAAGAGATGCTCAATATCATTAGCTATCAGAGAGATGCAAATTAAAACCACAATGAGATACCACTTTACACCAGTCAGGATGGCTATCATAAACAAAGCAACAAACAACAAATGTTGGAGAGGTTGTGGGGAAAAGGGGTCCTTAGTTCACTGTTGGTGGGAGTGCAGACTGGTACAACCATTATGGAAAACAGTATGGAATTTTCTCAGAAAAATAAAAATCGACCTGCCTTTTGACCCAGCAATTCCACTGCTGGGATTATATCCTAAGAATTCTAGAACATCAATATCAAAGAACCTATGCACCACAATGTTCATATCAGCACAATTTACAATAGCCGAGAGTTGGAAGCAACCTAGGTGCCCATCAGTAAATGAATGGATCCAAAAATTGTGGTACATATACACAATGGAATTCTATGCTGCAGAGAGAAAGAAGGAGCTCCTACCCTTTGCAATAACATGGATGGAACTGGAAAGCATTATGCTGAGTGAAATAGGTCAGGTGCTGAAAGACAAATACCATATGATCTCACCTTTTAACAGGAAGCTAAACAGCAAAACAAATAAGCAAGCAGAAAAAAAAAAAAAACAAAGACACTGAAATAGAGAATAAGGGGATAGTGACCAGAGGGGAGAAGGAAGGGAAGTTAAGGGGAAAAAGGGGGAGGGATTTGGAGGAACAAATAGTAAGGACACAGGGACGAGAACTAAGGGGGGTGGAAATGGGAGGGAGGTGGGGAGCAAGGGGCGGGGGAGGCTGGGATGGGAAAAATAGACAAAAAACTGTACTTGAAAAATAACTAAATAAAATTTTAAAAAATTTATATGGAACCATAAAAGATCTCATATAGCAGGTGCAATTTTTGAGAAAGAAGAACAAATTAGGAGGGATCACAATACCTGATACCAAACTGTATTACAAGGCCACTGTAATCAAAACAGCCTGATACTGGCATAAAAACAGGCAGATAGACTAATGGAACAGAACAGAGAGCCCAGAAATCAACCCATGCCTTTTTGGTCAATTGATATTTGAAAAAAGGGGCAGCAACATAAAATGGAGTAAAAATAGCCTCTTCAACAAATGGTGTTGGGGGAACTGAACAGGTATGTGCAAAAAAATGAAACTTCAGCACTAACTTACACCATACATCAAAATAAATTCAAGGTGGATAAAAGACTTAAGTATAAGTCATGACACAATTTAAATCCTAGAGGAGAATATAGGCAGGAAAATCTCAGACATTTCATGCAGAACATTTTTACTGATATGTCCCCTACAGCAAGGGACATAAAGGAAGGAATAAACAAATGGGATCTCATCAAAATTAAAAGCTTCTGCATGGCTAAAGAAAACAGTATTAAAATAAAAAGAGTACCAACTGTATGCAAAAACATATTTGCCAATGATACCTCAGACAAGGGTTTAATCTCCAAAATATACAAAGAACTTACTCGACTACACTCTAAGAAGACTAGCAACCCAATTAAAAAGTGGACAAAGGAGTTGAACAGATACTTCTCCAATGAGGACATTCAGAGGATCCAGAGACACATGAAAAGATGCTAAATATCGATAGCTATCAGAGATGTAAATTAAAACCACAATGAGACACTACTTTACACCAGTCAGGATGGTTATCATAAACAAAGCAACAAACAACAAATGTTGGAGAGGTTGTGGGAAAAAGGTCTCCCTAGTTCACTGTTGGTGGGATTGAAGACTGGACAACCACTGTGGAAAACAGCATGGTATTTTCTAAAAGAAGACTAAAAATGTATATGCCTTTTGACCCAGCAATTCCACTGCTAGTGTTATACCCTAAGAACCTCGAAACACAAATCCAAAAGAACCTATGCACGCCAATGTTCATAGCAGCACAATTTACAATAACCAAGAGATGGAAGCAACCTAGTTGCCCATCAGTAAATAAATGGATCAAAAAACTATGGTACATTTACACAATGGAATTCTATGCAGCAGGAAGAAAGAAGGAGCTCCTATCCTTTGTGACAGCATGGATAGAACTGGAAAGCATTATGCTGAGTGAAATAAGCCAGGCATTGAAAGACAAATACCATATGATCTCACCTTTAACAGGAACCTAAAAAAATAAACAAGCAAGCAAGCAATATAATCAAAGACACTGAAATAAAGAACAGGGGGACAGTGACTAGAGGGGAGAGTGGAGGGAATTCAAGGGGGAAAGGGTGTGGGAGCGACTTTTGTCCCAAGTCCCCCCTTGTGCCATGGATGAGAGTAAACATGACTGAGACATATTGTGATCTGCTTGGGGAGGAGAGGTGGCCAGTTTCCCAGAGGAAAAAGGCCTTGAGCAGTGGCCAGTTTCTCAGGGGAATAAGCGTTGAGCCGGTTCCTCCAAGGCCTTTTATTGGGTTGTAACACACAGGATTACAGAACAGCGAGGATCAAACAGTAGATAACATTTCAAAGAAATCTGAGGGCTTAGTCTGAATCAGCCTCTGTCAAGAAGAGAGATTTAGAATTTCCTACTCAAACCTCTAACATATGAATGAAAGCACTCTTAGCAGAGCAGATTTCACAGGTTTATCAGGAAGTCTATGTCATGCCAGATTTTTCCCTAGGACACACTCCAGGAAGGCAAGGAGCTGCACCCCTCCTCAACAGGAATTCAGGCTTAAGGGGATTAGAGCCAGGAAGCACTTCTCCCAGAAGATATGGGGACTCGGGCTATCTCAAAGCCGGGGGGTGAGAGTCCATTGCTCTTTGTTGCAGCCCCCCCAAGTCTTTCCATGGGGGCCTCCGAAGTTTTTGTGTCTGGCCCAGGTGGCCCCTCTCTTAGGAGTCTTACTTGTCAAGGACTTCAGACCATGCTTTGGGGGCAGGGAGGAAACTGAGGCAGCGTTTGCTACCAGAGACAATCTTTGTCTCCTGCGGCTCGCATTGCAGAGGTCACTGATTCCTCCTTAGCCAAAGGGGGTAGAGTTACAATTCCTAGAACCAGGCAGAGAGGTCCACAACAAAAGGGTAAGGATTTACAGGAACTAGTATAAAGGACACATGGAAAAAAACTAAGGAGGGTGGAAATGGGAGGGAGGTGGGGAGCACTGGGGGGTGGACTGAGATGGGAGTAAAAAACAGAAAAATATACTTGAACAACAATTAAATAAATAAACTAATAAAAAGTAAAATGCTGCCCTGGCTGGTGTAGCTCAGTGGATTGAGCACGGGCCTTCGAACCAGACAATCGCAGTTGGATTCCCAGTCAGGGCACATGCCTGGGTTGCAGACCAGTTCCCTGCAGGCCAGTTCCCAGCAGGGACGCACGAAAGGCAACCATACATTGATGTTTCTCTCCCTTTCTCCTTGCCTTCCCCTCTAAAGATAAATAAATAAAATATTTTAAAAAATAAAATAAAATGCCACATTTAACTCAAAAAAAAGAAAAAAATGAGATAAATATATATGAAGTTCTGTCCGGAAAAAGTCCAGCCATTGTTAATGTAATGAGAATGGTTTACATGACATTGATGTAACCTGGTAACCAAGAAGCGTGGATTGGAATGCACATTCTTGAATAATGATGACTTCAGTTTATACTAGTCAGTAGGGGGTAGACACCACTGGGTGAGAGCATGTGTACTCTGTAGCTGTCACATTCAAAATGAGTGAGTAAAACAATGAATCTGCATCAAATTTTGCATTAAGCTTGAACATTCCTTCATAGAAACTTTTTTTTTGAAACTTTTTGGATGATTGAGAATTCTGCAGCTATGGGCAACTGGTGATTGGCAGCTTCACCATGACAATGCTCCTGCTCATGCATCACATCTTGTGCAGGTTTTGGCAAAACATCAAATCACCCAGGTGACTCAGTCCCTCTACAACCCAGATTTGGTGCCCTGCAACTTCTGTCTGGCTTTTCCCAAAACTAAAGTCACCTTTGAACTGGAAGAATTGTGTGAGTTCTCCCAAGGTGCCTACTTTGAAGGAAACTGATGTGTCATAGTCCTATGTATGACACATAGTCCTATGTATGACACATAGGACTTTCTTGTCTCTTGTATCTTCTTTAATAAATGTCTCTATTTTTCTTAGTGAATGGCTGGATACTTTCCGAACAGACTGTGTGTGTGTGTGTGTGTGTGTGTGTGTGTGTTTGTTTGTATGGATTTTGAGGATATTATGCTAAGTGAAATAAGTAAGACAGGGAAAAATAAACACTTCATGATCTCACATGATGTGGAATGTAAAAATAAAAACTCTGAGATACCCACTTGATAGCAAATTACATAAAATATGAGGAAATAATTACATGAAATTGAGGGTCATGGTTCCCACCAGGAGCAAAGGAGAGAGTTGTGACCCTGATGGAAATATGAGACAATGCTGAAATGCTAACTATATTGTATTTCTTGACCTGAGTAAAATATGGGTGTCGCTTTATAATTACTCACAATATTGTACATTTGTTTTATACATTTCTCTGTATGTGTGTCATATTTGACAATTTTATTTTTAAAATAATATTTTATTTAGTTAATTAGTTAGTTACTAGAGAGGGGAAGGGAGGGAGGAACAGAGGGAGAGAAACATCAGTGTGTGGTTGCCTCTTGCACACTAACTGTTGGGGACCTGGCCAACAATCCAGGCATGTGCCCTAGACTGGGAATTGAAATGGTGACCCTTTCACAGGTCAGCACTCAACCACTGAGCCACACCAGCTAGGGCATAGTTCACAATTTTAAAAGGGAGAGAATAAAAAATTACCAATCCCCCAAGAAAACTACTAGAAAAAAAATCAGATTTGTGGTTACCAGAGGCAAGGGGAGGGAAAATTGGATGAAAATGGTAAAAAGGTACAAACTTCCAGTTATAATATAAATATATGCTAGGAATATAATGTACATGATGACTATACTTACTGTTGTATGGTATATATGAATGTTAAAAGAAAATTATATTTATTTTTATTTTTTGTAGCTATATGACACTGTGGATGTTAACTTGTTGTGGTGATCATTCCATGATATATGTAAACATTATGTTGTACACCTTATACTTATATAGTACTGTATGCCAATTATATCTCAATGAAACTGGGGGAAATATTTATTGAATGAAAAAAGTAAGAGTCCAATAAGAAATATCTTCTCCAGGAATCTCCTGAATTATTCATCCTCCTCCTGTGCAAGATGGCCCTTTTTTCTCCTAAGGCTACATGCATAGACCTCATGTCTTGCACTTACACATTATGTTGTAATTGTGCCAACTGAAGTTACAAGTCATATTAGATATCATTACCAAGGTAATCCCAAATTACACAAAAACAGGAAACTTTAAAGGAAAAAACCTCAAAATCTGTTTCTTTTTTTTAAAAAAAATATTGTATTTTTCCAATCACCATTTAGTGCCCTATACCTTCTTCCTCCACTCAATCACTAACTACACTATTGTCCATGTCCATGAGTCCTTTTTTCTTTTTGCTCAATCCCTCCATCCAGGACTTCCGCCAAGATGGAGACATAGGTGGAGGAACCACCTTGCCTTTGTGCACAACCAAATCTAAGAACAACTATTTTTAACAGCAGTCACAACCAAGCCACACGGAAAATCGACAATACGGAATCCAAAGGACAACTAGATACTCAGCTGGACCAGTACGAGGAGCGAAGCCAGCAGCGGAACAGGTTAGCAAGAAAAAATTCCTGGGTGGGGCGCGGTGAGCTGGTGAGCACGCAAGCAGCCGAAAGCGCTGATCGGGAGCGAGCTAGCTACGGGAGTGCACAGGGAGCGCACTGGGAAGAGGCGCGGCAGTCGGTCGGTCGCGCGTTTACGTGCGGAGAAACCAGTGAGAAGGGAAGCCTGCGCGGGGCAGCAGCCTAGCACAATTCCGATCGGATAAAAAAGCCCGAGGCGTGTGGTGTGACTGGATGGGCTGGGCTAGCGGAGAGGACCGCCATTGCTCCCTCTCTGACCACGCCCCCACACACAGCGTCGCAAACCAGCGACCTGGGTCTCCCCGTCCTGGTAAACAACTAAGGCTTCGCTCCGCTTACTTAACAGCACGAATAGACCAAAAATGGCTCTAGGACATCTCAGAGCCCCAGAACCGATAGATCTAAGCAATGAAGAAATAGCCAGTCTTTCAGATGCACAGTTCAAAACACTGGTTATCAGGATCCTTACAGAACTGGTTGATTTTAGTCAAAATTAGAGAAACATATGGAAGCTAAACTAATTGAAATGAATGGTAATACAAAGGAAACCAATAGTAATGGAAAGAAAATTGGGACTCAAACCAAGGGAGTGGACCAGAAAGAAGAAAAAAATGATCAAACAGAAAAGAATGAAGAAATAAGAATTCAGAAAAATGAGGAGAAGCTTAGGAACCTCCAGGACATCTTTAAACGTTCCAACATCCGAATTATAGGGGTACCAGAAGGGGGAAAGGCACAGCCACCAGTGGAAAACTTATTTGAACAAATAATAAAGGAGAATTTCCCCAACCTGGCAAAGGAAATAGACTTCCAAGAAATCCAGGAAGCTCAGAGGGTCCCAAAGAAGTTGGACCCAAGAAGGAACACATCAAGGCACATCATCATTACATTAGCCAAGATTAAAATGAAGGAGAGAATCCTAGAAGCAGCAAGATCTAAGGGGACAGTCACCTACAAAGGAGTTCCCATCAGACTGTCAGCTGATTTCTCAAAAGAGACCTTACAGGCAAGAAGGGGCTGGAAAGAGGTATTCCAAGTCATGAAAACCAAAGATCTACAACCAAGATTGCTCTACGCAGCAAAGTTTTCATTTAGAATGGAAGGACAGATAAAGTGCTTCTCAGATAAGACCAAATTCAAGGAGTTCATCATCACCAAGCCCTTATTATATGAAATGTTAAAGGGACTTACCTAAGAAAAAGAAGATAAAAAAGATGAACAGTGAAAGGACAGCAAATTCACAGTTATTAACAACCACACCTAAAACAAAAGCAAACTAAGAGGACAGCTAGATCAGGAGCAGAACCATAGAAATGAAGATCTCATGGAGGGTTAGCAACAGGGGAGTGGGAGGAGGGGAAGGGGGGAGAAGGTACAGAAAATAAGTAGCATAGACAGTAGATAGAAAATAGATAGGGGGGAGGGTAAGAATAGCAGGGGAAATACAGAATCTAAAGAATTTGAGACACGTGTTCATGAACTAAAGGGGGAAATGGTGGGGGAGGGGTATGCAGGGTGGAGGGGAATGGAGGGGGTAATAGAGCAAATGTAATGGCATAATCAATAAAAAAAGTTTAAAAAAAATCCCTCCATCCCCTAACTTCCTAAAAAAAAAAAAAAAACACTGTTTCTTTTCTGTTGAAACTCCTCACTAGTTTTGAGGGTATAAAAAGCGTATTTTTAAAATTTTATTTATTTATCTTTAGAGGGGAAGGGAAGGAGAAAGGAAGAGAAACATCAATGTATGGTTGCCCTTTGCCCATCCCCTGCTGGGAACTGGCCTGCAACCCAGGCATGTGCCCTGACTGGGAATTGAACCTCGATTGTCTGGTTCGAAGGCCCATGCTCAATCCACTGAGTTACACCAGCCAGGGCCAAAAAGTGTATTTTTGAAGGGGTAGATTTGTGAAGAGCTCTCCTTAGAGAGACCTGCCATGCTTTGAGTACAAGGCACCCCAAAGGTGAGGGACATGGTGCTATATTCTCATCTCACATCTAGTGGGAGGGGTTGCAAGGAGATAACACCTTTGAGAGTATAATACCTCCCTGAGGAATCTAAAGCCCTGAATCCTGCTCAAGATTCTTTGGACTAAAGTGAAGGAATGCCACAGAGACTTCAGGAACACAGAAGCTTAATGGAGATCAAAATTGACTAACCAAAGGAGAGGTACTACCTGTGTAATGATAGAAAGAGCTGTCACAAGAGTTTCTTAAAAAAAAAAAAAACCAACAAGTGTCCCCATAATGAAGCATCAGTTCTCATCACAAGCAGGTCCAGACCATATAAAAAAACTGTCCCAGAAAAGAATACCAGTCAAGTTGGAATGTTCAGTAAGCAATTTTCCTTTCTTCCTTGACATGCCCAAACCAGCGTCAATGGTTGGCAAGCTAAGCAAGGAGAAGTGAAGAAAAGGAAAAGTTAATCACAGGTTTCTGCAAGATGGCTCAGCAGCCCCCGAATCTGGTCCTAACTGGAAGAGAAAAGAAAATCAAACTCTAAATCAAGTTCATAGATTTGATTGTTCCACAATATTCCATTTCTAATTATTGAATTGAAACTGTGACTTGTGACTTAAAGATACCTTAGAATTTCCTCTAATTTAAATATGATTGGTAGAGTCATAGACTACCAGGGTTTTCAAACACAAGAAGAGAAGAAAATTCTTTTACTGGGAAATTTAAATGGACAGTGGAAGATAAATAAATTAGTGACTTTGTTACATCAAATTCAGTACACTGGGATTATCATCTATACTTTAGAGGAGAGACTGTTCCCTATTCATCTTTTCATTTTCTGTATCTCCTATGGTGCCCTTAATCATAATGTCTCAAAAATAAATGAATTAATTCCTGTTATTTTAAATTTTAATTCTGTATTTGAAAATCCTGTTATATCTACTCTTTGTTAAGTGAATGTTTCTGTGCCCTGTTTTGAAGAGAGCTAATTTTCAGTTTTCCACATACTTATTTTGAAATTATCAGTTTTCTTCACCATATTTTAGTTGAGGTAGCAATAAAAATGGACTGGGTTCAGTTTTCTTCTTGGGCTTATTAATGAGTCAAAAGCAATTATTTCAACTGAGGGTGCACACAAGAAGTATGGGGTGTTTTGGAGAAGCCCATGTGTTTAAGCTTTACATGAGGAGATTAATTCAGCAGATTGTGTCAAGGGCAAGTGTCTTGATAGACCTTCTCTATAAAGAGCTTAGCCAAAAGCTAAGAATCACTGGTTTGAAGGTACAGTAGGGCTTGGACATCTGGAGTTCAGCTATCTCACAGAACTGCTACTCTACTTCCATTCCTTTTCAGGTATATCAGGTTGAAAATATGCTTATAAAATACTGCAATAAAAAGGAACAGCAGTTTTCTCTAAATGTTAAGCATTGAGTCAATAAGTAAAAAGTGAGATATGTTTCCTGAATCATACGAGCTAATTGACTAAAGAAAGATTATCTTGATTAGAAAACATGGTTGTCTTATGGTAGGTTCTCCCCCAAATCAATCAGAGACTCAAACAAGAGCTTTTATACATAATGTTTACTTTGGGAAGTGAGCTCAGAGAACAGAAGTGGGACTGAGAAGAGTGAAACAAGAAAGGAGAGAAAGCGAACCCACGATTGTACTATTGACTTGGTCACTGCTATGGACTAATGGGGCTCAGTCCTGCCAGGGGCTCTCTGAAGAGCTGTACAGAATGCCCCTCAGTCTAGATCACCTGAGGGAACAAAAGATGGGAGTTTATCTCTCATTGGTCAAAGTGTTCACTGTTAAACTTTCAGGTCTGCCTATGTATCAGAATGACCACTGAGGAAGTTGCTGTCAGTAACTTGTGCATCTGGTTGCTGGTTCTTGCAGCAATGGCTGAAGTGAAAATATAGTTTGAGAGAATGTGGTGGTGCCCAAGAGGGGTCCTCTATATAGGGGCTAATATACAACTTAAAACAGAAGTTAAGAGAAGCTTAATATTGTGGGCTTTTTTTGGTTTTGTGAGTTTGCTTGCTTGATTTCTCGACAGAGAAATTCTGAGCCTTGAGAAAAAATATGTTTATGTGACACTCTAGTAGATATTTTTATTATGAAACTATATCCCAATTTGAGATCTTCAAGGCTATACAACTACGGTAAATTCCATCTATTGGTAACTTCTCAGGCAAGAATGGTGTCTATGAAACATTAAATATTTGCCATGCTTGTGGTCTCCTTATAAAAAAAAGTGATTAGAAGTGGATCCTTGCAGATTGACTACCTGCTTTTGTGATCTACTATCATGGACACAAGTGATTGGACTAGGGTTGACTTCTGACTCAAAGATAGCATTCTATAGAGTGGACAATGCTCCAAGACTTCACCTGGTCCAAAGCCTTCTTGTGGCAGTAATGAAGACAAAGTGGGCACAAAGAGAGGGCAGGTAAGTCACAAGAATGGGGTAATTATGCCCAGTCCTGAGGGTGTGACAATAGAGGGGAAGCTATGTCACTTGACCTACAGAGACATCTCAAGAGCAATGAGCATCCTTCCAGTACATTTTGAGGCTTGAATGAACCACAGTGGGCTGATCTCCCCTACATCCTCACTGCCCTTAGTGTTTCTATGAAAATTGAGTGTACCTAACTAATAGAGATGTCTTTCCTCTGCCAACAGTAAGCTCCCTCCTTTCTGATTTCTTTCAAACTTCAAATATCCTTGTCTCCAATTATCTAATCTTCTGTCATTGTGTACCCTATAGGATCTTGTTTCTTGGACAATTTTAGAATCCTTTACTTCCTTCTCAGACTTGGCCCCAAACTAAGAGGGGCAACTCATTTCAAAAATAGAATAAACCTTGTAACATAATAGAGTAGTCTAGAATACTCTAGACTCTAGGAAAATATGTAGACAACTTGGTGTAATTTGGTCTCGGATTTGTTTTGGTGGTTTGTTTATTTTCTGTAAGTTTGATATTTAAGTACCAAGAAAAGATTTATCTGAGTTGAAAATTCTCCTGGAGAGTGATTCTACTGACATTTTAGTCTGTGTACACTAGAAGTCAAGCTCTGTATTGGAAATAACTTATCTAATTAGACCCTGAACTTACCCAGGGCTGCTACTTTGTAATGTGATTGTTCTTGTCAGTTCTGCTGAGACTATGCAATGAGCCACTGGCAAGTTGTATACCACTCTAGCAGAATGACATTTCAGACTCACTCTAGCCTCCATCCATGATCTTTTTGACCTCTTCTTTAAGCTTTCTTTACATCGATAATCATCAACTATTTTTTCCCTAAGCATTCTGGTTCAGTTTATTGTCCTTGAAAGTACATTTTCTTGCAAGGCAAAACACTGAGTGACACTGAGCGACACTGAGCTTTTGCTCTTGAGTTTGACATATCTGTCTTACCTCTAGGCCATTTCATTGTACTATATTTTCTTTTTCCTAACCTACTGTCAAAATATTTTCAATACCAAAATCTTGCCTGAGCTATAAAAAATTGAGTAGAAAATTCTAGAATCTTGTGGGGGCAGTAAGAAGAAGACCACCAGCTGTTTCAGAAGAGTTAGAGCAGGCATGGATCATAAAGCCCTATCCTCATGACCCATAGGTCTTCTCTAGCCCTATTTTTCCCCTACCCACTCTTCTCCTGCTCTATGTCAAGTGCTGCCAAATGCTTAAGCCCCCAGTCTATTGGTCAAGGCTGAGTTTGGATGGCCCTTAGGACTATGCATCCTTGTATTTTGGGAGTACTGCAAGAGCAGGATTGTCTTTAAAATAATATTTTGTAAAAGCTGTTTGGAAGGTTAAAACCAGGATATAAATTCTGTGTTCTTAATTAATATAAGAACTTCCCTTCCAATGCCCTGCATCCTTGATCCCCTTTTATTTTAGGTGCCCAATGCCAGAGGTACTACTTAAGCAAAAGACAATGTAGGCAACAATGAAACCTGTCACAGAAAGGAGCAGTATAGGAAGAGGGTCCACAGAGGGAGCTCTAGGTTATATAGACTATTCCCATTGACAACAGTAATTTCTTTTGAGTCAAACGTTAGTACAGAATGTTGGGTATTAAACTTACTCAACATCTACTCTTCCATCTTCTTTCTAATGTATTGATTTTGTTCAGCTATTCAACTTCATTTATATATATACTTTAGGATAGGTAGGCTGGTCACACCCTCAAGAGTCAGTTAACACTGGTGAGTCTAAGCTAGTTGTGGTGGGCCTATTTTCTTTGTCGGTGATTAACTTAAGCCTGGGTATATTATACAATTCCAGCTAATGGCAAAAAAGGAGAAGTCTTTTGGGGAGGAGTAGGTCTGGAGCTTCTGGGAAAGGGTCCCCCACTCTTAAAAACAGACCTATGAATTAAAAGACCCATTTCATCTTCTCTCATATGTGGTATGACACTTGTAATCACATCAGCCATCTAACTTTCAGGCTGAGGATGAGGGCCATATACCAAACTATTTAAGGCCAAAAATGTCATAGGAACCTGGCTGTAGACCTGATGTACCATACTTACAGGCTACCCTGTCTTGGGGTGGATGTTCATATGGGAAATAAATTCAACAAGTTTGAATACAAGTTTTCTGGTACTTACAGTCCAAAGTGTCCTAAAAATCCACATTATTTGGCAAAATTAAAGACCTAATCAGAATTTGGCCAATAATCATGTTTATTATTAATTATATTATTATAATAGCTACTTTTCATTAAATGTGCTATTGACATGACCCTATACATCATCTGATTTTATCTTGAAATAACATTCATCATTTCCATTTTACAGATCAGGAATCTAAGTTTCAGAGATGCTATAAGGTAAAAGTTCCAAAATTAGTAAGAGGAAGACATGGGCTTCAAACCCACTTGGGAATTGTACTAAACCTGTGAGTGTTCTCTGCACTGTCTCTATCCCCTGAGCCACTTATACAAAATACCTAGAACCTGACCTTTCTGAATTTCTGGTATTACCAACACTTAGATATTTCATTTTCAAAAGAGCTTTTTCTTGCCCTCTTACCACTCAATCTAACCCTGACCTCTTCTTGATAATGTTCTTTTGCCTATTCTATTATATGAATTAAAGAATAATAGACAGCAAATCAATGAATAAATGAATGAGTGAATAAATAAACCCTGTTATATATTATGTCAGTAGATAGAAGTGTTATCAAGAATATGTAAGCAAGGCAAGGGAGTAATGTGGTGGGGGCTGGTTATTGTAGATTGGGTGGTCAGGTTACTGTTTGCAGGGAAAGTGACATTTAAACAGAGATCTAAGTAAAGTAAGGTCATGAAACATGATGCTATTCAGAGAAAGAGCATTCCATGAAGGAAAAACAGCAAGTGCAAGTCTCAGAGGTGAGAGTATTATTGGAGTATTAAAGTACAGAAAAGGGATCAGTATGGCAGGAGCAACAGTAACATAAAACCAGTGGTAGGAAATTAAGTTGATGATTTAGACAAGGACCAGAATCATTTAGGAAGTATCAGGACATAGTAAAGGCTTTGTGTTTTCTTCTACATGTGAAGACAATCCACTGGAGGGTTTCTAGTAAGGGAGTAGGTCTGGAAAATCTTTACGAGAATCACTCTATAGGGAATTCTGTGGTGCACTGCCCAGATCCTTTCTTATGGACTTAGGCACTTATTCTTCCAGCTGCTGAAAATTGGGAGGCTGACAGCCACATGGCTGTGTCCCTTTCTGTGGGCTGAAAAAGACCCCCGGACCCAAAGACATGCCCCTTTCTAGGGGTAGCCTACATTCAATGACTGGGCAATGAGAGGGTACAAAGAACTGTTCCAACTCCAGGGCTTTCACAGGATCAGCTGATGCCTCTAGTGCAATTTCATCAGAGTTCAATTTCACCTTCTGCCCAATTTTGTTTCCCTCACTCCCTCATAGATGTTAATTCCAAGGGGACCCTTAAATAAACTTCCTGCATGCAAATCTCCATCTCAGATTTGACTTTTTGGGCAATTCAGCCTGTGACACACTTTGCAATGCGAACAGCAGACTATTATTCAGTAAAAGTGGAAGCAGGAGACTAGTTAGGCCAGGGAAGTTGTCCAAGCCAGAGATTTTGGTGGCTTGGTCTAATGTAGTAGATTGGAGATACCCATTCAGTATCTGTGGACATCCAAGTGGATGTGTTGGATAGACTGTTGAACATATGTGTCAGAGTTTAGGAAAGAGTTTGGGGCTGGTAATATAACTTTGGGAGACATGGGGTCGAGAAATATCTCTGAGGATAAATGCTGTGACAAACAAACTTTACATGTAGAATGGGATTATATATATATATATATATATATATATATATATATATATATATATTCACTTAGAAACAGCTGTGATCCCTAAAAGGAACATATATAAGAACCATCACAATCTGTGTATTCTACTGTGATTTCACTATGATCATCCATTGTAAGCTACATTATTACAGTTTTTCAATGAATATAACAACCTGGTGTTAAAAATTAGTATTTTTAAAAAATCCCAACACTTATGTTATATATTTCTGGTTTTCAGACACCTGGTTAAACAATATGCTGCTGTATTCATGTATTTTCTTATTGTCTGCTATTTCCCAAAGAATTTGAGGCAACATTCAGCAGTACAAGTAAACATGAAGTTAATGAAACAATACAGAAAATCAAGACTTGTTTCAAAAAAGAAATGGTAGGTAAGCAATAAGTGTGTGAGGAGAAGGCAGAAAAGCAGCTGGACACAGGGAAGGCCAGCTGCCATCTAGGTGGGGAATCTGAGGGATTCCAATAAGGACACATTGACTAGGACCTGAAATGTTTCTGTTTTATGTTGTCACAGTAAAATATTACATCAGAAAGCCTCTGGGATTGGGGTCTGTCAAATGTACATCTGGCCCACAAACTGAATTCTTGGCTTATCTCACCTACCATTAATAAGCAAGCTTCATTAAAATGTGGTCAATCCATATATAAAATCAGTTCTGAAGTTTAACTTCTGAGTAACATCATCACAAGGTAACTGCAGGATGTTGGAAGACCCAGTGATTTCTCCTTCCCCATAACATTCCTGGGCTTCTTTCTGCCCATCTTCTCAATGTCAGCTTTTCCTCATAACTGTCCTTGGCTTCCTCCTGGTGCACTTTCAGTGGATGATCTCCTTTTCCAAGATCCTGCTGATGGAGGGAAGAGGGTCCCTAATGTGTCCAGTGCTTCCTGCAGGCCAGCAGGGGAATGCTGAAAAATATTCTTCACGGCTTGACCTCAGAAAGATGGGTTCCCTGTTTGAAAGAGCTCTATGAAAAGGCAGATGGGTGAGAGAACCAGAATGAAGATAGGTGAGAAGGGAAGGTTGCAATAACTTCTACTAGCCTTTGTCCACTCAGCAGACTGTGACTTGAGAACCTTCCTTTGGGATTTGTGCCTGAAAGTAGTACTATTTTCTCTGCCTTGGGCATGCACTCCTGTTGTCAGCCTGGAGAATTTCTACATTTTGTCTTCAGCTACTCAGCTCCAGAATTTCTTTCTTCAAAAAGCCAAGGAATAGAGAGCCATCTGGGTCCAGTGAGACTCTTTCCTAACCTCAACACATCTAGGCTCATAGGGCCAATCACACAGTATGCATGGATTGGTAGGGTGACCCAGATATGTGAGCTAACCAAAGCAGCAGGATCCCAGGGTGTGCTGACAGGTGATTCAGTCAAGGTTCTATGGAGACCAGTCCAGTGGATTCAGGGGCCCAAACCTCAGCAGGGATATGAAAAGTCATATTTATTTGGGGTAGGGACAGAGGGCAGGAGACTGACAGCACCTGGGTTCCAATTATTTCCTTGTCTCATAGAGAGATGTGGTGAGAATAAAGTAGTTAAGGGGCCCAGTGAAGACCAATGGCCTGGGACTAGTTGTGAGAACTCACCCTTCCACAAGGATGGGTCTGCCTGAGAGGACAAGACTGAGACTATGCTCAGTAGCCATCAGCAGTCCCCCAGGAATTCCAAGAGAGGCAATGCCTCTGCCCCTGATGTGTGGGGCTCTCTTGCCTACACTTGAATGTACACCCTGCCCCAGATCCAGATTACCTGTTTTCATCCTTTGTCACACCCTGAAACACCCTGGAAAGCAAGACTGAAGATGGCTGGACCTTTCCATGGCAAACCCAGCTTTTCCTCTGAACACTGCCATACCACCTAAGCTATAGTTTTCCTTTGGCCACCCTTGCCATCCCACTATGTTGACTCTGCACCAGGGAATAGGATTGAGCCAGGCATATGCTCCTTCTTTCTGTCTCAGAAGGATTGACCACAGAGATCCAGTTTTCCTAGGCATTGATTCATGAAAGATGTTACCTGCTGAGTGCTTGAAAGCACCCATGTAATGCATGCAAGGGTTGGAGGAGAAAGTTGGCCCAAATTTAAGAAGCCAGGAGTGCCCTTCTGTGGTGTGCCCAGTGTCAGTCCTAACCCTTGAAGTGATCCAGAGAGAGACTGGATTTGTTCCTTTCTGTGCTTGGTAATGTTAACTTGTTGATTTTGTATTTCAGCTATATACCCAGCTTTCCTTTGAGACTGGCCATTTCATAAATGATCAAGTGAAAAAATAATGAATAAATGCTTCCCTCTTGTATTCCAATTTAAATCCAAGGAGCCCTGGTGAGATCTGAGGACTGGTCTTACCAATTATTTTTTCTAGACTGACCTCTGGTTACTAATTGGCTCATTTAAATTCCTTTTTTGTGGAGGACATTTTACAATGGCAGTAAAATATAAGAGCAGCAAACTTGAATTTGTGGTTGGATACCTTTGCCACTATCATTATGATACTGGATACCTTATGAAACTGTGGTCTGGGGAAATAATAGTGGGTTTTAATTTTTCTTCTGCAAGTGATGTTTTATAGTATAATCTGAACATTATTCATGATCTTTGATCTTTGTTTCCTTGTATCTCTATGTGTATCAAAAATACTGGCTTAAGGCAATGATTTCCAAACTTTTCTGTATCATATCACACAGAAAAAAATGATTACATTTGTATGGCATAATGGATAAATGGATAAGGTTACTTTATGCCTGAAACTGAGCAGCTTGGGGGCTCCAGCCACCAAAGACCCTACACTTCTTTCCAGAGTGCTGACAGCTTATATATAGACATCTACACATATATAACTCATTTGTGGTGGCGCCTATCATTTGGGGAGACATTAGATACCATTTAGGACAGTACTGGGGCCAAGATGGAGGCATAGGCAGAAACACTTTGCTTTCTCACCCAACCAAAAGAAGGATAACAACTAATTTAAAAATGAAGAACAACCTGAACTGCCAGAAAACATTTGTATAGAAGTCCAACAAGCAAGGGATTGAAGAAACATTCAATCAGATGGTAGGAGGGGCAGTGATGAGCCATGGGGCAGAGAGGATATGGAAAGGTGGTGGCTGGAGGACTGAGGCAGGCAAGGCAGTGGCTGGCAGTCTGTGTGGGCAATCCTGAATTCATGCACAGACAAGCCCATGGAAAGTGGGGGAGCAAGAGGGACTGCAAAATGCTAGGTTTCAGCACAAGAAACTAAAGACTCAAAACCACAGGCTGTGGAAAAGATCTGTGGGGATTGTGATGGTGGGATAGACACCCAGCCTCACAGGAGGATTCATTGGAGAAACCCACAGGATCCTACCCACCTGCTTGCAAATCAGCACCTAAAGGGCACAAAAACACTTGTGGAAAGGGAGGGAAGTGAAGAAAAGAGAGCAGAGCAAAGGGCATTGTTCTTTCTTTGACCCCTCCCTCACAGACAGTGCCACAACAGAGCAAAGAGGGTTGCCCTGCTCTGGTGAATATCTAAGGCTCTGCCCCTTACATGTAATAGGTGTGCCAAGACAAACAAATATGGCCCAAATGAAAGAACAGATCAAAACTCCAGAAAAAGAACTAAGTGACAAGGATGTAGACCACATATCTGATGCAGAGTTCAAAACGCTGGTAATCAGGATGCTCATAGACTTGATTGAGCTCAGTCACAAAATGAAGAAAGAAATGAAGGCTACACAAGGTGAAATAAAGAAAAATATACAGGGACTCAACAGTGAAGGGAAGGAAACTGGGACTCAAATCAACAATTTTGGCAAAATAAGCATCCAACTGGAACAGAATGAAGATACAAGATTTCAAAAAAATGAGAAGAAGCTTAGGAACATCTGGGACAACCTTATATGTTTCAACATCCAAATCATGGGAGTGTCAGAAGGAGAAGAAGAAGAGCAAGATATTGAAAACTTATTTGAACAAATAATGAAGGAAAAGTTCTCCAATCTGGAAAAGAAAATAGACTTTCAGGAAGTCCAGGAAGCCCAGAGTCCCAAAGAAGCTGGCTCCAAGGAAGCACACACCAAGGTACATCATAATTACATTAGCCAAGATTAAAGATGAGAGAATCTTAAAAGCAGCAAGAGAAAAGCAGGCAGTTACCTACAAAGGAGTTCTGATAAAACAATCAGCTGATTTCATAAAAGAAAGCTTGTAGGCTAGAAGGGGCTGGATAAAAGTATTCAAAGTCATGAAGCGCCAATACTTGCATCCAAGATTACTCTATCCAGCAAAGTTATCATATAGGAAGGAAGGGCAGATAAAGTGCTTCTCAGATAAGGTCAAGTTAAAGGAGTTCACCATCTCCAAGCCCTTTTTATATGAAATATAAAAAGGCTTATATAAGAAATATTGATAAAAATTATGAACAGCAAAATGAAAACAAACTTACAACTATCAACAACTGAACCTGAAAAACAGAACCAAAAACTAAGCAAACAACTACAACAGGAACAGAATCACAGAAATGGAGATCACATGGAGGATTATCAGCAGAGAGGAAGAGGGGGACAATGGGGAGAAAAGGTACAGGGAACAAGAAGCAGAATAGATTGCCACCAAATAGGAGGAGGTTAAGAACAGCATAAGAAATGGAGAAGCCAAAGAACTTACATGTGCAACACATGGACATGAACTGTGGTGGTGGGGGGAATACAGGAGGGTGGATGGTGTGGGGAGGAGGGGGATAAAGGGGAGAAAAAAATTGGCACAATTGTAATATCATAATCAATAAAATATACTTTAAAAAGAAATATCATTTAAACAAATATGTAATTTCAAATCTTCACAAGGGGAAATAAAGACAAGGATAAGAGATTATGATAGAGAATCAATTGTGGGGAAAAGGTTGTCAGGAAAGGCATCTCTGAGGAAGTGATATAGCATCAGCTGACCCAAAGGATTTAGCCCAGTAAAAAATGGAGGAAAGGACCTTCTATGGAGAAAAGGACTGCATATGTCTGAGGACATATAAGCAGAATTAGATGGCTGAAAGTTTCTAAGGGAGAGGGCAGTGGCTCCAGGCATATATAGGATAGCAGGCAAGGGATAAAATGTACAAGACCTACCCTAGTTGGTGCGGCTCAGTGGATTGAGTGCTGGGCCTGCACACCAAAGGGTCATCAGTTCGATTCCCACTTAAGGCACATGCCTGGGTTGCAGGCCAGATGTCCAGTAGGGGGCATGTGAGAGGCAACCATATGTTGATGCTTCTCTCCCTCTTTTTCTCACTCCCTTACCTTCTCTAAAATAAATAAATAAAAACTTTTTAAAAGTTTTTAAATGTGCAAGACTTTGTGAGCCATCCTGCATCGTATCCAAAGTGCAAGGACAAGCTATTAAAAAGGAACTTAGCCTCCAACTGACAGGATCTGATTAGCACTGTTTATTTTTTTAATTTTTTAAAAGATTTTATTTATTTATCTTTAGAGGGGAAGGGAAGGAGAGAGGCAGAGAAACAATGTATGGTTGCCTTTCGTGCATCCCCTGCTGGGAACTGGCCTGCAGGGAACCGGCCTGCAACCCCAGTATGTGCCCTGACTGGGAATCGAACCACAATTGTCTGGGTTAATTTTTATTTATTTATTTTATTTGGTTACTTTTCAAGTAAAGTTTTCTGTCTATTTCTCCCATCCCAGACCACCCTGCCCCGTGCTCCCCACCTCCCTCCCATTTCCACCCCCCCCCGGGTTATCGTCTCTGTGTCCTTTATACTTGTTCCTCCAAACCATCCCATTTTTTCCCCTTAAATTCCCTCCCCTATCCCCTCTGGTCACTGTCCCCATGTTCTCTATTTCAGTGTATTTGCTTTGATTTTTCTTGTTTACCTGTTTTATTGTTTAGCTTCCTGTTAAAGGTGAGATCATATGATATTTGTCTTTCAACCCTTGGCTTATTTCACTCAGCATAATGCTTTCCAGTTCCATCCATGTTGTTGCAAAGGGTAGTAGTTCCTTCTTTCTCTCTGCAGCATAGAATTCCATTGTGTATATGTACCACAATTTTTGATCCATTCATTTACCGATGGGCACCTAGGTTGCTTCCAACTCTTGGCTATTGTAAATTGTGCTGCTATGAACATTGTGGTGCATAGGTTCTTTGATATTGATGTTTTAGGATTCTTAGGATATAATCCCAGCAGTAGAATTGCTGGGTCAAAAGGCAGGTCGATTTTTATTTTTCTGAGAAAATTCCATACTGTTTTCAATAATGATTGTACCAGTCTGCAATCCCACCAACAGTGGACTAAGGACCCCTTTTCCCCACAACCCCTCCAACATTTGTTGTTTGTTGCTTTGTTTATGATAGCCATCCTGACTGGTGTAAAGGGGTATCTCATTGTGGTTTTATTTGCATCTCTCTGATAGCTAACAATATTGAGCATCTCTTCATGTGTCTCTGGATGTTCTGTATGTCCTCCTTGGAGAAGTGTTTGTTCAAGTCCTTTTCCCATTTTTTAATTGGGTTGGGTGTCTTCTTAGAGTGGAGTCGTGTAAGTTCTTTGTATATTTTGGAGATTAAACCTTTGTCTGAGGTATCATTGGCAAATATGTTTTCCCATACAGTTGATTGTCTTTTTAATTTAATACTGTTTTCCTTAGCCACGCAGAAGCTTTTTATTTTGATGAGACCCATTTGTTTATTCTTTCCTTTATATTCCTTGCTCTAGGGGACATATCAGTAAAAATGTTGCTGCGTGAAATATCTGAGATTTTCCTGCCAATGTTCTCCTCTAGTACTTTAATTGTTTCAAGGCTTATATTTAAGTCTTTTATCCACCTTGAATTTATTTTGGTGTATGGTGTAAGTCTGTGCTCAAGTTTCATTTTTTGCACGTAGCTGTCCAGTTTTCCCAATACCATTTGTTGAAGAGGCTATCTTTACTCCACTTTATGTTACTGCCTCCTTTGTTGAATATTAATTGACTGTAGAGAGTTGGGTTTATTTCTAGGCTCTCTGTTCTGTTCCATTGGTCTATGTGCCAGTTTTTATGTCAGTACCAGGCTGTTTTGATTACAGTGGCCTTGTAATACAGTTTAATATCAGGTATTGTGATCGCGCCTACTTTGTTCTTCTTTCTGAAAATTCCAGCTGCTATTTGGGTCATTTATGGTTCCATATAAATTTTTGAAGAGTTTGTTCTATGTCTGTGAAATATGCCATTGGTCCTTTAATAGGTATTGCATTGAATCTGTATATTGCTTTGGGTAGTATGGACATTTTGATGATGTTAATTCTTCCAATCCATGAACACGGTATATGTTTCCATTTGTTTGTGTCTTCCTTGATTTCTTTCTTCAGGGCTGTGTAGTTTTCTGCATACAGGACTTTTAACTCCTTGGTTAGGTTTATTACCAGATATTTTATTTTTCTTCTTGCTAAATCAAATGGGATTTTCTCCTTGATTTCTGCTTCTGCTGATTCATTGTTGGTATACAAAAATGCCTTTGATTTCTGAATATTGACTTTGAAACCTGCTGTTTTGCCAAATTCATTAATTAGTTCGAGCAGTTTTTGGGTAGAGTCTATAGGATTTTCCATATACACTATCATGTAATCTGCAAACAGTGACAGTTTTGTTTCCTCCTTTCCTATTTGGATGCCTTTTATTTCCTTTTCTTGCCTTATCACTGTGGATAAAACTTCCAATATTTTTTAATAGAATTGGTGAAAGTAGACATCCTTGTCTTGTTCCTGATCTTAGCGGAGAAGCTTTTAGTTTCTGCCCATTCAGTATGATGTTGGCTGTAGGTATCTCATATATGGCCTTTATTATGTTGAGATGTGCTCCCTGTATTCCCACTTTGCTGAGTGTTTTTATCATAAATGGGTGTTGTACCTTATCAAAAGTTTTTTCCACATCTATTGATATAATCATGTAGTTTTTGTCTTTGCTTTTGTTTATGTGATGTATTACATTTACTGCTTTGCAAATATTGAACCATCCTTGCATCCCTAGGATGAATCCCACTTGGTCATGGTGTATGATCTTTTTGATATATTGTTGGATGCGATTTGCCAATATTTTGTTGAGGATTTTATCATCTATACTCATCAGCAATATTGGCCTGAAGTTTTCTTTCTTTGTTGTGTCTCTATCTGGTTTTGGAATTAGGATGATGCTGGCTTCATAAAAGGAGTTTGGGAGTTTTTCATGCTTTGGGATTTTTTGGAATAGTCTGTGAAGAATAGGGGTTAGCTCTTCCTTAAATGATTTGTAGAATTCTCCTGTGAAATCATCTGGTCCAGGGCTTTTGTGTGATGGGAGATTTTTGATTACTGCTTCAATTTCTTTTGCTGTTATTGGTGTGTTCATATTTTCTGCTTCTTTTTTATTGAGTTTTGGAAGATTGTATTTTCCTAGAAATGTGTCCATTTCCCCTAGGTTTTCAAATTTCTTGGCATACCGTTATTCATAGGAATTTCTTACAATCCCTTCTATTTCTGTGGTATCAGTTGTAATCTCTCCTCTTTCATTTCTGATTGTGTTTATTTGTGTCCTCTCTCTTCTTTTCTTGATGAGCCTACTTAAAGGCTTGTCTATTTTGTTGATCTTCTCAAAGAACCAACTCCTGGATTCATTGATCCTTAGAATTGTGCTTTTAGTCTCTATGTCATTTAGTTCTGCTCTGATCTTGATTATTTCCTTCCTTCCACTTGCTCTGGGTGTCTTTGTTCTTGTTCCTGGAGTTCTTGCAGGTGTAGGGTTAGGTTGTTAGTTTGAAATGTTTCTATCTTCTTTAAGTAAGCCTGTATTGCTATAAACTTCCCTCTCAGGACTGCCTTCACTGTGTCCCATAAGTTTTGGGTTGTTGTGAGATCATTTTCATTTGTTTCCAAAAACTTTTTGATTTCTTCCCTAATTTCATTCTTGACCCAATCATTGTTTAATAGGATACCATTCAGTCTCCTTGATTTGGGGTGCTTTGGGGTTTTTTCCTTGGGATTGGTTTCCAATTTCATTCCCTTGCGGTCAGAGAATATGCTTGGTATGATTTCAATCTTCTTGAATTTGTTGAGGCTCGTTTTGTGTCCTATCATGTGGTCTATCTTCGAAAATGTTCCATGTGCATTTGAAAAGAGTATGCATTTATTTATCTTCTTAGGGATGAAGGACTCTATATATATATCAGTTAAGTCCATTTCATCTAGGGTGTTGTTTAATGCCACAGTATCTTTGTTGATATTTTGTTTGGAAGATCTTTCCATTTTTGACAATGGGGTGTTAAAATCTCCTACTATAATTGTGTTGCTGTCTATTTCTTTCTTGAATTCCTCTAAGATTTTCTTTATATATTTGTGTGCTCCTATGTTGAATGCATATATATTTACGATGTTAATGTCTTGGTGGATTCTTCCCTTGAGTATTATGAAGTGACCTTCTGGGTCTCTCTTTATGGCTCTTTTTTTGAAGTCTACTTTTTCTGATATGAGAATTGCTACCCCAGCTTTTTTTTTTTTTCTTGTTCATTTGCTTGGAAACTTTGTTTCCAGCCTTTCACTTTTAGTGTGTGATGGTCTTTTGTCCTGAGTTGGGTGTCTTGTAGACAGCATATGTGATAGTCATGTTTTCTCATCCACTCAGCTATTCTGTGTCTTTTGATTGGAGCATTTAATCCATTTACGTTTAAGGTTATTATTGATAGGTACTTATTCATTGCCAGTTTTGTACCTGTGTTCTTCTCTCTCTCTTTTCCTTCCTTTCCTTAAAGCAGTCCTTTAAATTTTTCTTGTAGGACTGGTTTGGAGGAGGCATATTCTTTTAGGCTTCTTTTGTCTTTGAAGCTCTTTATTTGGCCTTCTATCTGGATTGAGCGCTTTTCTGGGTAAAGGACCCTTGGTGACAGGCCTCTGGTTCTCATTACTTGGAATATTTCTTGCCATTCTCTGTTTGAGTGGAGTGTTTCCATTGGGAAGACAGTAGCTAACCTTATTGGGGCTCCCTTGTATGTTACTTCCTTTTTCTCCCTTACTGCCTTTAAGATTCTCTCTTTGCCTCAGAATTTTGCCATTTTAATGATGATGTGTGTTGACATGGGCCTCTTTGTGTTCCTCTTGATTGGGACTCTCTGTGATTCCTGGATGTGTGACTTTTTCTCTCATCAAATTAGGGAATTTTTCTCTCATTACTCTTTTAAATAGGTTTTCTATACCTTGTTCTTCTCCTTCTCCTTCTGATATTCCTATTATTCGGATATTATTACGTTTCATAATGTCTTGTATTTCTCTTAATCCCTCTTCATTTTTTCTGAGTTTCTTTCCGTTTTCTTGCTCTTTCTGTGAGATGTTTTCTACTTTGCCCTCCACCTCACTAATCTGATCCACCGCCTCATCAATTCTACTTTTGAAACTTTCTACTGTGTTCTTCAATTTGGATATTGTATTCTTCATGACCTCTTGCCCTTGTCGATAATTTCTATTTCATTTTTTATGTTGATATAGTTTGTGGTGAGATCACTATAGCTCCCCTATAGTTTCTGGTAGCTCATTGTGAGCTCTTTGAACTTGTGATATCCAGTGCTTTGAATTTAATATCTGATAGCTGATTAGCCTCTATTTCATGTAACATTCTTTCTGAAATTTCTGCTTTTTCTTTCATTTGGGGATTGTTTCTTTGTCTTCACATTGTTTGTGAGACTCTTCTTGTTAGCCTTAATTTCTAAAATTGATCTGTTCTGACTCCCTGTGTTTATGGTGTGAATTTCTGTGGTATAATACCTGTGAATTTCAGTGGTGCAGACTCCTTCAGGTATCTTGATGTTCTCCGTCTCCACCTACTCCTTTTTTGGTATGTGTGTAATCAGTTGGAGGGGGAGGCAAAATTGGTTATGACAGCAGAAGAGTATTTTATGATATTTACAGTCACAGCTGGTAGAGAAGAGATAAATGATCTTTAGGCTATATATAGTGTTAACTGTAATCTTCAACCCAACTTGCTATTTTTACGAAAGGATGGACAAAATATAAGCCTCTTGTTGGGGAGGGAAGGCTTGTGAGTTGGAACTAGAAAGCAGTGAGGTTGCAGACGGTCAGATTTTGAGGTAAGGTGAGAGTAAGGAACAGTAAATAGGTGTAGTATGTGAGCAAATAGAGTTAATCACTACAGTAATAGAATTCAGGGACCTCTACAATGGGCTAAGATCCAGGAGATGTGTTGCAAAATATTTACAGTTGTATAGAACAGTTATTTACCCTAATATTAGAGCAGCAATCATATAACAAACTCTATGTGATCTGTCTGAGTAGGGGGTATAGAGCTTTGGGTAGTGTGCTAAAGGAAAACAGGTGGCGTGGAGTATAGAAAATTAGCAAAACACTGTGGAGGAAAGAACAGGGGACACCTGTCTAATAATACAATATAACCACTCAAGACTAATAAGCCTATACAGAAAGAGGAGGAATACAGAGATACTATTAAAATATTAAAGAAGTGAGAATAATGAAAATATGCAGCAACTCATGGCTTCTCTGCTATAGAAAAATGAAATTTGTCTCTCTGTCTCTACTTTTGAGATGCCCCCTTTTTGGATCCCACTCTGGTCTTTTTGCAGTTCCCAGTTGTTTGCATCTCTTGTGGGTAAAAGAAAACAAAGCAACAGACAAACAAACAAAAAGGCAGAAGAACGGAGGCTAAAGCGATAAGTTTGAGAGGAAAGGAAGAATGACTAAAACAGGAAAAAAGAAAGGAGAGGAACAGAGTATAGACAGATAAATCAATAATAAAATTAAAAATGTATAAAATTACTAAAAAAAAGTTACTAAAAAAGGGAAAAAAAACAGAACTTCAGCCAAGATGGAGGCGTAGGTGGAAGCACTGTGCATCCTCCCACAATCAAGTTTAAAAACAACAAAGTTTTAGCAACAAAAATGCAGCCAAAACCACAGAAAATTGAACTTCACCGATGTCTGACAACAATGAACCCTTCAGGCAAACCGGTAAGAGGGGCAGAGCCAGCAACAGAGTGGAGTCGGGCAGAAATGATCCACTGGACCTACACTGGCTTGCGACCGCAGGGCGCTGGCAGCCTTAGGCAGATCCCAGGTGTGGAGAAGCGGGCGGACTCATTGAGGGCTCACCACGGTCACACATTTGCGTGCAGATGAACTGATGAAGGAGGGAGCGGTGAGACAGACCGTGCAGGCCCCAGTGGCAGGAAGTGGCAGAGGGGACCGCCATTGTCCCTCTCTGACCTTCCCCCACCTACAGCATCACAAACCAGCGAACTGGGTGGCCCCACCCTGATAAACAATTAAGTCTCCACTCCTCATACCTAACAGGCACGAACAGATCAAAACATTGCTCAAGAAGAACTTAGAGCCCTAGAGGCGATAAATCTAAGTGATGAGGAAATAGCCAAACTTTCAGATGCATAGTTCAAAACTCTGGTGATCAGGATGCTCACAGAACTGGTTGATTTTAGTCACAAATTAGAGGAACATATGAAGGCTAAACTAATTTAAACGAATGGAAATGCACAGGAAACCAATAGTAATGGAAAGGAAACTGGGACTCAAATCAAAGGAGTGGACCAGAAAGAGGAAAAAATGACCAAACACAAAAGGATGTAGAAACAAGAATTCAAAAAAAAATGAGGAGAGGCTTAGGAACCTCCAGGATATCTTTAAACGTTCCAACATCCGAATTATAGGGGTGCCAGAAGGGGAAGAGGAACAGCCACGAGTGGAAAACACTATTTGAACAAATAATAAAGGAGAATTTCCCTAATCTGGCAAAGGAAATAGACTTCCAGGAAATCCAGGAAGCTCAGAGAGTCCCAAAGAAGTTGGACCCAAGAAGAAACACACCAAGGCACATCATCTTTACATTAGCCAAGATTAAAATGAAGGAGAGAATCCTAGAAGCAACAAGAGATAAGGGGACAATCACCTACAAAGGAGTTCCCATCAGACTGTCAGCTGATTTCTCAAAAGAGACCTTACAGGCAAGAAGGGGCTGGAAAGAAGTATTCCAAGTCATGAAATCCAAAGACCTACATCCAAGATTGCTGTATCCAGCAAAGCTTTCATTTAGAATGGAAGGGCAGATAAAGTGCTTGTCAGATAAGATCAAATTCAAGGAGTTCATCATCACCAAGCCCTTATTATATGAAATGTTAAAGGGACTTACCTAAGAAAAAGAAGATAAAAAAGATGAACAGTGAAAGGACAGCAAGCTCACAGTTATTAACAACCACACCTAAAACAAAAGCAAACTAAGAGGACAGCTAGATCAGGAGCAGAACTATAGAAATGAAGATCACATGGAGGGTTAGCAACAGGGGAGTGGGAGAAGGAGAAGGTACAGTAAATAAGTAGCATAGATTGTAGGTACAAAATAGATAGGGGGGAGGGCAAGAATAGTAGGGGAGATAGAATCTAAAGATCTTGAGACACATGTTCATAAACTAAAGAGGGGGAATGGTCGGGGAGGGGGTATGCAAGGTGGAGGGGAATGAAGGGGGGAATAGAACAATTGTAATGGCATGATCAATAAAATATATTAAAAAATAAAACAAAAACAAAAAAAGAAAAAAAACAATAACAAAAAACTCTTCCCTGGTTGGTTTCAAACTGTCCAGACTGGTTTTTCTGGTTGCAGCAGGATCTCTGTGGGCTGGGATGCCAACACTAGCACACGCACCAGCCAGGCTACCAGACTGGGGTGTGGGTCCCCGCACACGAGCCAGTCTGCTTGGGTCCCAAGGGTTCTGTCAGGGTCCTTCCCAGTCCTGTGGCAGGACTCAATCGCTTCTGTGCCTGTGCGCACCAGCCAGGCTGCCTGGGTCCCATGAAACTGGCAAGGTGCTTCCCAATCCTGTGGCAGGGACTCAAATGCCTCTGCTTTCCCCTTGGATCGCCACAAGGCTGGGTGGGAAGCAAGCCAAGCTGCCATGGCAGGAGAACACCTCAGTACACTTTCAAAAAAAACCCCCAAAAACAAAAAACCTCTCTAGACAGCCTGCCTCTCAGCCCAGCCCAATACCCAGCCAGACCAGTGACAACAATTCGCCTCTCAATTATCCCAGGCTGACGACAACAGAGTCTGCAGTTGAACATGGCCCTCTGTTTTTGTAACCCTCCCTGTTAATGCAAGCAGACAAGCAGACAGGTCTCTGCCTGGTGTTGTCCAGCCTTGCTTAGATGGGGAGTGGGGAAGCTGTTGGCCTGCGCTGGTTGCCCACTGAGGCCGCTGAGTGCCCAGACTCCTGTGGCAGACACCTCTGGTGCTGGTCTCAGACTGATGCCTCTGGACCCTGACCGCAGAGGCAGCACCGGGGCTGCCTGGCCCAAGGGCACCAGCCCCCACCACCTCTTTGTCTTTACTCTGGCCCCCAAGACCCCACTGACCTGCTGCTGTCTGGTGTTTCAGCATTCCATTCGTCACAATCTCTGGTCTTTTAATTTCATAAATGCTGGGTAACCGATGGTTTATTGTGCTGATTCTCTGTAGATCTGCCACGATTTTCACCCACGAGTACAGGAGCTGGAATCCGCTCCGTCCTACTCAGTCACCATCTTCCCAGCCCGATTAGCACTTTTTAAAAAAGATTCTCCAGGCTATTCAGGTGGTGTGGTAAAAGAGAAACCAGGACATTTTAGTAGAAGAGAGAAGCAATTCAAGATGTATTTTAGAAATAAGGGTCAGAGTAGACCACAAAGTGATCTTGAATCTTTAAAAAAAATTTTTTATATATTGATTTTGTGTGTGTTTGTGTGTGTGTGAGAGAGAGACAGAGAAACATTGATTTGTTGTTCCCCTTATTGATGCATTCATTGATTGACTTTTACATGTGCCCTGACCAGGGATCAAATCCACAACCTTCATCTATTGTATCAGGATGATGCTTCAACCAGAAGAGCTACCCAGCCAAGGCTTATATCTTTTAAGGCTAACATTTATTGTTGCTAACAGGTTTGTCTGCATTGTCCTATTTAATGCTCAGAAAAACTTCAGAGTTCTATTTAACAGATGAGAAAACATGTTCAAAGCCAAGATTCAAACCCAGGTCTAGCTGACTTCAGGAACCTGAGCTCCTAACATGTATGTTCTTTTTAAAAAGGAGGATGACTTAACAAAGAATATGTTTTCAAAGAAAATTCTTAAAACTGAAATATGTAAATATGTATGTAGCAATAATAAGTATTCTCAGATCTGTGCTAAATGTAAGAACTGAAACCAACATACCCTCCTGTCCCTGAGCTAAACAATATGGGAACCAGTCAAAATAACTTGCTACTTGTCCAAGGAAATATTTGCTTCTGGAATATAAAACTTTGGAATTATAAAAAATATTTATAAACACTAACTGCTTGCTCAAGATTCACTTCAAGATCCCCACCTCAGTATTACTACCATATCTGAGCTATGATGTCAGAGATTCTACCAATGCCAACCAGTTTTCTAACTTGCAAGACCAACCTTAAAAATAACCCTGCCATACTTTGAAACCCCATAAACCTATGAACCCTGCCCAAATTTATCCTAATTTCTGAGAAACTGTTAAGACTGTCAATATGATGTTCTCTGTTACTGCAGTGTCTAAGAAACTTAGCTTTCCTTGATTGGCATGTTTTCTGGTAGTCTTTCAGGAGGTATACAACTGATAAGTGTCTAATAGGATACTTTGCTTTGAGCCTACAGCTACTAAAGGGAGGCCTGAGAAGGTTCATATAGGAACACAATATTTACGCATATACAGAGTGTGAACAAATTTGGATTAGAGCATGGAAATATCAGCTCTCTAGTTTCTTAAAGGTATGAAATTGGAGTCTAGTTTTGTGCTTATACAAGACAAACACAATTGCTTTTGGGGATCAGATTCCAAACTTTCTGTATCTAGAAGACAAAACTGGAAAAGGCTATATTAAGGTATATGTGTGGTGGTGCAGGAGATGGGGGATATTGTTGGGGGCAAGGGAGAGCCCATATGGTTTTAAATAATTAAACATTATACTTATTGCTCCAAATGTAGGTGCCTGGAATTGCAGGAATTTGAGGGCAGGCCAATATTGACATTTAATTCTTGGTCTGCATGCTAAGCTGAATAATGGCTGTGAAAAGATGTTCATATCCTAGCCCCAGAACCTGTGAATATATTACATCACAAAAAGTTAAGGAACACAAAATAGAGAGATTACTCTGGCCTATCCAAGTGGTCCCAATATAATTATAAGTGTCCTCATAAGAAGGAGGCAGAAGGGTCAAAGTGTGGAAGAGGTGATGCATCCATGGTAGCAAGAGATTAGAGTGATATGGACATTAGCCAAAGAATGCTGGAACTTTTAGAAGTCGGAATAGGTAAGCAATGGATTCTCCCCTGGAGCTCCCAGAAGGAACCAGCTTTGTTGACACCTTGTTTTTTAGCCCTATAAGACTCATTTCAAACTTTTGACCTCCAGAAATAAAATATGTTTGTGTTGTTTTAAGCCACTAAGTTTGTGGTAATTTGTTGCAATGGGAAAAAATACAGCCCATAAAATTAAAATGGCTTACATAGCAAAGGTGGTTGGACTGCTTGTGAGAGAAGCTAATCTGCCCTCACTCCCTTTGGCCTGTCTGAATTGTCCCCACCTGCCAGTGAACTTGTCTTTAGGACGCACACTGTGGCTCTGCAGTGTAAAAACAAATCCCATCAAACACCAGCAGCCTCATTAGGCCCATTCAAGAGCCCCACATCTGTATCTCCCATGTTCGCTGTTTGATGCTGATATAATGGTAGCTAGCTGAATACACATACAGGATAAACATACCTTTGCTAATTTTAAAAATATATAAATATAGCCCTGGCTGGTGTAGCGCAGTGGATTGAGTGTGGGCCTGCGAACCAGAGGATCGTGGTTTGATTTCCAGTCAGTGCACATGCCTGGGTTGCAGGCCAGTTTCCAGCAGGGGATGCATGAGAGGCAACCAACCATACATTGATATTTCTCTCCCTCTCTCCTTCCCTTTCCCTCTAAAGATAAATAAATAAGATCTTTAAATATATATATATATATATATATATATATATATATATATATATATATAGAATTCACTGCCAAACCTATTATGTGTCTATCCAGTTTGGGGTGTATGGTTTACTAGATTAGAACCTGTTTTTTTCATGGCAGAATTTTTTAGGTCTTTTCTCTTTAGTTCTACTGAGATCCCACAAATGAACTTACAGAACTCTTTAGGCACCATTGAAGATGCCAGAAACTATTACCCATCTCTTTTCTGAATTTATATAGCTCAGGATAACATAAGTTGTTTGGGGAACTTCTAAGGTGGTCTCAGAACAATACACTATCTAAAGGAAACACAATTTTGACTCCCAAAGCGTAAACAGTAGCACAAATATTTATTGCACTGCATGCATCCTAGCCAAACTTCCTTAAAATCTTCCTAACTTTCTGTCTATCTGGGCTGTCAAGGCAGCTTTTGAAAATCCCTTCTTCCCTCCCTCCAGCTGCAGTCCATAACTACAAGTTGACTTTTTGAAAATTTCTCCTGTTCTTGCCACCTCCTTTCTTCTGTTTTTCCTAGATTAGTTCCTTGCCCAATCTAATGTAAAAGAATTCCACCTCTCTCAGATCCTGCAAATTTTCTCCCTCACACATTACTCAGATGGATACAACAGAGGCTGAGGAACCAAGCAGTTCTAACAAAAAATATTCCTGGGAGATTAGGGCAGAGGAAAGACTAAGGATATTAGACATTAATATTTTTTATTCATGTTGCAACTGGAAAGTAAGAAAGAGCAGGCAAATGTGTTTGGAGGAAATTCTGGATGGAGGTGACAACTCTTAGTTTCCCTGAAGGACAAAACTAAGTTGAATACTTCAGGGTTTTCATTGAAAGGAAACAGTAGTGTTTGGCCAGAAGATGGCACCCTTTTAAAACAAATTTAGGTGGCTCTTAGCACAATGGGCTGGAAGATAGTCTCAGTTGATAAATATCTCAGATTGCAGTGAAGTACTAGGTAGACAGGAACAATAGAAGACTAAAAGGGTGAACAATGGTCAATAGAGCAAGTGGGACTTAACATTCAGCACTTACTGATGATGCTTGTGATTTTCTTCGCCACTTAGCCATGCCATCTGATATGATCTGAATGTTTGTACCTCCCTCTCCATTTGCATCTTGAATTTCTAACCCAAAAGTCTATGGTATTAAGAGGTAGGGTCCTTAGTAGGTGATTAGGAAATGAAGGTGGAGACTTTATGAATTGAATCTATGCCCTTATAAAAGAGGCTCCACAGATATCCCTTGCCCCTTCTAACTGGTGAGGTTAAAGCTAAAAATCTGTGAAGCAGAAAGCAGGCCCTTACCAGACACCCCATATGCTGATGTTTGGGCTGTGAAAAATAAATTTCTGCTGTTTATATGTCACCCAGTTTATGGGATTTTGTTATAGTAAAACCCCATATCATTTTTATTTCCTTTCCCCTCACTGACTTGCTACACAGTGACCTATGGAAGTTTGAGGATGGAATTTAGAAACCTGTCCTTAAATCCCATAACCCTCTAGAAACTTTCCCTGCATACATAGTATTTTATGTTTTCCATAGTACTGGTCAGAGCCCAAACAAATGTGTTGCTTGGCATATACAGTGGACTATGTGCTTCATGAAGGGAATTCTCTCTTTTCACTGCTGAATTCTAACATGGTGCCCACCAACACATAGTAGATACTCAGTAAGTATGTGTTGAATGATTACAAAAATACAGGGCTCACAAAATTTTAAAATTACCTTCTTTGCCTTCTATTGTAAAAGGTCAATGGATAGCTAATACTTACTATTTGCTATGCTAAGCCCTTACCTTCATTACCTAACTTTCCCCAACAACTCTGTAAGGCAAGTCCTCTGAATTACAGAGTAAATGGCACAACATTCAGGTGTACCCTATTCACTTTGGTGGTATCAACCTATCAAAATTGTCATCATGTTGCTTTGTGGACATTTAAGCAACTCCCTCCCCCTGCAACTTCACTTCTCTTTTTCTTGCTTCCACCCCACCACCCAAGCATACACCCACACCAGTACATTCTACCACAAATCCACATATGGATCTTGATGATTCTTGGAAAATATCTGAGGCCCATTAATAGAAAAACATGGTTTCCATTGAGGTGTGGCTGTAAAGGATTATAAATAAATAATAGTCTTGTATGGCTCATACATGCATCGAGTGGCGTCTTGTTTGAGTGGCCCACGACCTACCTTGAAGGAATTCCTAGTTCCCTAAAGCCAATTTTCTTTCATATGAGGCCCCAAAGCTGTCTTCCCAAACTTGGTTCCAGGTTAAGACAAGTTTACACCAGCTGTCACTCTGAGACCTGCATTTGGATTCTGGAGACAATAGCCTTGGTCAAGGAAGGAAACTAAGCCCTAAGCTCTGATAGAAGAAAGGGAATTGTTACTATTACTCAATACCTTCCTTTGTTACCCCCCAGTTCCTCCAAAGTCTCTAGGCTAAGGCACTTGCCTTTCATTTTTATTTCCACCTTGGTGTAAAGTGGTCAGTATGAGGCAGGATAGTAAGTAAGAAGGTAGAAAAATTCCTTGGCAAGTGGAAAAGGGAAACTGAGACAGACAGCTGAACACAATGGCCAAGCAATTTATAGCCAGGTGCAGATGGTCACTAGGGGAAGGGCCCAGTGCCAGTCAGGGGGCAAAACTGGGAAAACAAGGTCCTCGCCCCCAGGATGATGTTTCCTCCCCTGGTGTTTCCTCTCTGAAGATAACATCTAGGCCTCAGCTGTGTTTCAGCTCCAGGTCCAGAAAAGCTGCGAAATCATGGGAGTGACGCCAGGATCAGCCTAAATGACTAACGTGACCCCTGCCCTGTCACTTACCAATCAGTGGAGACCACGACCCTGAAAGGGCACTCCTAGAAAACTGATGAATATTCTGCTGAAACCCTCCCTTGAGACCTCCCCTAAGATTCCCACCTGCAAGAAAAAGAGAAAAGCCTCAAGACTAAGGACTCTGTTCCATTGTGCTCTCCTTCTGGGGAGCAGCCTGAGCCATTCCCTTTCCACTCTTCTTCCCAATGGGCAGTTGGCACATTTTTGCAGGCTAATCCTCTGATCGTGTCTCCAAAGTCCCCTTTTCTCTGACTTCCCAGTGAACTAAAGCAGCCCAGCCTAGGCTCTCCTGTTGCTTCTTCTACACTAGGCCATTCCTTGTTTCACTATCCCCAGCTTTAACAAATGGATCCTCATAGTCACCTGGACTTGTGTTGTGTAATCTTTCTTACACACACTACAGCTGGCCCTAGGCAGACCCAGTCAGGATCAGGCCCCTGTCCAGTAACAAGTATAGTTTTAAAAAATCCATTCATTCAATGTTAGTGTCCTGTTTATTGGAACTGTATCATAGTCAACAGAGATTAACCACTGACAATAGTTGATTTCTACCTTATAGTGAGGATGCATTTTTTTCCAATAAAGTTTGGCACTTCTCTTGTCAATTATGACATAGACATAGTAGGTGATAAGCATTGCCTTGGGATGCACTGGGGGAAGGGTTATTTCTCGAGGAAGATTTCTGATCTAAAAGGGATTTTTTTCCTCTCTCCTCCTATTCCTTGTCTTTTTGCCAGCTCCAAGAAGTTTTACAAAATGAGTGCTGGTCTTGGTACTCATTTCTCAAGAAATGAAAGACATCCAAAAAGAATTAATCATTACGATGTAAAACAAAGCCTTGCACTTATTTATGAGACTTGAGAACAATTTGGACATGTGAACAAAGCCTTCAAATGTATCTTAACTGGTTACCAATCTTTTAAAGAAATTTGAATATAAAAGCTTTTCTGAGGGGCAGATACTCCCTAGATCAGCTACAGTTTCCATACTCCCTAATGTCTCATACCTGCTGCTCATTTTTGGCTGCCTGACTACTGAAGACATTAGATTTTGGACTCATGCTTATAAATGCACAATCTTCTCCACCACCCACTTTGACCTTCTATCGCTAAATTGTAGAAGGGTGTTCCTTCACTGAGACAGAGGTTGAAACATTTCCAGAGTTCCTTCCAATTCTGATTTTTTTCTTCCACATAAATAGTGCAGAAATATAACTTTCTAAAAGCAGTTACCTTACCTAGCAGGGGCAGTTTCACAGCAATAGCTTCATTCTATTTGTCAAAACCAAACCTCAGATCCAGATTTTTTACATGACAAAGGACAAAATATATTTTTTGAGGTGGGGAGTAAAATAAATGCTGCTGTGGGTGCTTCTTTCTGGATTCTCCAGCTGCTGGGAACGCAGGTTGATCTTTGGTCACAGCTGCAGTTCTCACCCAAGGTACTGCCCCCTTGCAAAGTATGGCTAGTGAAAGAGTACAGAGGCCAGACCCCTTTGCCTGAATGGGGGACAATTCTGAAGGGCCTTCCCATCTCCTCCTTAGGATCTGCTGAGGCCTCAGTTGCAACTGCTTTGTAGGTCAACTCCTGCCCAATCCTGCCTACCTCACCTTGGTAGTTGTATTTTCTGAGAGCTGTTTCCAATAAGCTTTCTTTCCTGATTCTGAATCTCAGAGTCTGTTTCCAGGAAACCTAATGTAAGACAAAGGAGTGAACCAAGAGACCGAAGGCAGAGTGACTTGCTCCTGACATATTGATAAGCAAACATAGAGTGCTGGCAACAAATGCATAAATCACATAATGCTTCCATGAAAGGAATCCTTGGAAGCCATCAAGTGCAACCCACCCTTTTCCAGATGGGGAGACTGAGGCAGAGAACTAAAGTGATTTGCTCAAGGTATTATATGCTAATTAGGTGAGAAATCTTTGATTAGACACTGTACTGACTAATTATACCCAGGCAGACAACACTATAGAATTTAATCAGCTCCCAGGAATCCTTGATAAACATGAGAGTCAAACCAAATTATGAGAAGTTGGAATCAATACAAAGTGACTTTTTAAACCCATCATCCATGGTTGTGACCTCCTGCTATAAAAAGCCATTTAACCTTGGGACTATTGACTAAATAGAGAAGCAAGGTCTGAATCAGGGATGGTAGTACACTTTATTAACAAATCAACAGTACCATACAGGCAAAATCATATTTCAGTTGCAAAACAAACACTTATGCATACTCCCACATATAGTACTTGGGTACATTTCAGACAGAACATTAGGCATCAAGTTTACAATCAAACTAAATGTAGTTCATGGTCCTTCAATATTTTTTCCTCAGTGTAGTATAGATCCTTATTTAACAGTTGTGACAAAAAGATAAGTTTTAAAATCTAATTCTCAATCCTACAATGGAGTAAGACCAATTCAGCCCTCAGAACTGTTAGGCAGATGCCTTAACAGAGCCTGGCTCTATCAGTTGTTGAAATTGACTGGTTTCTCTGGAATGGAGAAAAGACCTATGGTATCTTTCTTAGTGTTGAACAATCTCCTATATGGTGGGAGTTTTCAGCTCCAATTTTATGATTATGCACATCTGGAATGGCATCCATTTTAATAGTCAATCTGTAGCTTAATAGGGCTGATCTAATTAGAATAAATTAATCGGCTTTCTAAAAAGTTTGAGAAGAGGGTAACTGAATACTCAGGAGTTCTTCAATATTGAAAACTTGGATATGCTATCAACTTGATTACTGTTAAAACTCTTGCCAGTTGAGATTTTGCCAAAAGGTGTGTCAGAGCCAAGTTAATAAGTAAGTGAACAGAACCAACTGAAATAGATCAGGGATGTGATTTCTATTAAGTGGTTTGATGTATGTTCACCTCACTATGTACTAGAGCATATCCAAAGCACTACCAAAACTAAATTAGATAAAACACTTTTCAAATTAAAGTTAAAGAGCAGCAAAAAAAAAAAATCCTACTCTTTGCTCTAATGTGAGGCAAAACAAATACCTTAACTCCTCATACCATGGTCATAACTTAATTGTGGATTTATGATAAGGTTGATTATATAATAAACTTGGGTTGTTCTCCTTTGGAGGTCTTTAATTCTCATTCAATACAAAATAGATTTGGTTAATGGGTGTTAGAAAATAAAGTGGATATGAAATAAAATGCTGAATATGGGAGAAGACAGAAGAAGCAGTAGCCCACTCAACAGCTACAAAACAATCATGTGACATTTTATAGAAGGGCAAACATGATGGTATTATTATATAATATAATTCATGCATATAATGATTGACCTTATCAATAAAAAATTAATTGGATGTAGCTTGTTTAATAATGTATGGAAATATGTTCATTGAAATTTTTATTTAAAAATTTTGGCACATAAAAGAGTAAGTTTTGGCTATCTAGAAACTTCATTTGAAATGAAACATTCATTCATTGATGCTCTACAATAAGGTTTTACTGTGTATCTACCACCTGTGTACCTGTGTCCACTGAATCTTCTCAATTGCTTTATTTGATCACATCTATGCTGATTTTTCTCCACATATTTATATTGAAAAAAGAAGTGGTTTGTGGCTGAAACCTTTGGAAGGGGCTATTAAACATTTGATAGTTTTTCAAATTGGAAATGCAAGAGGTGGTACTGCTCTGGGCCCACATAATTCCTTATAGAACTTAGTCTTCATATGTAAAATCACTGAATTTCATTTCTTATATAAAATTTAATAAGTAAAGCAGGTGAATTTATAATATAGAGACATAATTTTCCTTATGTATCTCATAGTCTCAACAAATAACAATAAGAAATTTTTAATGTCTTTTTCAGTTATTTGAGAGAAACTGGCATGCTAACAGTAGGGTAACCATATTGAAAACATATTGAAATTAACAGGTCTGTCTAACTCTACTATGGTCATAGGAAAAAAGAAAAAAAAATGTCACTAAGGGCTTTCAGATAGCTAGGGTCTGCCTGAAAGAAAGGAAAATACTGCTTTCTTGAAATTGGTAGAGAATTTTATCATCAATGATAACATTGATGTCACAATTGAGTGAAATGATATCACATTGAGTAAAATGATATCTAGCCATATTCCAGGAAGAAGAGAAGATGCCTCATGTAGAGCTAGCTAGTCAGGGAGGTCTCTTGGGAACAATCCTAGCACTAGTTTACTTTGCTCACCTGGGGAGATGTACAGAAGTCACAGAAAGTCAATTTAATCATTATGCCTTGGTAAACACTGTCCCATTTAAGAAGCAAAAGGGGAAAATATACAAGTGATTTATCACTGGTACAAGATATCTAGAAACTTCATAGGGACTAGAAGCAGTCCAGAGATTCCTGAGGCAATAGCCTAAAAAATGCCCTTCCCCACCTCACTGGTCTACCTCTACTGCTTTCATGTACTATTTCTTCATCCAAGGTGGAATCAGCTCACCCCAAGAAGCTGTGACCTCCTGTACTCTGGACCTACACTTCACCATTTCCTAAAGACTGAAAAAATCAGTCACAAGCTGGGCCTTCACCTATTTAACTTCTATAGAAAGTTAAAGGCTTCATTTTTGTAAGCATCAGGCATTTTATGTTAAAGGGGGAAATAGGACATAGAAATTATTTCTGATGAACACTTGAACTTGAAATTTTAAAAAATGACCACAAGGTTTTATTCTACCAATCAACACAAATTAGTTTACATAGACAAATGAGATGGAGCTTGCACTTACTGATTTTAATGAGGTGATTCTGTGAGTTGTTTTTACTTTATCACAGACTAAACTAAGGGGTTATATCCAGTGCACTTAATGATAGTCTAATGAGACACAGCCATTAATTTGTTGACAATTTTCTGCTGATAGCACTAGAAAAGACTAAGTGGAGAGTGTACTTCAGGATCATTTCAGCAGCCTAAACTTGTATGCCACAAAACACAGGGCAGTTACTGACGTGGACAATCCAATGAACTTCAGGAGGCCTGGCACTGAGGGGAGATGTCTTTCCCAAAATGTATGCCTGATTTCAGTAGCTGGAACATCCTAGATGAATGAACACAGATCATTAGCAGAAAACTCCTGCACTGACATGGAAGGGCAAAACATCTGCAAAATGAGTGCATAGATATGCCTTGGAGAGTGGCAACTACAATTACACCAGAGGCTAGAAGATGAGAGATATGAGTTACTATCAGATATCTATATACAGTTACTGGTATATGGAGATGAAGCTGCCAAATTTACCTCTGATTCAGGTTCTTCAATGTCTATATTTGCCACCTTCCCCATAACATACAAGATCTGAAAGAAAGCAGCAATGGTATTGTGAAATGAAGTTCTATAGTTTTGACATATTCAAGGCACTGCTGGCCACAGATGAGCCCCCTGAGTGGAGTAAGGGGCAAAACACAGACATACATATTTATTCATGTCAAAATCTAGAAAGGTCAGATACAAAAACAAGGCTGGACTCAGGAGGGAAGATAACTTGGACTCCCTTACCGATCTAGCTGCTCGTTCTCCAGCTTCAACAGCTCCTTCCATATACCCACTCCAATGTGTGGCTGTCTCTGTTCCAGCAAAATAAATCCTGTCTACTGGTTCGCGAATCACCCTTCAAATGAACAGAGAGGTCACAGTTGCTTGAGGAGGCACTGAAGATTAATGAGTCAATCACTGCCCTCATTCACCCCACAAAACACAAGGTAACTCAAATTGTTTCAAAAACTCCCATGTGCCTCAGCCAAATGTGAAAAGCTCCGTCTTGTTTCCTTGGCCTATACCCAAGGGTCTGAACTTTCAAGCCAGAGAGAATCAGGCTGTCTGATGATCAATCACTAAAGGTGATGTTGACCTTTCCTTAGCCATCCAGAATTGGAATATAAGAACATGCATTGAATTCACATTCAGATTTATTTGTTATATGTTTCTTGTTTGTAATTCAGTCTGCTCCCTACACTGTCTTTCCAAAGGGGTGCATTCTGCAAGAGATCTCATCTGACCACTGACCACAGCCAGGCAGGCACTCCCAGGCTGCCAGGTGGAACTGTAGTGGCAAGTGGAAAGATAAGATTAAATGATTTCTGTCAAGGAAAAGACCCGAGGGATTATAAATCTATCTCTTAAAAAAAAACAACCTCTGTACAGTTAGCATCTAAGAATTTATCTGGAGACTGGGTGAGGGCAGGAAATGGTCCTTCTCTTACAAAGTGGTCTCAGTGAAGAGAACCATGGATGGCCTGGGCTGAACAGACAACTATCCTTTCCTACCTTGTTGGGTTTGACTTCCACCATGTCTATAGCCCCTTTTATTTTTAATTTATTTTTTTTAATGGAATATGTGGAGCTTCTCAGAGAAGCTTACTTTTATTTTATTTTATTTTTTTAATTTTTTTATTGATTATGCTGTTACAGTTGTTCTATTCCCCCTTTATTCCCCTCCACCCTACCCCCCATCCCCACCATCACCCCCCTTTAGTTTATGACCATGTGTCTCAAGTCCTTTAGATTCTCTATTTCCTATGCTATTCTTGCCCCCCTTCTATTTTCTATCTACTGTCTATGCTACTTATTTTCTGTACCTTCTCCCCCTTCTCCTCCTCCCACTCCCCTGTTGCTAACCCTCCTTGAGATCTTCATATCTATGTTTCCACTCCTGATCTAGCTGTCCTTTTACTTTGCTTTCGTTTTAGGTGTGGTTGTTAATAACTGAGTTTGTTGTCCTTTCACTGTTCATGTTTCTTTAACTTCTTTTTCTTAGATAAGTCCCTTTAACGTTTCATATAATAAGGGCTTGGTGATGATGAACTCCTTGAATTTGCTCTTATCTGAGAAGCACCTTATCTGTCCTTCCATTTTAAATGAAAGTTTTGCTGGATAGAGCAATCTTGGATGTACGTCTTTAGATTTCATGACTTGGAATACCTCTTTCCAGCCCCTTCTTGCCTGTAAGGTCTCTTTTGAGAAATCCGCTGACAGTCTGATGGGGACTCCTTTGTAGGTGACTGTCCCCTTAGCTCTTGCTGCTTCTAGGATTCTCTCCTTCATTTTAGTCTTGGCTAATGTAATTACGATGTGCCTTGGTGTGTTCCTTCTTGGGTCCAACTTCTTTGGTACTCTCTGAGCTTCCTGGATTTCCTGGAAGTCTATTTCCCTTTGCCAGATTGGGGAAATTCTCCTTTATTATTTGTTCAAATAAGTTCTCCACTGGTGGCTGTGCCTTTCCCCCTTCTGGTACCCCTATAATTCAGATGTTGGAGCGTTTCAAGATGTCCTGGAGGTTCCTAAGCCTCTCCTCATTTTTTTGAATTCTTGCTTCTTGACTCTTTTCTGTTTGGCCATTATTTGCTTTCTTCTGGTCCACTCCATTGATTTGAGTCCCAGTTTCCTTTTCATTGCTATTGGTGTCCTGTGCAATTCCATTCATTTCAATTAGTTTCGCCTTCATATATTTGTCTAATTTGTCGGTATAATCAACCAGTTCTGTGAGGATCCTGATCACCAATTTTTTAAACTGTGCGCCTGTGAGTTTTGCTATTTCTTCATCGCTTAGATTTATTTCTGGGGCTCTGAGATCCTCCTGCGCCATTCTTGGTCTGTTCGGGCCCTTTAAGTGTGAGAAGTGGTGGCTTGGATTCCCAGGTCGCTGGGTTGTGACGCTGTATGTGGGGGCGTGGCCAGAGCAGGGAAATGGCAACCCCCTCTGCCGCTTCTCACAGCTGGGTGCGGAGGAGCAGTGCCTTAGGTGGTTCACCTGGGCCGGGCCACTCAGAGTCTCTGGGTTATGACGCTGTTTGTGGAGGTGGGGTCAGAGCAGGGAAATGGCGGCTTGCCGGCCCGGTCCAACCGCCCACTCCCTCGCCTGTCCACCCTCGCACAAATGCGCGACCTCAGTCAACACGCAGCCCCGGGCCCGGCTGTCTCCCCCGAGGTCGCTGGCCTGGTTGCTCGCTGGGTCGCTCACCAGGTCCGACCCTGCGCCTGGATTCTGTGGGCCTGAGTGTGTCTGGCCGAGTTTTCCTGCACAACCCTGCTCCGCCAGCTGCTGGTTTCGCCCCTTACCGGTCAGGCTGAAGAATTTGTTGTTAACGGGCTTCCGAAAAGTTCAATTTTCCGTGTTCTGGCTGTGTTTTCTGTTGCTAATATTTAGTTTTCTCTAATCTTGGTTGTGTGAGAAGGCACGGCACATCCACCTATGCCTCCATCTTGGCGGAAGTCCCTATAGCCCCTTTTATAAAGTCTCCTAAGCTGCCCATCTCTACCCCAAAGGCCTTCATTGCAATTAATAATAAAAAAAATCCCATGTAAGGAAAGGGTTAATAAATTATTTTTCCTTCGTGGACAAATGTGACCTTCAGTTAACTTTCTAACTCTGTTTCCTTAGGAAACCTGATGAAGGTACAATGCCATCTATGTTACTGGGCAACACTGCTTATGCAGTGGTAAATTGGATCTGGATGGTGAAGACTGGCATGAATTGTAAGTACCTAGTAGGAGGCTATTACTTTGGGCTTCAATGAGTGTGGTACCTTTTGTGACTTGGCAAATCCCTTGCAGGGACCCTGGACACTATGCAAATTAGGCTATTAGAAGAGACAATGATTCCTACTGGGCTTTTAAACCAAGATGGACTCCCTCACCCTGTAGGGCTATCACCTTAGCTGCACATAGTGGGATCTCTCTCCCTGAAGATGAATATATGATTCTGCTCTGCTAGCAAGATGTGTTTAGTCCATGTCCTTCTGTGTAAACTGGTGCTAGGAGCCTAGGGTAATTGTGTGAGACTAAATGTGTAATTGAGCTCAAGAAATCCCCTTTAAAGACACTGCAACTTGCTGACATCTGAAATCCTCACCAGTATTCTGCTATTGTTCTCTGTGCTGACAGCTATTTTTCTGTATACCAACATAACTTATTTTCCTATGGACATCCAGAAATATACAAACTAACTACTTGAGACATTATAAATAGGAATGCTGATTACGATTCCTAAAATTCCCATTAAACTTTGCTATTTTTGTAAGTTTGATGTCTGAGTAGTACCTTCCATATTGAGTCATGATGCCAGGAGGAAAGTAGGCGGTATAACAGCCTCCTGAGTATTGTTCTTCACACCAGTTCTTTTCTTCATAATGTACTGGCTGAAATTCAATGAGGAGAAAATTTAAAGGAAAGACACAGCTGAAGTTCTGTCAGTCAACAATGAAGGTCCTCGTGTATTTTACTTTTAAAAAGTTTACATTTTTTAAAAATATGAACCTGGTTTTCTAGCACATTTATGGGGAAATATAACAGAACCAAGTAATGTAATGGTCTTTTGTGAGATACCAAGCAACTAAACATGTATACTTTGACTTTCTCAACCTCTTTACTCTGGACACAGAGCATCTCCAGGCAGATTCTGAAGTCTTCAGACCTAAGTGTACAGGATACCCCATCAATAATCGGGTTCTGGCCAGGCTGACAGTGTCCAGAGGGGAGAGGGGGGAGAACTTCAGGGGAAAGGGGAAGAGTTTACAGGAACAAGTATAAAAGACACATGGACAAAAACTAGGGCAGGTGGAAATGGGAGGGAGAGGGAGGGCTCGGTGGGTGGGCTGGGATGGGAGTAAAAGACAGAAAACTGTATTTGAACAACAAAGACAAAAACAATAATCAGGTTCTGGTAAGGTCTACTCAAATCTCTGCATCCTCTAAATAACAGATTTTACTTCCCCATCTACCAAGGCATTACTACTGAAAAAAAGTGTGGAAGGGAGGAGGCAGAAGATAAATACAGTGTCTATGAATGAGTTTTTTTCAGAACCAGTTTTCTAACTTCTCCAAGCTAGAAAACTGTATGATATGAATTCTGATAAAAAGAGGAGAATTAAAGATTAAGATGTTTCTCAAGGGACATGAGAGAACCTTCTCTGATTTCCCTAATACATTCTGCAAATTTGTTATTTGAGCAGTTCAGATATAATCCCCTAAAAGAGCCCTAAGCTACCTGGTAGTATCTTCAGAAAGAATTTCATTTGCATAATTATTTTTAGTGGTGGATTGAAAGCACTGAAATTCCCAAGTAAGCTGTGAATTGAGTCTACAAATGGGAAAATAAATTAATATAACTTTGACCTGGGCAGAGAGTCTAGATTCAGTTATATTGTCAAGTGTATACTGCAGTGCCTTTACCAACAAATGATGATATATCTGGGATTTTATTTCACAGTAGTCAGTTGACATTGACAGGAGGGCAGGACCTTGGTTGTGGGAACTGCTCCATCCTGGAGATAACATGTGAAGCTCCAGGCTCTGACTACAACTGACTGCCAGTTATTCAGTGAGTATTTAAAGGGTCCAAGGAACCACTGTGTCAAAACTTTCTTGCACCTATCAGCAGTTTTTAATGGCCTTCTGTGATAGCTGAAATTAATCCTGCAGTAAGCATATCCGTTTATACTTTCTTCATAAGCCTGTCAGGGAACCAGAATCTGCTCTATTTTACGCTTTAGAGCAAACAGAGAACAACCTGCCAGGTATTAAAGCTGAGTGTTCTTACTTGTAAAGCTTCTTCAGATCCCAGCACTTTGGAGTACAACTCACAGATTTTTCTCTTTCTATAAAAAAAGAACCAACAATGTTAAGGAAGTAATAACTGGTGAGTATAGAATAAACCATGAGTTCCAGGGCTCTTGCCAATGAACCAGATTTATCAAGAAAAACATAAAATCAATGGTCTTCTGTAACCACACAAAATAAACAATTCCATGAATATTTGCACTCCAAGTAACTCTAAACCTTAATAAAGTTATTTGATTTAAATATTTAACAGCATTTTTCTTGTTTTTTTATAGTTTGCTTCTTACTGCCCAATGACATATCTAGTCAAGATTAAAGTTGGGGAAATAATTTTAAGTTAAATTCAGTCATTTTAGGGATTGATTCTAAGTGACTTTTCTAGAATATGTACATTTCTACAATAATCTCTATTATATGTCTGTAATACATATGCTTTTTTGACCATTCTATAATTGTTTTATAGATACTATGAACATATATAGCTAATTTAATCTTTTAAGCAGAACATAAATTATGCTAGACCAAGATATGCCTATGATCATTCCAGTCTATTAAATCTGTAACTTTAGAGAATGGTTTGTGCACACAGGGTTCCAAAGGGCATTTGGGGAATGAGCACAATGTGTTACCTCAAACACAATCTTTGGTTACCCTCATAAATCCTTATATAAGTGACTAACACAGAACATGGCACATACTGTTTTAAAAATCATTAGCTTATTCCCGGCTGGTGTAGCTCAGTGGATTGAGCATGGGCCTGTGAACCAGCAGATCATGGTTCAATTCCCAGTCAGGGCACATGCCTGGGTTGCAGGCCAGTTCCCAGCAGGGGACCCACGAAAGGTAACCATATATTGATATTTCTCTCCTTCTCTCCTTCCCTTCCCTTCCCTTCTAAAGATAAATAAATAAAATCTTTCAGAAAATCAGTAGCTTAATTTATCTAAGTATTTCTTGGAAAATATATATTTTGAACTCACAACCACTCTTAGTGAAATTTAAAAGTTCACTAAGGCAACAGGAAAAAAGAGTGCTAAAAGTGTGGCAGAGGGTTTAATTCAAATATGCAAGGCAATCATTAAAAGCTGAAAAGACAGCCCTGACTGATGTGGCTGAGTTGGGCATTGTCATGCAATGCAAAAGGTCACTGATTCCATTCCCAGGCAGGGAACATGCTGAGTTATGTTGGGCCAAACCCTCATTGGTGTCTGGTCCCCCAATGAGGTTTGTACTAGAGGTAACCAATAAATGTTTCTCTGTTGAATCAATGTTTATCTTCCTCTCTTTCTCCCTTCCTTCCCCTCTCTCTAAAACTAAATAAATAAAATCTTTTTTAAAAAGCTAAAAAGAAAAATGGCCAAAATGAGGGGGGTGAGCAGGAGAGGGAGGAAAGGGAAGGTTATACTTACCAGTAATAAAACAGATTTTAAAAGATAACGCTTTTATGTTTCTAATACATTAGAAATTGAAAAAAATTTTGTTTTATCCTCACCTGAGGTCAATTTACTCCTCATTGCTTTTTAGAGAGAGAAGAAAGGAGAGAGGAAGGAAGAGAAAGAAACATAGATGCTTTGCATTGATTGGTTGCCTCCCATATGATGCGTACCTGTGGGGACCTGGCATCAGAGATCTGGGATCCAACACACAACCCAGGCATGTGCTCTGACCTGAAATCAAACTCACAACCTTTCAATTACAGGATGATGCTCCAGCTAACTGAACCACACCAGCCAGGGCTAGAAAATATTTTGAAAACATTCTCCTAGTGTCTCTGAATAATGTTGGACAAAATGTAACCTTAAAAATTTACCCAAATGTTCATGTTTACACCATTTATATAACTGTCAGAACTTCCATCTTGTGGATATACAGTGTTAAGACAGCAGGAAGATGAGGTGGAACTATAAGCACTGCCTATTGCAACCATGTTACCATCAAATGTTTTAAGGGGTAGACAAATGCCACTCCTGAGGTAATGTCCTACAACATTAGGTTGCTACTTAAGTTTCAGGACAAACAGAAAAAGTTTGGCTTCCCTTCAAGGAGCTGTTTATACTGTAGATCAATAATTATAAAGGAAAGGGAGAACTGGAAGAAGTCTCAAAACTACTATCCTCCTATCTGTCTGTCTCTCTCTGTCAAGTTCAAGCCCTTTATTTCAGAGATGAGGAGATTAGGGCTCAGTGCACTAAAAAGAGTTGTTCCATATCAATGAGCTAATTAATAGCAGGGCTTAGGCTGAACTCTCATGAGCATCCTACCTGTAGTTAGTGCTCAATAAAAATGTACTGAACCAAAATCCCTCCTCAGCCTAGTATTGTACCCTCCATGATATACATAGAGATATAGATGAATGATTCTTAACTACTTCACATGAGGTTACAAGGAACAATGCTAACATTTTGAGTCAGTTAGAAAATAAAAGTACTGACAATCATTCTGAAAAGTTTAATGAAGTTTAACTTATTTGGGGGACATGTAATAAAATCTTTATTAAAACAGCGTGAAACCTAAAATCTAATGAAACTACAGGCAGCTATTTTTAAAATCATGAATGATAAACAGGTTATAATAGAAATATAAGTCATTTGACTGTATTTCATATTATTAGATAAGTCAAGAATAACTTCATACAACTACATCAGGAAATTATCTTCCCCATTCATTCCTCTCATTAAATTTAAAAACATTTTAGAAAAGTAACTGGAGTAATGCACTGTCTGATTAGTTGGGCTCTAAAAATGTTGGCACATTTTAATGATGGCCAAAGGAGGTCACTGGGTAAATTGTTTTGCAATTAAATTTACCCACTGGTTTCTAAATCTAGATGCTCACTACAATCACTTGCAAAGTTCCTTAAAAAATACAAATCCTCAGGCCCCACCCCTAACTTACTGAATCATGATTTATCAGCTTCACACAGTATATATTTTCCAAAGATTCTTTTTTAAAATTTAAGTATAGTTGGTATACACATAGATTGGTTACATTAGTTTCAGGTATATAATATAGTGATTCTACATTTTTATACCTTACAATGTAATCATCCACTAGTAATCATCTGTCATTGTGTAAATTTATCACAATATTATTAAGTAGATTCCCCTTCCCCTTTTTACTCACCCCCTACACCCCTCCCCTCTGGCAACCATCCCTTTGCTCTCTGTTCCTATGAGTCTGTTTGGTTTTAACTCTGTTTGTTTACAGTATTTGTCCTCCTCTGTCTGACTTATTTCACTTAACATAATACCGTCTAGGTCCATCCATGTTGTTACAAATGGCAAGGTTCCATTCTTTTTTTATTGCTATGTAATATTCCAGTGTGTGCATGTGTGTGTATTCAGCACATTAAGCATTCTATGGGAGATTTTGATGCAGTCAGTTCTGGAAACTGTTGCTGTAGTCGATAACATATTAAGACTTCTAAAGGTTTTGTCCTATAAAAACTTTTGAGAAGTTCAGTCACTATGTGGAATCATAACCAAATGTGTACACCTGGGCTGGTATTTACTTTACTATTAATAAGGAAGGAGAAGCAGGAAATCCAAAAGAAAATGTCAAGCTTAGTGTTGTGTAATGAAAGAAGGTATGCATTAGATACTATTCCTGACTTTGTCATAAACTAGATATGGAGCATTGGTGAAACTGTTTCCCACCACTGGACCCCACAATTTTTCCTCTATCGTGTGAGTAGCTGGACACTAAAACAGTTCCCTTCCTAACAGCATATCTCATGGAAATTCAAATAAACTAATCCATGTGCAAATGTGGTAACTTCTGCAGCTTTTCCTGACTCCCAGGGTCATCCAAGTAACTCTTAAAGCAAGGGCTGTTAGTGGATTTGCTGTTTAATGTTTAAATTAAACGCAAGAAGTACATTGTGTATATATTGGTTCTTGTCAAAAGCTAATGAGAGATTTAAGGCTACCATAAACAGGGGAAGCCCAGAAATTCCCAGGGGTAGTCCTTCAAAAGTCAAATGACTGTTTCCAGGTGAGATTTTATTTGAACAAATAACTCCAAGGCAAAACAAAACAAAGCAAAAATACAACAATGCACAGAGAGAAAGGGAGAAAGAAAAATCCATTGTCTTTAAATTCTTTTATACTAGGAAGTTCTTGAGAAAAGAAAATATCAGAACTGTGTCCTAAATAATCTAGCTAATTCTCCTAATAAAAGGAGAATACTTTTATGTACATAAGTTGAAACAGGTTGAAACACATATGCACGGATTTGCTTTTCAGAAAAAGTGCATGTCAGAGAAACTTGATAAAGGAATAATGGTCTTGCAAGGTTATTGAAACTGGGTCTCTAACAGTTTTTTTCACAGGTAATGTCTTCTATAATTTTTCTTCATCCATCTTACAAAGAAACCCTAAACCCTCAATCACTGTAAAATAAAAACAAATATGTAAAACTAAATTAATATATGCTTATGAACAAGGGCTGTGTCAAGGGAGCTGTAGCAAAATCTGAAAAGGTTGATTTATTAGGATTTTGAGAATACTGGTGAATTATTGTTTTTCATAATGCTATTATATTGTTAGTACAACAAGCACAATATAAAGCTAACCTGTTACATATGTTTCAGAAGTAAATTCTTTTTTCCATTGTATTATTATTGTTTTTAATTTATTTAATTATTGTTCAAGTACAGTTTTCTGTCTTTTACTCCCATCCCAGCCCACCCCTCAGTGCTCCCCACCTCCCTCCCATTTCTACCCCCCTTAGTTATTGTCCATGTGTCCTTTATATTTGTTCCTCCAAATCCTTCCCCTTTTCCCCTGAAATTCTCTCCCCTCTCCCCTCTCCCCTCTGGTCCCTGTCAGCCTGTTCTGTATTTCGGTGTCTTTGGTTATATTTTGCTTGCTTGTTTGTCTTATTGTTTAGGTTCCTGTTAAAGGTAAGATCAAATGGTATTTGTCTTTCACCGCCTGGCTTACTTGAAGTAAATTCTTACCTTTCATCTTTACAGAGATTTGCTAGTTGGACAGCTTTTCGAGCAAGAATGAAACTGGAGAGAGAAGTTACATTTCAACAATTAGGTGACAATAGTTTATCTTAAGAGCTCCCTTTTTGGAAGTGCTCTTGCCTCCATGAACTCAGCATTAATGAAATCTCCCACACCCTCCCAATATTTCCCTCTGGTAGAATAAATGCCATGCTGTCTTTCATCTGCTTCTGTATCTAAAACCACTGCTAGGCTTTGCACTCCTAAATGACAGGTGGCATCCTACTCAATATTTTACCCCCAAAGTTTGGTACAGTTCTTGGCATACAGTGGGAAATCAAATGTCAGAAAAATTGGCATTGCATGAAATGATTATCCTGGTAATGACTATTGCTTTCTGCCAAATACTTGATAAAAGCTGGAAAAACAAATATAAATACATGTCTGTAGTGGATGCCATGGTGGGACACCCAGAGCATTCATTGCCCTCAGCTCACACAGCTGAACCCTTCTCCAGCAATTTTATTCTGCAGCAGAGAACTGCCTGACTCAAAATCCCCTGCCTCTCCCCAGCATGACTAGCTGAGGAGTGCAGGATATCTCTCAAGGATCACCCAGCTCCAGAGCTTGCTGTAGGATGGCTTAGGCCTGCCTTCACTGGATCAGCACTAGAAACCAATCCCTTCTCCTGTCTGATCCTGATTCCTTCCTCATAGGCAGTGATCCTAGAGCACTTGCCAATGAACCTTCTACGCACAAATCTCTATCTCCAAGTTGGCTTCCCAGGAAACTTGCTTAGCACATTCACAAAATTCAGTAATTGAGTAAAATTCAGTTATAATCTGTCTGCTTCCTTTTAATCAAATAGATTCTATTTATTACACTGACATTACTAATAACTTGGATATTTTAAAGAATTGAATTGTGACAAGAAGTCCTTATATTATAATATTACTAGAAAATCATTTTTTTCAAAACTCTAAATGAGCTAAGGGACAATGAAGTTATTTCTCCATTAAAAAAAGTTTAGAAATTGCATTTCTTTTGTTATAGCCACAAAAGACAAGCAGATCTGCACTGAAAATTCATGGACTAAAAGCAGGTATTTTGTCCTCTCTCATACCCCCAAATTAAACTGTTTCTCAATTTTATTTAGAAGTTCCTTTAGAGCTGTTGAGATCATTTCAGGAAGCAAAGGCATAAAAACGTATTTGTGTTAATATAGAGAATAGTATTTCAGAGGAAGTCATACTTTATAGGAGATAGTCATAATTTTGCTTGATTTGATATCATATGTTATGGCTTGCTAGTAATTTTAGTTAAATTTTAGGTTTATGCAAAATCTATCATTTTAAATTTATGTGATTATTTCGATGGAAATCACCAATATCTGATGAAAGATTAAATCATTTAGCTGAAAACCTTTCCAGATATTGGGTACTTTTTATAATTCCTTTTCTAAAGGGCTGTTAGTGTTGGCTATTTTTGTTGAACTTAAAGTCAAGAATAAAATAAGGTCTTTGATCTACTTCTATATGGACAACTATCCTTTAAGTTTCTTTGCTGTTTTATTGAGGAAATCAAACATGCTGGCTTTGGGGTGGGAACATTTCACAGCTCTAAAGTACAAGTTCCTTTCTAATTTCCAGAAGGCACTAATTATCACAAACAGTATTGGGCAATTAATATTCCTATCTTCAAAGCTTTCCCTGCCCAGAGCAAAGAGCAGGGTGGAGTTAATATAGTTTCAAGGGAAGAACAGAGTAGGGGCAATTGTCCAGATAAATCTTTTTGTAAACTGCTTAAATAACCCCATTACCATCTGGAAGTCTTCTGCCATGCACATCCTTGTTAGCACAGCTGAAGAAAGCCCAGAAGGGCAGATGCTACAATATCTAACTCCCAGGGTAAGAGAATATCAATGTTCTTCCATTCACAGGTGGACTAATGTTGATTGAGTCTCCTAAAATCTCTACTTCAACCAACTGCTTTTTTTTGGCATGTAGAAGGTGATGCCAAACTGCACAAACAATCTGTATCCTTTCTTCCCCAGAGTGGTCAGAGATGAAGAGCATGTATTGTCACTATGGTCATTATGATGTGAGCTTCTGCCATTTCCAGGGGAGTTAATGCTGTTTCTTATATGTTATAGCCAGAACAGTGGTTACAAAATGGTTTGTTAGCTATCTGGTAGCACATCCTGTCTTCTAAGTCCCTTGAGTCATGGGTCTGTTCCTCTTGATTTTGTAATTTCCCTTTAACAATGCAATACACATGAGCTCAATTCTCCCATGGGGTGAAGAAGAAAATCACAGGTCCCTAAAAATCACTTGACTGCTATATAAGCTGTGCTCTTTTGTTATCATTGGTAGACCAAACAGTTCTTTTGTTTGTACAGCTATGAGGACCACTAAAATACATGGCAAATTGGAGGCTGTGGCACTCCTTAGCAATCTGCAGGAGCCTCCCTTCCCTCTCTGGTTGCCTAGTACTCAAAGGGCAGGACAGCTGTGTGTGGGATTCAGAAGAGAGGGGAAGAGCTCTCCTCTTCAAGACACAGAACGTCTCCCTGGACCATCTCTGGTGAAGGATAGCTATAGGTTGATCTGCTAGAAAAAGTGACATTGGCATCAGGACTGGCACTGCTCCAAACTGTACTTCCTAATTAGTCATGCATCTTATATCCCAGGGAAACAATGAACAAATTAACATTTGCTATGTAGCAATGTTTGGAATGGAGAAGAGGTTAAATCCCAGAAACCGTAGCTTTGGAAGATTTTACAGTTTATCTTTGGAAGATAAAACAGTTTTTGTTCCAGAATGGTTGTGGACATTCTGCCTCTAAGTAGGGTTGTCTACCATACCACCTGGTTAATGTTGCCTTTTTTTTTTTGCTGTGATATATATATGTTTTATGGAGGAAAGAAATATATGGGAACAAGTTCAAATGGTGTCAATTTTAGTAAAGCTTCCCAATGTTCTTGTGCTATGTATAAAACATTAATATTTTAATACATGGAAACATAATATATTTCTGTAGGGTTATTTATCATTGCTTGAACTTGATTTCAAAGCAATATGCTCTGACAATATTCACACAAATACACCAACACCATTTGGAAAATGCAGAATACCCAACTCAAACTTACCCCATGATAGCGGGCAGAGATCCATCTGGTTTGCTGTCATCTAGGGTTATCGAAATTGGAGCCTCTTCATCTTGGATGATCATACAACCACAGTAGTCTTAACCAGAAGAAAATCAATAGGATATTGAGACTTGACCTCATCAGAGATTTAGGGGAAATTTACATATATATATATATATATATATATATATATACATATATATTTATATAAAAATCATACATATTTATATATAATATATTTGTAAAAAATATATATATATCATTTTGCTAAGAGAAAGGTAAAGCTTAAATTATTGCTCTTTGCTCCCACTTTCTAGAAGCTATTTCCTATCAAATACACACACTTGACTATACAAAAATTTTCACCCAGACACATGGAAAATGACCCATCTTGATGATCTTTACATAATGATCATATATAAAAAATGCATAATTAGAATTTTATGATGATCTTGGAGCCCTGGAATACATAGGGAAGAAGAGGGCTGTGTTAGAGGGAATCACCCCTATGAAATCACAGAAGAGGTGGCAGGAAGTGATCCTGTGAGTATGAGCAGAAGGCTTATTAACAATAGCTACCATATCTGCCCTGACCCTGCCTCATTTAATCCTCATGATAACCTGACAGTAGGTTTCATTGTTACCATTTTACACAAGGAGACTAACGCTGAGAGAGGTGAAGCATCACACCACAGGCCACACAGCTAGTAAACAAGTGAAGCCCAGGAAAAAAGTGACTTCAAAGCAGTACTCTTTCCGTGGTGCCCCTTTGTCTCACTCAGCTCATGAAAATAAGTGGGAGAACATATGCCAGGAGCCAGAGTAATGGTACCCTGCAACTAGTGGTATCTCTTACTTCCCTTTCACAGCCAGCAAGTGTTCTTAGGGTGATTTTGTGTTATGAGGGGCTATGAGGAAATGAACAGACTAAGATTTCTGTACCTTTCTCTACCAATTTGAAAGCACTTACCATTTTTATGTCCAGTATCTAGTATAATGTTCCCCAAAAAGAGCAGTTCCTTCTCTTAACACAATTTAAACATTAATAAATGTAACCTACCCTTCTTCTTCCAAAAGGCTTCCTTGTAATACATCATACACTTAATGATAGCTCCCATTGGAAGACGTTGAACTAACTGGTTTCTCTCAGGTGGCAGCTCTGGAGTAAAGTGAATCTTGGCTGTCAGAGTTGGAGGGATGGCACTAATAACATATTTGCACTAAAAGACATGAATACAAAATTCCACCTCAGGCATGAGTCAGAGTGTTTGCAGGGGGTGTAAAACATGATATTTACCATTTTGAATGGCACTGAGCAGAAAGAGTATACAAAATGAGGCTAGAGTGAGGTAAAAACAATAAGGTAGGTCAGCCAAGACTGGTTATTTGGAAGACTGAGTTGGAAACATGCCAGTATTAATTATGCCACTGCTTGGATTATATTTGGTTAGAAGCTACAGGAAATACAAGCTCTATTTAATATATGATCCTTTTGACTAAACTGAATTACCTCATAAACTTCATGATTCAGCGTCTGTACAATGATGTTGTCACCTGACTGGTCAATGCTAGTAACAGGACGCATCAGCTTCACTTTGTTCCCAAGAAGGCTCATTATCTTTTCACTCACTTGAGCAGATCCACCTACAAACTTCCGTTCCTACAGGAGAAGGCAGGCAAGAAACATCACAGAAGCCAAAAAAAGGACTATCATATTTGCCACTGATTAGAAAACCTCCAGAAAGTCAGAGGCCATACCATTACTCTTTGTATACTTAACCATTGGACGAACTCATTAGGTCAGAGGCAAAGTCTACTGGAAGACCTTGATTATCATGTTCTGCAGTTTCTGACAATAAAAAGCAGTTACTAATTTATAAAGTCACAGAATTAAAAGAAATGTGCCCTTATACTGGTCTGTTCACTGAATGCAAATATCAGCAAGCCTCTGGGCTTCAAATGCCCGAATGCAGTGCATGGAGGAAATCCAGAGAAAGTGCAGGTGCTTCTCCCAAAGGATGTGGTTTATTTTTTTAATTAATAATATTTTTAGTTTTATTGAAATGGGGATGCAGTTCATAACTCATCTTGGTTTCTTAAAGCCTCAGCCAAGAGCTGCCTAGGCAGGTTAAAATGTTCTCTAAGAGAACAGGTTCAGAGTACTCTTATAAAGCATCTGGTCATCACCCAATGATGTTCTAAGAATCTAAATCTCAGATATTGAGTAACCTTTTGCAAAAATGTCTTCAAGGGGCATTCAGTGTGGGGGAAGAAGGGTGAAACCTAAACACCTGCCTGTTCTTTCAGACATTGTTAAATAGTTCACTTGAGCAGCCCTATAAAACCATGAGTGCTGTTCCCCACTGTGATCTGCTATAGTCACCATGGAAATGGTTCCAGCTTAATCTAAGAAGATAAGTCCTTAATACAACACATTTTGTAAGAACCAGGGGAATATATCTAATCTGTTGTAGAAGATTCTTTGAATGGTTACAAATACATTTAGATAGACTGAGGCACAGCCCAACATTTGACAATTAGGTACGACAGTCATGCTCCTCTACAAAACCTTGCATGAGCAGCCACACAGTGGTTTTTATGCTTTTCATAACTGGCTATTGTTCTAATGACACCATTGAAGTTCTTTATAAAAATATACCCATAGTAATTCAGACTTAAATTCATGTTCTGTTTTTCCTCAAGAAACTGGGACAATTTAATTTATAATTTGACCTCTGTTTTCCAAGGCTTACTTTCAATTTTAGTATAGTGGAAATGGACTATTTCTACTTGTTCATCTTGGAACTATTTCATCTTGCTCACTGGCTACCCCTCTATGTTTAGTATTGGTTGAATTAAATTATTAAAGAATAAATCTAAGTTCTTTATAAAGACATTGTGATAATTGTTTGAGAGTCATAATATGAACTGTGCTTTCCAAAAGTCCACATAGAGTTTGGCTAGAAGTATCTTGACTCCTCTGAATGAGTCAAGATACCCTGGAAAGTAAAATACAGGTTTAAAGGAATAATGTGTTATTTCTACCTATATGTAAAGATATAAAAAATGCAACTGTCCTGCATTAGATAAAAATAAGGGTCAATTGACAATAACTCTTGGGGCCATAGAGCAACTTGGGGAATTCTGGAGATCTCCTAAGAAGAAAAATAATTCACTTAGTGGATAAGGACTCTATACTTTGCACTATGGAACACAGCAAAATTAGATGTAAACTATTCCTAATTAAACCTCATCCCATTGAGGCCTAATATTCCTAGGAAATAGAGACCCATCTTCTTTGGCTAAGGGCGAGCCTTGAAATAATCTCAGAAGCTAAAAAATTGGGGAATTAGGAGTCTGGTCTCATCAATGGTTTGCTGTGTGTCCATACAATAAGCTAAATGAGTCCATAACAGAAGTGGTATGGAACCAAATTCTAGTTAGCAGCAAAAATTTAGAATCTGAAATATAGAATTTACTAATGAAAGAGTTGCCATATATTATAATAAAAATTAGAAGAAAGAATAGTCACGTCCATTTTATAATAGTTAACATAAAAGAATAACTGAGACACAGAATAGGACAAAAAAAGCCTTATGTCTGAAGCAGAGGTGACTTTGAACACAATAATTTTACAAGTACAACAATCCTCTCCTTATCTGTGTGCACTATGTTCCAAGACCTACAATGGATGTCTGAAACCATGGAGAGAATCAAACCTTATGTATGCTATATAGATAGATATAATTTACAGCTTCTCTTTGGCATATCTGAAATGCCAGCATCACTACTCTTGCACTTTGGGGCCATTATTAAGTAAAATAAGGGATGCTTGAACATAAGCATTGTGATACCATGACAGCTGACATGGTTACTAAGTGATCGACAAGCAGGGAGTATCTATGGTATGGAAACAGTAGACAAAGAGATAATTCATGTCTCGGATAGGACACACTGGGAGGGCATGAGATTTCATCTCACATCTCAGAGTGTTGTACAATTTAAACTTATGACTTGGTTATTTCTGAAATTTTCCATGTAATATTTTCAGACTGCAACTGACCAAAGATAACTAAAACTTTTGACAGATGAACCATGGATGTGGAGGGGGGCAACTGTAATAGATATTTTTGGAAATTAGTTATTTCAGCAATTTAGCTTCACTTTACATAAGTAGCCTAATTTTACCTACCTTCAAAAGGAAATAACTGAATTCCCAAAACCTACATAATTCAAAATGAAACATTCTTTAGCTGTAAACTTACTTTTCAGGAATGAGAAATGGAAATGAGAACTTTTGTTTTCAGAAAAGTGTTTTGAGATCATTTCAAGCTGCTAATTATTCATGTTTCAAAATGTAAAAGCAATTATTGAGATAGTGATCTGGGGGTAGGGGCAAAAATCTCAAATAAAGTTATATTTGCAAATGAACAGTTCATACCTGGCCCCCATTGGTAACAGAGAATATCCTAGTGGTGCCACCACACTGCTTCACATACCACAAGAACCACAGGGCAGATACCTCATGCGGCTCAGAGGTCACATTGATGTTCACAAAGAGAGATGCAAACTGCTTAGCTGTCCTGGTCACAGAATAAGAGTAGATGTCAGAGGCAAATACATATATGCTTCACTGGACATCATGTTTTTAAAACACAATTTAATGTGGTTAGAAAATATTTCTGTGGCTTTTGAAAAAAACCCTCATGAACTCAATTTCTGAAGGAAGGCATATTTTAACTCTTTGGAAAAATTAACTTTTCCCTTGCTTTTAGGAAGTTATGGGTCAGCTTCAAATATGCTAATCCCAGTATAGTCTAAAGAATCAATATGCTTCTCAGGGATAATTAAGGATATATGTTCTCACATATTTGAATAACCCTCCTCTACTTTCCACCTCTGCTGCCCCCAACGTAGTCCAGGATAACCACTGACTATCAACTGGGTTATAGTCATGGCTGCTTATGGTTAGCCCTACCTGGTCATCTTATATTCCCTCTTGATGCTTCTCCAAATTATAGCCAATGAAGTCTTTAAATAGCTCAAAAGAAAACAAAACAAAAAAACTCCACTCCACTTAAAACTTTTCAATGGTCTTCATGGAAAAAGGCAAAAATCTCAAATATGGCCAATTAATATTGCACCATCAGCAAATCAACCAGTTCTCCAATCTGTCATTACATCACTTTCTCAGGATCTCTTTATGGCCCAGGAATACTGTCCACACTTTGCTAAAACATGCCAATCTTCCAACCTTGTGGCCTTTATAAAAGCTGTTTGTTGCTCTCTCCACCTTGAAAATAACTTTTCCAAAATATCCACCCTTCATAATGCCCTCTGTTCTCTGTGGCTTATTCCTGGAATATGCCACCCATCAGACCGTTTATCCTTCAGGTCTGCATCCATCCATAGTACATCATTATTGGAAGATGCCATCCCCTCACAACATCAAGGTATCCCCTACCATACCCCAAATACTGTAGTATAACCCTGGAAGATACCACCTACAAACATCATTCAACTTTTCTGTCTCCCCCAATCTACTGTGAATCATTTTTTAAAGATACCACCCTTCCACATCATCTATCCTTCCTGTATTCCTCATGCACTATGACTCATTCCTGAAAGATACCATGTACACATGTTGTCTACTCCCCATTCAATGTGGCTCATTCTTGGAGGACACCATCCAATCACACAGTTCATTCTTCTTGTCTCCATATCAATTGGCCCATGACTGAAAGATACCATTCTCCCACACCATCTATTGCTCTTCTCTTACCCCATCTACTGTGGCTCATTGCTACAAATACCATCTAAACACATATTCCATTTCCTATGTCTTCCCCAACAATTATGGCTCATTCATGGAAGATACCTAGTCCCCAATACCATCCACCTCTCCTGCCACCCTGATTCACTGTGACTTATTCCTGGAAGATACCATCCCCCATGACATCCAATCTTCCCTGTCTTTCCCCTACCCTATCCACTATCTCATTCCTGGAAGATACCCAATTCCCCATACCACCCATCTTTACTTCCCATCCCATCCACTCTGGCTTATTCTTGGAAGACACCATCCCCCACCCCTCAACAGAATCCCGCCTTCCTGTATACCCCCATTAAATGTTGTTTATTCCTGGAAAATACCATCCCACTACATCATATATCCTTCCTGTCTCCCCTCACAGTCACTAAGCATTCCCAGATTACACCACTCCCTCATATAACCTGTCTTTTTGTACTTCCCCATCCACTGTGGCTCATTCCTGGAAGATACCATTTCCTTCACCATCTTCCTTTCCTTTCATCCCATCCTCTGTTGCTTGTTTGGGGAGGATACCAATACCACCCCCCACACCATCCAGTCTTCCAGACTCTCCCACTCCCACCTACTGTGGCTCCTTCCTGGAAGATACCATTCCCTTTACCATCTAGCCTCCCTGTTTCCCCATCCACTGTGGCATACTCCTGGAAGATACCCTATCTCCACACCATACGGTTATTCTGTCTCTCAGCCCCATCCACTGTGACTCATTGCAGACAGATACTATTCCTTCATTCCTGGAAGATACTCCTCTTTCACTCCATCCAATCTCCCTGTATGTCTCACACCATTCATTACCTCATTCTTGGAGTATATTATCTGCACATATCATCCATCTTTCCTGCCCCCCCCCATCAACTGAGGAAGATATCATTTAACTAACCCATCCATCCTTACTGTCTCTCCTCATGTACTTCGGTTCATTCTTGAATGCTACTACCCTCCCACAACATTCATCCTTAGCCATCTACTCCTATCTATTGTGGCTCATCCCCTTACATCATCATCTCTTTGTCTTGCTCCATCCCCCATGGCTCATTCCTGGAAGATACCATCCTCCCATATCACCCATCATTTCTGCCTCCATCCATGCACTGTGGCTCTGTTTTAGAAGATACCAACCCCCCACAGTATCCACCCTTCTTGTCTTTCTCCTAAAATATGGCATCCCACTGCACCACCCATCTTTTCTGTCTCCTAGCCATTCCTGCAATATACAATTCCTCATACCATCCACTCTTCCTATCTCCCCCCAATAACTTGCTCATTATTGGAAGACATCCAAACACACCAGCCATCTTTCATGTCTCCCTCCATCCACTATGGTTCATTCCTAAAATATACCATCTGAATACCGTATCCACATTTCTTGTTTTCCCAATCCACTGTCACTCATTCTGGAAACATACTGTCTTCTTACACTATACATCTTTGCTCTCTCTTTATTCATTATGGAACATTTCTGAATGATACCATGCCCCAGCACCTTCTACCCTTCCTTGTTTCCTCCCATCCTCTGTGGTTTATTTTTGGTTGATGCTTCAACTTTTTTGTTTCTGTTTAAAGATTGCTTCATTAAAGAATATCTCCTTTATTCTTTGACATTTCAAATTCACTGTTACAGTCACTCTCCTAGCATCATGTAATTTTGTCAATTATGCCAGTCTCCTGCTAGGAGAATGTAAACTCCATAAGAGTAGAGGACTTGTTTAACAAATTCACCACCATTCCTCAGAAAGCACTGCTGGGTGCAGTGCTTTCACATAGGAGCCCCAAATGGTCACTGAATAATCTGTAAGTAACTCAGCTAATACACAAATTCTCACTGAAAACATTGTTTATATTTTTGTTAAAATATACCAGTATCCCTCCAGTTTCATATTTTTATATCTATATGAAATTACTTTACTTTCCAAATTGCTTCTATATCTGACTGCTATATAATCTGAAAACATAATCACTTGCAAATCACTTGTCTTTTATTGCAAATCACAAAACTATTTCATTAAAAAATGTTCTACTTCATTCACCTACTTTTCCTCTTAAGCTTTAAGTTCATTTTATGTTCAAACATGCTCTGAAATCTCTAAATGTCCTTAATGTTGCTACTGACTGAAAGATCATTAGATTTCCTCTTAACTCTTTTCCTATAATTTAGAAGGAAAAATGCTGCAGTTCAAGCTAGGATAGAAATAATCAGAATTGAAAATAAAAAGTAATTTTTAAATAGTCAAGATTACTGTGTCCAACAGATCTTTTCGATGAGGTCTTTCATCGTAATTCTGTCCCATTCATGTGCATGGGGAGCATTCCATGGCGCATCAGCTGGAATCTGCAGAGAAAAAAGGGCTCATATCCAGGTGTGATGGTTACTGTCCACTGCCCTGCCAAGATGCCCTAAGAAGAACCTCTGAAAACTGTTTTTTCCATCCATGTTGGAATGTGTGATTGGCATACAATTCAATGCACAGCTCTTTGGATTCTATGTCGTAATGCTGTTGCTAGAATAACTATGTTGCTAGAAAAATAATAATAATGGAAATATATAAATGCATGTATAAATTTGTAATACATTAATATGTAGTATAAACATATAAATTAAGAAATTTTGATAATAATTGTAATTACTATTATTGAAAGTTAACACCCATTTTAAGTCCCCAATTTAAGTTTCGGAGTGATGTTACAGAGCCTGAGACTAAGTAAAAAAAAAAAAAACTTGAGGAAACAAATCTGTCTTTCCTTTACTACTAAAGTGGCATCATATAAGTAGGATACCTAGCAAACATATGTCACATAGATTCTCAGTGGCAGAGTGTGCAAAGTACACAGGCACACTCTGCCACTGAGAATGATGTGGGTTTGAATCCTGGTTCCCTTGCTATGTTGTCTTGGGGATATCACAGAACCCCTTGGCACTCATTTTCCTCACTTGTAAAGTGGAAATACTGCAAACTTTTCAGAGTTGTTGAGTACATTGGAAATGATATGCATCATTATCCAGAGCCATGCTCCCTGCACTGTAGAAGGGTATTAAACAGCTGCTATTGTTACTACAGGAACAGGTCATGTGCAAACTGAACACACACACTTTACCTCTTTTCCCATGTTATCCATTGTCCGCCACAAGTTGTTGTAGTCCAGATATGCAATTGGGTTCCATACCGGAGGGAATGCACCCCGAAATGGGTAAGTTTTCCCCTGTAACATAAAAACAAAGGATAATACCTTAAACGAGGATAGCATTTTAAAAACTCAAAACCAACCAATGTATGAGCCATTTTCAAAGTAACAGAATCCTCTACTGAAGGGATGTCAAACTTATTTTCACCAGGGGCCACATCAGCCTTGTATTTGCCTTCAAAAGGCCGAGTGTAATTTTAGGACTGTATACATGTAATTACTCCTTAACAGTAAAGAGACAGCTCGGCACTGCCACCAGGTAGAAACAATGTGCTGGGCCTGATAAAACAAGGTGAAGGGCTTCTTTCAGCTGTGGGCCTTGTGTTTGCTATCTGTGTTCTACTATGTAAAAACTAGCAGGCCTAAGTAGTTTTTAAGGCCTTATTTACTAATTGAATTTCTTTTTCTTTAAACACAAAACATGTTGTGAGTTTTAATAAGGTCATAATACCTACTAATATAATTTAGCATGAGATTTAGATTTTTTATCAAATAAAAACATTAGAGCCCTAGCTGGAATGGCTAAGTGGATTGAGCACTGGCCAGTGAACCAAAGGGTCACTGGTTCAATTCCCAGTTGGGGCACACACCTGGGTTGCCAGCCACATTCCCCAGTAGGGGTTCACGACAGGCAACCACACATTGATGTTTCTCTCCCTCCCTTCCACTCTATCTAAAAATTAATTAATTAATAAAAAAATAAAAGCAGTATATATTTGCAGACAGCCTACTGTGTGCACTGTACAACATTGACAACTGTGTTGAATTTTTCAAAAGGGGCTAAAAGAAAACTCCTGACCATCAAGGCATGGACATAAGATGTAAAAGTATTTGCATTTATGTGTGCACACTTGCAAGCTTGTGCACATATACTCCAACTAAGTAAAAATATACACAGGCAGTAAGTGACAGACAAATTTTCTCCTCAACAGTAACAAATTCAAATAAGCTTGGCTGAAAATATGATCCAATTTCTTATCGGAAAATACTATGTTGTAGTGCTGTAATACTTTTTGGGACTCCAAAATCTTTATCATTATCACCACTATTCTCACTAACATTTATTAAGATCTTTCTCCATGCCTGGCACTGGCCTAAGCTCTTTATATGTTTTATCTTATGTAATGTTTACCCCAACCCTGAGAGGCAAGCCCTATTAAAATTCCCATTTTATAAATGAGGAAATTAAAGCCCAAGGATATTAGCTTAGGAAATAGAAGAATAGAAATTTCCTGTTCCCAAAGCAGTTGCTCACAAACATTAAATTTTCTGGCCTCCTATATGGTTGATGAAATGTTGAGATAGGCTTGTTCTAAAGACATCTTATACTTCCCAACTTTTAAAATAGAGAGAACTTTGAAATGTAAAATTTATAAACCTTCCACTCATATTGTTTATAATTCTAAAGAGTAAAACTGGAGTCTAAAAAGCTCTGAGGTATAAGATGACTGCTCAGCAAACAGGGTCAACTTTGGAAAATGCCAAAGCATGTTCTGAGAGAAATGGGCAGAGACATTTTATCTATAACACAAAAAGTAGCTATTAAAAGGGGAAAGAATGAGGTTAAGTAATAGCTCACAGGTAGCATTTACAACAGCTGGTTCTTGTTATAATTCTTCCCTTAATTAAAAGGGGGGCGAAATCTGCATTTTTCTCTATGAGTTTATACTCAAGTCAATAGTCTCATAAAACACTGATTTTGCTTTGAAAAAATATTTTTAAAAAATAAATATGCACAATTATCAGGGAGCATTAAGAAAAGTATTATAAACATAACTCAAAAAATATGCTCCACATTCCTAACAAAGTTCTTCTCAGGACAAGGCCAACCACAGTAAGATTTCATGTAAGGTCCTATGGACCCCATAATCCAAGCCTTGTTAAACAGAGATGGTAGGAGAACTGAAGAGTCCAGTGAGAGAAAATGTCTAGCTTGGCAATCTTTATAGGAATGGGAGCCATGGAATATTCTTAGAAGATTATAAAGACCCACCATGGCATCAATCTTTATCCTGTTGAGAAAAGCACCAAGTTGATAAAGGGATTTTAGTTATTACTCTTAGCATTTTCTAGCTTCTCTGCTCTTATTCCACAGAAAACCTAAATTTGCTAAAGAAATGCATATACTATGTGAAAGTAGTCACTTACATGTCACTTTTTCCTTTCTCACAAGCCCCTGAGAGGCTTATTTCTTCCATACCCTGCTTCTAAACTAGATAATTGTTGAGACTACGTTTTGCATGTGTGAATCCCAAAAGTTGTGCAGTGGAATCTAAAGAACTTGATGCATGTGGACATAAACTAAAGGGGGGGAATGGTAGGGGAAGGGGTTTGCAGGATGGAGGGGAATGAAGGGGGGAAATAGGACAACAGTAATGGACTAATCAATATAATATATTTTAAAAAATAGTGCAGTGGGAGGGCCTGGTAATGTCTGTTAGATGAGAACTGCCTGCTAACCAGATCTCGTCAGTCTCTTAAATGTAATGTTATAGTTTTCTCACAAAGGTATCAGCAGTTTCTCAATACCAAACCACTTAGCAGCAGAAAGTGAAAAAGTGACTGAAAGCTGGCCAAGAGCTGACCATGTGACATGGTTCCCTGTTGGACCACTCCCCCACATACAGTCCCACAACACAGCTAAGTGGGTTGCCCTGCCCCAGTGAATACCTAAGGCTCTGCCCCTTACTACATAACAGACATGCCAAAACAAACAAAAAATATGGCCCAAATGAAACAACAGATCAAAGATTCAAAAAAATACAACTATGTGATAAAGAGATACCCAAAGAGATACCCAACTATCAGACGCACAGTTCAAAACACTGGTAGTCAGGATACTCACAGAAATAGTTGAGTATGGTCACAAAATAGAGGAAAAAGTGAAGGCTATGAAAAGTGAAATAAAGGAAAATGTACAGGGAACCAACAGTGAAGGGAAGGAAACCAGAACTTGAATGATTTGGGACTGCGGGAAGAAATAAACATTCAACTGGAACAGAATGAAGAAACAAATATTCAAAAAATGGGGAGAAGCTTAGGAACCTCTAAGACAACTTTAAACATTCCAATGTCCAAATCATAGGGGTGCCAGAAGGAAAAGAGGAAGAGCAAGAAATTAAAAACTTATTTCAACAAATAATAAAGGAAAACTTCCCCAATCTGACAAAGGAGGTAGACTTCCAGGAAGTCCAGGAAGCTCAGAAAGTTCCAAAGAAGTTGGCCCCAAAGAAGCTCACACCAAGGCACATCATAATTAAATAACCCAAGATTAAAGGTAAGGATAGAATCTTAAAAGCAGCACGAGAAAAGGTGGCAGTTATCTACAAAGGAGCACCGATAAGACTATTAGCTGATTTCTCAAAAGAAACTTTACAGGCAAGAAGGGGCTGGATCCTAACAACCCTGAAACACCAATCCCAAAGAACCTATGCACCCCAATGTTCATAGCAGCACAATTTACAATAGCCTAGTGCTGGAAGCAATCTAGGTGCCCATCAATAAATGAATAAATAAAAAAAAAACTGATACATTTACATAATTGAATTCTATTCAGCAGAAAGAAAGAAGGAGCTCCTACCTTTTGTGACAGCATAGATGAAACTGGAAAGCATTATGCTAAATGAAATAAGCCAGGCAGTGAAAGACAAATACCATATGATTTCACCTTTAACAGGAAGCTAAACAACAAAACAAACAAGCAAGAAAAATATAACCAAAGACACTGAAATACAAACAGGCTGACAGTGACCAGAAGGGAGAGGGGAAGGAATTTCAGAGTAAAAGGGGAAGGATTCACAGGAACAAGTATGAAGGACACATGGACAATAACAAGGGGGTTGAAAATATGAGGGAGTTTGGGAGGGCTGAGGGGTTGGCTGGGATGGGGATAAAAGGCAGAAAACTTTACTTGAACAGCAATAAATAAAATAAAATAAAATTAAATTAAATTAAAATAAATAAAAAAGAAGGGGATGGAAAGAAGTATTCAAAGTTATGAAAAGCAAGGATCTACATCCAAGATGATTCTGACCAGCAAAGCTATCATTTAGAATGGAAGGGGAGATAAAGTGCTTCCAAAATAAAGACAAGTCAAAGGAGTTCATCAGCACCAAGCCCTTTTATTATATGAAATGTTAAAGGGGCTTAGCTAAGAAAAAAGAAGATATAAAATACAAACAGTAAAATGACAAGAAACTCACAACTATCAACAACCTAAAAAAAAATAACACCAGGGACTTCCGCCAAGATGGAGGCATATGTGGAGAAGTCGTGCTTCCTCTCACAACCAAGTTTAGAGACAACTAAATATTAGCAACAGAAAACACAGCCAGAACACAGAAAATTGAACTTTTCGGAAGTCTGATAACAACAAATTCTTTAGCCTGACCGGTAAGAGGGGCGAAACCAGCAGCTGTTGGAGTGGGGTTGCACAGAAAAACTTGGTCGGACGGACTCGGGCTTGCGGAACCCAGGCGCAGGCTTGGACCTAGTAAGCGACTCAGCGAGCGACTTCGGGGAAATAGCGAGGGAGCAGGGCTGTGGGTTGACTGTGGTCACGCTTTTGTGCACAGATGGACAAGCGAGGGAGTGGGCGGTGAGAGTACTGGACTGAGCAGGCGCCACGGTGGGGGCAGCAGCAGAGGGCATCGCCATTTCCCTGCTATGACCCCGCCTCCACAACAGCGTCATAACCCAGTGACCTCAGTGGCCCCACCCTGGTGAACCACCTAAGGCTCTGCTCCTCAGCAAGCAGCGAGAAACAGCAGAGGGGGTTGCCATTTCCCCACTCTGACCACGCCCCCACATATAGCGTCACAACCCAGCGACCTGAGAGTCCAAGGCTCTGCTACTCAAACTTAACAGGCGCGAACAGACCAAAAATGGTCCAAGAAGATCTCAAAGCCCCAGAGCCTATAAATCTAAGCAATGAAGAAATAGCAAAACTCTCAGACTCACAGTTTAAAGCACTGGTGATCAGGATCCTCACAGAACTGGTTGATTATAGCCACACATTAGACAAACATATGAAGGCGAAACTAATTGAAATGAATGGAATTGCACAGGAAACCAATAGCGATGAAAAGGAAACTGGGACTCAGATTAATGGAGTGGACCAGAAAGAAGAAAAAATGACCAAACAGAAAAGGATGTAGAAACAAGAATTCTAAAAAAATGAGGAGAGGATTAGGAACCTCCAGAACATCTTTAAATGGTCCAACATCTGAATTATAGGGGTGCCAGAAGGGGAAGAGGAACAGCTGCGAGTGGAAAACTTTTTTGAACAAATAATAAAGGAGAACTTCCCCAAACTGGTAAAGGAAATAAACTTCCAGGAAATCTAGGAAGTCCAGAGAATCCCAAAGAAGTTGAACCCAAACAGGAACACACCAAGGCACATCATCATTAAGTTACCCAAGATTAAATATAAAGAGAGACTCCTAAAAGAAGGAAGAGGAAAGGAGATAGTCACCTACAAAGGAGTTCCTATCAGACTGTCAGCTGATTTCTCAAAAGAGACCTTACAGGCAAGAAGGGGCTGGAAAGAGGTATTCCAAGTCATGAAATCCAAAGACCTACAACCAAGATTGCTCTATCCAGCAAAACTTTCATTTAGAATGGAAGGACAGATAAAGTGCTTCTCAGATAAGATCAAATTCAAGGAGTTCATCATCACCAAGCCCTTATTATATGAAATGTTAAAGGGACTTATCTAAGAAAAAGAAGTTAAAGAAACATGAACAGTGAAAGGACAACAAACTCACAGTTATTAACAACCACACCTAAAACAAAAGCAAACTGAAAGGACAGCTAGATCAGGAGTGGAAACATAGAAAAGAAGATCTCAAGGAGGGTTAGCAATAGGGGAGTGGGAGGAGAAAGGGAGAGAAGGTACAGAAAATAAGTAGCATAGACAGTATATAGAAAATAGATGGGGGGGCAAGAATAGTATGGGAAATATAGAATCTAAAGAACTTGAGACACATGGTCATAAACTAAAGGGGGGTAATGGTGGGGACGGGGGTGGAGGGTGGAGGGGAATGAAGGGGTGAAATAGAACAACTGTAATGGCATAATCAATAAAAAAATAAATTAAAAAATAACACCAGAACTAAGCAAACAACTAGAACAGGAACAGATTCACAGAAATAGAGATCACATGGAGGGTTACCATTGGAAAGGGTGAGAAGGGAGAATGTTGGAAAAGGTACAGGGAATAAGAAGCATAAATGGTAGGTACAAAATAGACAGGGGGAGGTAAAGAATAGTATAGGAAATGGAGAAACCAAAGAGCTTATATGCATGACCCATGGATATCAACTAAGGTAGGGGAATGATGATGGTAGGTGGAGTGCAGGGCAGAGGGCAATAAAGGGGAGGAAAAAAGGGACAACTTTAATAGCATAATCAGTAAAATATATTAAAATATATAAAAATAAAGATGAAACAATATTTTTAAAATCTTGAACAAAGTCAAGTTTATTTTGTGCCTGTACTCTGAAACCTTCCTACCCTTCCAAGTTGGCTTTTAATCTTTAGAGGAAAATGTCTTTGGTACAGCAGAAATTGTTGATGTCTACTAGAACACAATATCCCTGGAACTGTGCCCAAAATACTTAAGTCCCTTTGAGCTATCACATCTTTGATGTAACATCATTCGTAAAAACAAGAGACTAGTGCCAGATAAGTACAGTTTATGCCTCCTACATCATTCTTTAGTTTTGATCATATAAGATAAGCCAAGTTTATAGTATGCAAGTAGCACTAGCATGTTAAGAGAGTTTCATCTCTCTGTATTTTTATATTTTAGTTAAACAAAAGGAAATGAGTGGTATCAAAGGGTATCAAAGGCCACTGAGGGAAGCTGCCAACTAATGTTCTTTAATTATCTTGAAAATAAACAGATATGTTCTGGATTGTTTTAAGAATATGTCTGTAACCCATATGAATTCCTTGGCACCCTTCTAGTCCCACTATTTTGTAAGAAGCCTATAAAAATTTTAGTGATTTATTTTCTATAGTTCATAATAATGCTTTAAATAATGAAATCATCTAAAAAGAGATCCATTAAACAGTATGGTAGTGTTATGTTGTATTAATAGTTAATGTTAGGCCTGGAATTAGATAAAAGTAGCCAAGAGGAACCCGAGGCAGGCTCCACACTGTCTCAGCAAGGAAGATAGAAAGTACAGGAAGTACAAAGAGTGCTGAACAAGATAAACTGCCTTGTGCATGACCTTGTCCTTGCAGAAAAGTATCCATTGTTGCAAGCAGAGAACATAGCCATGTGTGTCCTCTCGGGATAGCCAATTGCTAACAGCTACGTCTGCTTCTGTATTTGCTTGCTTGCTCACCCCAATAAAAACCCTAGGCTGTAAGCACCAGGCGCGACTCTCATCTGCAGCCATTTTGGCACCGTGTCTCCAGAGACGCCCCGAGAGTTCGCCCCTGCGCAGGTAAAACTTTGAAACTTTGGCCGATAAAGTTCCATCTTAAACTCCTGAAAGCTTCTGACATTTGTTACTCGCATTGGGGAATGCTACAGTTAATAAAATAATTTTTTCTCTTTCCAAATGCAGGTGACTCAGCTCTCTTCAAACGTGCATAGTTCTACTCTACATTAAAAAAAAGCCATCATAATTGACATGGAAAAAATCTATCCCATTGGAATGCGCTGGTTCTCCCAAGTCTGTACCCAGTTCCCATTCTTTTCAAGACCCTCCCTTTCCCTATCTACTGACTTCCTCAGGGTCCAGACTCTAGACTTTTTCTTTTCCTCTGCCCAGGCATTTCCCTGGGGAACTCATCCACCATCTGGGTTTGTTATTATATTTGTACACTGTTACGGTTTGCATTTTCATGCTTCTGCTCCCTTTATATTTATGAGTACTACCAACTTGTTATCTACAACCTTTCACACAAATTCAAGAGCTGGGGTCCTGGCTGGTGTAGCTCAGTGGATTGAGCACAGGCCTGTGAACCATACGATCGCAGTTCGATTCCCAGTCAGGGCACATGCCTGGGTTGCAGGCCAGTTCCCAGCAGGGGACTCATGAGAGGCAACCATACATTGATATTTCTCTCCCTCTCTCCTTCCCTTCCTCTCTAAAGATAAATCTTTAAAAAAAAAGAGCTGGTAGCATGTTTCTGAATATTTGTTCATGACCCGGTATTTCATCTTATTCTCAACCTCTCTTCTCAGGACTTGCACAGCTATCAGCTAACACAGTGGGCACTTGAATTGTACAGTCCCATCTTTAGGAAGGATAACCATTAAGGTCAGGTATAAATAATGACACATCATCAAGAATGAAAGGTTTCAAACAAATAGTTATGCCCTTTCCCCCAAGGAATTCTAGTTATATACAGTAATTATAAACAAAGCAATTATGATAGAAATAATAGAAAATTCTGGAGGCTGTTGAGTAAGTAAAGATAATTGACAGAATTTTTTAACAGCTTTAATATATTCACATGCTCTATAGTTCATACATTTAATATAATGGTTTTGGATATATTCAGAGAGTTGTGCAACCATCACATGCACTTTTACAACATTTTGTCACCCCATGAAGAAACCGTTACTCATTAATGGTCATTCTCCATTATCCCCCACTCCATTTGAAGAACTGCCAAATTATTTTTCAAAGCAGCTGCATCATTTTACATTCCATTTATATTATGAAGGTTCTGATTTCTTAATATCCTCACCAACACTAGTTATTGTCTATCTCTTTTTATGACAACCATTTTGGTGGGTACAAGTGGTATATCATCATAGTTTTGATTTGCATTTCCCTAATGACAAATGATGGTCAAAGTTAAATCAGGTTTAATGAGTAGAAGGTCATACTGTTGAGTCCATTCTCACTACCATGACACTTTGTATGTGGGTCCACTGAGAAAGTGACAGTGGAAAGAGATGGCGTGATGGTTTTGTACTGTGTCAACTTGTTCAGGCTGAGCTGGATTTCTCATATATTTCTTTCCTATATATTTCTGGTTAGGGTAGGTCACAAGACAGATTCTTATATGAGAGATAGAGAGCATAAGTAAAGCGAAGCAGCACTCATTTTGTAATTCACACACACTGTTGCTTATCTCATGGCACAAGATGGTGGCCTATGGCACCTCACCATTTTCTGCACTGTATTCAACTGATTTATGTACACATTACTTTCCTGACTAGTCTCAATGCATCTGAAAAGAAGGACGATGTTTCACATGTGTTTATTATCTCCTACACTGCCTTATAAATAATAAGGTTCCAAGAAATGTAGCATAAATGAAGAAATAAAAGAGAATGTAGAATTCTTGCTTTTCTAGCCCATCTCATATCATATTTAGCTCTAAGCATCCAGTCTTTTCCTATGCAAATAACTTTTTCTTTTCCCAACTCAGATAAGACCTTCTAATGAATGTCAATTAACACTAATTTTTAATATCAATTCTGCATACATGCCTTTTCTAAAATAGCCATACCAGTATACCATCAAATTTTGTAGAATTCACTATGTGTAAGATGTTGAAGGGAAAAGAAAAAAAGACTCAGTTCCTTAGGAAACCTAAATTTCTAAAAACATTCCCTATGTTAGCATTTCTCATTCTGATCTTTATGGCTGTTATATGAAAACAGGTTCCATGCTAATAAATTTAGGAAATCTCAGCTTATAGTTAAACAGCTTTAAATTTTTCTTTTACTGCCAATCCTCATAAGATCCTAATTTGCTAACAGACATCTTGGCTCTCAGAGACAGAATATGGAGCACCTCCAAAATCTATCTGCCCAACAAACCCCCTCTTTGGCAAAGAACTTTTGTGAATAATGTTGCTAAGAAAATATTCCCTTAAGCATTCTTTCTTCATATTCTGGCTGACATTGGCACAAACTTGAGAGAACATGGGAAAATATGGGAAACTGCAATAACTGGAAGACTTATTTTTCAAATGCTACATTGAAATATATTTTCATGAGTACCTCCCCTGGACAACAGAGTACCTCATCTCACAATAATGAGTTGAATATAAGAGACATAAAATAAAATCGCACTTGCATGTCTACCTAAAACTGAAAGTGCTCTGTATTGAGTCTTGGGCTGGACCTCTGCCAGTTGGAACTGAGCAATAAAGAGAGAAAGTGCATCAGGACAGATGAACAGGGTCAAGGGGTATTAACTGACTGCATTCACGTTATGCATCCTGATGACTGGGCACACACAACTGACCTTCTACTGGATGGAGTTACCTCAGGTATGGTTTCTATGATCACAACGATGAAGACATGATGAGGACTTGCAGTGGGAGGGAGGGTAAACCAGGAGCCATCAGATTCCTAGCACATTCTTCCCAACATTTGTACATCAGAAAAGCATTTTTAAGAAAATCTACACATTGGGGAAAAGTCACAGACACTCAAGACTTCTTTGGTAGGGGCCCAAATAATTATGTAGATTAGCAACTTCACCATTTCTGTACCCCAGGAGCTACTTTTATCAATCACTGCTGGTCAGGAAGTGTGAGCCAGTAGTGATTCCTTCCCAACATCTGTGAAGCTTGATACTTTCTCAGAGACGTTTATCTGCTGAATGTGGCTGTGGAAACTAGGCCACTGGGTAACACACAAAATTAGATTTTAGCTTGAAGTTCACTGTGTGTAATTTGAGCCAGACAAATTACATGAGAGTTATGGGAATGAAAGGCAATGAACTAGTATTTCAGTAATTTTTCTCTTTGTTTGAAAATTTTGACATGAGAAAAGTCTTTTAAATGAAAAGGACTCAGCTTCACAGCTTTCAGAATCAAAGTGTTCATTACATTTAACTATAATAACACACATTTTCTGTGATCTTACTTAGAATTTTCTTCCGATTGCATTAAACTCAAACACAAAGCAAAAAATAAAATGAAATGCTATGAAAATAGTACTGGACTGCTCAAATATAAGGTATCAACATTATCATTATTTGGCTCTTTTTGGTTTCAAGTTCTGTGTTTGCTAAAGTTAGTTATCAACTAGATTTTTACATTTATCTATCTGTCCATCTCTGTCTCTCTTTGACACACTTCTGAAGGACCTTGAATTTTCTCCCATCTCTAAAGTAAGGATAATTGTCCTTAATTGAGTTTGACACAGTAGTGAAAAAACCCTAGAGTTCACACCTGAGGGAGAGGGCTATGTAGCAGCATTGATCCTATTAAGTAGCAGGATAGGGCAATGGCTGAAAAGATTTTCTGGCTGGTCAGAGTGTGTTTATGGGACAATGGAACTTCCCTTCTTCAGGAAGTGTCCAGAATGGAGCAGGTATGGGATTAACAGTACATTAGAAACTTAAAAAAAAAAAAAGATTTCAACTGTTAGAAGGCTATTCTGCAAAAGTTTGAGAACTCCAAACCAATGATTAAGCCTTTTGGTTGAATTAATGGGTGTGTGGTCTGGGATGAAGGTAGGGGCTTCAAAAGGGTGGAACAGGAAAGAAGTACAAAGCAAGAAGTAGGGAGGAAGGGGTATGGCCATTCTAACTTCAAACTGGTAACTACATTCCAATCTGAAAGATCAAAACCTCCAGGAGTTGAGTTATCATGAAGACTAGAGCAATTATCTTGAGGAAGCTTCTATATAATGTTTCATTCCATTCACAAGGTTCTTTTTGCCATTAGCCAACATGTTGAGGCCCCACTTGAGGTGATTACAAAGTTCCAGAGCCTTAATGACAGAAATTCTTTTTCTGACTTAAACCAAGGTAGGAGGGTGACTCTAGATAAAATCTTGATGAATGATTAGAAAACAATTTATCTGATAATAAACTCCCTACTAAAAATGTATGGAAGGAAGATTAAAAGAGTTTTGTAGATGGATGATGGTAGCAAAACAATGTACTTAATATCACAGAAATGTGCATCTAAATATGGTTAACATGGTAAATTTTATGTATATTTCACAGTTGTTTTAAAAATTAATGGAAAAATTAATAATTAACTGACTTTGCTATATATTGAGATGTCAACTTGAACTGAGCAGAGACTTTATTCTCTTTGCAACTAAATCAGAGACTTATCCCTGAAAGTTTATAGGAAAAAGAAAGAAGCCTTTGAGAGAAAATGGCTAATGCTGACTGAGCTTTCTCAATAGTACAAGGCTTTAAGAGTAATTTCTGTCACTAAGCTTTCCTGTGCCCACAAGAGGTAAATTAAGTCTTTTTAAAATGGAGGGGAAAAACAAAGTAAGTTACTAAAAACTACTTTTTTTAATAATTTTTTTAGATTTTATTTATTTATTTATTTATCTTTAGAGGGGAAGGAGAGAGGGAGAGAAACATCAATGTATGGTTGCCTTTTGTGCATCCCCTGCTAGGAACTGGCCTGCAGGGAACTGGCCTGCAACCCAGGAATATGCCCTGACTGGGAATCGAACCGCGGCCCTCTGGTTCGCAGGCCTGTGCTCAATCCACTGAGCTACACCAGCCAGGTAAAAACTACTTCTTATAAGCTATGTCAATATATCTTTATCCCAAACACTTGATATATCAAAGTGAAAATATGTAAACATTTTTAGACTCTCTGCTTTTAAAAACCTATACATTTGTAATCTAGACAGAAAAAAAAATAATCCTTGTGTTACCTCATTTTTACAATTAAAACAAACTTTCTGGTCATGAGCACAGGCTCAGTACCACTTGCCTTACCTAATTGTCTTCTCCTCTTTTTCCTTTCTTTTTTAATCAGGCAGAGTATAATGGCATCAAATACTCTTGGACATATTTTGGCTAATAAGTTTACATAGATCATTTATCAAAAAGTATAGCCAATAATTCCAAACCATGTTCTAGATCTCTGTACTTAGTATTTCAACACAATAATAAAATCCATCTGTAGTTTTTAGCCCACTGAGCCTAACTACCATGGCCTGGGGTTACTCTGGTGTCAGGTGCTCATGAAGGTGCTCCAGATCTGTAACTCAGGATATTCTCAAGACAAGAGAAGCCACTCTGGTGAATAGTGCCACATATGGCTTCCAGGAACACACTTTACCCCTCAGGTCTATAGGAGCCCTTGCCACCAAAGTGGCAGGTAATTATTGTCATATCTTGGAGCAGTTTATTAAAAGTTCACAGGTTGACTTTCTGCCCATGGAATAAGGGACAATGTGGTGTAGCTCACAGAACCCTGAGATTAAGAGCTGGAAAATTTCACTTTGGCCCCTAAAATTCTCTGAGCCTCTGCTTTCTCATTTGTAAGATGGGGGGAAATGTTTATTACTTCACAGTATCATTGGGAAACTCTAACTGAGACACAATAGTAAGAAGCTAGGAAAATTCCTTGGCAAGTAGAATAGGGAAACTGAAACAAATAGCTGAACAAAGTGGCTGAACAATTTGCAGCAAGGTGCAGATGGTCACCAGGGCAGAAGGCCCTGAGTTCCTGGCAGGGGACAAAACTGGGAAAATAAGGACCTCACCCCCCAAGGTAACCTTTCCTCTTATGGCCTTTCTTTCATGGAGATAGTATCCAGGCTTCAAATGTATTTCATCTCAAAGTCCACAAAAGCAGCAAAAACACTCTATTATTACAAGCAAGAGGTAAAAGAGACAGTTATACCTGGCAAACATTAAGACCAACAACAACAAAATATATATCCTCTGCTTTCAACACAGCCTACTGGCTAAACCAAAGTTCACCTCCTGACAACAACAACAACAACAAAAATTACTTAGTATTCCAGCATACACATATTGTGAAAAACTTTTGATTTTAGATGTTGGCATAGAAACCTAGAGTAAGTGGTTCTGGGAAGAACAGAATAAATACAAGGAAAAAATGCTTCCTCAGCTGTTACTATCATGAAAGCCTGCACTGTTTCAAATAAATCTATTGCACCATTATCTAAAAACAAATGTGTGGTATATATTTGCAGACTCTAATTTTATTTAGAGAGGATGTGAAAAGCAGGGAGAAAGTCAAAATGCATGAATGTGCCAATGTGTCCTTCAAAGCAGCTCCTGAAAAATGCCTTGCTCCATCTCTGGCAGTGTTCTCCATCTCCACATCCTACCTACATTTCTAAGATCTGAAGGAACTGATGGAAAAAATATCAAGCATTTCCTCCTCCCTCCCAAAGACTTGGTATTACAAAATTAAACAAAAATCTCCACAACTCAGTGAAATTCACTCATAAAACAATCATAATAACTGCACAGTTTATTTACTAATGCAAGTAATGAATCAATAAATCCAAGAGGCATTCAAATCCATCTGCTTCCCTTAACATACAAAGAAAAAGAATCATTAAAGAAAATGTTTTAAACATATCTAGCTGATGCCATTTTTAGCTTAAAGACACATGATTAATTTGTATTACTTTGACAAATCAGAGAAAATCTACAAAACGAAGACATATCAAATTCACAAATTCATAAACCTGTTCACTGTTGAAACTAGGCAAGAACCTTTTATGTATGAATCAGGATCTAATAAACCAGAATTAGAATAGGAATTCTATAGAATAGGAATTCTATTCACAAGATTCATGAAGGAAAACACAGAAAAGTTAGCTAATATTATTTATTGTTATTGTTTACTCACCATCTTTTTACATGGCAAGCTCAATGTGAGCAGAAACTTTGATCACATGCCTACCACTGTATTTCTACCCTGGAATGATATCTGGTCCAGAGTATACTTGCCAGTAACTATTTATTGAACCAATGAATGAATTTAACACAAGAATGTGAATTTCTATGACTGAAGTAGACAGACATAGTGTATTAGGGAAGGGACAGGGTAGAAAACACTAAACATCTATCTCTGTGCTCAGCACAGAGGCTCAGGATCCATATTCCACATTGTTATATCAAAATTTACACCATAAACACAAGCTAGCAAAGGTCAAGAATAGTTCTATGGTGAATACTAAAGTGAAAATGGATGCACTGCAGTCTGCTGACAGAAGAAACAATTGAGGCATTCTCTCATGCTACACATTAGGAAAATTGAACTGAAGCAATCTGGATCATAAATAATACTGTTTGGTTTAACTAGACAGTGGCAATCTTCCAGTGATTCATCCACCTCATTATGTTGTTATAAAAAAAAAAAAAAGAAACAGGAAATCCAAGATGGCAGTGGAGTAAGTAAAAGCTACACTAACATCATCCTAGGACCAATCTGGAATTACAACTAAATTATAGAGAAATTATCTTGAATAACCACCTGAATACTACCTGGAGAAAAGCCTTACAACCACAGACCAACATAGAAGTACCTAAATATATAAAGCAAATCTTGATTGACATAAATGGAGAGATAGACAGAAATACAATCATAGTTGGAGATTTTAACATACCATTGACTTTAATGGATATATCTTCCAGGCAAAAAATCAACAAGGAGACAGTGGGCTTAAATGACACACTAGACCAAACTGATTTAATTGATATTTGCAGAGCATTTCACCCCAAGACAGCAGAATGACATACTTTTCAGTGCACATGGGAAGTTTTCCAGGATAGACCACATGCTAGGACACTAAAAAAGTTGCAATAAATTTAAGAAAATTGAAACTGTATCAAGCATCTTCTCTGACCACAATGCTATCAAATTAGAAATCAAGAACAAGAAGAATACTGAAAAACATGCAAAGACATAGGAGTTAAATAACATGTTATTAAACAATGAATGAGTGAACAATGAGGTAAAGAAAGAAATCAAAAGATACCTCGAAACAAATGGAAATGAGGACACAATGGTCCAAAATCTGAGGGATGCTGGGAAATCAACCCTAAGAGGAAAATTTATAGTATTACAAGCCTTTCTCAAAAAAAAAAAGAGAGAGAAAAAGCTCAAATAAACAATCCAACTTCACACTTAAAGGAACTTGAAAAGAAACAACAAACAAAGTTCAATGTGAGTAGAAGGAAGGAAATAAGATCAGAGCAGAAATAAATGAAAGAGAGTCTAAAAAATGATACAAAGATCAATGAATCCAAAAGCCAGTTCTTTGAAAAGATAAACAAGATTGACACACCTTTACTCAGACACATCAAGAAAAAGAGAAAGGATACAAATACGTAAAATCAGAGATGAAAGAGGAGAATAACAATTGGCACCAAAGAAATGCAAAGGATTGTAAGAAAATGTTGTAAACATTTATATGCTGACCAATTGGACAACCTGGATGAAATGGATAAATTCCTAGAAACATACAATCTTCCAAAACTAAATCGAGAAGAATCAAAGAATCTGAATAGACAGTTTACACTTAGTAAAACTGAAGCAGTAATAAAAAAAAACCTCCCAACAAATGATAGTCCTGAACCAGATGGCTTCACTGGTGAACTTTACCAAATATTCTGAGAACTAACACCTCTCCTCAAAATATTCCATAAAATTCAAGAGAAGGGAAGGCTTCCAAACTTATTTATGAGGACAGCATTATGCTAATTCTAAAACCAGATAAAGACACTACAAAGAAAGAAAATTATAGGCTAATATCACTGATGAACATAGATGCTAAAATCCTCAACAAAATATTAGCAAACCAAATCAGCAATGTGTCAGAAAGATTATACACCATGATCAAGTGGGATTTATCACAGGAATGCAAAAGTGGTACAACATTTGCAAATCAAAAAAATGCGATTCACCACATAAAGTGATGGATGACAACCAAATGATTATTTCAATAGATGCAGAAAATACCTTTTGATAAAATACAGCATGCACTTATGATAAAAACTCTCAGCAAAGTAGGAATAGAGGGAACCTACCTAAACATAATAAAGGCCATATGTGACAAACCCACAGTCAGCATCATATTCAATGGGCAAAAACTATAAGTGTTCCTTTTAAGATCAGGAACAAACAGGGATGTCTGGTTTCACCTATCTTATTAATCATAGTACTGGAAGTCCTAGCCACAGCAATCAGACAAGAAGAAAAAATAAAAGGCACCCAGCCCTGTCTGGTGTGGCTCAGTGTATTGAGTGCCAGCCTACAGACCAAAGGGTTGTCTGATTCCTTGTCAGGGCACATGCCTGGATTGCAGGCCAGATCCCCAACAGGAGGTACGTGAAAGGCAACCACACATTGATGTTTCTTTCCCTCTCTTTCTCCCTCCCTTCCCCTCTCTCTAAAAACAAATAAATAAAACCTTAAAAAAAGAAATAAAAGGCATTCAAATTGGAAAGGAAGAGGCAAAACTGTGTTTATTTGCATATGACATAATACTGTACATACAGAACACAAAAGATTCCACCAAGAAACTACCAAAAATGAATTAATCAAAGTAGCACAATACAAAATTAATATTCAGAAATCAGTTGCATTTTTATATGTCAGTAATGAACTAACAGAAAGGGAAATTAAGAAAACAATCCCATTCACAATTGCTTCAAAAAGAATAAAATACCTAGGAATAATTCTGACCAATGATGTAAAAGACCTTTATGTGGAAAATTATAAGACACTGAAGAAATAAATTGAGGAATATACAAATAAGTGGAAGCACATACTATGTTCATGGACAGGATGAATTAACATCATTAAAATGTCCATACTACCCAAAGCAATCTATAGATTCAATGCAATTCCTGTCAAGATTCCAGTCACATATTTCACAGAACTAGAACAAATATTTAAAAATATATGGAACCACAAAAAGGCCCACATAGCAACAGCAATCCTGAAAAAGAAGAACAAAATTGGAGGAATCATGCTATCTAAATCAAACTATATTTCAAGGCCATAGGAATCAAAACAGCTTGATACTGGCATAAAAACAGATACACGGATCAATGGAACAGAACAGAGAGCCCAGAAATAAAACCATACTTTACAGTCAATATTTGACAGAGGAAACAAACACATATAATTGGCTAAAAATAGTTTAATCAATAAATGGTATTTGGAAAATTGGACAGATACATGCAGAAAAGTGAAACTAGACCACCTTCTCACATCACACACAAGAATAAATTCAAAATGGATCAAAGGCTTAAATGTTAGACCCCAAACCATAAAAATTGTAGAAGACAAAGGCAGCAAAATCTCAGACACTGCTTGTAGAAATTTTTTATTGAATATATCCCAGGCAAGGGAAACAAAAAAAAAAAATGGGACTTCATCAAACTAAAAAGTTTTTACACAGCAAAGAAAATCATCAACAAAATAAAAAGATGACCCACAGAGTGAGAGAACATATTCACTGATATGTCAAATAGGGGGTTCCTATCCAAAATGTATAAAGTACTTACAAAACTCAACACCAAAAGACAAACAATCCAATCAAAAAATGGACAAAGGACCTGAGCAGACACTTCTCCAAAGAGGATATACAGACAGCCAATAGACATGAAAAGATGCTCAACATCACTAATCATTAGAGAAATGCAAATTTAAAGCACAACGAGATATATCTCACATCTGTCAGAATGGCTATCATCAATAAATCAATAATCAACAAGTGTGGTGAGGATATGGAGAAAGTGGAACCCTTTTGCGCTGTTGGTGGGAATACAGACTGGTGCAGCCACTGTGGAAAAGAGTATGAAGATACCTCAAACAGTTAAAAATGGATTTGCCTTTTGACTCAGTGATCCCACTTCTGGGAATAGAGCCAAAGGAACTCAAAACACTAATTTAAAAGAATATAAGCACCCCTTTGTTCATTGCAGTGTTATTTACAATCACCAGGATATGGAAGCAGCCCAAGTTTCCATGAGTACAGGAATGGATAAAACAACTGTGGGACATTTACACAATGGAATTCTACTTGGCCATGAGAAAGAAGAAAATTTTACCTTTCGCAATAGTATGGATAGACCTAGAGAACATTATGCTAACTGAATTAAGTGAGTCAGAGAAAGACAAATATCATATGATTTCACTCATATGTGGAATGTAACAAACAAACTGAACTAACAAGCAAAACAGAAACTAATTTATAGATGGAGAACAGATGACAACTAGTTGCGGAGGGATTTGGGGTGAGGGGATTGAGTAAAAAGGAAAAAGGACACATGGACATGGACAATAGTGTGGTGATTGCTGGGGGGAGTGTTTATAAGGGGACTAAATGGGAATGGAAAAATTATAATAAAGAGTATATATTTAAAAATAAATATTATGGGAAAAGTTTAAAAAATAGAATTACTGTATATATTACTGAAGCCAAGGCTGTCATGAGAGAATAATGTAATTTGCATTATTAACCCAATAATACACTATCATTTTGGCAAAAAGGCCTTTTTTTTCTTAGAAGTAGACAGAATAGTGAAAGTTAAGATAGTTTTAAAAAAGGAGACTTGTTTTTTGCTATGCAGTTTACTAGCAATCTTACCTGGAATATTTAACTGAATATCTTTCTGCTTTTCTCTACTCTCACCTGTCTCCTTTGTAGTTCCTTGGTTACCATAAAAGTATCCACTACACTGAGTATTTCTCATTGCTGAAATGATATAATATTATCAGAAACACTACCAGATATAAAGCACTCATTCAATTAAAATAAATGCAAAGCAATCCACTACTTTTTTACCTTAATATTTCTGTCTACCTTGGTTGAAAATATGTGTTCTTTGGCAGGTTAAAGTATGTGAGATGATGGTTGGATGTTATTTATATTCTCCATCTTTTTGTTAGGTGACATTATATCTTAAATGAAAAAAAGTGTTTAGCATCTTAAATATGTGTTTACTTCTACATACTAACATTTAAACTAGAGCTTCAATATTCATTATCCAGAACTTAAATGAGTGTTTTCCAGTTAATACACCAATCACAATAATAAAGACACAATAATTTTGTTATGGCAGAAAGCTACACTACTCTTCCAGGCTCAAAGGCCAAAGGACTGAGTAAAATGATCCCCCCCGGCATCCGGCACTGTCTTTAGAGACATGATGAAGGACACTGAATGACTCTTAGAAGAGAGTCCTCAAGGAAGACCAGGACCAGCACAAAGGCAACTTCATGGAGTTCAAAGCCATGACATGGGAATCTGGCATACGAGGAGACAACATGGAAAAGTGGAAAAGCCTTGACCTAAATTTCAGCTCTGTAGCCCTTACTTGCTTGAGTAGGTTATTTGGCCTCTGACCTTCAGCCTGTTTCGGTGAAATGGAGCTACAGCCCCTGCCTTAGGGTCCTTGTGAGGGTTCAGTAAGATGATGGAGGTGAAGACCCTGGCACAGGGTGTGGAACATACAAGGATCTTAGTAAAGGTGAGCTTGGGTTGTTATTACTATAGGAGTGCTGTTGACCTTGAGGGATCAATCACTGTGTCCACTATTTCACTGTGTTCTTTGTTGTCCAAAATGCGGGTTAAGCAGTAGTCTTAGCACCAAGCCTGCCACATGCAGCATGTACAATAATTATGACAGAACATTATTTCTATTGTGTTGACATGCATGGCCATGCAATGACAAAGGTCCAGAGGTTAATAATGGCTAATAATTCTTGAATGCAGCCTCTGGCTACCAAGTCCCATCCTACAAGATGCCTTTTCCAGTAGGTTATGTGACAACTCAGCTATACTTGTATTTTTGTTGAAGAAAAATGTGGTGGCAGTTGAGTAGCTCTGCTCTATAGAAAGCTGTTTCTTTTGAACAAGAGTATCAGAGGTGTCTGGCCTTAACTTTAAAGAGAGGGGCTCAGTGGCAGCAACAAAGAAAATGACCCTGGATGCTACTCTTAACATTTCCCTTTCCTTACTTAGGCATTTGATGTAGCATTTCCTTAAATTTTTCCATAAGTTCTTTCTCTACTAATGCTTGCAACAGGACCCTGTCAAAGTATGGAATGATTACAACTAGACTTTTGAATGCAGCATTCACCATGAAGCCAAGTAAATTCCAGAGGTGTCAGAAAGTCTAAGCTAATGATGCTTAACTTATTAAGGTCCTGTCAACAAGGTAGAGCAACATGCCATGATTTGTTGATAACTTTCAAGCAAAGGCAAAATTCCCAAACATAATTTTCTCATTTTATTCTCATCCCCACCTCCATCAGGAAAAATGAGTTGAATTATTACAAAAGCTGGCTGGTGATGCTCTAAAAAATCTCACCTTAGTATCACGTTTTAGAGTGGGCAGAGCTGGGAGATTATCAGGTACTTAGATGGAGGACATAGCTACAAATTTTCAGGGTTTTTTTTCCTTTCAAAATGTGTATAAAGGAACATGGGACTGAGAGAAAAGGAGAGATACTTGCTCTTTCAACAACTGTCTCTATTCCTTGCCTGGGCTGAGCTTCAGTGAAATAGATGGTGAGATACCTTACAGTGGATATGTGTTCAGCCACACACACACAAAAAAAAAGATTGGAGGGCCAGTATATTTCATTTAGTACCCTGAGTTTCATTTCCTACATCACATATTGGGATCACTAAGAGCATGCAGTCAGTGGGTAGGCAGACTGTTACTAGTTACATAGTCCTCTCAAGTCAATTTAAACCTCTGAACCTGTTTTCTCCTGTGTGAAAAGGGGATAACCATGCCTGCCCAGCAGGGTAGAACTAAACGTTTAATGAGTTGATGTATAAAAAGCTTTTAGGTGTTTATTGTGAGGCTCCAGATAAAAATTTTTTTAACCTCTTAGCACATGAAAGTTACAGAGGAAGAGATTATAAGCATGAGTCTGCTCAGATTCTAGGATAATCACCAGCTTCATTTGCTTCCCAATTGGACTGGAGAGTGAATTTATAATACTGTTTATTTAATGCTTGAGTGCAAAGAATTTGGTCTGTCTTTCAATATTAAATGTGCTAATACACATAATGGTACTCAATATGTTAGCTGATATTATTCTTACTGTTGTTATTACTTACCAATCTGGAGAAACACCATGACATACAGAAAAGAGAAAATGGGGAAGCAAGGGGATTTTTCCCTCTTGATTGTGACTACTGAAGTCAGTATTGCTCAACACTTTGTATAAGTTTTTATTTGTTCATTTAATTTAAAGGTTTTTTTAAAATATTTTATTTATTTATTTTTCGAGAGAGGGGAAGGGAAGGAGAAAGAGTGGGAGAGAAATATCAATGTATGGTTGCCTCTTATGTGTCCCCTGCTGGGAACTGGCCTGCAACCCAGGCATGTGCCCTGACTGGGAATCGAACCGCGATACTCTGGTTCGCAGGCCCGCACTCAATCCACTGAGCTACGCCAGCCAGGGCTAATTTAAAGATTTTTAATTTATTTATATTTAGAGGGGAAAGGAAGGAGAGAGGGAGAGAAATATTAATGTATGGTTGCCTCTCATGCGTCCCCTGCTGGGAACTGGCCTGCAACCCAGGCATGTGCCCTGACTGGGAATCAAACCGCAATCCTTTGGTTTGCAGGCCTGAGCTCAATCCACTGAGCTACACCAGCCAGGGCTGTATAAGTTTTTATATTTTCTTCGTTCCTTCATTGACCTCTGAACCAACAATTTTTCTAATGGCTACTAGTTTGTTTTTTCCTTTGTATGACTGCTAGACTCTCCGAAGCATCCCAAACCACCTGGCTATCAGTTTTCCAAGATTCCTGATTAAGCACTGGTATGCATATATCACAGGTATCCTTAACTCTCACCTCCATAAGGCTGGGGAGACACAAGACTCACCTGATTGCCTGGATTTTAGTGGAGGATAGCTGTGTCTATTGAGAAGTGATGCGGTTATTGGCATGGGAATCCTGGCATTACAATGAGTAAGGGACACCTAGCCTAGTGATTCTCATTCTAGGAAGTGGGCTACAATGTCAGATTGGAAACACGACTTCTCAAGACATATTTCTACACTCCAGCAGCTCTGTTTGGCTTCACTAAGAAAGAATAACATCTGCAAGAGCAGCTGTTCCTTTAGTGGATATCAGCATTTAAAGGTTAAACAATCATTTGTTTAAACAGTAGGAAACTACACAACCAGGCTAGACTTTGCCAGAGTCAAGGCTAGGTGCAGAAGAAACTACCAAGGCATGTAAAGAAGTGTCAGGTAAGAATGAAAATGAATAATTCTGTCAGTATTTAAAAAGTGGCTTCAAACTATTGTGTTTCTAGGGGCTTAGAACTGTATCACAAGTGTCTTAAGGGCTGCTGGGGGCTACCAGGAGCTGTGTGTGTGTGTGTGTGTGTGTGTGTGTGTGTGTGTGTGTGTGTGTCACAGGCATCCTCCCCCCAACTCCAGAGAGGGGAGGAAAGGAAACTGAGAGCCTTCTACCCCTACTCCAGTTGGACTGGGGTGGGAATGCAGTCTTCAAGTGCCTCAGTGGGTTATGTGAGGGAGGGCTAAACTGAGGCCTGACCACTTGCAGTAAAGGAAGAATACTACTATAAAGCCAAGAATAAATTTTTATGATTGTTTTGAGAAAAACAACTCAAAACAAAACCAAAGTTTTCCCCAAATACAATACTCCCCCATTGGTCCCTTGAATAAAATATCAAGCTTACCTTAATATATTGTACAACACGCTCATTTACATTCACTTTGTAAGTTTTTAAACCCAGCTCCTTAGATAACCTTAAGATCCTGTTCTGGGTGGGTCCAACATAAGCCCCGCCAACATCTACATAATCAACATGTTCATTCTGTAGAAAGAGAAAAAGTGTTAAAAAGACTTTAGTTAAAACTTGAAAAAGAAGGTTGTCTTATAGTAAAACATTTACTTTTTACAACTTAAGTGTGCCTTACATCTCTCTGATAAAATGCAACTGAAAAGATCAACCCTTTCTACTCCACTCAAGAACTGGGCACAACTCCATATGACATTCATTACCAAGCAACTCCATTTGCATAGTTATTGGTGAGGCTATTCCAACAACAGTATACATAAAAAATAAAAAACACTTGCCCTGGCTGGTGTGGCTCACTGGATTGAGCACTGGCCTGTGAACCAAAAGGCCCCTAGTTCAATTCCCAGTCAGGGCACATATCTGGGCTGTGGGCCAGGTCCCCAGTGGGGAACATGTGGGAGGCAACCACACATTGATGTTTCTCTCCCTCTCTTTCTCCCTCCCTTCCCCTCTCTAAAAATAAATAAAATCTTTTTTAAAAAGGAATAAAGAACACTGTAGTACATCCTGCCAATCTAGAATCATTTTAAAGCACTTAGGTTATTTTCTATGCTTTTCTTTGGGCTTGCTGCTGCAGGATCCACCTAGGAATTTCTTATGACTAATTCTAAGTTTTCCAACAGATGAAATCTCAAACCAGCCAACACTGATGGGCTACTGATCTGATTTTAAAACATAGGAAAGAATGCATCATAGAAAAAGAGTATGAAAACATATTAAAAAGATTCATATACCTAACAAATTCGTTTGTAAATATGCAAGCCTTTGTCCTTAAACCAAAGTTTACTTTCCCCCTCTTAAATGCAGTTCTACATTTTCCAAGCTTTTTTTATTAATACATTCCCCAATAAATTGATCAATAAATTAAATACTGGTGAGTTATAATTCCTCCATGTGTTTGTAATAACTTTTTACAGGTCTGTTTCTACTTTGTTGTTTATACCAGTTCTCATTCATGTTGCCTCCTCTTGTTTGCCTGATTATTTTATATTTCATGCCATTTGTTGAATCTGAAAACTGGAAATAATTTTAATCCTAGGAGGATACTATCTTTCTCAGAGAAAATTTATGTCTGCTTCTGCCCAGCACCTGGGTTCACTAACAATACCTGATAACTTTATTGCATTTTCTGTGCCTGGATGATGTGAAGTTGGGTTGAATGTACTCATGGCCTAGTCCTTTCGCAATTTGCCCTTAGTGCTAGGACAGAATTGAACCCAAAGCATGAGCAGTTTGCCAACAGTTCTCTCCACACACACATACTTTTGTGAACTTTGGGCTTGACCTTTAGTTGTCCTAGCTTTGTAAAAGTTTTGAAAGTACTATTCAGCCTCTTACTTGCTTCTTCAGTGGTCAGCAAAGCCCTCCCTCCCCAATGCACCAGTGAGAAGTAAAGTAGGTCAATCTTTCCATTACAGGTGTTCTAGAAGGGTTGGTACAATGTAACTAACCTGTTATTTCCAGAATATTGTCTAGTATTATTCAACCTCAGCTTCCTGGAGTAGCCTGACCTCATATTATCTTTCTATTGTAGGATATGCTTTGCTAACATATTGTTTAAGATTTTTGCATCTATGTTCATAAATGAGATTGAGATCATCCCATGATTCTCCTTTCTTCTACAGCCCTTGTCTGTTTTTTTCTGCATTAGAGTATTGCTAGTCTCATAAGTTAATTATCATACTTTCTTCTGTTCTCTAGAAGAGTTCGTCTATAAATTGAATGAACTCTTCTTTGAACATTAGGTAGGACACTAAGCGTAGATAGCTGTAGAGCTATAGAGCTATCTAGGCTTAGCATTTTCATTATGGGAAAATAATATACAGATTCAATTTATTTTGAGGCAGAAGCACTGCTCATATTTTTTATGTCTTTTTAACTCAGTGTTAATTTCAATAAATTATACTTTTCTTATAAGATACACATTTCATGTATGCTTCAAAATATGACTGGTAGGGAGTGCGGTGGAGACTCAAGAGAGCTGGCTGGGTGTCTACAGGCAGCAGTGCCAGAGGCATAATTAAGCGACCAGTTAGATCCCCCTAAGAAGAATGGGGTCTAAACCCTAAGTAAGATTCTCAGCCTAAAGCACCAGGGCCCAAAAAGGACACAGATAATAACCAAAAGCAAAAAGTGGCAGGGCCGTAGAGACAGACAGCTGGAGATGCAAGAGGGGTTTAAAGGGGCAACACAAATTTTCATTTGCAGCCATTTACACTGGGCTCTGGCAAAAGCAGGGGCAGAGTGGCCTGAGGAGAGACTAAGGACTGAAGTTTGGGGGAGAGAACTGAGAGAATAGACACCAGGGTCCTGGTACAGAGTTATACCCCATGCTGCAGCAGCCAGTGTGTTCAGGCAGACCACTCCCCTCCAAGACGCAGCATCCTGAGGGGAAACAATAGCCTTGACCCCTGGAGGGTATATGCCCTGCTCTGGTGGTGCTTAAGTGTGACTGCCGAGTGCAGAGGGACCAGATTAAGAACCAAAGAAGGTAGCCAGAGATGGTAGATCCCTGGAAAAGGGGAGGGGCAGAGTGCACTAGAAATGTTTGAGAAAAGACTAGGGTTGGAGGCCCTGGAGAGGGAACTGAGAGTAGCTGCTGGATCCCAGTGCTGAGCCAATACCCACATGCAGCAACCTTCCTGCTCAGGCAGACCACTCTCCTCAGAGCAGCAGCAGCCTGAGGGGAAACAATAGCACCCACCCCAGGAGGGATTCAGCTCTGCCCTAAGTTGCTTAAACTTGACTGCTGAGGGTAGAGTGACTGACATGTTGTCCCTCAGTCTTTAGGGTCTTGATTTCAACCTCATTACACAACCTTCTACTATTAGAAGCAATTATGGTATTATTCAATTCAGTTTCTTATTAAATCCCATTTCTTTTCCTGCTTTTAAAGCTCCCTTTTTTCTATTCGTTCGAAATCTTTCAAATGTTAGATTCTAGTTTCCAAACATGTCAGAGTTCCTTTCTTATACACCTGAGGGAACTTATAATATCATGATCAATACACAATAGTTCCTGTATAGTGTTGCCTTATATAAATTACGCAGCATGAAAAAGCAGCCTGGGGCAATAACATATTAGATCTCTCATTTCCCTTATACAAATAAATTTATTCTTAACTGAAGATCTGCAACCATGCCTGATGTTCTTATTTAATAACCAAAAGGTTTTAGAGATAAGAAAAGTAAGACTAAAGGACAACTTAATAATTATCTCAAAAATGAAGAAATATTTCCAGAAAATGACAGAACAATCATATCTGATAAGGTTGTACAGGCAGAATATGCAATCTTTCTTTTTAACTATAAACATGACTTCAATTAGAATTTGAGTTGGAAGGGAACTTCAAGTACATTTAAATTAAATCTCACTGCTCAGATGAGAAAAATAAGATGTAAAAGAACTAACTAATAAGACTTACCCAAGGTAACATAGTGTGTCAAGCCAATACAGGGGCCAGAATCCCAGTCTCCTCACTCCCACACCAATAGCTTCCCAGTGGACTATATCTGAGGAAGTACTAAGAAATTCTCCAGATACAACTATTCTAAATATACATTAATTTAAAGCAAGTAAATAAACAAATAAATATATATTATAGAGGAGCATTTAGAGGTAGTATTCCCTTGCAAAATACAGATTCAGCTTCAGCAGGTCTGAGACAGGTTCTGAGATTCTGCATTTCTATCAAGCTCCAAGGTGTTTCTGAAGCTAGGGTCCTATAGGGCACTTTGAAAACCAAGGTTGTAGAGCAGTCTTAGAGTGGAACAGAGTGAAAATGGGCCCATTGTATACCCCTGTATGTCTAAAAATGTAGAAAGCAAATGACAGAGGGGAGTATAGCATAGTGTGGCTGAAACAGCTGGTATAATATCTTAGTTTAGATGTTGCTCTTTGGCTATTCCATATCTAATCAAATTCTCTTTCCCATGCCTGCTTTTATTATGCATCCTGAAAATGGTAAATACTTGCTTTCCCAAGCTCCTTAGCAGCTAAGGGTAGCTAAGTACCCCAACTCTGATCAATAGGACTCAAGCAAATGTCTGCTGGGGTCTTGGGGTAAAGGAAAAACTTAGCGGCAGGTAACTTGGCTATCTCTTCATGCTCTTTCCTGCCTTAAATGAGGACTTGATGCTCAGAGATGCAGCATCCATCTTGTTACCATTGGCAATAAGCCAACATAAAAAGAATGAGGAGAAAGACTAAAAGAGCATAATCTTGATGACAGCTGAACCCCTGCACTAACTAGCCTGAACTACCTACCACCAGACTTCTTCTTATGTAAAATAACTGAATGTTTGTATTGCTTAAGCCATTCTTATTATCATGATGTAAGCCATTCTATACTAAGTCTGACATATCTTCTGTTTTTTAAGATTTTATTTATTTATCTTTAGAGGGAAGGAGAGAGGGAGAGAAACATCAATGTATGGTTGCCTTTCATGCATCCCCTGCTGGGAACTGGCCTGTAGGGAACAGCCTGCAACCCAGGCTTGTGCCCTGACTGGGAATCGAACTGCGATCCTCTGGTTTGCAGACCTGTGCTTAATCCACCAGCCAGGGCCTGACATATCTTCTAATTACATAGGTGCTTCCTTTCCTTCTAGTCACTTCAACAATTTAGTTTTGTCCTTACAGCCAATCCCCAGCCTTTAATACTCTATTTGTGTGCTCTAACAAAGAGTCTTATAAATTACTTATAACTGGCAAACACAAGGGTCTTTTCAGTTTTCATCATTTATCAAATGCTGATGGTATTTGACTACCTAGCATACCTTCCTCTTTCCTGTACTGATTTGCATGTCACTGTTCTGATATGGTCCTCCTGTGTCTCTGCTACCCTTAAATCTGCATGCTCCCCAAACTTCCATTTTTGGCCCTACTTCCTTCCTACCTTATGTCATCTATCTGTATACTTTCATTTGCTGCCACAGATTCAAACACCAGCATCTATTTCCTTGAATAGTAGTAATTGATATTTAGTGTTCATTTTTCCAGAAGGGTGATATGATTCCAAGTACAGGCAAACCTTGGAGAGATAGCGGGTTTGGTTCCAGACCACAGCAATAAAGCAAATATCCAATAAAGAGACTAACACAATTTTTTAGTCTTAGTGCATATAAAAGTTATGTTTATGCTACAATATAGTCTATTAAGTGTGTAATAGCATTGTGTCTAAAAAATGTACAATCTGTAATTTAAAATACTATATTGCTAAAAAATGCTAACCATCATCTGAGCCTTCAGCAAGTCATAAACATTTTGCTGGTGGAGATTGTCATCTTCAATTCGTAATTTAAAAAATGCAATGTCTGCAAGGCACAAATAAAACAAGGTATGCTGTACAAAAAGCAGTGATGTAGTGAAAACTGGGTTTCTTGTCATGTCTAGCTGACTCTACCTGATCAAAGTCTCTCTGGCAGCAGCACACCATTAAGGGAACAAAGACCAAGGAAAAAGTTATGCAAAAATATGCTACATTTGTTTCTTCTTACTGCAGCTACACTTCTTTTAAGTTTTGTATCCTTGGATAAATAAACGAGGAACCTATACTAAGTGCACTTGTGTCATGGGTATATAGTTACTTTGAGTCAGGTCAAATTGTAACCCCACCCTGAGACACTACATCCTCTATTTAAGTCTCTGGTATAGAAATGTTGACATTGTGCTAAAGTTATTTGTTCACATTTGTGTTCTTCATTAGAATGTAAGCTCCTGAAGGTCAGAGACCATCACACTTTTGGTGAGTGCTTATTGAAAAAAAGGGACACTTATTTGATGGAGTAGTTTAGGGTTATGGAGGACAAATGGCTTTACTGCATGAACTTTTGGAATCCCTTCTAGCCCTGTATCTTCCATTGATCCTGCTTCTAGTTTGTGTGAGATATTATATATAAGTATTTAAATTACTTACTCTGACAGTGTATGTTCTACCTCCAACTCTGTCCCGGGCTTCTAAAACCAAAACACTAACTTCAAGTTCAGCTAACAATTTAGCTGCAGATAATCCTAAAAGGAAAAAAAAAAGAGAAAAAAAAATCAAGGAACGCATTAACATTTAAACATGAAATATCCAAGATTTAATCAGATCTACACATAAAATTAATGCAGGGTATCATACAAAATCCATTGATTTTTCTGTCTTTTTAATATATTCTGACTGCATTGTGATTAATTTTATAATCCATCATATATTATACGTTATATATAAAATATAAAATATAAACATACAATATATTGTTACATACAATTATATAATATAATGTATTACATAATATATATTACCCATTATACTTTTATTATCTATCAAAAGGGTGGTTTAACAAAGTATAATCATTTTTTTAAATACATATTTTATAGTTCAAAAATAATCAAATCACATTTAGGAGAACTTGGTGTACTTTTAATTAGTCTATTGTGCACCTCTTCCAGAAATTCTGATTGTATAAACAGAAGAGTAAGTTTTCCTGGAAACTCCCCTGGCTACATCTCAGTATATCTGCTTTTCTCAACTTAACATTCCCTTATAATCACTTCCTATGATGTAATACTTGTATTACATGCTTGCCAGATCATGACTTCCCCACTCCATTTAAAGTTACCAAAGGTAGATACTATGCTATATACTTGATTCATTCACTTAAAGCTGACAACACATTTTCACTTGTAAATAATAACTTTCATTAAAGTTTGATTTTTAAACCAGTATACGAAGACCAGAAAAGTGGAGAAAATGTTGTGAATTAACATTATATCAAAGGTGCATGCTATTGACATAACTTATAATTGATGTTAATCTTGACCAACTGGCTGAGTTATTGTTTGCCAGGTTTCTCTACTGTAAAAGCTACCCCCACCTTCCATGCTATACTCTTTGAATAGAAGTCTATGCACAACCTACACTTGAGAAGATACAAAGAACAGACTGATGGTTGCAAGAAGGGTTGGGGGCGCTGGGTGAAGAAAGTAAAGGGATTAAAAACTACAAGTTGGTAGCCACAAAATAGTACCAGGGATATAAAATACAGCAGAGGAAATATAGTCAATAATATTGTAATAACTATGTATGGTGCTAAGTAGGGACTGGAAATATTGGGGGACTGCTTTGTAAAGTATCTGATTATCTAATCACTATATTACATATCTGAAACCTAATACAAAATAATAATGAATATAAACTGTAATGAAAAATAAAAATAAAAAAAAGAATTGGTGAGTTATGTCCCAGTTCCTTGAGGATGAGGTATGGACATAAATTACTTTGAATTCTGCTGCTCAGGAGATTTGTCTCCCTTCTCCCATTTATTTATGTGTTTAGTAATGTATTTATATCACTATGGACTCACAAATAGATATAATCTAATATCACATTGTTTCTTTTGTTGCTCAAATTCTTCCACCTTTGGTCACTGGGAATTGTTTCAATTGCCTCTTGTGTCTCTTTGACATGCTCCCATCTTTTTATATATATGTGTCTGTGTAATTCCTTAATTTCTGGCATTATAAAATGTTCTAGCCTCATCTTGTCTTTCTCTGCTCTGATCCTAGAACCAGCTATTTCCCCCACGAGCCTTTGTTCCTTTTATTAGAAACCAAGATCTGGGCTCTAGTTGTGCCCCATTGTTACTTGGGGTGTCACTGGTTCTAGACCCACTTGGCTCACAGAGTAAGAAAATATATGTGTGTACACACTTATTTTTAAATATACATTTTTTACTTATAATGGTATTTTATACTTAGTTTTCTTTATACTCCTATTACAAAAAATATGAAGCAGACTACAGAGATAAATATACTTCAAGGAGAAAAAATCATTAGTTAGAACATTAGCGTGAAAGACGAAAAAGAATGAAAAAGATTAGTAAACTGATACAAATGATACCTAAACAGGTATAATAGTGGTAGAGGAGATAAACTATTCTAAGTGATTTTTAAATCTGGTAATTTGATAGGTCACTCCTAATGGTATATATCTTAAAAATGAACCAAAAAAACCTGCCAACATTTTGTTCAGTAACCATTTCATTGGTACTAGTACTGGTATTGTCATTTTGCGGTTATTATATATGTGGTATAGGATAAAGAATCTGACTACACTCAAAATGCAAAAACCATAAAATAGGAAAATAGCAAATCATAGCAAGGCAAATTTTTAATAATTTTGCAATTTAAGTGTTTTAAATAGGGATGATAACTTTAAAACAATACAAGTCCTCTCCTGATTTCTCTCTCTTCAATCACTTGAATTTTACAGAAACCAAAATAAAGTAGGTTAATGGATTTATTAGGGAGGTTTAAAATAAAGCAACTCTACTAAAAGCACACCTCATTTGAGAGTTCAGGCAATGGTAGTCCTAATTATTACATCAGCAGAGCCTGGGTGAGAGTAGGCAGCCACCATTTTGAGGTTGCCATGGCAACCTCGAACCAAGTTCCAACTTCTTAAAGGCACTGCCTATGAAAACTGTATTCCCACAGATTCTGCACTGCTTCCAGCACCCTGAGATGGCTATTCTTCCCATAGCAATGGTACGGTAAATGATTTAACCCACATAGTGTACCCCAAAAAGGATTTAACATCTGCAATGGCGCTGGCTGTGAGGCTCAGTTGATTGGAGCGTTGTCCCATAAACTGAATGAGTGGACACAGATTTAATTCTCATTCAGGGTATACACCTAAGCTGGGGGTTTTATCCCTGGTCAGGGCACATACAGGAGGCAGCTGATCAATGTTTCTCTTTCACATCAATGTTTCTCTCCCTTTCCCTCTCCTTCATTTCCTCTCTCACTAAAATAAATAAGCATGTCCTTCAGTGAAAATAAAATAAAAAAAACCTCAAGACACATCATAATTGAATTACACAAGATTAACGATAAGTAGAGAATCTTAAAAGCAGCAAGAGAAAAGGAGACAATTACCTACAAAGGAGTTCTCATAAGACCATCAGCTGATTTCTCAAAAGAAATCTTGCAGGCCAGAAGGGCTGGAAAGAAGTATTAAAGGTCATGAAAGTCAAGGACCTATATCCAAGATTGCTCTATCCAGCAAAGCTATCATTTAGAATGGAAGGGCAGATAGTGTTTCTCAGACAAGGTCAAGTTAAAGGAGTTCATCATTACCAAGCCCGCATTATATGAAATGTTAAAGGGACTTATCTAAGAAAAGGAATGTGATAAAAAATATGAACAGTAAAATGACAATAAATTCACAACTATCAACAACCGAACCTTAAAAAAAAAAACAAATGAAGCAAACAACTAGAACAGGAACAGAATCACAGAAATGGAGATCACATGGAGGGTTATAAGCAAGGAGGGGGAGAATGGGGGAAAAAGTACAGGGAGTAAGTAGCATGAATGGTGGGTACAAAATACAGAGGAAATTTAAGAATAATATAGGAAATGCAGCGGTTCGATTCCCAGTCAGGGCACATGCCTGGGTTGCAGGCTGGTTCTCTGCAGGCCAGTTCCCAGCAGGGGACGCACTAAATGCAGCCATACATTGATGTTTCTCTCCCTCTCTCCTTCCCTTCCCCTCTAAAGATAAATAAAAAATAAATCTTAAAAAAAAAAAAAGAAATGGAGCCCTGGTTGGTGTAGCTCAGTGGATTGAGCGCGGGCCTGCGAACCAGAGGATTGCGGTTCAATTCCCAGTCAGGCCACATTCGTGGGTTGCAGGCCAGTTCCCAGCAGGGGATGCACCAGAAGCAACCATACATTGATATTTCTCTCCCTCTCTCCTTCCCTTCCCCTCTAAAGATAAATAAATAATAAAATCTTAAAAAAAGAGAAATGGAGAAGCCAAAGAACATCTATGTGTGACCCATGGACATGAACTAAGGGGGCAGATGTTGGTGGGAGGGGGTGCAGGGTGGAGGGGGATAATGGGGAAAAATGGGACAGCTGTAATAGTATAATCAATAAATAAACTTTAAAAAACATCTTCAATAAAGATTTCAAAGAAATAGTCCTTTGCTTCTTGAGATATAAATCTCAAGTATCTTGTCACTGTAGAACCTTGCTTCACACTTATTTTTGCCTTTACCTTGCCAAAGGTCTTTCCTTTACCTTACCTTAAAGCACATTCACAATGCTCTATTTCAGAAAAACAGAAATTGGTCCATTTCACTCATGCCACCCTTTCCAATTAAATTTCTGGTTTTCTCTTTTTTCTTTTCTTTCCTTTCTTCTCTCTCTCCCTCTCTCTCTCTTTCTTTCTTTGTTGTTCAAGTACAGTTGTCTCCATTTCCACCCCACCACTCCCCACAACCCCAGCCACCCCCACTCTCCACCCTTGATCCTACCTCTCTTTGGTTTTTTCCATGTGTCCTTTATAGTTGTTTCTGAAAATCTTTCCCCCTTTCCCCCCATTATACCCTTCCACCTCCCCTCTGGTTACTGTCAGTTTGTTTTTAATTTGGTTTTCCTTATATAACAAATTATCTAGTTTCTCCACTTCCTCACTAGAACAAACCTTGAAGTATAGTGTATTCTTTGGAAAAAAAAAGTCCAGTGACCCTATCATCAATATAGATGAGTGATATAATAATCTGATCCTGTTATCCTGTTTTTTCTTAGCACACATTGCCACCTGGCACATTAGAAATATTAAAACTCAGCAGATTCTAAATACTACTAGTACATTTTCTGGTCTTTGAACCAGCATTGAACTTTTTAGCAAAAAGCAACAGAGAATATAACATGCATATACAGTTGTTTGGTACATACAACCATTTGTATCATCTATCATCTATCTATTTATCTATCTATCCATCCGTCAAACCATTTATCTATTCATATATTCATCTGTATATTCTGCTTTTTTTCAGAAACAATTCTCTGCTTTTGAAACTGCTAAATCTTCTAACCCTTTTGATAAGCTCAAAGACAGTGTTGTCTCAAATTATAAAGAGATAAAAACTAACAAATAACTTTAATTTGTCCTGAATTGGATAGACTGGTTGTCTAGACAGCCCAAATTTCTTTGATTATTGTTCAGCATTCATCTTCACTTTAGATAAATGGATCTCACCCAAGTTAAGGAATGCAATTATCCCTTAATTCATTTTTCATCCTATTCTTTCATTGAAGTTTAAAATACACCAAGGGCACACCACACTCCTGTCCTCGGATTTTGCACACTAAGATGCACTGTGGTTTAAAGTAGTAGTTTCCATAATATTTTATGGAACACTAGTCCTCAAGATGTTCCAGGGAAAGTATCAATGTTCATGGAAGTTGGGATATCTCATGCTATTTCTCCTTCTGGGAAATGTATTATGTGCACTGGCATATTAAAGGCCCTGACAAGTCCTATAGTAAAGGCACCTGTTTAACTCAACATTTCTCTACCCTCTGCCTGAAAAAAGAAAAAACCTCAAAACACATTTTGGGAGAGCTTATTCATATCTTAAAATATTGTTCAAATATTTACAGTAATAAACTATCTTAGACAAGGTCCCAGGTGAACAATGCCTAGAGCACAAGCTTGAAGTAATGAAATAAAGCTTTAATGTAGCTATGGCTTATGCTCTGCTGACTCTTTTAGTTCTTTTCATGTATTCTTAAAAGTGACATGCTTCTTCAACTTTGACATTTGTCACCACCTAGGAATGTGTATAGTATACATCACACTACATTTTTAAAGTTAATTTTCTATTATTCAGTGAAGTGGTCTCTGGCCAACAAAAATCTTATATAACTGCATACTTGGATTCTTGGATTGAATACTCTGAAGACAATAAAAAGTATCATCAGACATCAGCTCATAGTGAAGTTTTAAAAGCAATATTCCTGAATCAGGAAAACAGAAAAAATCATAATTTTTGCTCAAGATATATAGTGACCACTTAAGAAATACTTATTAAATGAATGGACAAATAAATGCAAGATAAAGGGTTTTGATTTAAGCCACAGGTCACAGTGAACTCATTTAACCTGGAAATGCTTACCTAAAAGGTCATCTTCATTACATTTCAGATTTTATCCAAAATCCACAGCATATCTGTCAAGTACTATATCATCCATGAAATCATTTCCCTATCACTCATTTCTTGTTCCCTTTTCTGTGTCACCACTGAACCTCTGAACCAATCTCAAGCACCGAGAGCACTTCAGGCTCATAGTTATAACCCTTACTACGTATACAGGGTCTTGTGCCTCACATGGTTGCTGGAGACAGAAATGAACTGACAGATAAAGTAGATAACTTAACCCTTTCATTTGGGTCTGAATTTTGTCAAATGCTTCAGTGATCAATGATCTTTATGAGTTATTACACATGCATATTAAATCAGAAGTGTGTGTAATAATGCACTGCATAATGACATTTTAATCAGTGGCAGATGGCATATATGATGGTGGTATATTATATAGTCTAGGTGTGTAGTGGGCTGTATCATCCAGGTTGGTGGAAATACATTCCATGATGTTTGCACAACAATAGACTTGCCCAATGGTGCATTTCTCAGAACATAACCACCATCAATCATTAAGTGGCGCATGACAGTATTTAACAACAATGGCTTCACTTTACTATGTAGGATCTGTAAATACCAGTCTTAGAAAACTACTAAAAAAATTACACCTACCACCGCAGACTTTCATTTTCTTCACCAATGTTCTCTCCACAGATTATTTATTTTTATTTATTTTTTTAGAGTTTTTATTTCATTCATTTTTAGAGACAGGGGAAGGGAGGGAGAAAAAAAGAGAGAAAAACATCAATGTGTGGTTGTCTCTCACACACCCCCTCCTCACTGGGGACCTGGCCCACAACCCAGGCATGTGCCCTGACTGGGAATTGAACCAGCGACCCTTTGGTTTGCTGGCCATCACTCAATCCACTGAGCCACACCAGCCAGGGCTCCACAGATTATTTATTTTCAAGCCATGTCAGGCTCACTGTTCTATTTATCATGGTATTCATGTGGAAAATGCAGGTGCCTTGTAGCTCAGCCAGGATGTCTTGACTTTTTATCATTGCCTATTTATACATTCATTACTAGTAACTATTTAATGACCTAATAAATCCTTTAAATTCTTATGTATCACCAGTTTTGTGACATCTCAGTATAAGTCCAAAATATATACACTACAGGGGCAGTGACACTAAAAAGATTTCCATAATATCAGATGTTGGCTTGTTGCAGAAAAAAAGTCTATCATATAAATATACATATTATTGGTGAAAAGGTCTAATAGCTTTCATCAGATATCCAAAGGGACATTTGATCCAAAAGGTTAAGAACCACTTACCTAAACTATTCAAACAATTACTATGTACTATCTTGCACATACTAGGAACAACTTTTCAAGAAAGAAATAAATGATTTATATAAAGGTCATTTGACATAATAGAATACCCCATATTTTTAATTTAAATGTTCATGAATCAGTAACATTACATGTAATATATTCTAAAGTATAAATTACTGTGTAACAATAGTCACTACTAGGTTTTAGACCATCAAGTCTCAAAGTAAAGCAACAATAAGGTTTACTACAGTTCTATGAATGACCTTATAGAGCAAGCCCAGGGTGGCAGGGTATAGAAGGAACACTATCCTAATAGTCAATATTTTAGGGGCCAAAAGTCAAGTTATGCCATTAGGAATTGTGTGGCACATGGTAATCCACTTGATTCTTGGAATCTCAGTTTTAGTACTTTTGAACTTTCACAGGCTGCAATTCTGTGGCCTTGAACATAAATTAACTCTCAAAGCTAATCTGTTTTTTTTTATGTTTTTATGGACACTCTGACCTAATCAATTGATTAAATATTGCTACAAAATGGGTTTTTAATTACTCTGGCCTAGCAATAACTAGAAAAGGGCTTTTAACTAAGGCTCAGAAGAACCACAGGAGAAGTGTGAATGAGAACCTGTAAGAAAGACCCAAATCCTGATTTGTTAGCATAGGATGTCAATATGAGACATGATGCAAACCATTTCCAGAAAACAAAATGGAAGAAAAAAATGTTGAGGAGGAGTCTGAAAGAGAAAGCTGAAGAGACAGACCTTTAAGAAGCTGCCAATTACTACTAAAAAAGATACTGGAAGCTATACACATAGAACTTAACCCAATATCTAATTTTATTAGTTGGCAAAATCATGTTTCAAACATTTTAAGTTGCCCTGATTCAAAATGTTAGACAACATAATGAGGAATACATTATCCAAGGAAAATACAAACTGCTAGTAAAACTATGAAATATTTTTCAAAATAAAAAGATAAAATAGTCCTAATAATCAACTTGTCTCAAACATTACAGCATTTAAAAATGCAAATGAGTCCTGGCTGGTGTAGCTCAGTGGATTGAGTGCGGGTCTGGAAACCAAAAGGTCCCCAGTTTGATTCCCAGTCAGGGCACATGCCTGGGTTGTAGGCCAGGTCCCCAGTGTGGGGCTCATGAGAGGCAACTACATTGATGTTACTCTCCCTCTCTCCTTCCCTTACCCTCTAAAAATAAATAAAATATTTTAAAAATGTAAATGAACTTCCTTTGATTCACTTTGTGCAGTTCTAATAACCCACAATTAAAAATGAGAAATCACCATAATTATGAAATCTATCCATTTAGTATATATGGAAGTATAGACTTGAAGCAAGTGCTAATTGGGTGTCTACACTCTTGCAAACCCCTGCAAGTGATGTAAAACTTATAACTTCAATCTTTCTTGGTATACTTCGTCCAAATACTGGCAAGATTGGTCATATGGAAAATAAGTTTATGTCACACCTGCACAAAGATTTTTATGTCCCAATATTCACCAGTAGCAGGCTTCCACATTCCTTTTCCTCAATAATTTGTCTCTGTGATCCAATTATACTAGAGTTATACTATAATTATATAATTATTATTAAAATAAATTATTATTATGAAATTATAGAAGTAGTTGTTTTAATAATAATACTTACATAATTATTATTGAAATTATTGATTTTAATTATTAAAATGTATTTAATTGCTGTGAAATATATTTTTAAATATATTTTTCATATTAGTTGAGAATTATTTATAGATTCAAATCAATTAGTACTGGCAAAATGCCAAAATTGCCCATTAAATGTAAGACAAACTCTAAAGCTCATTTAACCATGAAGATATCAAAAAATCAGAACCCCCCCCCAAAATATAATTCTTCTATTCTTTGTTCAATATAAAAATAAGTTTATTAAGTAAAAATATTAGTTTATTTTTTAGAAAAAATACAAAATAGGGGCAAAGAAACATCCTAAAAAGCAGAAAGTTAATGCTCAGCCTGCACTGAACTTCAGAGTATCTAAATAACTAAAGCACCAAAAAAAGTGGTATTTTTAATGTAAGCTTTTCTTAACCACTACAAAACCACAAGTATATGCTTCCAAGTCCTGGGTTAACATGTCTAAAATGCCTTTAGCAGAAATGACTTCAGGGCGAAATATTTCAAAAAGGGAAATTGTGGCATGTTGTACACTCAATTGTCAACATTCAAAACACTATCAGTCATTCTTCTTGCACAATAGCTTTTCTGGCTCATGACAGAAAGATTCAATCCCTGCTGATTTTACACAGCATCAAGTTCAGGGAGGCTAGTGCTCTCAATTCTTTTAGTGGAGCTCGGCTCATGGATAGAAAATGTAGGTGAGTTCTCTATTGCTTAGACACTATTCAGAAATATCTTTTAATATATGACACTTGAAATTTCATTTAAAAAATATGGATTTTTTTTAATCAGCAAGGACTATCCCATATTATGACTAAAGTGTTTTTACTGTGCACTCAGTAACCATTCACAGCTTACCAGGCACCAACATCATGGGCAGATGTAGCACACTGGCATGACCTCAATGACCACCAGAATCATATCCCTAGAGCACGGTAGGCAACTATTTTCCTTCCCTGGAGCTCTTGCCATAGGCTTAAATTAAACACTGTTCATGTATGGACCATGGTCTCTTGACTCAGTATCTGTGCTCCTCCAGTCTCTACTGTTTTTTCATCCTCTTATCTCCACCTGTTAAAATTCTACTTACCTTTCCAGGTCCCAGCAGTTTATTTGTATTTATAACATTAATATTTATCTCACTGCATTAATGTCAATTATTTTCCCCACTTCATAACTTCTTATAAGAGGATAAGGTGGGACAGTACTCTCATCTTTTTTTTTCCAGCCTCCCCCGCCCCTTGTTCCCCACCTCCCTCCTCTCTCATCTTTATATATTATATTTCTTTCCTTGTGATCTAGACAGTGCTTGGCATATGGTAGAGGCTCCCAAAAATGCTTGACTAATTCCAGGCACCAGAGCCACCTGTGTTTATAATGAGCTACTTCGAGGGATAGAGCATTGCATTTTTCAAATGTGTTCAAAGCTACAGATAGATAATCACTAAGGAGATGCTCTCGAGAGGATTCAAGTCTTGGGTGATTGGACTAAATAGACTGCCATTTAAAAACCCCTTTTGCCCAAAGACTCTGAAGTACGCATTGTCCCCTGGTGTTTGTTTGTATTTATCTCTCCCTAAAGAGAGCCAATTCACAAATATTCAGTTAAGGGTAGATTTTGAAATCTTATGTCACTAGGTTTCTGCCATTTGTTACCTTTGCATCGATTCACGAGTAAGAACTTGCATCTAAAGTCAGCAATTGACCCGTTATACTTAAAATAACATCAAGGAAGAGAGACAGAAAATAAGTGAAAATTGTTAGATATAGATTATAAACTCTAGAAGATGAAAGAAAAATCAAGGGAGAGCCACACTGATCAAGAAAAGCACCCTTAATCAAGTATTAAATAAGTAAAATGTAAATGGTCAGGGAGAAGAACTTCCATGTTAAGAAAAACAAAAACACTTTATCTGAGAAGCACTTTATCAGATAAAGTGCTTCTCAGAGAAGGTCAAGTTAAAGGAGTTCATCATCACTGAGCCCTTATTATACAAAATGTTAAAGGGACTTATCTAAGAAAAAGAAGATAAAAAACATGAACAGTGAAAGAACAGCAAACTCACAGTTATTAACAACCACACTTAAAACAAAAGCAAACTGAGAGGACAACTAGATCAGGAGTAGAACCATAGAAAAGAAGATCACATGGAGGGTTAGCAACAAGGGGGGGGGGGAATGGTGGGGGAGGGGGTGTGCAGGGTGGAGGGGAATGAAGGGGGAAATAGGACAACTGTAATGGCATAATCAAAAATATATATTTTTTAAAAAGAAAAACAAAAACAGAGAAGAAATGGAAGAACAAAATAAACCTGGTGTAGCAATGAGGACAAGAGAGCAGAGTGATTAAAGCTCAAGTTGGTTTTGGGGATAGTGGAAAATGCTACTTTTCCAAAAATGTGGGGCCAGATAATTGGAGGTGTGGAGGGGAACTTAAAGCACTGGTAATAGACAATTAAGGCCTTGCAGAAGAGTGAAGTGATGAGAGAAGTTTTTAAAAATCATGTCTGGGAGAACATTGCAGGATGGACATGAAAGGAAGTCCAAAATAAAATGTAGCTGCTGGGAAGATGCTCATAGCCTAGTGAGCTGAAAGGGTCAAGTTTCTGTCCTAGGGACAGAAGTGTCACTGGGAATTGAGGAAAGGAGGAGTCCGGGAGGAGCTAGCAGGATCTGTTGACAGGATATAAATGCTATAGAAAACAATGTGTCAAAAATGATGGAAGGTGGTGGTGCCAAGGAGTCCAGGGATTGAAGAAGAGAAGCTGAATCAAAGGGCAAGGAGGCTTTGGTACATGTAACATATGAAGAACAAGACATTCCGGTGTGAAATATACAAGAGCATATATGCTATGTGACAGGAGTTCAGAGGAAGGAAAGGATTCAAACTGGAGACTTAAAAGCTCTCCATAAAGGAAAGCTAAAGTCCTAGAATGAGAAAGACAGGAGGAAAGTGCATAAGAGCTCAAAAGTAATGAACAGCCGAAACCTTGAGGCCATTTCAAAACTAGAATTTCACAAGAATATGGGCACAATGAAAGGAACAGGAGCAATCAGTGTGGGAAAAAACTCAGGATCCAATAGTGTCACAGAAAACATGAAAGGAGTTTTAGAAAGGACTTAATGATAGATGATGGATGACAGACAAGGGTGAGAGCATGTAAAAGATACCATTATGCTACTACAAATGAGCAGGGGTTTTCCCTCTCTCAACTACTGACATAGTATATAAAAATTATTTAACTGGGCCCTGGCCGGTGTGGCTCAGTGGTTGAGAGCCACGAGCCTGTGAATCAAAGGGTCACTGGTTCGATTCCCAGCCTAGGGCACATGCCTGGGTTGTGCCCTAGTCCCCAGTAGGGCCAAATCCCCAATAGGGGGCATGAGAGAGGCAACCACACATAGATGTTTCTCTTCCTCTCTCTCCCTTCCCCCTCTCTAAAAAACAAAATAAATAAAATATTTCAAAATAATGAAATAAAATAATTTATTTGGTGAGTGTGCAGAAAAAGAGATTTTGTGGCTTTGGGATATACTCTGTTTTATGTATCTTAATGGCAAAAAGGAGTTATATTAAGATGTTGCTATTCTGAGTGCAATCAAAGATATACAAAATGAAAGATAATTCTGCTGATAAGGAATTGATTTTTTTTAAAGATTTTATTTATTTATCTTTAGAGGAGAAGGGAAGGAGAGAGGGAGAGAAACATCAATGTATGGTTGCCTTTCATGCATCCCCTGCTGGGAACTGGCCTGCAGGGAACTGGCCTGCAACCCGGGTATGTGCCCTGACTGGGAATCGAACCGCGATTGTCTGGTTCGCAGGCCCGCGCTCAATCCACTGAGCTACACCAGCCAGGGCTAGGAATTGATTTTTGAGGAATGTCATTTAGAATTTGTACTCTTCTGGAAGCTATTTTGTTGTATAATAGGAGTAGTACTGCAGATGATACATATTGGTCATATATTTGAAGTGTGCTGGTAACACAGTAAAATGTACAAGTCCTGCCAAAAGTTATAAGAAATATCCAAAATATTTACAATTGATGGAGGGACTATTAAGTCACTCATGGGATACTGCTAAACACACACAAAATTATGTGTTTGAGTTCTCAAGAACCCTTAGGAAGTAATGCCTTTCTCATTTGCTAATGAAACACCCACTCTGTGTGCAAGGTTCATCCAGAGCCAGACTTGCATCTATGAACCATCTGGGAAGGCACTACAGTCATGAGGCAGTGTTTCTGTTTAGTTTTGCTGTTAAAATCACACAAATCTGATGGATAGAGATAATATGACAGAAAGCCCAGTGTCTTTTTCATTGTCACTGATGTACTGGAAACTGGCTTTTGGAATAGGATTGAACCCCTGTGCAAGAAATTCTCTTTTCTTCCTCCAAACAGAAATAAAAAAATTAATAATTAATAGCAACCATGGACAAATCAAGGTTTTGAGGGGCCTGAAGCTCACAGAATTTGGGCGCTCTCCTTAAGAAAAAATAATGCAAAATTACAAATACAAGATTAAATATGAAGCTGGTTATTTATTTAGAATGAGAACAAAAAGGGACCTGCATTTGTAAGGTCATAAAGCACAAGGGTCATCAGCTGCATGGTAAATCCATGTATGGAAAGGGAGAAAGAACAAGTAATTAGGCAGAGGAAAAATTAAAGACAAAATGCTCCTGAAGAAATATGGGAACACAGAACAAGCAAAATGCAAGAATAATATCCCAGAAAGAACCCTGAATTGTGAAATATGGATAGTATGGACATGGGAGAGGAGACAGTAATCCTAATCAATTTACACAACACGTCATCATATTTATTCTCCAGTGATCAAACATCATATTGCTTTTAGGTTTTTGGAAATATCAGTCCACTTCATTGCAGGCACTTCAGTGAGTAAATTAATGAATAAATTAATGAAAGCAAGGGAAATACTTTTTTTTTTTACTGTCCACCAGGATCTATTTTCCTCTGATGTTCCAACATACACACATGTTTTTGCTGGTGCTGGCTGGAGTTGTCAAAGCAGCAGCTTATGCTCATCATTTCTCTGTAATTAAGACTGTTTATCCTCAACAGGCCAAGTAAAAAACTATGTTCACACAAAATTAATTTGTAAACATGTTCAGAGTCTTCTCAAAAGGATTATACATAAAAATGGCTACTGTGGGGCCCCCCTAATTACTCCCTTCTTGCCTTTCTCCTTCTTTCTAAATCAGATCCTGGAAGTATACTTCAGAAATTATTAACTCCCTCCTGGGTTGTGGACAGATTAGTGTGGGATTCCAGCTAGGACTAAAACACAATTTGTAAATTTCAAACATTTATATTAATCATGATAACATAAGTGACAATTTAATATATCAGTCATGATGAAGTTTCCAGGAAGATCCTGAAAAGCCTCATCTACCACTCCATTGGTCAGCCACAAACCCAAGCCAGGACCAGTGCAACCTAGGCTCACCAGGACATAATTTGGGGCGGGAGGAGGAGGTCTTATTGAAGAACACAACAAGGCATGCCCTAATCTGATCTTGACTCCAGCTTCACATATGGATTCCCTTTGGGCAATAAAATGCCCTACATCTTCCTTTAAGTTATAAAAAAGTGGTGAGGATGTGTTAAAACTAAAAGCCCACCCCTCTCTCTTTTTCTTTTTGTACTGTTCTTTTTTATTGTGGTAACATAAGTTAATAATATTATATGTTTCAGCTTAATTATATTATGTGTTATAATGTTATGTATAAAATATTATATTATAGATAATACTATATGTATATATACCATTATATGTAATATAATTATATTATATATTATAATATAATATAAATATATTATAATAATATTATATTACATATAATATATTATTATACTATAACAATCTTATAATGTCATATTATAATTTGATATCTATATACACTATATTGTGCTCACCACCAAAATTCTAGTTTCCATTTGTCACCGTATATTTGAACCTTTTCCCTTATCAAGTCTTCCTTCTTCATCTTCACTTACATATTTTCTAAGGAAAGGCACTTTAAAAAGAGCAGGACTGGAATAATACTGTTAGTACATAAATACTACATAAATCCACATACTGATGTCGTTTGCTTTTTTAGGGCAAAGGGCTTGAAATCAGTGAAGCAAAGCAGCCAACTCAGGAATTAGAAGTGAGAATCTTAAATAGGAGAAAATCATTTAGACACTTTCCAGCTAGGTGATTTGACTTGAAATGCTCCAGACCTCAGTTTCTCGGTTTTGTAAAATGGAGGCGAATATATTACCCACCTGTCAGGATTGCTGAGGATGGAGAAAATACACATGAAGTGCTAAATATAACTGCACAGCAACAGCTAATTAAATGTTAGTATTTAATAGTAGTAATAAAGTACTGTTCGTGCCTCTCTCAGTTCACACCATCAGCAACACTGGCACAAACCCCATTCCTGCCCCGCCTTGGCCGGGGGAGGAGAAGCTACTGTTGCACTCTCGAATGCAGGAGGGAGACCATCCCCTTCCCCAAACGTCCGGGCGCTACTACAAATCTACTCTCGGGCCACCAGGGCCCCTCCGGCTCCCGCTGTGGTTCACACTTACCTGATATGCCACCGCCTATCACGACTACGTCGAACACGTTGCCCGAAACGCTTGCCTTCTCCCGACTCGCCATGTCTAGGTTGACAGTCTCCCCGGGCGCGAGTGTACAAGTGAGGCTTGCCAAGGGCGTTGCGGACTTTTCTACTGACTCTCCCGGGGAGCTCCGGGGCGGAGCTGATTCTTCCCAGGATTGCCTGGTGGAGCCCCGCCCTGAGGGCGGAGCAGATACTTGTGTTAATACCCCGGGAGAGTCCTGGGGAGAATCCGATCCATCCACCAGCATTTGACCCGTATCTGGTCCTGAGCGTTGGGTGGACATTCGTGCCAATATTAGGGGGGAGTTCACCGATGTAAGAGGTTTTTGTTCGGAACGCAGGAGGAGGCGGGACCCTGAGGGCGGGCCAGGGTCTTGTACCAACCCTCGGGAAGAGTGATAGACCGTGACAGTTTCTTGTATGGAACTCTGTGGGATGTTGAGTTCTGAGACCGAGGGGGACCCCTGAATGGACTCTAGCGAGGAGCCTAAGAGCAGGACCCGTTCTTGTACCGAACTGCGTGGAGTGCTGAGCACTGAGGATGGGGCAAGGGCCTGAATAGACGCTCTGGAGGAGTCTGAGAATGGGAAAGATCTACATATAGATTCTTGGGAGGAGCGGGTTACTGAGGACTGGATGGACTCCGATAATGACACCCGGGGCGTGTTATTTGGTGTCAGAGGTACTTCCACTGAATCCCGGGAGGAGCTGAACAATGAGGAACGGGTGTAGCCAGGTAGTAATATTTCGGGAGTGTTACTGCGTATGGGAGGTATTGGTGATACCCGCAATAAGCCAGGCATGAAGGGCTGGATGGCTCCTGGTCCAGATCCTTGGGGAGTGTTACTGATCGTAGGAAGTTCAGGTACTGACACCCAGAGGTTGTCCGCGCCCAGGATGGAGTTGGGGGCAACCCCCTCAGAGCTGCTGGAGCGGGTGCCCAACAGGGGTGTCTGATTGGTCAGGCCATAAGCGGGAAAGCTCCAAAGGCCGATGTTAGAGTCAGTATCAGTTCTTAGGGCAGTACTGGGACTGAGTTGGGAAGGCGTGCTGGAGCTCCAGGAATCGTCCGCATCTGGTGTATAAGTGTTAGACTGGTTGCTAGTAGACAAATAAGAAATGGTCCGCCACTCAGATTGCGTACTGGACCCGGATGTGGAGGCCAGGGCCGGGATCTGGTCTGCGACGGTCCCAACTACGGGCGCAGTTTCTGCCTCTGGCCCACTCCCGCTGCCACCGTCCATTGAGCTCAAAGTCCTGGTGCCGCCTGGAGGTTTACCTTTTGCTCTCCTTTGCCCCTCCCCTACGGACGACGGCCTCTCAGACATCCTCAGAGCCCTGACCCGGGAACAGCACACGGTGTTAAGGCCTGGCTCCGCCTACTCCAAAAGCTCCTGTCTGGGGCGTTGGGCAACGGCATTCTGACTGGTCACGGGGCTGGGCGAAGCCACTGAGGTGGGTGGGTGGCTGAGTTAGATTGTGGGCGTGTCTGGGTAGGAGTTTTAACCTAGTGCTTTTATTCGTACTATTTAACTAAAGGAGCCTGGACCAGGGTAGGCTTAAAGAATTGGGTACTTTAAAAAAGTGAATTTAGAACATAGAGTAGCAGGTCTGCCTCTACACTTGGTTTAGCTCATTTTTGACGTCACAAAGGGCCAGGCGAGGGCTGCGCAGCTGCGCACCTAGCTAGAGAGGGGACCGGGTGAAGTGGTAACTATCATTTGGAGGAGACTTGGCAATTGTTGGTTTTCCATGACTTTTTTCAAGTGAAGTGCTTAACCAAAAATTGAAGCAAGTAGGCGAGAAAATTAACACCTCAGCTCTCACAGATTAAGTGGGATCTGCGCTTTAAAAGTGAAGGTTAAGGAATGGCTAAAGTGCAAGAACAAAACAAAAAACTACGTGTTTCCCCATCCTAGTGAAAAGAGGAATATTTAATGTACATACTTTACTGTACAGCAAGCCTCTTGTCTTGCTACTTTTTTATTCCTTAACTTTTCTGCTTTTTTTCCCATTAGAGGTGCATTTGCCATCACTGAACCCTCAAAAATAGATGTAATTATGACATGAATTCAAAGTAAATAATGAGAACTCTAGGACGTTAACTACAATCTGTTCCCACCTATAAACATATCTTCCACTCACCCTTCATCCCATTCTGTATCAAATATTTTGTTGAAGAAACTGTAAGAAATGAAGATTTAGTCTTCATCCAGTTTCAATAGCTCTTATCTAGAAAAGGATTAGAAACTTATGGCTAAATAGGTGTCATTTTTATCTTGTTAGACATTGAAGCAGAACAAGAAGTAATAATAGATATTTAGAATGCAGCTCTTTCAAATATGATCCTACCCAAACTTCTTTATCCTGTTGTTTTGATTCACATATTTTATTTCATATATGTGCTAGGTGCAGGGCAAGGTACAGAGGACACAGAGGTGACACAAGGCAGTTGGAGATGTTCATTGATCATACACTAGAGGAGCTAGTAGAGAAGATGGACAGCCACAAGCCTGATTGTCAACCCAGACCCTAATCAATGTTGTATTGCAACTGTCCATAGCAATAAGAAAGAGTTAGAAAGGTTAACTTTCGGAGGAAGGGTATCAGAATGAATCCAGAAAGAGGGAACAATTTGGACAAAGGCATGGTACAAGCATTTGTAGAAGCATTGTTCGCTGGAGTAGCTGAAAGTCAGCCAATGGAGTTAGAGTGAGGGGAGAAAACAGAGACAAAAATACTGACATCCACTGAGCCATAGCACAATCTCTGTGTATATTCCAAAGCAATGTAAGCCACTGCAAGATTTTAAGCAGAAAGCAAGATAATTAGATTGTATTTAGCAAAGGTCTGTGTGCCTGCCTTGTGAATAATGGGTTGAAGAGGACAGGCATAAATACAGGGAAACCAGATTTTGGAATTCTTCAAAAAATAGGTGATGGTATCTTGGACTAAAGTGGGGAACAACAGTGGAACTGGAGAGATAAATACATAGTAGATAGACTTGTCACTAGGATTAGGAAGATATTGAGCATGTTTTTGGACATGTGTTTCAAGTGCTTTTGAGGCATCCACGTGAAGGTATAAAGTAAGCCTGAGATTCAAAACAGGAATTTGACTAGAGATAAAAATATGGAAGTCTTATTAAATAAATGATGGGTGGAATAGATGGATAGAAATATGAGTATTTTCTCTATTCATTTTATTATTTGTATTGTATATTTCATATGACTTTTATAATAAAAAGAATAAAAGTTATTTAAAAATACATAAATGAAGCAATAATTGTTACATGTTGTACAAGTATTATTTCCTCCCTAGTGTGATCTGTGACAAATTATTTAACTTCTCTGTGCCTGTTTCCTCACCATACAGTCCCATAAATTCTATCAGTTCCAGCAGGAAACAGCAAACTCTACATTATTTAAAGAGAGTTATCATAAAGAAAGTATATTAAAAGATATGGGCAAAATTGAGAAAAACCAAAAGGAATCATATGTTACCAGACCGGTGACAGCAAGAAACCATTACTATAGGAGAGAGCAATAATAGAACCTGGCAACAGAGATTTTTGGAAAGGGTTGCAGGGCTGCTGACTCAAGGTATGGCTTTTAGTTCAGAGGGGCAGTCAGCTCACAGGAAATCCTCAAAGTGGGAGCCAGGTCAAGTAAATATCCAATATCTCTCTCCTCCCTCCCCTCCTCCAATTTCTGGCTGGTCCTTTCCATTGACCTAACCTAATCAGAAGCTAGAAGGCAAGGGAAGCTGTTCATGCCGTCCTTATAGGTCAAGCATCAGGGGACAGAACAGGCTAGAGAAGAGCGTGGGTGCACCAGGAAGAGCCAAGGAAATATATCCAGTACCATTGTAGTGAGGTTTCAATGAGCAAATGAATATGAAATACTCAGATAATTACACAATACATACGTTTTTCAGTTCTAAAAATTGGCTCACTTTCAGCTACTCCAGCGAACAATGCCTCTACAAATGCTTGTACCATGCCTTTGTCCACATTGTTCCCTCTTTCTGGATTCATTTTGATACCCTTCCTCCGAAAGTTAACCTCCCTAACTCTTTCTTATTACTAATATATTCATGTCATAGGCTACTATTTACTTAACCATTATCTTCTAACATTAATATACTTTCCTTTTTTATGTGATATAGCATGGGAGGAACATTTTCATGCATAAAACATTGTCAGTATTTGTCAGTTTCTTTGAAGTAGAGTCCTAAAAAGAGAATCATGGGGTAAGAAAGTAGAAGCATTTTAAAACTTTTTCTTAAATTTTATTTATTTATTTATTTATTTATTTATTTATTTAAATTTTATTGTTATTTTTCAAGTACAGTTTTTTGTCTATTTCTCCCATCCCAGCCCCCCCCCCCGCCTCATGCTCCCCACCTCCCTCCCATTTCCTCCCCCAGTCCTTGTCCCTGTGTCCTTCATACTTGTTCCTCCAAATCCCTCCCTTTTTTCCCCCCTTAAATTCCCTTCCCTCTCCCCTCTGGTCACTGTCCCCTTGTTCTCTATTTCAGTGTCTTTGTTTTTATTCTGCTTGCTTGTTTCGTTGTTTAGCTTCCTGTTAAAGGTGAGATCATATGGTATTTGTCTTTTACCACCTGGCCTATTTCACTCAGCATAATACTCTGCAGTTCCATCCATGTTGTTGCAAAGGGTAGGAGCTCCTTCTTTCTTTCTGCTGTGTAGTATTCCATTGTATAAGTATGCTTCAGTTTTTTTTTTAATTTTTCAACAGTTTTTTAAATTTAATTGTTGTTCAAGTACAGTTTTCTGTCTTTTACTCACATCCCAGCCCACCCCCCAGTGCTCCCCACCTCCCTCCCATTTCCACTCCCCTTAGTTTCTGTCCATGTGTCCTTTATACTTGTTCCTGTAACTCCTTCCCCTTTTCCCCCTGAAATTTCATTCCCTCTCCCTTATGGTCCCTGTCAGCCTGTTCTCTATTTCAGTGTCTTTGGTTATATTTTGCTTGTTTGTTTGTTTTGTTGTTTAGGTTCCTGTTAAAGGTGAGATAATATGGTATTTGTCTTTCACTGCCTGGCTTATTTCACTCAGCATAATGCTTTCCAGTTCCATCCATGCCGTTGCAAAGGGTAGGAGCTCCTTCTTTCTTTCTGCTGCATAGAGTTCCATTGTGTAAATTAATCAGTTTTTTGATCCACTTATTTAGTGATGGGCACTTAGGCTGCTTTCTGCAATTGACTATTATAAATAAAGCTGCTATGAACATAGGGATGCGTGGGTTCTCTTGAATTGGTGTTTCAGGATTCTTAGGGTACAATGCCAACAGTGGAATTGCTGGGTCAAAAGGCAGTTCCATTTTTATTTTTTGAGGAAATTCTTCACTCTTTTCCACAGTGGCTGCACTGGCCTGAATTCCCACCAACAGTACCCTAGGGTTCCCTTTACTCAACAAACTTGCCAGCACTTGTTTGTTGATTTGTTAATGATGGCCCTTCTGACTGGTGAGCAGTGGTATCTCACTGTGGTTTTAATTTACATCTCCCTGATGGTTGTGATGTTGAATACCCTTCATATGCCTATGGTCCCTCTGTATGTCCTCCTTGGACAAGTGTCTGTTCAGGTCCTTTACCCATTTTTAAATAGGACTGTTTGTCTTTCTGGTGTGGAGTCCTATGAGTTCTTTATATATTTTGGAGATAAAACCCTTGTCCAAAGTATCATCGGCAAATATGTTTTTCCCATATGGTTGTTTCTTTTTTCATTTTGCTGATGTTTTCTTTAGCCATGTGGAACCATCTTAGTTCGATGTAGTCCCATTTGTTTAGACTTTCCTTTATTTTCCTCGCACTAGAGGATATATCAGCAAAAATATTGCTGCATGGGATATCTGAAATGTTATTGCCTGTGTTTTCCTCTAGGACTTTTGTAATGTCACAGCTTATGTTTAAGTCTTTTACCCATTTTGAGTTTATTCTGGTACATCATCTAAGATGCTGGTCTACTTTCTTTCTTTCTTTTTTTGCATGTTCCATTCCAGTTCTCCCAACACCTATATCAAAAGGGCAATTTTTACTCCATTTTATGCTTCTGCACCTTTTGTTGAATGTTAATTGACCATAGAGACATGGGTTTATTTCTGGGCTCTGTATTCTGTTCCATTAATCTGTGCATCTGTTCTTATGCCAGCAAGAGACTGTTTTGATTACAGTGGCCTTGTAACATACTCTGATATTAAGTATTGTGATCTGTCCTACTTTGTTCTTCTTTCTCAGGATTGCTGAGAAAAGAAAATTGTTTTTCATTCCTTATAAATTTTTGAAATATTTATTCTAGATCTGTGAAGTATGTCATTTGTATTTTAATAGGGATTGCATTGAATCTACAGATTACTTTTGGTAGTATGGACATCTATTTTAAATGAATAGGTTTTTCTTTTTATTTTATTTATTTACTTATTTAAAGATTTTTACTTATTTATTTATTTTTAGACAGAGGAGAAGGGAGGGGGAAAGAAAAGCAGAGAATCATCAATGTGTGGTTGCCTCTCACACACCCCTACTGGAGACCTGGCCTAGGGGGACCTGTCCCACTGTGCAGGTGTGAACCCTGACTGGGAATCAAATTGGCAACCCTTTTGGTTTGCAGGCTGGCACTCAATCCACTGAGCCACACAAGCCAGCGGGTAGTATGGACATTTTAATGATGTTAATTCTTCCAATCCATGAACATAGTATATGTTTCCATTTATTTGTATCATCCTTAATTTATTTCTTCAGTGTTCTACAGTTTTCCAAGTACACATCATTTACCTCCTCAGTTAAGTTTATTCCTAGGTAATTTATTTTTCTTGTTGCTATAGCAAATGGAATTTTTTCCTGATTTCTGTTTCTCATATTTCATTGTTGTCATACAAAAATGCTTTCCATTTCTAAATATTGACTTTGTTCCCTGCTGTTTTGCCAAATTCACTTAATAGGTTGAGTAGTTTTTTGGTGGAGTCTATAGGGTTTTCTATGTACACTATCATGTCATTAGCAAACAATGACAGTTTTGCTTCCTCCTTTCTAATTTAAATGCCTCTTATTTCTTTTTCTTGTCTGATTATTGCAGCTAGAATTCCAAAACTATGTTGAATAAAAGTGGTGAAAGAAGACACCATTGTCTTGTGCCTTATTTTAAAGGGAAAGCTTTTAGGATTTGCCTGTTGAGTATGATGTTGGGCTGTAGGTTTATTCTATGTGTCCTTTACTATGTTGAAGTATGCTCCCTCTATTCACACTTTGCTGAGGGTTTTTATTATAAATGTGTGCTGTACTTTATCAAATGCTTTTTCAGCATTTATTGATATGATCACATGGTTTCTGTTTTTCATTTTCTTTATGTGATATACTGTGCTTATTGATTTGCAAATATTATACTATGAATGCATCCTAGATAAACCCCACTTGATCATGATGTATGATTTTTTTAATATCTTGCTTGATCTGGTTTCAAGTTGTTTTTTTTTTTTTTTGAGGATTTTAGCTTCTATGTTTTTCAGCAATATTGGCCTGTAGTTTTCTTTCTTTGTTGTTTCATTACCTGGTTTTGGAAATAAGGAAATACTGGCCTCATAAAATGAGTTTGGGAGTATTCCTACTTTTTGAATTTTTTTTGAAAATTTTGAAAGGGATAGGAGTTAGCTTTTTCCTAAATGTGTGGTAAAATTTGCCTGTAAAGTTGCCTGGTCTAGAACTTTTGTGTGCTGAGAGTTTTTTGATAACTGCTTCAATTTCGCTAGCTGTTACCAGTCTGTTCATGATTTCTGCTTTTTCTACCCATGGCTGGTGTAGCTCAGTGGATTGAGTGTGGGCTGTGAACCAAAGGGTCGCCAGTTCAATTCCCAGTCAGGGTACATGTCTGGGTTGCAGGCCAGGTCCCCAGTGGGGGCCACATGAGAGGCAACCACACATTGATGTTTCTCTAACTCTCTCCCTCCCTTCCCCTCTGTCTAAAAATAAATAAAATCTTTAAAAAAAATGATTTCTGCTTTTTCTTGATTCAGTTTTGGAAGATTATCTCTTTCCAGAAATTTTTCTCTTTTGCCCAGGTTGTCAAATTTCCTGGCATATAGCTCTTCATAGTAATTCTGGCAATCCTTAGTATTTCTGTGGTATTGCTTGTAATTACAACCAATTACATTCTGACACTACTTCTCTTTTATTTCTGATTTTACATATTTCGGTCATCTCTCTTTTTTTCCTGATGAGTCTGGTTAAAGGCTTGTTGATTTTGTTTATCTTTTCAAAGAACCAGCTCCTGGATTTATAGATTCTTTGAATAGTTCTTTCAGTCTCTATGACATTTAATTCTGTGCTGATCTTGGTTATTTCGTTCCTTCTACTTGCTCTGGGCTGTCTTTGTTGTTGTTCCTCAAGTTCTTGTAGTTGTAGGATTTTTTTTGTTTATTTGAAATGTTTCTATCTTTCCTATATAGGCCCATATTTTTATGAACTTCACTCTCAGGACTGCCATTACAGTGTCCCATAAGTTTTGGGCTGTTGTGTGTTCATTTTCATTTGTTCCCAGAAACTTTTTGATTTCTACCTTCATCTCATTGTTAACTTATTCATTATTTATCAGCATGTTATTTGGTCTCCATATATTTGAATGTTTTTTTTTACTTTTTTATTGATTATGCCATTACATTTGTTCTATTTCCCCTCCTCTGTTCCCCTCCCCCTTCACACCCCTCCCCCACCATTCTCCCCCCTTTAGTTCATGAACATGTGTCTCAAGTTCTTTAGATTCTATATTTCCTCTACTATTCTTACCCTCCCCCTATCTATTTTCTATCTACTGTCTATGCTACTTATTTTCTGTACCTTCTCCCCCCTTCTCTTTCTCCACTCCCCTGTTGCTAACCCTCCATGTGATCTTCATTTCTATGGTTCACTCTTGATCTAGCCGTCCTCTTGATTTGCTTTTGTTTTAGGTGTGGTTGTTAATAACTGTGAGTTTGCTGTCCTTTCACTGTTCATCTTTTTTATCTTCCTTTTCTTAAGTAAGTCCTTTAACATTTCATATAATAAGGGCTTGGTGGTGATGAACTCCTTGAATTTGATCTTATCTGAGAAGCACTTTATCTGTCCTTCTATTCTAAATGAAAGCTTTGCTGGATAGAGCAATCTTGGATGTAGGTCCTTGCTTTTCATGACTTGGAATACTTCTTTCCAGCCCCTTCTTGCCTGGAAGGTCTCTTTTGAGAAATCAGCTGACAGTCTGATGGGGACTCCTTTGTAGCTGATTGTCCCCTTATCTCTTGTTGCTTCTAGGATTCTCTCCTTCATTTTAATCTTGGCTAATGTAATGATGGTGTGCCTTGGTGTGTTCCTTCTTGGGTCCAACTTCTTTGGGACTCTCTGAGCTTCCTGGATTTCCTGAAAGTCTATTTCCTTTGCCAGATTGGGAAAATTCTCCTTTATTATTTGTTCAAATAAGTTTTCCACTGGTGGCTGTTCCTTTCCCCCTTCTGGTACCCCTATAATTAGGATGTTCAAGTGCTTAAAGATGTCCTGGAGCTTCCTAAGCCTCTCCTCATTTTTTTGAATTCTTGTTTCTACATTCTTTTCTGGTTGGTCATTTTTTCCTTCCTTCTGGTCTACTCCCTTGATTTGAGTCCCAGCGTCCTTTCCATTACTATTGGTTTCCTGTGCATTACCATTCATTTCAATTAGTTTAGCTTTCATATGTTTCTCTAATTTGTGACTAAAATCAACCACTTCTGTTAGGATCCTGATAACCAGTGTTTTGAACTGTGCATCTGAAAGTTTAGCTATTTCTTAATCACTTAGACTTATCGGCTCTGGGGCTCTGAGTTGTTCTTGAGCCATTTTTGGTCTGTTTGCGCCATTAAGTATGAATAGCAGAGCCTTAGTTGTTTACCAGAGCGGGGCCACCCAGGTTGCTGGTTTGTGATGCTGTATGTGGGGGCGGGGTCAGAGAGGGAGCAATGGTGGTCCTCTCCCTTTGCCCAGTTCATCCCACCACTCGCCCCAGCCTGTTTATCCAAGCGGAATTGTGCCAGCCTGCTGCCCTGTGCCTTGTGGTCTCAATGCTCGCCTCTTCACTGGTTTATCTTCACGCAAATGTGCGACCGACCACAGACAGCCAGCTGCGCTTCTTCCCTGTTTCCACCCATAGCTATCCCGCACCTGTGATCCGCGCCTTCGGCTGCTAGTGCACCACCACCCAGTTGGGGATCTTTTTGGTCAACCCGCTCCGCTGGTGGCTTCGCCCCTCTTACCAGTTTAGCTGAGCATTTCCTTGTTTTCGGACTCCGTATTGTCGATTTTCTGTGTGGTTTGGTTATGTTTATTATTGTTAAAAATTTGTTGTTCTTAGATTTGGTTGTGCACAGACGCAAGTTGTTTTCACCTACGCCTCCATCTTGGCAGATTCTCAATGCAAAGGGGAACTGGTTCAGCCAGCTCCATGACCTCAACTGTAAGCCACCCTGAGCCATCCCATACAGAGTAGCCGCTTAATGACTGGGCCGGTCATAGCACTGCTTCACCCCAGCACAGATGTCAGTCCATGTAGCATTACACAAGGAATAGTCAGTGTTCCACTGGTTCTGAAGCCAAGTCCAATTTGAGACAGAAGCAGGAGAGATGCGCCATGAGGGGCTGTCCGATGTGTTCAGGGGGAGTTCAGTGCAGACCCAGCCTGCTGATTGGTTAGCCACTGAGGCATAGGTATGCAATCAGTGCACTAAGGGGTTACTTTGCACTCTAAGGATGAAAAGACAGAGCAGTTACAGGAACCAGCAAAAGCAAGTCATGATCCTCAGGCAATATATAAGCAAGCTTCTAGTCAGCCAATAAAATAGTGGCTGGCAGAGGGGTTCTTCCTGGGTATAAACACCAGACCTTTTGTGCCTCAACTGGGGGTTGAACATTTACTTGCAACTCATAACAGGCCATAGGGAAATCACAAAGGTGCTACAAAGAAGCATTTCATGGTCTCCTGGCCCTGGATATGTCTAAGGCCATTAAGACTGGGGGCCTTGTCCCAATCATCCAGGGCACTATTTCTCTCCACCCCTTGATTTCAAGGGGCAATAATAGCAACCCAGTGCATGTGAGGGGCTTTTATTTCCCAAGGCCATGTTCAAGTGGTTGTTTGCCCTTACTTCAGGCCCTCCAGAGCAGTCAAGAGAATATTGCCCTGGTTTCCCATGCCTGGTTTCAGACTAAGTATCCTTAGTCTGTACCTGAAGTTTAATTGGACTGCAAATTGGAAGCAGTGCTCTTACTAGAGTTGGGTGTCCCCTCTGACTTCACTCATTAAGTCCAGAGGACAGTCCATATGCATTTCATCCAGCCCCTCAGCATAGGGGTGGCAGCTGCACTCGAAGGCCCTGCTTTAAGAGACCAGTGTAGCATTCAGTCATTCCAGCAGCTTGGGGATGATAGGCCACATGAAATTTCCAGTCAATCTGCAAATCTCAAGCCCATTGTTGTACCAGTGACCCAGTATAATGCATGTCCTGATCACTTTCAATGATTAAGGGTCATCCATAAGCAGCACATATAGCTTCAGCATAGCAATTACTGCTTTTGGATCTGGGTGCCACATGGGATAAGCAACTAAAAGTCCTGTGGCCATGTCCACACCTGTAATAGTATACTTATATACCTCTGAACTAGGCAGGGGCCTGATTACATTCACCTGCCACCAAGTCACTGGTACAGGCCTTCAGGGATGCTCTTGTGAGCAGACAACACAGGTCTCACAAAATTCTTGTACCTCTGCTAATGTAACAGGATACCTCCAAGTTTTGATGGTGGACCATATGGTCTTTTGCTTAGCATGTAAAAGGCGATGTTATAGCCACTGGGCTACTTCTCTTCCTGAGGGACTGGCAAGTACTGTTTCTAGCCACTGCATCTTGGCTAGAGTACCAGCCTCGTCATTCTCAGGGGAAACAAGAGATGCATGTCCAGTAACATGATATACTGTGATTTGTTTCTGGTGGCCTAACTCCCATAAGTCTCACCACAAAGTCTGTCCCTACAATGGACTATGCATAAACATCCACTTATTTGCATGCCATGTAGAGATCCATAATGTTTGCCCTGGGTATGCCACCTAACCATCTGTGCAAATAGTCAGGGGCAGTGCCTCACTGCCCTCCATGAGTCATATGGCTAAGAGTTCCACCCACTGTCTGCTCTGTTCCATGCCAGTTTCAAATCAGATTGTGTCTGTCTCTGGTTGAATTCCTATGGTGGTCCATATGGTAGGCTGGCCCCTGGTGGACCCATCAGTGTACCAATGCATCTGAGGGAATAGGTGCCTGCCCTTTGTAGAAGGGGCTAGCTTCTATTCCTTCTATAGGGACAGGAACAGTTGATTTCTCATCCACATAAATAACTGGGCCTAACACTTCCTGTAGCTCAGCTTGAAAGGAACTAGTGGACAGAGCACTCCTTTTTGCAGATACGCCCTCCACTTACCTACTGTGGGTGTCTGAGGTGTCCTACAACAAGGCTTGGCCATCCAGTCCTGGACCCACCCTGCAGTGGGATGCGTGGTCATAAGTGTCATGGGGGTAGTTCTTGTTATGGCCTCTGTGGCCAATAGGGCAGCATATACTGCAGCCAATTGCTTTTCAGTCATGGAGTACTGTACCTCTGCTCCCTTCCATAGTTGGGACCACAAATCCAAGGGTTGACGTAGCTATTCTGATCGCTGGCACAAACCCCATCCAAAGCCTTCCTGTGTCACATGCACATCTAGCTCACAGGGTCTAGAGGGTTCCAAAATATGCAAGGCCTGGGCCTGCTTAATGATATGCTTTGCTCCTTGAAATGCTTATTCTGAGGTCAGAGTCCAATCCCAGTTCACCCGTTTTCCCACCAAGGAGTACAAGGGAGGAATGACCTAGGCTAGATGGGGCACAAATGGTCTCTAGTACTCCAACAGGCCCAAAAATGTCTGGAGCTATTTCACAGTGGGAGTGGTCAGGTATGCCTAAATCTTATCTATCACCACATCAGATATGACTTTTATCTTACCCTACCAGACACCCTCCAAGAATTTGACAGACGATCCAGGCCCCTGCAGCTTGGACTCCTTGACTGCCCAGCCACATGACTTCAGGTGTGACAGCACTTGAGCCACTGCTTTCTCTAATTCTGCAAGAGAATCACTAGTTACCAAGATGGCATCAATGTAACAGAACTCTGGTACAACTCTGGAGGCCACAGCTTAGCCAGGTCCTCTGCGACAAGCCCATAACAGATGGTCAGGCTGTGCAAATATCCTTGAGGGAGCGCTGTAAAAGTGCACTGTCAGCCCTCCCACATGAAGGCAAACTGATCCTGACTTTCTGGAACAAGGTGGATGGAGAAGAAGGCATTTGCTAGGTCAGCTACAAAGTGGTAAGTTTCCTGCTCATTAGTTAACTGGTCCATCAAGTTCATCACAGAAGGGACTGCTGCATGTAGTGGAAGAGTTGCTTTGTTGAGCTCCTGGCAATCTCCTGTCATTCTCCATGTGCCATTTGGGTTCCTCACTGATCATATGGGGGAATTAAAGGGACTGTGAGAGGCCCTAATTATTCCCACCTTCCCCAACTGTCATGTCCTCTGGCAACCAGTATTGCTTCACTGCCTGTTGTGGGTGGCAATTGCACACAAAGATGATTAACATGTCCCCTCAGAATGGCTTTTACCACTTGCGCCTGCAGGCAAAACTCTCCTGCAGTCATGTATAGCCACAAACCCTGTAGTATGTGGCTACCCAGAATATAGTCAGGAATGGGGGAGACATAGACAGTGTATTCACAGGTGGGGAGGGCAAATGCTCGATACCCAGAGAGAGCTGCAAAGACTTCACCCTTGCACTCTGTCTCCCATAACCATCAATAGAGACTTTAGGCCTTGGAAACTTCTCAGGGTTTCCATGTAAAAGAGTATATTCAGCTCCTGTACCCACAAGAACTAACACTCTCTGAACATTTGCAGGGGACCGGTGAATAGTCAATGCAACATGGCAGCCTCTGGTCCCCTACTGTCCCCTGAAGACAGGTCCCTCGGCCTTGTTCCTAACCACAGGTCAAAAGTATATCTCCTCCTTCACCTCAGGAGAGTGACACAGCCAGATGATCTTCCAGCCAGACCGAATGGGCTTCTCAGGGACCTTGGAGTGCACCCCTGGATTTCCCCATTAGTTTCTTTTTCTTCTGGGGCTGCAGAAAGCGTTAGTCAGTTCTCAGCTGCTTTCAGAGCTCTAACAGGTATGTGTTTGGCTTCCTGTCAATCTTAGTGTGATAGACTCCAGCCCCTAAAAGATCTGACCACATCTGTGTTCTAGTCACTTGAACAGGGCCACTGTTTGGCCAGGGAACAGAGTCTGAGAGATTGTGCAAACAGTTTTCTGTTGGCAGCAAGACTCCACCTCTCCCAGGCTACCTCAATGGTCATGATGTCATTTATGTGATGACCAACAAGTGGCATGAGAATCACTGTCAGTGAGCTAAAAGAGGAAGGAGGAGTGTGTTGGAGCACGAGATCCTTCATTCCAGCTGTAAAACATTCATCATCAGGGCCCTGTGTGTTGGGATTGAACATGGCACATGCCTAACTCCCACAAGATTTGAACTAAGTCTGTAAAGAATGGCCATTTTTTTCACTATATTTGGCATGTCACCTGCATTCACCCAGACAGTACGGATAGCTGACATTACCCATTCCATCAAAGAATGTGAGACCTGACCCCACCATGTCTCTGGCTATTCTGCAGCCACTGGTGCAGGGAGGGGTATTTCGTGATGGATGCTGACTTTTCCATCTTAGCGTCAGAACACATGATGCCATCACCCCTAAGTCCCATAAGGGCAAGAGCCATTCAGATAAGGACTCCCCAGGTCACTGACAAAACTGATGCATGAGATCAACCAGCTTGGCCTGTGTGTAAATTCTATAAGTGGTATGTTCTACTATCTGCACGGGACCCACAGGGTTCTCCCCAGATGCCATAGGCTATTGGAATTTCATTTTTTGTATCAATACAGGACAGGCCTTCCAGGAACATGGTTCTGCATCAATGTCATCTTCCTCTGACTTTATCTGCTGCTGCAAGAGACTGTTATCTACGTCGCCATTCAGTCACTCGCAGAGCGAGTGTTCAGTCACTCCAGAGCACCAATTCTGGCCTCTAGGGCTTCTTCTCATCCCTGGAGCTCATGTAGTTTTGCTGTGTCATGAAGCTTGGTCTCTGTCTCAGCTTGCAAAGCTGAAAGAAACTCCCAGCTCACGCCAGTGGCCACATGGGTGTTGGGCCACTCCAGGGTCTCACCAATCTCCTGTATGGATTTCTCCTCAGTGTTAGGTGTGTCCTTGACATTGAGCCACACCCTTAATGGGGCCCATGAGGCCAGGAAGCTCACCACCAGTTGCCACGGCCCCCTGAGATCAGCCCACCCAAAGAGGCTTCTCTCAGAAGAGCCCAAAGGCTCATCCATTTCCATACCATGAGAATCTTACCAACTATGCCAATTGTGTTACAACCTGTGCAGGCCTGCCAGGTTCACTTTAGCTTCAGGGAAACAGAATAAAATGCAAAGAGCTGTGCAGATGCTTTACATGCCTTCATTCTTGGGTGGGTGAGTCACACACACTGCAAGCTGCATGTGTCTAGTGAGAATCCTCTATGGCCTTAAGTACTAGAGAAAAACAAAGCCAGCTTCCAGCTAGAAAATTATATAACATCGCATGATTCCATGAATGCGAGCCCACTTCATGTTTTGTAGACAGTTTATTGGACCAATATTCAAGGCTATGAGAACACTACTTATCAGGCCCCTTCAAGATTATGGAATCACTGCTTCCCTTATTTACCCAGGCACCTAGGTGAGGAAGCTAGACTGCCTCCACTTAGCCTACAACAATTGATATGATTTCAATTTTCATGAATTTTATGAGGCTTGTTTTGTGTCCTACCATGTGGTCTATCTTTGTAAATGTTCTATGTGCATTTGAAAAGAATGCATATTTTGTTTCTTTGGGGTGAAATTTTCTGTATATCAATTAAGTCAATTTTATCTAGAGTGTTGTTCAATGTCAAAATATACATGGTGATTCTTTTCTTGGAAGATTAATCCATTGTTGACATTGCAGTGTTAAAATCCCCTAGTATAAGGGTGTTGCTGTCGGTATCTTCCTTGAAGTTTTCCAAGATTTTCCTTATATACTTGAGTGCTCCTATGTTAGTTGCATATAAGTTTACAAGGGTTATATTTTGTGATGGATTATTCCTTTAAGTATTATGAAGTGTCCTTCTTTTTCTCTTTTTATAGCCTTCATTTTAAAACCTATTTTGTCTGATATAAGTATTGCTGCTCTATCTTTTTTCATTGTCATTTGCATGGAATATTTTTCTATCCCTTTACTCTCAGACTATGTAGATGTTTTTGTTCTGAGGTGGGTCTCTTGTAGACAACATATATGTGGGTCCTGTTTTCTTTCCCATTCAGCTACCTTATATCTTTTGATTGGGGCATTTATTCCATTTACATCTAAGATTATTATTGATAGGTACTTATTTATTGCCATTTTCCCCTTTGTGCCTGGATTTCTCTGTCTCTCCTTTTCTTCATCTTTTTTTTTTTGAGATTTCTTTTTTTTATTGTTGTCATCTTTTTAAAGCAGTCCCTTTAGCATCTCTTGAAATGCTGATTTGGTGAGATGTATTCTTTCAGGTTTTTTTTTTTTTTTTTTTGGTCTTTGAAGCCCCTTATTTTGCCTTCCATTTTAAATGAGAGCCTTGCTGGGTAGAGTAGTCTTGGTTGCAGGCCTTAGCTTTCATCACTTGCAATATTTCTTGCCATTCCCTTCTGGCTTGCAGTGTTTCTGTTGAGAAATCAGCTGATAGCCTTATCAGAACTCCCTTGTAGTTACTAGCTGTTTCTTCCTCGCTGACTTTAAGATTCTCTCTTTGTCTTTAAATTTTGACATTTTAATTATGGTATGTCTTGTAGTGAACCAGTTGGGGTTCATCTTGATTGGGACCCTCTGTGCTTCCTCGACTTCTGTGAGTTTTTCTCTCACCATGGTAGGGAAGTTTTCTGTCCTTATTTTTTCAAACAGGGTTTCTATCCCTTGCTCCACTTCTTCTTCTGATATCACTATTACACATATATTATATTTTTATGTTATTTTGCAGCTCCCTTAAACTCTCTTCATTCTTTTTAAATCTTTTTATTTTGTTGCTGTGTTTAGGATTTTTTTTCTACCTTGTCCCCCAGCTCACTGATTTGGGCCTCTCCTTCATCTAGCCTGCTTTTAATATCTTGTACTGTGTTCTTCATTTCAGATATTGTATTTTTCATTTCCTTCTGTCTCTTATTGATAGTTTCTATGTCCCTTTGCATGTTAGTATAATTTGCAGTAAGTTCCTTACAGCTTCCTTGTAGTTCTTTGTAGTTCTCACTGGGTTCATTGAGCATCCTTATAACCATTATTTTGAATTCAGTATCTGATAGTTTGCTCTCCTCAATTTCTTTTAACACTCTTTATGAGGGTTCTTCCTTTTCTTTTAATTAAGAGTTGTTTCTTCACCTCCCCATTTTAGGTGACTCTTGTTTGTTTATGCTTTTTGGATTGGTCTGCTTTGATTCCCTGTCTTTGTGGTGTGATCATCTGTGGTAGGAGACCTGTGGGATTCAGTGGTGCAGTCTCCTTGATCTCCTGAAGTTGGTGCTGTTGGGATGCCCTTTATGCTGTTTAGGTTGGCTGTCTGGTTGTAATTGTGTTTGGGTTGTTGTTGGGTCATTCTTTGGTGGCTACTTCCCTCCAGCTGGTTGACTGAGAGTCACTCCACCCACTACATCTTGTTTGTTGTGTAGGTGCTGCCAGAAAAGAACCACGAAGCTCAGGAAGCAAGCCCATGCCCACAATATTAACCCCCACCCACAATTCCACTATCAACAGCAAATGAGCCAGTATTAATAAAAGTATAAAGAGATTAAGACTATTATAAGAAAACAAAAATGAATATGAGATGGCTAACTGAAAGAAAAATGATTTTGAGAGGATAGAAGGAGGAGCAATAATAAGAGTAAGGAATAGGAACAATGCAAATAGAGAAAGAAAGAAAAAATACATCACAAATAATAAAGGGAGGGAAATGGCAGCAGGGAGTAAGAAAAGGGAGTGTACAGTATTAGGCTTAAATAGAATTTAAATAAATAAATAAGTAAATAAATAAATAAATAAGTAAATAGTGAGAGAGAAGAAAAAAAGAAAAAACTAGGAACCAAATTATAGAAAAAGTTCCACTACAGCACTGTCAACAACAATTAGCAAAGTTTAATATCCGTGGGTTGGAGAATAAGATGGAAAAATGGAAGAAGAGCTTAAGTGATATCTAGAGGAAAGAGAAGTGATTTTGATGTGATCGAGGGAGAAGGAATAGTAAGAGTGAGTATCGAAAACCAGGGTGACAAGAAAAATTTAAAGTGAAAAAAAAGGAAGGGCAGGAGGAAGGTAAAATGGAGTTGGACACGGGGACAGTAAAATTAGAGATTTGAAATACAAAAATAGTGAAGACCTAGAAATAAAATTGGATCCTCTATTGCAAAGGGTAACATTTTATTCTTTTTTATGACTGGGAAATATTACAATATATATAATGGTATGTGTGTGTGTGTGTGTATATATATATATATATATATATATATATATATATAGGATCCTCTCATCCTTATTTACTTTTCTTACCTTGAAAGGTAAAAAATCAGCCTGACATTGGTATTCTAATCAGTGTTTTTTTTGATAACTAATGAAACACATTATCAGTAATCAATATATTTATCAGTAATAAAGTTTATTATCTATTTCATTTCTTCTGTTGTAAACAATTGGTTTATGCCTTTCTGTAGTTGATTTCTGTAAGCACTTTAATAATAAGATGTTAACCTCTATTTGATATTTTCATTGCAAATAGTTTACCCCAACTTATATTTTAGTATTATTTATGCATTTTAGATATACGGAAATTTTATTTTTCATTTTACTTATATTTTATTGATTATTCTATTACAATTGTCTTGATATTCTCCCTTTGCCTGCCCCTCCACCCAGCTCTTTCTACTCCTTCAAGCAATCACCCCACAATTGTTCATGTCAATGGGTCATGCATATAAGTTCTTTGGCTACTTTATTTCCTATACTGTACTTTACATCCCCATGACTATTCTGTAACTAAATATTTGCACTTCTTAATCCCCTCACCTCTTCACCCATTCTTCCCCTCCTTGCTCCCATCTGGCAACCTTCTTGTAACTAACTTCTTTTCTCTTGCTTTTAAGAATCTCTCATTCTCTTTAACCTTTGGCCTTTTATTAATGATGTGTCTTGGAGTGGGCCTGTTTGCTTCCATCATAATTGAGATGGTCTGTGCTTCTTGGACTTGTGTGTCTATTTCCTTCACCAAATTAGGAAAGTTTTCTTTCACTAATTTTTCAGATGGATTTGCAGTGTCTTTCTCTTCTCCTTCAAATACTCCATGAGGTAAATGTTGGACCTCTTAAAGTTGTCCCAGAGGCTGTTATACTATCCTCATTTTTTTGGATTCTTTTTTCTTCTTGTTTTCCTGATTAGTTGTTTTTTTCTTCCTTATGTTCCAAATCATTGATTTGATTCTCACCTTCATCCATTCTACTGTTGTTTCCCTGTAAATTGTTTTTTATTTCAGTTAGTGTATCCTTAATTTCTGACTGGGTCTTTTTTTATGCTGCCGAGGTCCTCACTAAGTTCCTTGAGCATCCTTATAAAGTGTCTTGAATTCTCCATCTGATAGATTGCTTATCTCCATTTTGTTTAACTCTTTTTTTCTGGAGTTTTGATCTATTCTTTCATTTGGGCCATGTTTCTTTGTCTCATTTTGGCAGCCTCTGTGTGTTTGTTTTTATGTATTAGGTGGAACTTCTTGGACTCTGTGTCTTGGTAGTTTGACCCAAGGTAGTAGGTATCCTGTAGGATCCCATGGCACAGCCTCCCCTATCACCCAAGCTGGGTACTTAAGGGGCATCCTTTGTGTGGTCTGAGTATACCCTCCTCTTGTAGTTCAGCCTTGGTTGCTTTTGGCAGATAAATGGGAGGGATTTACCCAAGCCGGTCAGCTGCAAGACCTGGCTGTGACCACTGACCACCAACCTCTGCCCTCCATGGAGTATCAGCTGTGTAGGGGCAGGGTAGTGGTGCTCTGACATGGTCTATAGTTGTCAGTGGGTGTGTTGGCCCTGAGATTTCCCAGGTGGTGCAGACCAAGGTCAGCCCCCACTTATGTTTTACTTGGGGCACCCTACCTAAACTGTAAAGCAATCTGAGATGGCTGCTACTTGCGCTGAGGTTGGAGATTCCCAGGTAAAAATAAGCTGTTACTCTAATGTGGTTGCCACTAGGGCTCACTGAAGTCAGCTGTTGCTTGTTTGACAGGATTTAGGCGCCCAAACCAACCATTCTTACATAAAATCAGCTTAGGTGGGCCTGTAGGTTGGGTGGGATAGAGCCTCTGTGGATCTCTAGGGTTGGTCGCACAGTGTTAGCCAGGTTGACGGAGTCTTAGATATGGCACCAGTCTACTGGCTCTGTGTGAGAAGGGTTCAGCAAAAGGACCATAGCCTCTGGTCACCCCAATGCCAGACACTTCAGCCTCACCCTCTATACCACTGGTGCCCTTCAAGCTGCCACTGTGGTGCTAGAGCTCAGAGGGAGCAATATGAGTAGGTGAGTCCATGTATGGGTTCCCCAAGAGGAACTGCTTAGGGCCTCCACCAACCAATCTCCACTGTTTTCACAGCCAGAAGTTGTGGGAACTTATCTTCCTGGCACTGGAATCCTGGGCTTGGAGGCCTGGTGTGGACCTGGGACTCCTTGCTCCCAAGATATCCCTCCTGAATTTTTATCCACATGGGTGTGGGACCCACCCATTCTGCATCTGCACTCCCTCCTACCATTCTGAATGGATGTGGTTTCTTTAATTATGTGGTTGTCAGACTTTTTTTTTCTTCACAGTTCCCCACTACCACAAATTGTGCAGTCGAGTTTCCCACCTTTGGAGAAATCGCAGGGGTCAGCACATACGGAGTGCAAAGGATAAGCCTCGCCCTGGGAAAACCACCTTTGTGATAATGGTATCTCCCATGCCAGCTAAGTATTCAGACTTCTATTCAACTCCATTTCTGACATTCCTTAGTGATGGCTGTTTAGTTTTCATTTTGATGTGGTTGTGCAAAGAAGTGAGTCATGTATGCCTATGTTGCCATCTTGACTGGAAGCCTCTATACAGGAATTTTAAGTTTATTTGCTTATACAGGTTCCAGTACAAATAACACCCTTTTTATTTTTTATTTTTATAAAGATTTTATTTATTTATCTTTAGAGGGGAAGGGAAGGGGAGAGGGAGAGAAACATCAATGTATGGTTGCCTTTCATGCGTCCCCTGCTGGGAATTGGCCTGCGAGGAACTGGCCTGCAACCCAGGCATGTGCCCTGACTGGGAATCGAACCGCGACTGTCTGGTTCACAGGCCCGTGCTCAATCCACTGAGCTACACCAGCCAGGGCCAAATAACGCCCTTTTTAAATTACAAATCATAAACATGTAATTCTGTAATTTAACAATATCACACTCAAGCATACTATATAACACTTTAGGTGAAATGTTCAAATTAAAACTAAAAATTATTACACCCATATTATTGCCCTACCAACCACATTTAAGCAGGCATTATTTCTGCCAGACCCTGTATTTATCCTTTAGTGTTTTCTTCTGTTGTTTTTAAACTTAGAGACCTTAAGGATAAAAGGCTGTCTTCTTATTTTTGATGGTTCAATGTTTTTAAAATGTGGTTGATATTTTATTTTTCAAGTAATACTGATTAAAAATATTTACACATCTAATTTAAAGTCCACAGTATAGCACTCTTATTTGTATGGCTTTAAAAGTTATAACACAAGACCTTTACATTAAGGTTGGGAAAAAGATTCACTCAAAACAAAGTCTGATATTTCTTAAACATGCTTTTCTCTGTACTTTATTTTAAATACATTAATTTTAAAATTATGCTCATCTTTTTTTTACTTGGTGGTAAAACACTAGTGCAATTTTTCAACCAAAATAAAGTTTACCACAGATAGAAATGAATTTTTCCCAATTGAAAATGGCCCTCTGGTTGCCATTAAATGAAATTTTCATCCTAACTTAAGTGAAAAAAATTGGTAGTTGCCATTATAAGCAAAAATATAAAGTACTATACAGCATCATTTATATCGCTCCTTGTAACACACACTTGGAGAGAACCAGAGATGCTTTATAGAAGTTTAGTTGGTTTTGAAAAGGAACATGGTTATGGATAGTTTCTACATTCTGGAAATTCTGCCGCCACCACCACCCTGTTTCTGTTGTAGAACTGACATCTCTGACTATCAGGGTAGACAAGAATGTTGTTCAAACTGAAGAAAGCCAGAAGCCAAAATTTAACTGCACGGTAACAAAGTACTTTTCTTCATGTAGCCTGTATTCTTCATGTTCAATTTTCTAACATGCATTAGAATACCAGTACTTGTATTCTAATGATTTTATGTTTGATTTTAGAATATGTAAAATCTGAGAAAGAACACAACCTGGGAAAGAGAAGGAGAACCCTTACCACAGTGAAAATAGATACATTAGTACCCAAGTGTATAAGAATATAATCCGTTGTGGTGCATAGGTTCTTTGAAATTAATGTTTTAGGATTCTTAGGATAAAATCCTAGCAGTGGAATTGCTGGGTGAAAGGCAGGTCATTTTCTTTTTCTGAGAAAATTTCATACTGTTTTCCATAATGGTTGTACCAGTCTGCAATCCCACCAACAGTGAACTAAGGACCCCTTTACCCCACACCCTCTCTAACATTTGTTGTTTGTTGCTTTATATATGATAGCCAGCCTGACTGGTGGAAAGGGGTATCTCATTGTGGTTTTAATTTCCATCTCTCTGATAGCTAACGATATTGAGCATCTCTTCATGTGTCTCTGGATGTTCTGTATGTCCTCCTTAGAGAAATGTCTGTTCAAGTCCTTTTCCCATTTTTCAATTGGGTTGGTTGTCTTCTTAGAGTGGAGTCATGTAAGTTCTTTCTATATTTTGGAGATTAAACCTTTGTCTGAAGTATCATTGGCAAATATGTTTTCCCATACAGTTGTTTGTATTTTTAATTTAATACTGTTTTCTTTAGCCATGCAGAAGCTTTTAATTTTGATGAGATCCCATTTGTTTATTCTTTCCTTTATATTTCTTGCTCTGCGGGACATATCAGTAAAAATGTTGCTTCATGGAATATCTGAGATTTTCTTGCCAATGTTTTCCTCTAGGACTTTAATGGTGTCATGGCTTATATTTAAGTTTTTTATCCACCTTGAATTTATTTTGGTGTATGGTGTAAGTCTGTGCTCAAGTTTCATTTTTTTGCACATAGCTGTCCAGTTCTCCCAATACCATTTGTTGAAGAGGCTATCATTACTCCATTTTATGTTACTGCCCCCTTTGAAGAATATTAATTGACTGTAGAGAGGTGGGTTAATTTCTGGGCTCTCTGTTCTATTCCATTGGTCTATGTGCCTGTTTATGCCAGTACCAGGCTCTTTTGATTACAGTGGCCTTGTAATACAGTTTGATATCAAGTATTGTGATCCCTCCTACTTTGTTCTTCTTCCTCAAAAGAGCAGCTGCTATTCAGGGTCGTTTATGGTTCCATATAAATTTTTGGAGTGTTTGTTTTATGTCTGTGAAATATGCCTTTGGTACTTAATAGGTATTGCATTGAATTTGTATATTGCTTTGGGTAGTATGGACATTTTGATGATGTTAATTCTTCCAATCCATGAAAAAGGTATATGTTTCCATTTGTTTGTGTCTTCCCTGATTTCTTTCTTCAGTGCTGTGTAGTTTTCTGCATATAGGTCTTTTACCTCCTTGGTTAGGTATATTCTCAGATATTTTATTTTTCTTTTTGCTATATCAAATGGGACTTTTTTCTTGATTTCTGCTTCTGCCGATTCATTGTTAGTATATAAATATGTCTTTGATTTCTGGATATTGACTTTGTATCCTACTGTTTTGCCAAATTCACTAATTACTTTGAGCAGTTTTTTTGTAGAGTCTATAGGATTTTCCATGTACACAATCATGTAATATGCAAACAGTGACAGTTTTGCTTCCTCCTTTTCTATTTGGATGCCTTTTATTTCCTTTTCCTGCCTGATCGCTGTGGCCTAAACTTCCAAAAGTATATTGAATAGAAGTGGTGAAAGTGGACATCCTTCTCTTGTTCCTGATCTTAGTGGAAAAGATTTTAGTTTTTGCTCATTGAGTATGATATTGGCTATAGGTCTCTCATATACGGCCTTTATTATATTGAGGAATGCTCTCACTATTCATGCTTTGCTGAGTGTTTTTATCATAAATGGGTGTTGTACCTTATCAAAAGGTTTTTACACATCTATTGATATGATCTTGTGGTTTTTGTCTTTGCTTTTGTTTATGTGATGAATTACATTTACTGACTTGCGAATGTTGAACCATCCTTGCATCCCTGGGATGAATCCCACTTGGTCACGGTGTATAACGTTTTGGATATATTGTTGGATGCAATTTGCCAATATTTTGTTGAGAATTTTAGCATCTATGTTCATCAGTGATCTTGGCCTGAAGTTTTCTTTCTTTGTTGTGTCTCTATCTGGTTTTGGAATTAGGATGATGCTGGCTTCATAAAAGGAGTTTGGGAGTTTTTCATGCTTTGGGATTTTTTGGAATAGTCTGTGAAGAATAGGGGTTAGCTCTTCCTTAAATGCTTTGTAGAATTCTCCTATGAAACCATCTGGTCCAGGGCTTTTGTGTGATGGGAGTTTTTTGATTACTGCTTCAATTTCTTTTGCTGTTATTGGTCTATTCAAGTTTTCTGCTTGTTTTTCACTGTTTCGGAAGATTATATTTTTCTAGAAATGTGTCCATTTTCCCTAAGTTTTCAAATTACTTGGCATACAGTTCTTCATAGTAATTTCTTACAATCCTTGGTATTTCTGTAGTATCAGTTGTAATCTCTCCTGTGTCATTTCTGGTCATGTTTGTGTTCATTCCCTTCTTTTCTTGATGAGCCTACTTAAAGGCTTGTCTGTTTTGTTTATCTTTTCAAAGAACAAGCTCCTGGATTCATTGATCCTTAGAATTGTGCTTTTAGTCTCTGTGTCATTTAGTTCTGCTCTAATCTTGATTATTTCCTTCCTTCTACTTGCTTTGGGCTGTTTTTGTTGTTGTTCCTGGAGTTCTTGCAGGCATAGGGTTAGGTTGTTTTTTTGAAATATTTCTATCTTCTTTAGGTAGGCCTGTATTGCTATAAACTTCCCTCCCAAGACTGCCTTCACTGTGTCCCATAAGTTTTGGGTTGTTGTGAGATTGTTTTCATTTGTTTCCAGAAACGTTTTGATTTCTTCCCTAATTTCATTCTTGACCCATGTGTTGTTTAATAGCATAGCATTCAGTCTCCATGATTTTGGGTACTTTGGGTTTTTTCCTTTGGTGTTGGTTTCCAGTTTCAGTCCCTTGTGGTTAGAGAAAATGCTTGGTATGATTTCAATATTCTTGAATTTTTTGAGGCTCTTTTTGTGTCTTATCATGTGGTCTATCTTTGAGAACGTTCCATGTGCATTTGAAAAGAATGTGTGTTTAGCTTCTTTGGGATGAAGGGCTATGTATATATCAGTTAGGTCCATTTCATCGAGGGTGCTGTTTAATGCCACAATGTCTTTGTTGATATTTTGTTTGGAAAATCTGTCCATTTTTGATAGTGCATGTTAAAATCCCCTAATATAATTGTGTTGCTGTCAATATCTTTCTTGAGTTCCTCTAAGATTTTCTTAATATATTTGGGTGCTCCTATGTTGGGTGCATATATATTTACATTGTTAATGTCTTCTTGGTGGATTCTTCCCTTGAGTATTATGAAGTGACCTTGTGGGTCTCTCTTCATGGCCTGTTTTTTGAAGTCTACTTTTTCTGATATGAGAATTGCTACCCCAGCTCTTTTTTCTTGTCCATTTGCTTAGAAAATTTGTTTCCAGCCTTTCACTTTTAGTCTGTGATGGTCTTTTGTCCTGAGGTGGGTCTCTTGTACGCATCATATGTGTGGTTCATGCTTTCTTATCCATGCAGGTATTCTGTTTCTTTTTATTGGAGCATTTAATCCATTTACATTTAAGGTTATTATTGATAGGCACTTATTCATTGCCAGTTTTGTACCTGTGTTCCTCTCTGTCTGTCTCCCTTCCTTCCTTTCCTTAAAGCAGTCCTTTTAGTATTTCTTGTAGGGCTGGAGGCAGCATATTCTTTTAGACTTCTTTTGTCTTTGAAGCTCTTTATTTGGCCTTCTATCTTGATTGAGAGCCTTGCTGGGTAAAGTAGCCTTGGTTGTAGGCCTCTGGTTCTCATTATTTGGAATATTTCTTGCCATTCTCTTCTTGCTTGGAGTGTTTCCATTGAGAAGTTAGTAGCTAACCTTATTGGGTTAGCTACTTGTTAGCCTTATTGGGTTAGCTACTAACCCTATTGGGTTAGCTCCCTTGTATGTTACTTATTTTTTCTCCCTTGCGGCCTTTAACATTCTCTCTTTGTCTTGGAATTTTGCCATTTTAATGATTATGTGTCTTGAAGTGGGCCTCCTTGGGTTCCTCTTGATTGGAACTCTGTGTGATTTCTGGATTTTTGTGACTTTTTCTCTCATCAAATTAGGGAAATTTTCTCTCATTACTCTTTCAAATAGGTTTTTTATCCCTTGTTCTTCTTCTCCTTCTGGTATTCCTATTATTCAGATATTATTACATTTCACATTGTCTTGCATTTCTCTTAATCCCTCTTTATTCTTTCTGATCCTCTTTTCCCTTTCCTGTTCTTTCTGTGAGATACTTTCTACTTTGTCTTCCAATTCACTAATCTGATCTTCTGTCTCACCTACCCTATTTTTAATGCTTTATACTGTGTTTTTTAATTCAGAAATTGTATTCTTCATGTCCTCTTGTCCCTTGCTGATAGTTTCTATTTCCTTTTTTATGTTGATATATTTTGAGATGAGATCATTGTAGGTCCCCTGTAGTTTCTGGTAGCTGATTGTGAGCTCTTTGAAGTTCCTGATAACCAGTGCTTTGAATTCAGTATCTGATAGTTGACTTGCCTCTATTTCATCGAACATTCTTTCTGAGGGTTCCTCTTTTCTTTCATTTGGGGATTGTTTCTTTGTCTTCCCATTGTTTGTGAGACTCTTCTTGTTACCTCAGCTTCTTAGATTAATTCATTTTGACTCCCTGGGTTTATGTTGTGAACTTCTGTGGTGGAATGCCCGTGAGTTTCAGTGGTACAGTCTCTTTAGGTTTTCCTGTCATTCTCTGCTTCCACCTACTCAAATATGCAGCAACTTTTGGCTTCTGTCCTATAGCAAAGTGCAATTTGTCTCTCTGACTCTACTATTGGGAGGCCTGTTTTATGGGTCCAGCTCTCGTCTTTTCGTCTTTTCAAGTTGATTGTGACTCTTGTGGGTAAAAGAAAGAAAAGACAAGGAAAGAAATAAAAGGAAGAAAAAAGGAAGGTAGGGGAATGAAGGAAAGAGCTATAAGTTTGGAAAGAAAGGAAGAAGGAATAAAACAGAAAATCTGAGAAAAGAGGACAAAAGTATGGAAAGATGAAACAGTAATAAAATTTAAAAGAAATAACAGATTACTTTATAAAAGCAAAAAGATAAAGAAAAGGAATGGAAAAAGGAAGAAATGTTAAAAAAAGAATAAAAATAAAATAAAGTAAAATAAAGAGAAAAAGAACAAAAACAACAACAAAAAAGGATCCTCACTTGTTGGTTTCAAACTGGCCGAACCGGTTTTTCTGACTGCAGTTGGCTGAGGGTCGATTGTTGTGATTTTTCTGCCATCCCTCCCTCAGGAGACAGACACTTGGCGCCTCTCCCCAGCTATCCTACAATGGGGAACTAGGACTTCCTCACAGCGCTCCCCTCCCAGGGGTTACCACCATGGGCTGTTTTGTGGTGGTTGCAGGCGCCTGTGTAGGCCTAGTTGCCTGGTTCCCTCTGGATTGAGCACAGACCTGCCCCTGTTCTGTGGGGAAGCTCTAGGCCCTCTGCCCAATCTTGGGGTCGGGTTCGCTGCCAAGCTGGGTGTGGAGCAGACCAGGTTGTTGTGTCTATTAGATTCAGAGCCCCATGCTATACCTATCATTTCTCCTGGGCTGGCAACCACAGAGTCCTGGGTTGGGGCCTTTTGTCCTCAGCACCCTCTCTGCAAACTCTATCAAACAAGTCTCTCCTGGCACCCCACCTTGCTTGGCCAGAAAGGGAGGGGGTTGAGGGTTCCAGCTCTTTCCCCAGAACCCCTCAGCGCCCTGGGCTTCCATATAGTCCAAGGGGGATGGACTGGAAGCTGGGAGCTGATCTGAAAACTGGGCGCTGACCTAGAAACTCTGTGTGCACATCATAGCACGCTGTGTGGTAAGTACTGATCCCCTGAACTGTGCTTGGGCTGAAATCCCTTCTGCTCCTGTGTTTGTCTGGGTCCCCTGGCCAACCTCAGCCAAAAAAATCCTAGGGCGGGAGCAGCTTGGGAATCCCGTCTGGGTGCTGAATGCTCTCCCAGGAGCCATCAGGCACTCGCCCAGACACACTGCACCAGGCGCTAGACCCCTGAACTGTGCGCAGGCTGAAATCCCCTCTGCTCCTCTCTGGTTGGGCCACTTGGCAGGTCCCCACTGAAAAATCCTAGGAAGGGAGCCGTTTGGGTGCTGAATGTTGGCCCGGGCGCCGCGAGGCCGGCTGGGTGCTGGTCCCCCAACCATGCACCAGCGGAGATCCCTGCTGTTCCTCTTTGCTCCTTCCCCGAGACTACTGTACCACTGCTGTCTCCCTACTGTCTGGTTCCTCCGTGATTGTCGAGGTTTCTGGTCCCTTATTTTTTATATATGCTTGGCAACTGCTGGCTTGCTGACTTCTCCTCCTCTGATCGGACAGGTTTCTCTTCCTTTTGTACTAGGAACTGGTATCTGCTCCATCCTACTCCATCGCCATCCTGAAAGCCTCTCGGTAATATTTTTTTTCATATATCTCCTCAGGCAAGGAAAACCAAAGAAAAAATAAACAAATAGGACTATATCAAAATAAAATGATTTTTTTTTACACATCAAAAGAAACCACTAACAAAATGAAAAGACAACACACTGGGAGAATACATTTGCCAGTGATACATCTGATAAGGGGTTAATATCCAAAATTTATAAAAAACTCACACAACTAAAAACCAAAAAAAAAAAAACAACCCAAACAATCCAATTGAAAAATGGGCAAAGGGCCTACAAAAATGCTTCTCCAAAGAAGACATACAGATGGCCAATAGACATATGAAAAGATGTTCAACATCACCAGCCATCACAGAGATGCAAATTAAAATCAAAATGAGATATCGTCTCACACCTCTCAGAATGGCATCTTCAACAAATCTATAAACAAGTGTTAATGAGGATATGGAGAAAAGGGAACCCTCATGCACTATTGGTGTGAAAGCAGAGTGGTGCAAGCACTCTGGAAAATAGTATAGAGTTTCTTCAAAAAAAAATTGAACTGCCTTTTTTACCTACCAATTCCACTTCTTGGAATATGCCCTAAGAATCCTGAAACACCAGTCGGAAAGTACATATATGCACCCCTAGGTTTATTGCAGTGTTATTTACAATAGCCAAACTCTGGAAGTAACCCAAGTGCTCATCAGTAGATGAGTGAATGAAAAAGTGGTGATATATATATATATATATATATATATATATATATATATATATATCACCATCTATATATACACACCACTATATATATATCACCATATATATATAGCACTATACATATATATACCACTATATATGTATTGGAATATTACCCAATCATAAAAAAGAATAAAATGTTACCATTTGCAACAGAAAATGAGGGTATTAGAAGTCAGTCAAAGATGACTTCTGGCCAAGATGGAGGCATAGATAGACATACTGTGCCTCCTCACACAACCAAAATTAAGGACAACAAAAATTTAGGAACAAAAAAATCCCAGAACTGACAGAAAATTGAACTGTATAAAAGTATGACAACCATTCATCCAGACCAATAAGAAGGGCAGAGCCAGCGGCCTGTGGAGAGGGGTTCTCGCAGGAAAAAGTGGTGGCTGGAGGACCTGACTTGCAGGCAGCAGCTGGCAGACCCTGGGTGCAGGAAGGCAACAAGCAGAGCCAGTGAGGCACTCAAGGCAGCCCCAGGCAATAATGGGCAGTGAGACAGACCTCACAACCCAGGGACCCAGCCCTGGGAAATAAAGCCTAAAAACACTGAGCAAAAACACTTGTGGGGACTGAGGTGCGGAGAGAGACTCCCAGCCTCACAGGAGAGTTCATTGGAGAGACTCACAGGGTCCTAGAATGTACACAAGCCCACCCATCCAGAAACCAGCACCAGAAAGGCCCAATTTGCTTATGGGAAGTGGCAGAAGGGACTGAAATCTGAGAGAGAGTGGAGAAAGTGCCATTCTTCCCTCTCCGACCCAGCCCCCACATACAGCATCACAACCCACCAACTGGGTTACCCTGCCCTGGTGAACACCTAAGGCTCCACCCCTCATATGTAGCAGGTATGACCAGACCAAAAGAAAAATGGCTCAAACAGAAGAACAGATCAAAGCCCCAGAGCCAATACCAAGAGATAGCCAACCTATCAAATGCACAGTTCAAAGCACTGGTGATCAGGTTGCTCACAGAACTGGTTGATTTTGGTCACAAATTAGATGAAAAAATGAAGGCTACACTAAGTGAATGGAGGCAAGTGCACAGGGAACCAATAGTGATGGGAAGAAAACTGGGACTCAAATCAATCAACTGAACCAGAAGGAAGAAAGGAAGAACCAAACAGAAAAGAATGAAGAAGCCCTGGCTGGTGTAGCTCAGTGGATGGAGCACGGGCCTGCAAACCAAAAGATCGCGGTTCGATTCCCAGTCAGGGCACATGCCTGGGTTGCAGGCCAGTTCCCAGCAGGGGCCAGTTCCCAGCAGGGATCGCATGAGAAGCAACCATACAGTGATATTTCTTTCCCTCTCTCCTTCCCTTCCCCTCTAAAGATAAATAAATAAAATCCAAAATAAATAAAAAAAAAAAAAGAAAAGAATGAAGAAACAAGAATTTTTAAAAAATGAGAGGCTTAGGAACCTTCAGGACACCTTTAAATGTTCCAATATCGAAATTATAGGGGTACCAGAAGGGGAAGAGGAATAGCCATGAGTGGAAAACTTATCTGAACAAATAATAAAGGAGAACTTCCACATTCTGGCAAAGGAAATAGACTTCCAGAAGGTCCAGGAAGCTCAGAGAGTCCCAAAGAAGTTGGACCCAAGGAGGAACACACCAAGATATGTCAGGATTACATTACCCAAGATTAAAATGAAGGAGAGAATCCTAGAAGCAGCAAGAGATAAGGGGACAGCCCTGGCTGGTGTAGCTCAGTGGATTGAGTGCAGGTCTGCAAACCAAAAGATCACGGTTTGATTCCCAGTCAGGGCACATGCCTGGGTTGCAGGCCAGGTCTCAGCAAGGAACACATGAGAGGCAACCATACATTGGTATTTCTCTACTTCTCTCCTTCCCTTCACCTCTAAAGATAAATAAATAAAATCTTAAAAAAAAAGAGAGATAAGGGGACAGTCAGCTACAAAGGAGGTCCCATCAGACTGTCAGCTGATTTCTCAAAAGAGACCTCACAGGCAAGAAGGGGCTGGAAAGAAGTATTCCAAGTCATGAAAGGCAAGGACCTACATCCAAGATTGCTCTATCCAGCACAACTTTCATTTAGAATGGAAGGACAGATAAAGTGCTTCTCAGATAAGGTCAAGTTCAAGGAGTTCATCATCACCAAGTCCCTATTATATGAAATGTTAAAGGGATTTATCTAAGAAAAAGAAGATAAAAAATGTACAATAAAATGACAGCAAACTCACAATTATTAACAACCACACCTAAAACAAAAAACACTAAGCAAACAACTAGAACAGGAACAGAACCACAGAAATGGAGATCACCTGGAGGGTTAGCAACAGGGGAGTGGGAAGGGGAGAGAGGGGGAAAAGGTACAGATAATAAGTAGCATAGATGGTAGGTAGAAAATAGACAGAGAGGGGGCAAGAGTAGTATTGGAAATGTAGAAGCTAAAGAATTTATAAGTATGACACATGGACATGAACTAAAGGTAGGGAATGTGGGTGGGAGGGGGTGTGCAGGGTGAAGTGGAGTGAAAGAGGGGAATGGGACAACTGTAAATAGCATAATCAATAAAATATTTTTTAATTAAAAAAAATAAAATGTAACTGAGCAAATTTGAAGATTAAAAAAATAATAAAATAAAATTTGTACCAGTGCAGATGTTTTTTACTAATCAGACAGCACCTTTAATTTTTTTATAGGCAACATGCTTAATAAAACTGGAACAATCTGAGCATCAAAAAGAATTATAACAGTAGAAAAGCTTTGGTCCATTGTGTTATGCCAAAATAAATAAGTTAATAAAATAAAGGGAGAAAGAAATGGAAAAGAGAACTTCTTTAGAGAAAACTATCAGTAAATATAGAAAATATATTTTTAAAAACACCATTTTTAACTTTTACTAATTGATTTAAGCAAGGATATTAGTAGATAAGAAAAGTCGTAAATGAAAGATTATTAGTAAAGAATTTATGCACATAGCCTCCAAGTTTTACTTCATAAATTATTTTATTAATTATAAAGAAAAAAAAATACTCCTTTACAGTTAAGAGATCTGATAATCACCTTAACCAGATGATTAAACTGAAGATCACCAATCATCAGTATCTAATATAATGTCCTTGGTGTATGTAATACAATAAGTACACAACCTCATTTATGTAATATTCTTACCAAAATGTCTAATTTGAGTCCAATCATGAGGAAAAAATCAGAAAAATCCAGACACAAGTCATTTTAACAAAACAAGTGGCATAGATTCTTTTAAAATGTCAGGGTAAGAATAGTAGGGGAAATACAGAATCTAAAGAACTTGAGACACGTGTTCATGAACTAAATGGGGGGAATGGTGGGGGAGGGGCATGAAGGGTGGAGGAGGAATAGAACAAATGTAATGGCATAATCAATAAAAAAGTTAAAATTAAAAAAAAAGTCAAATTGAGAACAGACTGACAGTGATTAGTGGGGAGAGGGGAGGGGATAAAGAGGGAAACAGTGAAGGGTTTACAGGAACAACTATAAAGGACATATGGAGAACAACAAGGGAGGGTGGAGATGAGGGATAGAGGTGGGGCTGGCTGGGTTGTGGGGGTGGAGAGAAAAGGCAGAAAACAGTACTTGAAAAACAATTTAAAAATTGTATACAACAACAATAATAAGTCAATATTGTAAAACAAAAAACCGGAAGGCAAAATTAAGAGATTAGAGGCATGATAACCAAACACTGTGTGAGAAACCTAATTGAATTTTGTATTAGAAATTTAAAAAATCTATAGACTTTATAAAAATTGAGAAAATGTAAACAGGACTATATATTTGATGATATTGATTAGTTTTATCATATTAGATGCAATAATGTTACTGTGGTTTTGTGTAAGAATGTTCTTACTACTAGGAGAGGCAGACTGAAGTTATTTGAGGTGACTGCTTCAACTTATTTTCAAGTCATTCATTAACAAACAAGAAAAATAATGGAAATGTGATAATATACACAATGATTGGTGAATCAAGATGACAGGAGGACTAGTGTTGATAAAAATATTCTTTTAAATGTTCTGTAGTTTTGGAAACTTTTTAATATTAAGTCTTGAGGAGAAAACCATTCAGAGAAAAAATTATCTTGAGGTCAGAACTCTTTACTAAGCTAAGTTGTTAATCAATTCTAAAGGCAAAAGAAATTCATCATACAAGCAAAAAAAAAAATGAAGTTCGCCTCTCTTTCTGAAAGGAAACTTTTTAAGGATTTACTCCAGAAAAATATGGCTGAAAACTAAGAACGAGTGCTAGCCCATGTCCAGAAACTAATTAGAATTCCAGTAAAATATCAGTGAACACCAGCTGGCAGTCTAGAAAACAAATAGATCAAAATTAGAATTCAACGAGCTCTATGAGTATAGTAGAAAGATATAGAATGAGTAAATTGGAAGGCATAGGAGTATGATAAAGAAAGCCTATTATCCTGTCAATTAAAGGTAGAGAGACAAACAAAAAAAATCTGACATTACAGAGCAATGTGTTAAATTCATTTAGTCTTGTTAGTGGACAAATTATCCTTTGGGATCATGACCTTGGAACCATAGAGAAAAAAACACTATATAATTATGCCACACTACTCAGCTCTACAATTAACAGTATTTTCATAGCTGTTATTATATATTTTATTGATTTTTCTTTTAATTTTTTCTATTTTTGTTCCATTACAGTTGTCCCCTTTTCCCCCTGTTACTCCCTTCTGCCCTACTCACTCCCCCACCCACATTCAGTTCTCCCCTACCCTGTTGTCTTTGTCCATGTGTCCTTTATACAAGTTAATTGACTTGACCCTTCCCCTTCTTTCCCCTGTTATCTCCCTCCCTCCTCCCCTCTGGTCACTTTCACTTTGTTCTTTATTTGCACATATACATTTCTATTTTGCTTGTTTGTTAATTTTGTTGATGAAGTTCTACTTATAGGTGAGATCATATGGTATCTGTCTTTCACTGCCTGGATTGTTTCACTTAGAGAAATACTCTCCAGTTCCATCCATGATTTTTCTACTTTTAGAATACTTAGTTATAATTACAGAAAATAACATAATGTTATCAACCTCGACAATATAAAGATAAAGAAACATCTGGCAAAGTTCTGGGGAGAAGCAGTAGAGGAAGATGCAAAAGTGTTACAGTATTTAATGAAGTGTCCAAAGACACTATATATAGGAAATTAGTAGAAACTGAAATAAGGTTTAAGAATACAACTCAGAGATAAAAGGGAGGAAGTAAATTAATAAATCAACACCCAAATGTGGTAGTGATGGTAGTGAGGAAAGAATGTGGAAATGATGTAACTGAATTAAATCCTCACCAAAAGGTGAAAAAAGTGAACATATAGTTCAAAAGAAGACAAAAGAAGAAATAGTACTGAGTTGGGATTGTGGCAATAAAGCACTTCCACATGTCAATGACAGAAGTGTAAATTACAGTAGTCTATTTGAAGGTAACATGTATTAAAAACCTTAAAAATATGGGTACTGTTACATAGTAATTCTACTTGAGGAAATTACCCTAAGGAAATAATTATAATATATTCATTTATAAGCATGTTCATTGTTATACAAGCGATATATTGAGAAGAACCCAAATATTGGAGAAATTAGTTAAATATATTTGGTTTATCTATAAAGTGAATGAGTATAACTGTTAAAACTGATGATATTTCATTCAGGAGTAATCATGGCTATTTTCAATCATTTATTTATTTAATAACTACTTATCAAATATATTATATGCTAGTCTCTGTTCTAGATGGTATGGATACATCAGGTGTAGAACAGATAAAGTCTCTACCCTCATAGAACTTAGATTTTTATAGGGTTGTGGGAAGCAAAGGAAAAATAAATAAGTAGCCATATAGGATTTCAGTGGTAAAAATGCTCTGAATAAAAATCAGTCATAGTAAGTAGAAGGAGAGTAATAGGGTAGGGCAGGGGTGTCAAACTCATTTTCACCAGGGGCCACATCAGCCTTGCAGTTGCCTTCAAAGGGCCAAATGTAACTTTAGGACTGTATAAATGTAAGTACACCTTAACAGTTAAGCAATAGCTTGGTGCTGCTGCCAGGTAGAAACAAAGTGCTGGGCCAAATAAAACAAGGTGGAGGGCTGGATTTGGCCTGCGGGTCTTGTGTTTGCCACCTCTGGGGTAGGGTTTAATATTTTGTATAAAGTGATCAAGGAAAGCCTTTTTCATATGGTGATATTTGAGTAGAGATGTGGAGCAGAGCCAAGAAGATATCTGTAAATAGCATTTCATGCAAAAGAAGAGGAAATACAAGTACCTAATGCTAGACATATACCTGACTTGTTTGAGGAACAGTAAGGAAACCCACAGTGTTGCAGTGGAGTGAACAATGAAGGGAGTAGTAGTAGATGAGTGTACTGAGGGGTTTGGCAGATCTTATAGGAACTTGTAGACTATGCTAAGAATTTTGGATTGTTTTCTTTTTCTCAGAGATGGGAAGCCACTCAAGGTTTTGAGCAGAAGAGTAAAATGATCTAACTTTTATTTTTAAAAAGATAATCCTCTGCTTTTTGATGTATAGACTATCAGGGTCCTTGTCCTTGAATCTGGGTGATCTGGGGACTGGTTGGAACAATAGAGTTTGCTAGAAGTGATAGTATGTAACTTCTGAGGCTAGGTCACAAACAGTCATGAAGTTTCTACCTGATTCTCTTGGGATGCTTGCTCTGGTGGAAGTCAACCACCATGTAAAAAGTTTGACTGAGGAATCTTCATGCTGGAATGGTCATGTGTTTGGCATTCCAGTCAACAGACCAAGGTGAGCTCACAGCTGATAGTCACCATCAACTGTTAGATCCTTTGAGTGAGACCTCTTGGACAGACAGTTCAGTTGAGGCTTCAGATGACTACAGCCCTAGCTGACACTGGCTACAACAGCATGAGGGACTCTAAGCAAGAACTGTCTAGCTAAGTCTTTCCAGAAGCCCTGACCCATGGAATCATGAGAAAAATAATGTGGTTGTTTGATACTACTACACTTTGAAGTAATGCATGAATAGTAACCAGAACACCAGGTGAGAGATGACAATGACTCTAATCTGGGTAGTAGAAGTAGAGGTAACTAGATGTAATCAGATTCTGAAAATATTTGGAAATTAGAGCCAACAGAATTGAGTGTAGAGTGTGAAAGAAAGATAACTGTCAAAGATAAATAGGCCCACTAAAGTGAGGCAAATGAGGCAATTTACTCAGGTGTAAAGAAAGCTTAAAGGGCACCAAACACTGAGTAATCAAGATAAAAAATATTTCAATGCATTGTTTAAAAAATCAATATTACTGCAAGAATTCATGATAAACCAAATATCAAAATGTTAACTAAATACAGGACCATAAGTTGATTTTTTGCTCATGTCTTCATGCTCCAGCATGGCTAGGCACAGAACTGCTCCTGAGTGTCCCCAATGTGTGCATTTATTGGTTTTACTCATCTCATCAGGTAGAAGATGCAAATGGGCCACTCTGTTCAATTTCCCTGTGTGGCATTATTGCCTGCAAGTCATTGGGGATCATAGGACATTCTTTTTAGATTTTCCTATTGATCTTCCCTCTTTTTTTTTCTAGAGCACTTGTATGTGTGTCATAGGGACCACCTGAGAGTTGAATGCTTGAAAATTTATCTTTTTGTTATTTCAAGGCAGTTACCTGCCTAAAATATTTACCGCAAGATTGACAGATGCTAAATCAGTCTCATAACTTCTACCTGCATACTCTCCTCCAGCCAGTACTCATTTCTCCCAACAGAAGCACAGTCCCTACAGTCACAAGGGCCATTTCTCTGAAATCAGGAAGATGCCTCCACTTCACTCAGAGCTACTGTATCTAGTCCCTATTTGAAGAAGGGCCCCATCAGGAAAATAAAAGGCACGCATGAATTAGGATAATTTGAGGAAAATTTAGTAATCAGAATATACACCAAGGTGTGGGCACAGTGTAGGGGAACTACAAAAAAATATTGAGGTAACCCTGAGGAAGTAATAGCAGAGATGTTACCACCCCTAGGTAGGGCTAAAATAAATGAAATTTGAAAGGATAAATTCATATGAAGAGGACCACCTTGAAAAAAGCTGTGAGCACTGGTTGAGGGACACAGTAGTTCTTTGAGAACTCATAGGGAAGGAACCATGGAATAAGTACTCCAAGCTTATTCCCTTTAGCCTATTATCTCCCCACTTGACTGCCCATCTGGACAAATGCGACCAGAAGCCAGACTATATGGGGGCCTGTTACAGGCCAGTGAGAGAACAGCCTCTCATGGCAGCAAGCATATGCAGAAGAGTGGAAAGTAGATCTAGAGGGGTAACTGGAGAAATCAGTGCAAATAGCTTTCATTTATAGCAAGAATATGTATCAGTACCTTATTTTCACAATAAAATATATTTTGCCATTTTCAGGGCTAGTATCTAGAATTTGTGGATCTTTTAGTAAATGTATTTTAACTTGCAAACACCTCTAGTCTCTGTTTGCCATTCATTTGCTATAACAAATTTAGATAGCAAAAACAAAATCTCTAGATGTAACCAAGTGGTATCTGCTAGATCTGCAGGGGACAGTAAATCTATATCAATCTTCACTTCTCAAATTCTCCAGTATTCTGCTGTTTGAAGAGCCTATTGATATTTTTTATCAGAAATGATGATTTAAGAACTCCTGGGAGAGTGTATTGGTACAAACAGGAGAAAAACAATCTGGTGATGTGTATCAAAATTTTAATAACATTCATACCTACTAGTATTTCTATTTCTGCAAATCTTTCATAAAAATAAAAACACAGACAAAAAACTTATGTTCAATAATTTTATAATAACTCCTTCCAAAAAAAGAACCCCTACAATTTAGAATAACTAAGCATGCAATAATTGGAAAATTGATAGGAATGTATCACAAATACACTATTAGAGATCATGTCTTCAAAAATTATGTTTATAAGAAATTTTTATGGTGTGAGAAAATTATTATTATAAATTTGAGTGACATGTGGTCTCAATTGCATAAAGCAAAATGTATAGGATGGAGAATCACTGAAACATTAAGCTAAAATTTGTTTTTATTTTTCAAATAATTATAAACTCACAGGAAGTTGCAATAATAGTACAGTGAAGTCCAGTGTACCCTTCCCCTAGCTTCCCTCAACAGTAACATCTTACTTAACCATAGTACATTATTAAGACCAGGAAATGTACTTATATATATTGGTACATGCCCACCAATATCACTGAAGTTATTTCTAAATGATAGTCCATATAAGCTCTTAGTAATCATCATGATTGAAAAGGTTTATTGGAAGTTAGACCCATGAAAGAAAAAAAAATGAGCAGGAGCTGGCAGAAGGCAATGAAGTCTCTGCTGTTCCACTGGGCAATGGGTGTCAATTAAAGGAGTCCCAGGTTGGGTGGAAATGGCCAGCCCAGACAAAGTATCAGCACCTTGGTCAGTCATTCACTGGGGGTTTCCTTAAGAAAACTGTTTTGCTTAGTAATTGGTTCACACTTCCCCAAGAGTATTGTGATATTGGATCTAAAGCTGAGATAAATCCTGAAGAAAATCACATCTAGAGGCTGTTCGCTAACCACAGTCCTCACTTCTTGGTAGAGGATCCTTTCTGAAGGGGGAAATGAGTGACACATTCCCATGCCTGCCACAGCACCCAGGGCTAGCTTCATGGGCATGTGACCTGTGCAGTTCTACATGGCCTCACGTTCAGAAGGGCCCTTCCCTTGTTTTAATGCCTTGCTGTCACTGTCTCGAAATTCTTAATAAATTTGTCTTTGAACTTGTGATTTTTAAGTAAAGCCCAATGAGACAATGGGGCATGCATGTGAACTGAGAAGATAAGCCCAAAATACATGTAATATGTTCCTTGTTGCCTCATTTGCATATAGCATTAGTGATGCCCTTTTCAAACAAGGGGCTTTGCATTATCATTTTCACTTAGCTGTGGGAATTGACCTGGTTCTGACAGCAGCCCTCCTTGACCAGGCTCTAATTCTGGATAAACAACTATTCTCTGATCCTACGTGTTCTACTGAATGTAACACGTTTTATGCAAGTAATATAAATATTAAAATTTCCTATTCATATATATGTTGCCACATTATGGAGTACTAATTTTTTTTAGTATTCTCTACTCTCAAAGGGCATAAATGCCAAGAATTCATGTATTGTTTCTGTTCTTTTATCTACCTTTCTCCCTCTAATCTTCTACCCATTTCTTACTTCTTTGTACATTTTTAAATTTTTTATTTTATTCTAATTGCTGTTCAAGTTTAGTTTTCTGCCTTTTACCCCCATACTAGCCCACCCCCTAGCCCTCCCCACCTCCCTCCAGTTTCCAGACCCCCCCATTTTTTAAAAGGCAATATTCATCTGAGTGAATTTTAAAGCTTATTGGTTTTATAAGGAGGTAAAAAATCTGTATGCAGAAAACTACACAACACTGAAGAAATCAGGGAAGATACTAACAAATGAAAACATACCGTGTTCATGGATTGGAAGAATTAACATCAGCAAAATGTTCATACTACCCAAAGCAATTTACAGATTCAATGCAATACCTATTCAAGTACCCATGGCATATTTCACAGACATAGAACAAATGCTTCAAAAATTTATATGGAACCATAAACGAGCCCGAATAGCAGCTGCTCTTTTGAGAAAGAAGAGCAAAGTAGGAGGGAGCACAACACCCAACACCAAACTGTAATCAAAACAGCCTGGTACTGGCATAAAAACAGGCACATAGACCAATGGAACAGAACAGAGAGCCCAGAAATAAACCCAAGTCTCTAGGGTCAATTGATATTTGAGGAAGGGGGCAGCAACATAAAATGGAGTAAAAATAGCCTCTTCAACAAATGGTGCTGGGAGAACTGGACAGCTACGTGCAAAAAAAATGAAACTTAAGCACAAACTTACACCATATAACAAAATAAATTCAAGGTGAATAAAAGACTTCAATATAAGCCGTGACACCATTAAAGTCCTAGAGGAGAACATTGGCAAGAAAATCTCAGATATTCCATGAAGCAACATTTTTATCAATATGTCCCCTAGAGCAAGGGACATAGTGGAAAGAATTAACAAATGGGATCTCATCAAAATAAAAACCTTCTGCATGGTTAAAGAAAACAGTATTAAAATAAAAAGAGAACCAACTATATGGGAAAACATATTTACCAATGATACCTCAGACAAAGGTTTAATCTCCAAAATATACAAAGAATTTACATGACTTTAAGAATACAACTAACCCAATTAAAAAAGGGGCAAAGGACTTGAACAGATACTTCTCTGAGGAGGACATACAGAGGATCCAGAGACACATGAAAAGATGCTCAATATCACTAGCTATGAGAGAGATGCAAATTAAAACAATGAGATACCACTTTACACCAGTCAGAATGGCCATCTTAAACAAATCAACAAACAAGTGTTGGAGAGGTTGTGGGGGAAAAGGGACCCTAGTTCACTGTTGGTGGGATTGCAGACTGGTACAACCACTATGGAAAACAGTATGAAATATTCTAAGAAAACTAAAAATGAATCTGCCTTTTGACCCAGCAATTCCACTGCTAGGATTATACCCTAAGAACCCTTGAACACCAATCCGAAAGAACCTATGCACCCCAATGTTCATAGCAGCACAATTTACAATAGCCAAGATATGAAAGCAACCTAGGTGCCCAGCAGTAAATGAATGGATCCAAACACTATGGTACATTTACACAATGGAATTCTATGCAGCAGAAAGAAAGAAGGAGCTCCTACTCTTTGCAACAGCATGGATGGAACTGAAAGCATTATGCTGAGTGAAATAAGCCAGGTGTTGAAAGACAAATACAATATAATCTCACTTTTAACAGGAACCTAAACAACAAAACAGACAAGCAAGCAACATATAACCAAAGACACTGAAATAGAGAACAGGCTGACAGGGACCAAAGGGGAGAGGGGAGGGCATTCCAGGGGGAAAAGGGAAGGATTTGCAGGAACAAGTATAAAGGACACATGGACAAAAACTAATGGGGGTGGAAATGGGAGGGAGGTGGGGAGCACTGTGGGGGGGCTGGGATGAGAGTAAAAAACAGAAAACTTCACTTGAACAACAATTAAATAAAAAATAAAAAAATAAAGCTTATTGGTTTTATTCAACAACATGAATCGGGTAGCATCCAATCTAGCAAATAGAAAGGAGCTCCAAGGAGCTATACGAAATGAAAAACTTTTATAGGCAGATGGGAGTAGGAAAAAGAAAGTTGTCCTAGGCTGAAAAACAAATGACTGGTTATTGTGTTATTGCAAGGTTACTTTTCTTTAGGGGAATGACAGGAATTGCTATGGTAGATTACCTAACTGGTGCTGATCAGACAATGCTTAATTGATTTGTTTAAGATTCCATTTCTGGGAGAGCCAAACTGTAATTAATTCTCAGTGTGATGACACGGGGCTTCAGATAAGTGACTCTATTTGGGGCCCGTTGTCCTCTTTTTAATAAAATGAAAGATAACTCTGTTTATTTTTTGGAAGATATTTGCCCCCCAAATCTGTTTTCCATTTCTTCCTGAGAAATAGAACCCAGTTTTAATGCTCCAGATAAGGACCATAATTTCCCAGCCACCCTTGCAGCTAAGTGTGTTTACATTCTGGCAAATAGATATAATTGGAAATTTCATGTGAAACTCTTAGGAAATGTTCTTAAAGGGAGGTATGTCTCTTCTTTTCTTCCTGCTACTGGAACATAGACTTGAGGGCTAGAAGTTATGATGCCATCTGGAACCATGAAATATAAGGAGTCTGGCAGAGTAAAAAAATGGAAGGAGTTTCTAGACTTCTTTTACATAAAAGAAACTTTTTTGTTTGTTTAAGCCACTACTATTTGGGGTTTTCTGTCACAGGCAGCTAAACTTAATACTTCTGATATTGTTCTTTAAATGAATGTGGAACAGTAAATGCCTCTGCTGTTGCCCTGCTCAAGAAGGATACTGCCTACTATTCCTATTTACTTTCATCTTACTAGGGCCTGAAATTCTCTTTTTATGCCTCCCATGCCCACCTTTTGGTCAAGAGTGGTATAGGGAAGGGGGCTTATAAATGTCCAATATTTTTGAAAGGTGGGTTGTTCACAGGATATGAATTGGCAAAGGTAGGAGAAAGGGGATTACTTTTACTCACCACTCTGGATACTATGACAGAGAACTCATTCATCATGTCATTCTGTTCTTCATCCATTTGAGTCTGTACTTTGTCATATTTTTGGGCTCTGTTTAGGCTCTGTCTCAGCTCTGTCTCATCTAATCTCTGGGACAGGAAAAGCTGACACACACATTTCTGAGACTGTTCATTTGACAACAAAAGTTCAAAGTTTCTTTGAATATTTTTATGTATGTTTATTTCATCTTCAATGTAGATTGAAAGAGTGAAATTGGCCCTCATTGTCCCCGTGAGAACAAAAAGGGGGCAGGGGGAAAAACAGAACGCAACCAAAATAAAAGTTTAATATATAGTCCCATTGTAGAAAGGAACCACAGTGATTATTATGGTGATGACCAGTTGCAGTATCACTGAGACATGGTATGTGTGGATTAAATTAAATTCTCAAAAGAGTCTCCTAAATACAAGAAGAGAATATAAATGTATGTGATCAAGTTCCCTAATAAGTGACAGGTGACTAAATTTCAGAGCAATGATGGATGTAGAGTAGTGAGATAGGAATATCATTGCACCTGTTCTGTAGATAAAGCTTCTGGCTCCCTTAAAGAGGTTATGCAATGACAGAGGGCCAGGGAAAAATACAGCTTTCTAAGTACATCAAAATTATTTCTTTCCCAGACTTCTGGCCAGCAGTGATATTGAATCAAGCCCTTTGAATAATTTTTTAATGTTGGCTCTGGCTGTCTGCATCAATAGCCCCTACAGGGGCTATGTCTGACATTTATAAATGTGTTTACTCTTCCCTTTACCTAAAGAGGGTCAGAGAACCCTCTGATTCATGTGGCTGTAGGCAATTTGAAGTCCAGGTTCTTCTTTAAATCATCCCTTTAACTTTCAATTTTTCAAGACAGAATTTGAACAACAAAAATGATTAAAGAAACGGGCAGTACTCTCATTTCAACAGATAAACAATTAAGCTCAAATCAGCCTCACTTAATAGATGCAGCTCCAGGCATTTCCACTGACTGGGACCAGGAAGGCAAAGTAAAATGGTAAAGTAAACAAACAATTATCTACCCAATTTGATCAATATAGAAGTGGAAACCAGGCAAACAAGACCTTCCTTAAAGCATCATCTTAAGAGGAGTTTCAATTTTATACCAGATAAGCACTTCCTTTTTAAAAAATATTTTTTATTGATTATGCCATTACAGTTGTCCCATTCCCCCCTTCACTCCCCTCCACCCTGCATACCCCCTCCCATCCACCTTCCTCCCCTTTAGTTCCTGTGCATGTGTCATAAGTTCTTTAGCTTCTACATTTTCTACACTACTCTTGCCCTCCCCCTATATTCTCTCCCACCGTCTATGCTACTTATTATCTGTACCTTCTCCCCCCTTCTCCTCTTCCCACTCCCCTGTTGCTAACCCTCCAGGTGATTTCCATTTCTGTGGTTCTATTCCTATTCTAGTTGCTTGCTTAGTTTGCTTTTGTTTTAGGTGTGGTTGTTAATAATTGTGAGTTTGCTGTCTTTTTACTGTTTATATATTTTATCTTCTTTTTCTTAGATAAGTTCCTTTAACATTTCATATAATAAGGGCTTGGTGATGATGAACTTCTTGAACTTGATCTTATCTGAGAAGCACTTTATCTGCCCTTCTATTCTAAATGAAAGCTGTGCTGGATAGAGCAATCCTGGATGTAGGTCCTTGCCTTTCATGACTTGAAATACTTCTTTCCAGCCCCTTCTTGCCTGTAAGGTCTCTTTTGAGAAATCAGCTGACAGTCTGATGGGAACTCCTTTGTAGCTGACTGTCTCCTTATCTCTTGCTGCTTCTAGAATTCTCTCCTTCATTTTAATCTTGGGTAATGTAATGATGATGTGCCTTGGTGTGTTTCTTCTTGGGTCCAACTTCTTTGGGACTCTCTGAGCTTCCTGGACTTCCTGGAAGTCTATTTCCTTTGCCAGAATGTGGAAGTTCTCCTTTATTATTTGTTCAGATAAGTTTTCCACTCATGGCTATTCCTCTTCCCCTTCTGGTACCCCTATAATTTCGATATTGGAACATTTAAAGGTGTCCTGAAGGTTCCTAAGCCTCTCATTTTTTTTTAGATTTTATTTATTTATCTTCAGAGGGGAAGGGAAGGAGAGAGGGAGAGAAACATCAATGTATGGTTGCCTTTCGTGCATCCCCTGCTGGGAACTGGCCTGCAGGGAACCTGCCTGCAACCCTGGCATGTGCCCTGACTGGGAATCGAACCGCGATTGTCTGGTTCGCAGGCCCGCGCTCAATCCACTGAGCTACACCAGCCAGGGCCCTCTCCTCATTTTTTAAAAATTCTTGTTTCTTCATTCTTTTCTGTTTGGTTCTTCCTTTCTTCCTTCTGGCCCACTCCATTGATCTGAGTTCCAGTTTCTTTCCCATCACTATTGGATCCCTGTGCATTTTGCTTCATTTCACTTAGTGTAGCCTTCATTTTTTCATCTAATTTGTGACCAAAATCAACCAGTTCTGTGAGCATCCTGATCACCAATGCTTTGAACTGTGCATCTGATAGGTTGGTTGTCTCTTGGTCACTTAGAAGTATTGGCTCTGGAGCTTTGGTCTGTTCTTCTGTTTGAGCCCTTTTTTGTGTGTGTGTGGTCTGGTCACACCTGTTATGTATGAGGGGCAGAGCCTTAGGTATTCACCAGGGCAGGGCAACCCAGTTGGTGGGTTATGATGCTGTATGTGGGGGTGGGGTCAGAGAGGAAACGATGGCACTTGCTCTGCTCCCTCTCAGATTTTGGTCCCCTCTGCCACTTCCCACAAGTACATTGGGCCTTTCTCTTGCTTGGTTCCCAGATGAGTGGGCTTGTGTACATTCTAGGACCCTGTGAGTCTCTCCAATGAACTCTCCTGTGAGGCTGGGAGTCTCTCCCCACACCTCAGTCCACACAAGTGTTTTTGATCAGTGTTTTTAGGCTTTATTTCCCAGGGCTGGGACCCTGGGTTGTACAGACTGCCTTGTTTTCTGTTTTCACTAGTTTATCTATGCGTGAATGTGTGACTGTGGTCAGCCGGCTACGTTGTCTGCTTCAGTGGGTTTGCTCATTGCCACCCTATTCCTGGGGTCTGCCAACTGCCTCCTGCACACTCAGGTCTGCCGGCCACTGCTTTTTCCTGCCTGACCCCTCTCCACTGGCCACTGACTCCACCTGTCTTACAGGTCTGGATGAATGGTTGTTGGACTTCGATACAGTTCAATTTTTTGTCAGTTCTGATTGTTTGTTGTTGTTATTATTGTTTCTAATTTTTTGTTGTCCTTAATTTTGGTTGTCTGAGGAGGACAGTTTGTCTACCTATGCTTCCATCTTGGCTGGGAGTCTCAGATAACTACTTTCAATTTCCTGAACTTGTTTTTGTATAAAACACTGTTCATAAGAAATGAGAGCATGTGCTGGTTATTCTTCACTTGGCTCTCCTCCACATTGATTTTTCCACCTTTATCCGCTCTGCTCTGACCTTCATGAAATACATGGCTTTGGCATCCATTCATTTTAGCTTCTGCTTGTGTTGTGCCTTGAGGGTAGGGGTTGGCAAGAGACTGAAGGACAGAAGGGAAAGATCAGGGCAATTATGTCATCAGCATCAATATCTTTTCCCCAAATCTCCTACCCACTTAGATAAAGTCATGGCCAATATGGCCTTTTGGCTAGATCAAGTATAAAAATGTTAATACTTTGAAAACTGTTTCAATGTAATTGGTTTTCTTTGTAATCTTATATCCTTTTATTAATTTAGAAACATTGTTCAGATTGCTGAGGGATTCATGGCACAAAAGTCTTTAAAGCCATCTGCCTTAGGCAACCAACTCTGACTTTGAAATTATTGAATGTTTACTAGTCTCTATTGATTATTAGGTCCCAATGACCCCTTCAGTCATTGCTCCTTGAATGATCAGAATAGATGTTTCATTTGTGTTGGGTATAGGAGGGATTAACCTCCATGGAAAATAATCCTAGGAACACTGTCCCTTGGGGACAGAGGAATGTATTCTCTGTTACTTTTCCTGTTTCCATTGAAGGATGGCAGAATATGCTATACCAAAATATGCCACTTTGGCATAAAGATTATGTTGAGCTGGAGGTAAATGAGAATCAACAGATGCAAAATAAAGCCTTCCAGGGTTTTCCACATCTGACTAAAGGCTGGAACTTCTGAGAAATGAGGACTGCCATTAATCCACCCTGCCAACCAAGTTTTATGACCATAAAGAAGAGAGAAAGCACCACAATGGGCTTGCACAAATAATCCTTATTTTCTGTTAGTTTCTGCCATATATTTTACCTTCCCACAGTTTGCTGCCCTTGGAAACCTAAACCCCTTTTCCTCTGTCTTGTCACATTGCTACAAGTTTATTTATTTTTTGTTAAGTATTATATGAATCCCAGTTCTAATAATTTCTTTGAGTTACTCATCACTGAGTGGTCCTATGTGTGTGCATGATGTATCTATTAATAACTTCTACTTGTTTTTTTCTTAATCTGTTTTTTTAGTCTTATAGGGCCCAAGCTAAGCAACCCAAAATAGGTAAAGGAAGGAGAGTCTTTTCCTTCCCAACAACATTTTGAAAAACTCCACAATTGAGGATCAAATGACAAAGCTGCCAAGATTAATAGGTAAAAGTTATAAGTATGTGCTATCCCAGTAGAAACAGCAAACAGTCTTTTCAACACTTAGACTACATTTTTTTGCCCTATTATTTTTGGTTTATATGTAGTCACTACTGCAGGCAAATTTCCAGTTGTTACAAGAAGACTACTTTCATTTTCAACTTTCATTAACGATGTGGATTGTATATTTATCTCTATTTACATGGTCCAGCATCCCAATTGGATTGCATACTTCTGTATGATAGGCACTGTCTGTCTCATACAGGGAGATGGTACTTACATAGGTTGTTGGTACATGCTTACTGGTATCACTAAGTTATTTTCTAATGATAGTCCACATAAGCCATTAGCAACCATCCCTGACTTATATACATATCACTATTGAAATGCTAACACTTCAATTTTTTAAATATTGTTACTTTGTAAAATCCAAGTAAGAGTGGTAGTGTAATTAATTGCATTGCCAATGTCAATTTTCTGGCTTGGCTCTCCATTCTTCTCTCCATGTGCCCTACTCCCCAACATGCATGCACACACACACCCACCACATATACATTCTATACAGTAGCAAGAGCAGCACAAAGTTTCATAATGTCATCCCTTTATTTGTGCTGCATCTTCCCTCTATATGAGTTTCTGCATAGATAATCCATATTCATTCTTCTCAGCTAAATTAATCACTATCTCTTTATGAAGCTGTATCTACCAGTAAATGCTATAGTGTCCTAGTTGTTTCAAGGGGTCTACCTTTCTAGGCAATCTTTCATAAATTTCCCCAGACTCCCAAATAATCATACTGAGGGTCCTTTTTCCATCCTTTCATCTCTTTTTGTATTATGTCTTTATCCTCATCTTCTTGCCTGTTTCACACTTCTGTTACTTCCAAACTTGCCACTGTTCATGCCAGAACTTTTAGATGTGAGCCTATACTTTCTATTCACATGAAGATCGTTAAAAACAAGACCTAAAGCTTATTTTTATCATGTTTTCTCAAAGCTATTTGCCAAGAGGATATAGAGATTTGGGTGAAAGAGCTGTTCCAAAGAAGCCTGGAGGGGGTGGAGATGTATTCAATAGGATTAATCCCTTCCTTCAGGGAGGAAGGAAGGCAGATCCAATATTCCTAACTCACTTAGGATATCTGCTTCTGTAGTTAACACATCAAATCAGGGATTGCAGATTACCTAGGCCTCTGGCCTCTTTGTTATCACTCTTCCTTTTTCTCTTCTTAGCTCTAACCTAAGTGAAATGTAAAATCTTTATATTAGGTTTAAGTTTTAAATACTAATGGATGTATGATGAAATTGGTTATTGGTGCAATTTAATTAAAAGAGGAGATTCTGCAGAATGGTATGTGCTCTCACATATACTTCCTAGACACCTTTTCTTGCCTATCTCATAGGCTGCAATTTGTCAAGTGAGTGCCTGTTGTGTATTCTAGGAGCTTTTTTATTTTTATTTTTTATTATTTTTTATTTTTTTAATATTTTATTTATTTATCTTTAGAGGGGAAGGGAAGGAGAGAGGGAGAGAAACATCAATGTATGGTTGCCTTTCATGCATCCCCTGCTGGGAACTGGCCTGCAGGGAACCGGCCTGCAACTCTGCTATGTGCTCTGACTGGGAATCGAACCGCAATTATCTGGTTCGCAGACCCGAGCTCAATTCTAGGAGCTTTTTGATTTTTAAAATATTTATTTTTTAGAGAGAGGGGAAGAAAGGGAGAAAGAGAGGGAAAGAAACATCAATGTGCAGTTGACTCTCCTGCCTTCCCAACAGGGGACCTGGCCCACGGCCCAGGCATGTGCCCTGACTAGGAATTAAACCGGTGACCTTTTGCTTTAACAAGAAGATGCTCAATCCCCTGGGCCATGCCAGTCAGGGCAGCTTTTTAATTTTTAATATTTTTATGTCTTGAATAAAAAGTTTTAGGTTATATTTGAAATAGAATTTTATTTGCTCGGTATTCTGCTTTGTTCTTCCCAAATCTCTGAGGAAGAGATCGGATTGTTGACACTTTTATATAATATCTGTCTCTCCCATGGGTGTTATTACATAGCTGTTGAGGTAATGAATACAGTCAGTTAGTGACTGTCCCTTCCACAGGATTCTTCCAACTCTACTGTTATTCCTGTGTAGCTCCCTGAGCTATCGATTAAAAAGTAAGTATATATATATATTATATCCCCTTTAAAAGAAAGTCAGTCATCACATCTTATTATTTAACAACCTTTGTTCTATTGAATATTGTTCCTTCTATTCTATTTATTGATTAAGGACATTAACAAGGTATAACTGACATACAACAAACTACAAATATTAAAGACTGTCATTTGATACATTTTAACATACGTCTGTACATCTGAAACCATCACCACACTTAAGAAAATGAACGAATTTGTCAGCTCTTAAAGTTTTCTTTTTTTAAATACATTTTATTGATTATGCCATTACAGTTGTCCCATTCCCCCCTTCATTCCCCTCTCCCCTGCACACTCCCTCCCCACACATTCCCCACCTTTAGTTCATGTCTATGTGCCGCAAGTTCTTTAGCTTCTACATCTCCCATGCTATTCTTTCTCTCCCCCTGTCTATTTTCTACCTACCATCTATGCTTATTCTCTGTGCCTTCTCCCCCCTCTCCTCCTCCCACTCCCCTGTTGCTAACCCTCCATGATCTCCATTTCTGTGGCTCTGCTCCTGATCTAGCTGTCCACTTAGTTTACTTTTGTTTTAGGTGTGGTTGTTAATAACTGTAACTTTGCTGTCCTTTCACTGTTCATATTTTTTATCTTCTTTTTCTTAGATAAGTCCCTTTAACATTTCATATAATAAGGGCTTGGTGATGATGAACTTCTTGAACTTGATCTTATCTGAGAAGCACTTTATCTGCCCTTCTATTCTAAATGAAAGCTGTGCTGGATAGAGCAATCTTGGATGTAGGTCCTTGCCTTTCATGACTTGGAATACTTCTTTTCAGCCCCTTCTTGCCTGGAAGGTCTCTTTTGAGAAATCAGCTGACAGTCTGATGGGACCTGCTTTGTAGCTGACTGTCCCCTTATCTCTTGCTGCTTCTGGGATTCTTTCCTTCATTTTAATCTTAGGTAATGTAATTATGATGTGCCTTGGCATGTTCCTCCTTGGGTCCAACTTCTTTGGGACTCTGAGCTTCCTGGACCTCCTGGAAGTCTATTTCCTTTGCCAGAATGTGGAAGTTCTCCTTTATTATTTATTCAGATAAGTTTTCCACTTGTTGCTGTTCGTCTTCCCCTTCTGGTACCCCTATAATTTGGATATTGGAACATTTAAAGATGTCCTGAAGGTTCCTAAGCCTCTCCTCATTTTTTAAAAATTCTTGTTTCTTCATTCTTTTCTGTTTGGTTCTTCCTTTCTTTCTTCTGGTTCCGTTGATTGATTTGAGTCCCAGTTTTCTTCCCATCACCATTGGTTCCTTGTGCACTTTTCTCCATTTCACTTAGTGTAGCCTTCATTTGTTCATCTAATTTGTGACCAAGATCAACCAGTTCTGTGAGCATCCTGATCACCAGTGCTTTGAACTGTGCATCTGATAGGTTGGCTATCTCTTGGTCACTTAAAAGTATTGGCTCTGGAGCTTTGGTCTGTTCTTATGTTTGAGCCCTTTTGTGTGTGTGTGTGGTCTGGTCGCACCTGTTATGTATGAGGGGCAGAGCCTTAGGTATTCACCAGGGCAGGGCAACCCAGTTGGTGGGTTATGATGCTGTATGTGGGGGCTGGGTCAGAGAGGGAACAATGGCGCTTGCTCTGCTCTCTCTCAAATTTTTGTCCCCTCTGTCACTTCCCACAAGCAAATTGGACCCTTCCTGTGCTGATTCCCAGAGGGGTGGGCTTGTGTACATTCTAGGACCCTGTGGGTCTCTCAAACAAACATTTCTGTGAGGCTGGGAGCCTCTCCGGCCACCTCAACCCCCTAAGGTTTTTTCAGTTGGTGCTTGTAGGCTTTATTACTCATTGCTGGGGCTCTGGTTTGAGCAGTCTGTCTCACCGACTGTTTTTAAACCTGCCTGGTTTATCTGTATGTGAATGTGTGTCCATGGTCAGCCAGCAGCCTTTTTGTCCCTCTTACCGATCTTGATGAATGGTTCGTTGTTGCCGGACTTCAGTGCAGTTCAGTTTTCTTTCTATTTTGGTTTTGTTTTTGTTTCTAAATCTTATTTGTCCTTAACTTTGGTTGTGTGAGGAGGTACAGTATTTCCACCTATGCCTCCATCTTGGTTGGAATTCCCTAAAGTTTTCCTGAGCCACTTTTTCATTCTCTCCTGCTCCTCCGTATACCTAACTCCCAGGCAATCACTGATTGGCTTTCTATCTCTAGATTAGTTTGCATTATCTAGAATGGTGTACACATGAAGTCAAACATAATCAATTCTTTTTTATCTGGCTTCTTTTACTCAGCATGTTGTTTTGAAATTCATCCAAGTTGTGTGTGTATCAACAATTCATTCTTTTTTATTCCTGATTTTGGGTGTTTGTCGATGATGGACAATTATAGATATACCACAATTTATTTATCCACTCACCTCATGGTGGATCTTTGGTTTGATTCTAGGTTTGGTTACTATAAATATATCTGCTCTGAACATTCATGTACAAGTCTTTGTATGGGCTTATGCTTTGATTTCTCTTGGGTAACACCTTCAAGTGAAATACTGGATTTTGCAGTAGGGATATGTTTAACCTTTCAAGAAACAGGTCCTGGCTGGTGTAGCTCAGTGGATTGAGCATGAGCCTGCAAACCAGACAATCGCAGTTTGATTCCTAGCCAGGGCACATGCCTGGGTTGCAGGCATGTTCCCTGCAGGCCAGTTCCCAGCAGGGGATGCAGGAAAGGCAACCTACATTGATGTTTCTCTCCCTTTCTCTTTCCCTTCCCATCTAAAGATAAATAAATAAAATCTTTAAAGGAAAAAAGAAAAAAAAAAGAAACAGCTATACTATTTAACATGTGGTTGTTGTACTGTTTATATTCCTACCAGCAATGTTCAAGAGTTCCAGTTCCTCCATCTATCTCCTTGGCAAAATGGACTGGCTATAATAATACCTAAGGAAAATAGCTTAAAAGCTTTTTTTTTGGTAGAGTAATGCATGTAAATGTCTATTTCAGAAAAAAATATTATTCTAACAAATGTCACCTGCTCTTAAAATTCAGTTTCCTATTACCCTCTTATATAAAATCATATCTCACTGAGAGAAAATAAGGGAATAAAATTCAAGTATAAAAAATAAAACCATTGACTACATATTTCAATAACTAAGGCATTTTAACATACATTAGGAAAATTTTTTACAAATGTATGTGAGAAAAGTACACATAATACATTTCTCACTGCATATATAGGTTTGAACTATAAAAATAAAGTGTTTAAAGATGAACACATTTCTTGGTAATATGTAAGTAACTACAAATACTTATCTAATAAAGGAATAAAATTTTATATGTATGAAACTCATCCAAGACAATGAAGCTACAGAAGTATTTTTCTTAAATATTTTATTTATTTATTTTTAGAGAGAGGGGAAGGGAAGAAGAATGTGGGAGAGAAACATCAATGTGTGGTTGCCTCTCATGTTTCCCCTACTGGGGACCTGGCCTACAACCCAGGTATGTGCCCTGACTGGGAACTGAACCAGTGACCCTTTGCTTCACAGGCCCATGCTCAATTCACTGAGCTACATCAGCCAGGGCTGAAGCTAAGGAAGTATTAATAAATCACAGACAAAGCTATCTGATGAGCATTTCTTCTCTCAAGAATTATTTTTCAAAAACGCAGAGAAATACAATAAAAACATTTTTGTGTTTTTAGTACTTCACTGTAGACTTTACTCTAAAATGTTTGTACAATACATAAAGCCATTACCTTCTCTTCTGGCTGCACAAAGCTCAAATAACTTGGGGACTAATTGGTTTATGAAGTGTAGCTCTTCTTGACAGAACCAACACAACCAGCAGTGTATAGTAAGGAAGTCCTTGGGCTTTCCTGTTGATGGCTTTATGGGTCCAGTCACATTGAGGCATAATCCCTTTGGTAGTTCAGTAAATAAAGTCCTTTTACTGCATATACTGAGACAAATAGAGTTAGGGCAATGATCCAGGACTTTGGACTGTTTAAAAGCTATAAAATTCTCTGATGTCATTCCAGAGTAGGGCAATGCTTTAACGTGCATCTGTATTATGCTGCAATCAAGATTTCAGTGAACTATTGTATTAGATTTCTAGAGAGAACTGATGTAAATGAATGATACCCAACTGAATAGGTACCATCTTAAAATTAAGTAAAACTGACAGAGATAATATATTTTCAGCATCTCAATTTATTGAGAGAAAAAATATTTTAAATGCAAGATATAATTGTTTAAAAGCAATATCAGATAGAAAATTTCCACTCAGCAGCAAAGAGGAAAATACAGAATATATGTGTCTTTCTTCTTTCACTTAGCATTGTTATGAGAATTTTCAAATTTTAAAAATTCTTTGAAATTACTCTTTATGATTGCATAATAGTCCATCAAATGCATATATTGAGTTATTTAATAAATCACATTTAGTTGTTTTCATGTTTTTGAAAATTAAATTAATGCTATGATAAAAAATAGGTAGAATAAATCTCTTGACATATTTGGATTTTTTTAAGATAGATTGCAAGAAATGAAATTACTTTAACAAAGAATATTAATCTCTTGGTTTTAACATGAAGTGCTGAAGTACTTACCAAAACAACTGCCAATTTGCACCTCATTGGTAGTAAATAAGAATGTGTTACAATGAAATCTTACTAGGGTTAGGCATTTAATAATTTTTTAATGTATGATAATTTAGTAGAAAAAATACTGCTTTGTTTTCATTGTATTTTATATTACTAATGATTGCTTATTCTTCATACTTGCTTGCTTTTGTGTTATATGCTCACATGATTAAATATTTATATCTTTTAATTCATCCATGCTTTTACTTACTTCTGTATATAAGCTTCTTAGACATTAAAAATATCAACCCTTGCTCTATCCATGCAAAATTTACTACAAATGAAAACTCAGCATTTCTACCTGGATCTCCAGTTTCTAAACTAACCATACACTGAAACATCCCTAAAACTAAAACTAAGTCTAAGCTAAATCATTTTTCAAATTACAGTTTTGTATTAACCATTTTTCAAAGTTTTTCACTGTATCACTCCTAAAACAATATTATAAGGAAGATATTTTCTGCTGCATTCATAGTTTAGCTATTTGCACTCATGGCCTTTCTGTTTCCCCAACTCATAATACCTTTAGTATTTTATAAGGGATTGTTTGAGGTCAGGTTCCCATTAAGTTGACTCTGAGTAAAAGCTTAGTGTATAGCTTAGTGAACAGGAAGTGTATTCAGTATCATGCTCAGGATTGGCATTTGTGAAGAAGTGAAGAAAACCAGAGCTAGCTAAGGTGGACTGTGCTATAGACACAGCAAAGGTCCTAGCTGTCCTCCCAGGGAGCTCTGGATCTGGGATGGCCCTTCAAAGTTATATATGACTCTGAGATAAGGGTACCAGGCTTTCCACTCTAACCTTGACCAATCATTGGATGAGATCTACTCCTATAGAGGGGCATGATCTTGAAGTAGTTTCATCATTCTGGCCTTCAGAAATTCTTGGACTAGGATTCTTCTACCAGCCACCAACATTCCTGGTGGCTGGGAAAATGAATGCTCAGTTCTCAAGCTGGAATCTGGGGTGCTGGATGACAGCATTTGCTACAGGATTGAAAACACTGGCAAGAACTGCAATTCTCTGGGGGCAGATGGCTTCTTTTCTGCCCTCTCTGCTCTTCCATGGGCCTGAGAGGTTGAGTGTAGATTTGTTCAACCTAATCTGGTCTCAGGTCTCCTCTCAATTCTGGGTCTTAACTAATGTCTTACCTTAGAACTTTGGAACAAGTTTAGGCTCTTTTTTGGACTAAGAACCCATTTATGAGACTCACATAGGGGCTCTGAGTTATGTAGGCTTTATCTGAGTTACACATAACCCAAATTATTGACCTAAGAAGAGGTCTGCACCAAGTCCTCCAAATCTGATAGGACTTTTGGAAAATTGGCTTTCCCAAGACTGCTATGTGCTAAACAGCCATTTCTTCTGACACCCCACATCTTCACTTAATTTGAATCAGACAATCATTGATTGGGTCATAGATCAATTAGTCTTGAACTTGAACATTGAAGGAGTGGTTAACCAGTCATTGATATAAATGCTTCTTACAGCTTTGAAGTGAAATTTCTAGGCCCCAACAGAAGATACTTTTTTTTTGCAGGATAATTTCTGCTTATATTTATTACTATCTACAACCGGGAAACAGATTTACGGAGATCTCTAGAAATAAGAGATGTCTCTACTTAGAGCCTAACTATATTTATGATAACACTCAATGAATACCTATTAAAGAATCATAGTTTCATTGTTCAAAAGAATATCAAATGCCCCTCAAAGGAGGGGAGGAAGAGTCATGGGAGATGTTAAGGGAGTCTTGAAAATGAGGCCACTCACAGAGCATCTTCTAGCAGAACCTTCTCCCTGATATTGCATTGGTTCTGCCTCTTTTCTTCCAGATTACCTTTACTCATTTAAAGAGTAGTAAGAAGCATAGTATGCTGCTCCTGGAGTCAGAATAACTGGACTCTAGGCTTTTTCTGTAAAGAAATCAGGTAACTTCCTTGAGTCTCAGTGTTCTATTTTATAAAATGGGGGTAATAGTCCTCACCTGGTTCTTGTGGTTTTTCTAATGGTATTAGTGTATTGATACTATATTTCTTGTGTATCATTGAAGAACAAGGTGCTCTGATTAAGTCAATTTTTCAGATAATATGACCACTTAGGTAGCATATTATTATTTTAGTGAAAATATTTAAAAATCTATATTATACAATTTAAGCTTTTGAAAATAATTCACAATAAACACAACAATTTTAATTACTTAGACCACCATTATGAATATGTTATTATACTTTGATATGATATGGTCCATATTTTTTACAATTTTAGACTTTTTATTGAAATATAAATCTGGGGGGGTGGGGTAGGATGGGAGAAATAGATTAAAAAAATGTACTTGAAAAGTAACTAAATAAAATTTAATATTAAAAAAATAATAATAAACAAATATGTATAGAACATGCATGGTGAAAACTACAAAGCATTGATGAGAAAAACCAAAGAAGAGCTAAATAAATGGAGACATGCTTTGTTCATGGCTTGAAAGACTAAAAAAAAAAAGAAATATAAATTCAGAGAGGTACACAAACAACACAACAACACAATTAATTGGCACTTAAATAAATAAAGAGAACATTGCCAGCACCTTAGAAGCCTGACTTGTGATCCTTCTAGTAACTACCTGCACCCCTCCAAAAGAAACTATCATCCTTATTTCTAGTAGCTAGTTTTGTTTGCCTTAAATGTGATCTCATTGTAATTATTTTATTTAACGAGAAAAATTTATCATCTCTTTTTATATGCTGTCACAACTTTATCTTTTGTGTAATTGAGTATACTTTCATTTTACCTTGTTATTTTTTATCAATTCATTTATGAAATGTAGTTCAAGCTACATTTATGAACCCTGGTATATGGCAGGTATTGTTCTGAAAACTGGGGACACACCTAATCCCTGCCCTCATGGAATTTACATTTTAGAGGAGAAGATAGGCAATAAAATTAAGCACATGAAATTAATACAGATTGCCCTAAGTGTTATGATGGGAATCAATAATGTGCTATGATAGGGAATAAAGTAAAACATTTTTTATGTAATTGGCAATGCAGGTCTTTTTCAGGGGTGACATTTAAGTTGAATGAGTGTGGCTGATAGCCTTTGTGTCCCTGTTCCTGGGTGCCAGATGCGGCAGATCCTGGCCAGAAGAGTCTGCCTGTTGTGGCTGATGACTAGAATGAATGCACAGGTGACAACAATCTGGTGGAGAAAAAGGGAACAGCATGACTACTCCCTCAAGGGGAGAGTGCCTGTGGATGCCTCAGCCACTCCCTCAAGAGGGGAGTGCCTCCACACTTGCCTAGACAGGCTTTTATTGTTTTCCTGGGGTCTTACATCAGAGAAAGATTTATTATCTATTACATAGAATATTATTGTCTACATTTTAAGTACAATCAAGAAAATGAAAATAACACGCAGAGGGGAATGGCGATGAGCTGATTAGCTCTGTCCTTGGGAGAGCTCACACAGGCTTTGGAAGTTACCTTGAAGATAGACAATACACATTTGTTGTTTTGGACCAGGGTGATGGAGTTTTAGCAAGAGGAAGCCATAACTATCTGTGTGCATTTTCTAGGCCTGATTCCCATGGGAAAACTCAGTTTGAAGGTCTGGCTCCTGCCCACCACTTAACTTCTATAGGTTTTCCATACAGAGCTGAGTCACATTTGCTGGACCAAAACAAACCAGTCTCCTACAATTCCCCCCTTTTCTTTCTTTCTTTTTTGTTGTTGTTAAGGCTATTGTGGTGATACATTCCAGAAGACTTGCTACTTGCTGGTCTCTTTTGCAACTTTGGGCAAATAATTTGCAAATGCATCATAATATACAAAACATTATTAAAATCAGTAAATAACCAGTGGCTCCAATGAACCAGTCTTAGGTTGAGTCTATCAAACCAATGTTTTGGTTTTATTGAGCCAAGATTATCATTAGGGGTTTGAAGAATCTTCTGCTTAGTTAAGCGTTGAATGTCCTGCAACTATTGGTATAACTCCAGTTGCAAGTTATTGATTTGGCTTTTTAAATTAGAAGAAAAAGATCCTCTTGGGTGATATAGAATATCACTCCAGGAGTATTGGCTGGAGTTCCATTGTAGTGGGGTGACACACAGTTTGGAGAAAACAGTATCACAGGTCAGCTGCTGACGGGTCACTAGTGCATCCTGGAGTTCACTGATTCATTTGAGCGCTGATTCGACTGCAGAAAGTTGAGTCAGGATTTCTTGATCAATCTGGGCCTGTTGAAGCATTTCTAAAGTGGAGTTGGTTAAGAGAACATCAACAGTATGAGCAGTTTGAACTGACCCAAGGAGGGCAGCGGTTGCTGTGGCTGCAGTAGCCGTGACAACTATAGCAGAAACAATAAATGCAATCAAAGTGCCAACAAACTGTCATACTCTTGAAGAGGTCAGCACATTTTTTAGCGCTATTATGCCATGGGGATTTTCCCATTCTCTGGTTATATTAATTGGCAACCATATTTGAGTTTGTCTTCTAACTATATAAACTGTAGTGAGGCTTAACTGAGTAATATTGAGATGAGTAAGACAGCTGGCATATATGGAGCCAGCAGGGGCAGGCAAGGAATAAAGTTTTGCTAATTTGTTATAAAAGACTTGAGCTGTCCCTGGAGTTGCCAAAAACAAGTAAGGGTGAGAGGTACAAACTATGACCCAATCTTGTTTTAGAGGGCCATCCTGATAGAGGCTTTTTGAACATTGTTTTATACTGGCATTTTCTAGCAATAAAAGGCAAGCCCATTTTCCATGAGTTGTAATGCCAAGGGCTAGTGTGGTTGGGAGAAACAATTCTAATAATAGGTGCCCCAGTACCGGGTTCTTCCCACCACATGTTAGTATATGCAATTTGAGGCAGAGCTGAAACTATTGTTGTGCCAAACTTAGCCAGTACTTTCCAATTTGCTTTTCAGTTCTCCACTACAAAAGAACTTATGGGGAGAAAAGCAATAGTGGCATTTGGTCCTCTGCACAAAGACCAAGAGACTGAGTCTTTATGACTTTTATCTAAGTACAAGGAGGAAATGGAGGGGGATTGAGAGTATGATAAATCCTCTCCTGGGTATGCAGGCCAATTGCAGTTATCGTAGAGAGCTGATAATAAGTATTGTACTGTTCCTTGCTTGCAGAATAAAGTTGCTCCTTTAAAAAAACAAAAAATATCAATAAGAACAAAAAATGAATTAGTAAATACTTAGCAACATAAACTGTATTTTTTGGTACTGGAATTCAGTGCTTGTTTTCTTTCAATGGGCTATCTGGTCTGTTAGCTGATCAGTTTTCATTTCCAGGTAGTGGAGCTTGATGTCTATTTTGTTCATGATAAAGCTTCACCCTTTTAGCTGGAAGCCAGACAGGACCTGTAGAGATGGAAACACATGCCTACCCACTTCCCCATGTTAAGAGATCTACTGGACTCTGCCAAGTACCATCTCCCAGCAGATCTCTGTATAAAACTTGAGGATAAGATGATTTTGGTTCTTTCTCCTGAAAATGTTTCTCAATTGGAATACAGAGTGATTCATCACAGTTTAGAAAATTATAGGTAAACATAGCTAACATAGTCAAATTTGGGGGGAGTAGACTCCTGACTCCCCCTTTTTTGTTTTTTAACAAGATTTTTAAAGGTATGATATGCTTGTTTAACAATTGCCTGACTGGTTGGATTATAAGGTATTCTTGTTTTATGTTGGATATTCCAACACTGAAGGAAAGCTTGAGTAAAATGGGGAAGATATTCTGGGCCATTATCAGTTAAATTTGCTGAGGCTGACCCAAATGACTGAAGGCTTCAAGCCAATGGGCTTGTATATTTTTAGCAGATTCTCCTGTTAAGGCAGATGCATGTGGGGCACCAGAATAAGTATCAATAGAAATGTGAATGTATTTGAATTTTCCAAAGGGAGCATAATGAGTGACATCTGTTTGCCAAATAATTTGAGAACTTAGCCCTTGAGGGTTAACTCCTGTGGATGGAGATACCTTAGTAAGGGCTTGGTAGTCAAGGCATTCTTTAATAATTTGCTTAGCTTGAGAACAGGGAATATCAAATTGTCTTTGAAGTGCCTGGCTGTTTTGATGAAAAAACTGGTGAGAAGCTACTGCTTGCTGAAAAGCAGTGAAGATACTAAGGCATCTGCCTTATTGTTATCATCCACTAAGGGGCCAAGAAGATCTGAGTGATATCGAATATGAATGATGAAGAGGGGGTATTCTCGCCGGTCAAGGAGAGATTGTAAAGTCAGAAAAAAATTAAGAAGATTTGAGTCAATTGAAGTTTTAATTGATGCCTGATCTAAATGTTGAATAGTATAGACAGTATATCCAGAGTCACAAACTATATTTAAAGCTTCTTTAGGCCATTGCCGCAGGGCAATGATTGCAGCAAAAAGTTCAGCCCTCTGAGTAGAGGAATGTCCTGAGGATACAAAGTCTTTCCAGCTATTGCCTTCTTTCCAGGAAACAACGGCCTGTCCAGTTTTTCCAGACCCGTCAAGAAATACAGTTTTTGCTCCTGTTATTGGTACTAGACTGATATTTTTCCTGCTAGTCTTATCTGAAGGAATGGAATGTTTTGAAGCAGTTTGTCTGAAGTTAAATTAATTTCTAGTCCTCCCACAAAGTCAGCTATGGCACACTGAAATTCTAAAGACTGAGTTGTTAGTCACTGTAAATAAACCTGAGTTAAGGAAATATGAATAAAGTCAGGATCATATTCAAATAACTGCTGTATTCATTTACGTCTTTTTATTATGAGGTGACACAACACAGTTATATAGGTGGTAATGGTGTGTTGTGGCTGATGAGACAGAAAAAGCCACTCTATCATAGTTAAATGAGGCATCAGTTGTCCTGTAAGTCCCATTGGGGTTCCTAAGGTTGGAAAGCAGCAAAACCGGACAGGGAGTTGTAGATTATTTCTGGTTAAACGTCGTTGTTGAACAGGTTGATTTATTATAGTTAACTCTTGCAAGACCTCAGAAGACTATCCCCTAAGGGAATTGAGATTTGGATCTCCTTTAAGGGTATTAAATAAATGAGTTAACTGCTGAGTGGGTATTCCAAGACTGGGTCACAGCCAATTAAATTAATTGTTCCTGAAAGTTGTTGGAGGCAATTAAGAGTTAAATACTTGGGTGGATTAATTTGAAGGACTTGAGGCTGAATTGTCCTGTTGAAAAGGATATAACTTAAATATTTCCAAGGCTCTGAATGCTGGATCTTCTCTGGAGCAATTATCAGTCCAGCAGAGGCTACAGAGTTTTTAAGAAAGGAAGTAGTTTTTGCTAGCATGAGGGAGCTGCAATTAAAATATCATCCATATAATAATAGATAATTGAATCAGGGAACTGATCCCTTACAGGCTAAATTGCTGTATGAACAAAATGGTGACAAATAGTTGGACTATTAAGCATTCCCTGAGGTAAAACTTTCCATTGAAATCGCTGTAAAGGCTGAGAGTTGTTAATGACAGGGAGAGAAAATGCAAACTGCTTTCAATCCTTTTCTGCTAAAGGAATTGTGAAAAAAGTCTTTTAAATCAATGATTAAAAGTGGCCAATCTTTAGGAATACAAACTGGATTAGGGGCCCCTGGCTGTAGGGGGTCCATAGGCTGGAGGGATTCATTAATTTTCCTTAGGTCATAAATAAGCCTCCATTTGCCAGTCTTAGGTTGTCAGTCATGCAAAAAAAGTCAAAGGAAGCGTGCTCTATGCAGAAGAAAAGCAAGTTTGAAGATCCTGAGTTGATAAACTGTTAGCACATTCTAGTAACTAAGATGGGGCCCATGTGAAGGAGGTATTTTTAAAAAGAAACACATAGTAAGTATGATTTTGGAAAGGGGAACAGGAAAATATTCATGTAGGGTTTTTCAAGGCATTGTGAATTTATTGAATTTTGTTTTCTGAGCAACTGGAGCCATTAGAAGGTTTTACATATAGAAGTATAATGACCCAAACCATGTTCTAATTACTATGTAGAGAATGGATGGATACATATTACAGTGGATATGGAGAGGAAACAAATTGGGAGGTATTAAAGACTAAACAATAGGTACCAAATGGAGTTACTTCTTCTAAGCCCCACTTCACCAAACCATAACTTGATTTTTTTCAGGTCTCCCAGAAATAGAATCTTAAATCAGCCAAGCACAAATTTCCTGATCAGCATTAGTAGGTAATCTGCCTGATAAACCCATGCCATTCTCTATAAAGTAAATAACCTTGTAATAAGCTATCCACTTTTTGTCTATTACAACTTCCTAGTTCCTGCTCCCTGCTGCCTATAAAATTTCTTGCCTTGTATAATTCTCAGAGCTCTTTTCTGTCTGCTTAATTGGATCCTACCTGATTCGTGAACCACTGAATAAACCCAGTAAGATCTTTAAGATTTACTCAGTTGAAATTTTATTCACCAAAGTTACTGCAATAGTCAGGTGAAAAGTACTAGTGGCTTGGATCAAAGTTGAGGCAGCAGAGATGGAAGTACCTGTCAAATTCTAGACCTGTTTTGAAAATAGAATTGCCAGGGTATCCTAGTGAATAATGGATGTGGTGTGTGTGTGTGTGTGTGTGTGTGTGTGTGTGTGTGTGTGTGTGCGCGCGCGCACATGTACGCGCCTGTGTGTTTGCAAGCTGTGGGGAGGGATGTTGTGAAGAATGGTGAGGGAAAGAAACTCCTGGATTTCTCCTAGAAACAGTTAGATGAATGACAGAATGGTAAGGCCACCCTTTATTGAGAGGGGGAAATTCTTTTTCACCTGTTCATAAAATTAAGACAAAGTCTTTTTCATTGATGTATCCTCATAAAACATTTTATAGCACTAGGTGAATGTTCGTTTAAAAAATGACTATCCTTTAAGATCAATGGTTATTTTTATTACTGTCAATGTACTTTTCCCTAATAAATCTACATCTTCTAATCTTATGTGTCCTGGGAAAGCAAATAACAAAATCCTCTCAACTACCTGCAATTAAATCTATAAATCTCTGTTAGCATTTATAACAGGTTTTTCTTCATTCCTTCCAGCTGCAGTAGCACCTGTGCTCTGAATCTTATCTTCTTTAGCATTTATATTATTTCTAGCTATTTTTACTCAATGTCTCTTCCTTTCCTTCTCCCCCTCCTTCTTCCCTTTCATTTTTAAGATCTCCTTTTCTATATTCTGTTTCCAATCACACTGTAAATGTGCTAATTTCTCCCATGAAAAAGACAAAGGAAAAACCTTTTTTGTCCCGTCCTACTTCATCTATTGTTATTCAATTGATTCTCATTTTCTTGCTCTCTCATGCTAGCTCTGTCAAGTCTCTTTCACAGCCAAATTTCTAGAATGAGTTGTCTATCCTTGACATTTCTCCTAATTTGGCTCCCACTCTTTAGCAATTGATATTCTGTTCTCCATCACTGCTCAAACTGGTTTTTACAAAGTTTATCAATAATTTGTTTGTTGCTAATCTAATTAACATTTTTCAATTGTCATTTTATTTGGCTTTTCACAGTGCTCAGTGTTTCCTCTCTTTGTGAAGCACTCTTTTCTTCACCTCTGGAGCAGTACACTTTGTTGGATTACTATTTACTTTTCTGGTCTTTCTATCTCAAATTTCTCATATCTCTCATTTTTTTCTACCTGTTTCTGGGGGGTCCTTCATGTTGCCCTAAGCATACTCCATGTACTCTGACTGGATGATCAACTTTTCTGGTTTTCTTTATCAGCCACAGAGTTAATTACCCAAATAAGATCTTGCATGTGAGAACCAGACAAGTTTCATTGATCTGCCACCAAAATAGCATAATGAACAACTATATGGCAAGAAATTTGAAAACCTGGGTGGAATGGAGACATTTCTAGAAACATATAATCATACCAAACTAAATGAAGAAGAAGTAGAAAGCCTAAACAGACCAATAGCAGCCACTGAAATTGAAGCACTAATAAAAAACTCTTGGCACATAAAAGTCCAGAACAAGATGGTTTCACAGGTGAATTTTACAAAACATTTAAAGAAGGGCTAAGTGCTATCCTTCTCAAACCATTCCAAAATATCCAAGAAGATGGAAGACACCCAAACACTTTTTTATAAATCCAGTGTCATATTTATCCCAAAGCCAAACAAAGACACAACCAAGAAAGAAAACTAGAGGCCAGTGTCACTGATGGAATAGACACCAAAATTCTCAGCAGAATATTGGCAAACCACATTCAGCAATATATTAAAAAGATCATACACCATGATCAAGTGGGACCAAAGGATCAAATCCTTTCATCCCAGGGATCCAAGGATTGTACAAACTCACAAATCAATAAACGTAATACATCACATAAATAAGAAAAATACAAAATCACATGATCATATCAATAGATGTCAAAAGAGCATTTGATAAAGAAAAGCATCCATTTATGAAAAATCACTCCGCAGAGTGGTAACAGAGGGATCATACCTCAAAATAATAAAGGCCATGTATAATAAACCTATAGCCAACATCATACTCAATGGACAAAAACTAAAAGCTTTCCCACAAAGATCAGGAATAAGATAAGGATGTTCACTTTCACCACTTATATTCAACATAGTTTTGGAAGATCTAGCCACAGTGATAAGACAAGAAAGAAATAAAAGGCAACCAAATTAGAAAGTAGGAAGCAAAACTTCCATTGTTTGCAGGTGACATAATAGTATACATAGAAAATCCTATAGACTCCACCAAAAAACTACTTGACCTAATAAGTGAATTTGGCAAAACAGCGGGATACAAAAATTGAAGGCATTTTTGTACACCAACAATGAAATATCAAAAAAGAGATGAGAAAAAAATTTCATTTGGTATAGCAACAAGAAAAATAAAGTACCTAAGAATAAACCTAACCAAGGAGGTAAAAACACCTGTACTCAGAAAGTTACACAACAGTGAAGAAAGAAATTAAGCAAGATACAAATAAATGAAAGCATGTACCATGTTCATGGATTGGAAGAATTAAAATGATCAAAATGTCCATATTACCCAAAACAATTTATAGATTCAGTGCAATCCCTATTAAAGTACTAATGACATATTTCACATATATAGAACAAACATTTAAAAACTTACATGGAACCATAAAGAATCTCGAATAGCTGCAGCAGTTTTAAGAAAGAAGAACAAAGTAGGAGGGATTTAAATACCTGATATCAAACTGCACTTCGAGGCCACTGTAATCAAAAGATTCTGGTACTGTCAGAAAAACATACACATAGATCAATGGAACAAAATATAGAACCCAGAAATAAACCCATGTCTCTATGGTTAATTAATATTTGACAAAGGGGAGACAAATAAAATGGAGTGAAAATAGCATCTTAAACAAATGCTCTTGGGACATCTGGACAGCTACATGCAAAAAAGTGAATCTTGACCACCAACTTACACCATACATAAAAATAAACTCAAGATGAATAAAAGATTTAAATATAAGTTGTGACACCATAAAAGTCCTAGAGGAGAGCATAGACAGGAACATTTCAGATATTTCATAGGCAATATTTTTATAGATATGTCCCCTAGAGATAGGGACATAAAGGAAAGAATAAACAAATGGGAATTCATTAAATTAAGAGGCTTATGCACAGCTAAAGGAAACATCATCAAAATGAAAAGGGAACTAACTGTACGGAAAAATACATTTGCCGATAATACCTTGGACAAGGGTTTGATCTCCAAAATATATAAAGAACTCATACAACTCCACACTAGGAAGACAAAAAAACTGATTAAAAAATGGGCAAAGGACCTGAACAGACACTTCTCTAAGAAGGATATATGGAGTTCCCAGAGACATATGAAAGGATGCTCAGCATCACTAGCCATCAGAGACATGCAAATTAAAACCACAATAAGATACCACTTTATACCAGTCAGAATGGCCATCATAACCAAATCAACAAACAACAAGTGCTGGCGAGTTTGTGGAGAAAAGGGAACCCTGGAACACTGTTGGTGGGAATGCAGACTGGTGCAGCCACTGTGGAAAACAGTATGGAACTTCCTCAAAACACTAAAAATGGAATTCCTTTTTGACTTGGAAATTCCACTGATGGGATTACACCCTAAGAATCTTGAGCCCTGGCTGGTGTAGCTCAGTGGATTGAGTGCAGACCTGCGAACCAGAAGATCGCGGTTCAATTCCCAGTCAGGGCACATGCCCGGGGTGCAGGCCAGTTCCCTGCAGGCTATTTCCCAGCAGGGGAAGCACTAGAGGCAACCATACATTGATGTTCCTCACCCTCTCTCCTTCCCCTCTAAAGATAAATAAAATCTTAAAAAAAAAAAGAATCTGGAAACACCAATCCAAAAGAACCTATACACCCCAATGGTCATAGCAGAACAATTTATAATAGCCAAGTGCTGGAAGCAACTTAAATGCCCATCAGTAAATGAGTGGATAAAAATATTATGGTACATTTACACCATGCAGCAGAAAGAAAGAAGGAACTCCTACCCTGCATGACAGCATGGATGGAACTGGGGAGCATTATTCTAAATGAAATAAGCCAGACAGTGAAAGACAAATACCATATGATTTCACCTATAAGTGGAACTTAATCAATAAAACAAAAATATGAGCAAAACAGAACCAGAGATATGATAATAAAGAACAAACTGATAGTAACCAGTAACAAACTGGGAGAATATAAATATATATTTCTATATTATATATAATAGTTATATATTTATATATTCTATATATAGAATATATAAATATAGTCTACACATAAAATATATAGATGTATAGATAGAATATATATGAATAGAATATATAGAGTATTTATGTATTTATATATTCTCTCTATATTCTATATATAGATAATATATGTAGAATATATATTTCTATATTATTTGTATATATATATATATATTTTTTTTTTCTATTCAGCTTTTCAACTGACTGGATGAGGCCTAACTATATTATGGAAATCAGCCTGCTTAACTTAAAGTCCACCAATTTAAATGTTAATCTCATCCAAAACATCCAGAATAATAACTGGGTTGTGTGGCCCTGCCAAGTTGATGAGTATCTCTTTGCCCATTATTCTTCACGATCTCCTTGAGTTATGATTCTTTTAAAGTACCTCCAGTTGACTCCCAGAACTATCTTGTGTGCATTGCCCCAGAGCTCTCTATTGCAGACCTGTCCATCCCACTGGTACTTCAAATTTGCCATGACCCAGATCCAACTATATTACCCCTTGCCTGCCCTCCTCTCCCAACCTTTTCTTGTATGCAGGATCATAGCTAATTGTACCCCTATCCAACTAATCTTGCAAGCTAATAACATGAGAGGATGTTCAACTGTTTACAAACTCCCATGCTTCCCTTCCCTCACCAAAGGAAATGTCCCACTTATAGCAGCACTTGCATAGGCGATATCAACACTAAAAAGTATTGTCAAAGGGTCATGCTTTTTGAATGACTCTGATAAGCCAAGCACTGGCTGGAACCAATTAATGATGCTGACCAGTGAATGATGACTTGAGTAAACCAACTTTGTCAGATGTATGAATTTATTTTGTTTTATCCAGAGTGCTATTTTTAATTCTCAGTTAATATAACCTCCTTATGGCACCTAAAAATTCCTATATATTTTTTTCTTCAGTGAACCAATCAGTGTATTTCTTCTCCACTGGCATGTGTTTCTTTGCCTGAAAAGTTAAAAGGTCCTCAACTTTGTAGTTTTTTAATCTTTGGTAGTTTTTATTTAATTCTTTAACACTCCTAATATTTGATTTTCTACTTCTATTGATTTTTTGCCTACTAAATAGTTATCAAACACATCCTAAGTATCATTACCCTGGATTAAATGGTCATCTCTTGACTGGATTGTGGTGAAGTCTCCCTAACTGGTTTCTATATTACCCAATTTCTGCCTGACGACTCTCCCCACTTCCTTTGTTAGGTGGCAACTATATTCAAAATTCTAAAACCATTGATCAACACCCTTTAAAAAACATTGCCTTTCTCTCTCAGATACTCTCTCTGATACTAGGTGACAGTGTGAAGACACTGAATGCTAGCTAGATCAAGAGAGCCTCATTTGTGGTATTAACTACGCTTCAACTTTAACTGAACTTCCCTCACAACTTATTTTCTGGTGGTACTGAATTCCTCATGGTCCTCCGTGAAAACATGTGAACAGCCTTCATGTAAACCACTTCTGCTACTCTTTATCTTTTTTTTTTTTACCTGAGTTCAGTCTTAGAAGAGGAATATGATTTAGTCAGGTGTTGAATTAGGCAGGATCCCAACAAGAAACAGCACACAAATTAGGATAATTTAAGGAGGGTGTCTTTACAAATAATTTAATTAAAAATATAGGCAGACTAAAGAGGACCTGAGATAGCACAGAAACCCAGGACTAGAAGCCATTGTTACTACCCCTGAATCAGAAAAGATGAAGGAAAGGAGTTATAACTGGAAAATAAAATGAGAGAGAGTCTTCTAGAACAGACACCTTAAGACTCCTACAACATGGCAAGCCCAAGGCAAGAGGGTCATGGGAATAAAAACTTGTTAGCGGCTCACCTTTTTCCTTCTAATTTTTCCACTGCATTTATTGGTTCTTGTGTCCTCTGGATCCCAATCTATACAGATCACAATCTTGGGGCAGAGAGCAGTAAAGAAAGAGGTAAAAAATGGATATGCGCAGGTGTCATTCCAAAAAGCAGGGGCATTGGTCTGCCTTTTGTTTTTCCTCATGTATACATGCAGGTCTGGTTTATATCTTACTAGACTGAATGTTTCAAAGAAACAGATTGTTTTACCCAGCTTTGGATGCACGAAGCCTAGAAACTAGAAGTTTTCAATGAATTTAACTCACCAGGTTTACTTTTATTTTTTTCTTATTCTTTCCTTCACATTGGAAGTGCCCTTTTTTAAATGATTGAATCTTGAGGACCTTCTGCCTGGTATCTCTCCCTTGGCCACAGTCATGGTACTACTGTACAGTGACAGAACATTAAGCTCAGTCCTTAATTGAAGTCAGGGTATATCAATCAAAGCTAACTTATGCCTTATGGGAATGTAATGCACAGCATGGTGACTATAGTCAATAATATTGTATTGAATATTTAAATGTTACTAAGAGAGTAAATCTTAAAAGTTCTCATTGTAAGAACAAAATTTGTAATTTTGTATAGTGACAGTAACTGGAGTTACTCTAGCACTCATTTTGCATTGCACACAAATATTGAATCATTATGTTGTACACCTGAGACTAATATTATATATGTAAATTATATATCAGTATAATATTTGAAAAAATTAATGCTGAGCACAGAACATGGTCCTTAGTGCACAGAATGCTTTAAAAAATGCTAACTATTCTTCTTAAGGGAAATAAACAATGTGAAAGGTGAAGTCATGTTCAGAAAAAGCCCTTGATATCTAAGGTTTTAATAGGCATAGAGAAAAAACACTAAATAAATGTTTCTTTTATACAAATTTAACCAAGCTAACTTATGCTGACCTCTACGGGCACCTGGCAGAAGGACTAGATTGTCTTTTGCTGCCATCTTCTGGTATCCTGTCACCACAAGCAAGAGTCATCAAGAAATTGAATGTAGTTGAACTGGCCACTGCTGGATGGGGCTGGAGCGGGGAGGTGTCCCTGTTACTACTGCTTTAATAAAACACTAATAAAACACTAGCTATAGCCATTTCTTCACCTTACTGTTCTGTGATTGCAAATACACAAATACCGTACTTCTCTGCCATCCTTGACTGGTTGCCCAAAGGGCAAGAATAGCTTACGGGTTTCTTTATTTTTTTTTATTGTGGCAAAATATTCACAACAATATACCTTCTTAATAATTTTTAAGTGTATGATTCAGTGGTATTAAGTACATTAACATTGTTGTGCAACTATCACTCCATCTATAGAACTTTTAAATCTTCCCAATAGAAATTCTGCCCCCATTAAACACCAATTGCTCATTCCCTCCTCCCCCTAACCCCTGGCACTCACCATTCTACCTTTTGTCTCTATGAGTCTGACCACTGTAGAGACCTCACATAAGTGGAATCATATAATATTTGTCCTTTTGTGTCTTCCTTATTTCACTTAGTATAATGTTCTTGTTGCACATTCTTATGGCAACATAAGAAACAGATCCTTTAATTCTTATGGCTGGACTACTTAAAAATTGATAACAAAAAATTTTATAGGAGAAGAAACCAATTTAATATATGTGCATTAAAGAATCACAGTATGATGCTCAGATCATAAAAGAGGCTTTACAAAGTGATGGAACTAGGCATTTTTTAATCCTTTTACACCAATAAAAAAATTTGTGAGAAGTTGACAGGGCAAAAAAAGTTGGTGCTTATTAGAAAGAAATCCAAGCAGGTTTGGGTATTTGTTACTAAAGTATCTAAATAAAATGTGGGCTTGGTTTGTAAATTAGTAAAAGTATTACAAGGTTTATTTATATATAGTTTTGACTCTGGATTTTATAACTCTTGTGAGAAGGTTGTCTGTCTTTCAGGAGCAGGGAGGGAGGGCACCTATTATGGAGAAATATCTTCTGCTCTTAGGGGACCAGAAAAGAGTCCAAGCATATTGGGGCAGCCTTCCCTTAGCTCTGACCTCTCAAGGTTCATCCATGTGGTAGCATGTGTCAGAATCTTATTCCTTCTAGTGGCCAAATAATATTCCATTGTATGCCTATAAATGTATAGAAAATGGAGAACATAATAACCTATTTTTATTTATATAAAAATGTCAAGGAAATTGTCAATATTAGAAAGTGAAACACTACAGATATAATTAAATTCCCTTCCCAATCCCACTCTCTTTTCTTCTTTCCCAAAGACAACCACTGTGCTCAATTTGGTGGGTTTTCTTTCATTGTCCTGTTGTGTAGTATGGAAAATAGTGACAATTATTGAAGAAGGTACAAGATTGTCTCAATAACAATGATGCCTCAGTCCCCTTCAAAGTAGGCACCTTGGTACCTCACGCAGTTCTCCCAGTTGCCATCAGCTGCTCCATCATATTTTCCTGAATCTTATTGGTCTGAAACCTCTTCCCTTTAAAAGGTGATTTCAGTTTTGGGAAAAGCCACAGGGTGCTACATCTGAGCTGTAGGGGGGCTGAGTTCCCTGGGTGATTTGATGTTTCACCAAAAAACTCTGCACAAGATGTGATGCATGACCAGGTGCATTGTCATGATGAAGCTACCAGTCACCAGTTGCCCATAGCTGAGGCCTTCTGAATTATCTGAATAGTTTCCACAGAGGAATGTTCAAGCTTAAAGCAAAATTTGATGCAGATTCATTGCTCTACTCACTCAGTCATTTTGAATGTGAAGGTCACACAGTACACATGCTCACTCAAGAGCATCTACCACTCCCACTGACTTAGAACAGTGAAGTCATCGTTGTTCACACATGCACATTCCAGTCCACTCTCCTTGGCTGCCAGGTTACATCTATGTCACACAAACCATTCACATTATAGTAACAATGGTTGTTTTATTTTCCAGACAGACCTTGTATATTTTAATATTTTATTACATACTTAGTTTTTCAGAAATATAATATAGTATTGTGCTTTTATATTCAGATAAATAGTATACTGTATGTGTCATCCTAAAGTTTGCTTCACTCCATTGTTTTCAAGATTCCTCCATGTTAGTGCATATAGCCCTTATTCATTCAGTTTTACTGCTTTATGCTATTTAAGCATATACATATGAAAAACTAACTATCCTCTTATCACTGAGCATTTAAGATGCTTGCACTTTTTGTTGCTGTTACAAATAATGCTGCCATGAGCATCCTTGGAACATGTTTTCTTGAACATAGACATTTCTTTATGTCTAGTATATACACCCTGGATTAGAATTGCTGAGTGTCCTGCAAGTGTTGGAGGGCAGGCAGGTTAACCTGGGATTCAGGCAGCCAGAAGAAAATATGTGGAGCCATGGGGATGTCTGATATGCCTTCATTCTGGGGTGGGGTGATCTGCATGCACTAGTGGAAAGTCCCAACTCCCTTATGTACTAAGTGAACACAAACCAGACAGGGTGCCAACATATGACATTCTGGTTATATGACAGAGCTTAATTCTGCACATGTGGGCCCTTTCTCAAGGTTATATGAACACTGCTGAGTCATAGTTGCCCAAATCTCCAGGTGAAGAAGCCTGACTGACTCCATTGTCCCTACACTGAGCTGCAGACCATGCAGACCTTTAATCATCACCTTTAGTAGATATTGGTAAATTGCTACTTTGCTATTGGTCTAGCAAAATATCACTTCAGATTTGAACAGTGTTTGAGAGTTCCCATTTTCCACACTCTTGCCCCAACTGGTGTCAGACTTTTTAATATTTGACAATTTGTTGAATATTAAAATATTATCTCATTGTTTTCATTTCTATGATTTCCAGGGAAGATAAACATCTTTTCCTATGTTTACTGATCATTTGGGGTATCATTTCTATTTAAAAAATCCTACAACTGGTTTATATTTTAGAAGATCAAGGGGTTCTAAAACATAGCTGACCTCTGAAAGTTTGTTGTGGGTGTTGACCTATTCACTTTGGCAGCATTAAAGAAGAGCACTATGATTCTGTGTTTCATGGCTTGCTGCCACCAGATGCCAGCACTGTACCACAGTCTTAAACACCTGCTTTGGCTGGAACTTATTTTATATAAGATTTAAGATGGTGGGTTTGATCACAGTATAACTATGGATTTTGGGACATTTGTGTAAACAACTTGTAAAAATCAAATATACTTAAGCAAATGCTATTATCTTTAGAACAAAATTCCAAAGCAACTTAAGCTGAGTCTAAATATCTAAGTAAATATTAGATTTGTTTTCTACTGTGCCAATCTTAAAACTTGATGATAAACTATTACAAGCAAACATCTTTTGAGTGACTATGTACCAGAAAGTATGCTGAGAACTCATCACATGTTGCCATGTAATTCTTATCAGTTGTGTGAGGAGTTATTGCTTGCTAGTACACAGCTAGTTAAATGTCACAGCCATGTCTTTCAACACAAGCAGAGTGGTTCCAGATTTTGTATTCTCTACTATTTTGCTACTCTGAATCTCTACATATGTAATTCTGCAAACAACCCATGTCCAAATCCCCAGGCACTTTGTGCTTAGGGATAAGAATAAACTTGAGTTAATCAGGGGGAATCTGTTCTAAAATTGTCTCCTTGTGGTAGACACATTTGTTTATTTCTGAGGTCAGTTGTATCTTCTAGTAGCAAGCCTTAAAAAATCCTCCTTTAAAAATCAGTTTCTGAAAAAAAAAAACCCTACATTTCTTTTACTCTTCCTTTTTGCAAACTTTCTATAAACTTTACAACATCCAAGAATGAAAACACTTGTCTGCTAATGCTGCATGTGTTTGCATAGTTTTCAGTAACTGTATCCCCCTCTAACTCCCAAAAGACCCTAAGTCTTCATTTCTATTCTTTCACTGGACCTGAGTGCTCAGCTTATAATCATCTTTGATGATTTTCAGTAGTGACTGGGGTTCCTTTAGAAACTTTGTCCTGCTGTGTAAGGGCAGAAAAGTAATGTTCCCTCTACCCTTTTGAGTTCCTGGCTGAGACCGCTGTAATAAGAGATGAGTTAACAAGAAAGAAGGAAACAGAAGTTTATTGACATGTACACCTCATTTATAAATGGGAGATACCCGGGGAAAATGAATAATTCCTTGAGGTGGCTTAGAATATAGGTTTCAATACCATCTTTCACTAAAGAGAAAAGGCAAGAAAGATGTGGAGGGGAGGCCAGTTCTGGGGATATGATCAGGAAAAGCACAGTAAATATGGGTAAGTTCCTTGTGCAGATTTAAATCCATGCCTTCTCCACTGATAAGATTCTGTTGTGATTTAGAGCCATCCTTCTCTTCCTGGTACAATGAGGGAGACATCCTTACATATGGGGATTTCCTTTACAAATGTAAATATACCTTAAGGAAGAGTAACTTCTCTATTTTCAGAATTTCTCTTGCATCTGCTGTTTTTCAAAATAATCAGTTCAAATTAATCCTTATGCCAAAGAGGCATATTTTGAGGTGGCATATTCTGCTACTGTTCAGCTGTATATTTGACAAATTGGTAATACTACTTCTTACAGTAAAACTGAAATTTGCTGTAAAAGATAACTCTTGGGCATCACAGCAAATGTTCTTGGCTGTACTTGTTCCAGCAATGTCATGATGGTCAGTCCTGACCAGGCTTTGGTCACTTTGCCCACACTGAATCTTTGGGTCACCACACAGCCCTTGGCCCTGAGCCCACACTGAATCTTTGCTTTCTTCTCTGAGGCTTTCTGGCTTTGATCCATATTTTACAAGGGGCTTAATAGCAGCCCCTTGTAAACAAGGGACATCATTGTAGGTATCCTTTGTTGAAAGGAGAACTAATGGGCAAACGCTTCCCTCTTTTCTCCCCTAGACATAATTTTAGGCACATTTTGTGAGGTTCCTCAGAAGATCCTGAAGATCAGTTATCAGTCACCCATTGAGTCACTACTGAGTTATCAGTAATAGTGGCCAACTTGATACATATCCTTATCAAGGACAAGGATGAATTTCCCTCCTATCACTATACCTCAGTTCCTTCACTCCTACTCCTTGATAGTGTTTACAAACAAACTACTTTTAAACCCATAACCAAATACCACTCAGAATAAACCTGCAATAATAATTTTAAGGGATAGGTTTGTTTATCTTGCTGAGACAAGGGAGAAAACACCCTAGGAACATCTTAGTAAGAGAGACCAAGGAGGGAGTTCTTATTGGATGTGCAGTTGTGCTGGATGATCCTAAAGAGGATTTAACAAAGTGGGGACCACTTGTGATTTGGATGTCATCAAGAACTATGGGCAATTCAGTTGTTGGTTACTTTTCATAATTTTTATAAAGAGTTAGAAGGATTAAAGTGGGGCTAGAGTCGTCATTAATAAAAAGCACCATTCATTCATGTTATCAAAAAAGGGGCATTAAGTCTTGGTGTGTGCCTGTGTGTATTTGTGTGTAAATGTATTATTCAGTGGCCTTGTCCCTGTCACATTCCAAATGTGGCCACAGAGTACTTGTTTGGACATTGTTTGTATTCTGCAAGCAATGCTAATATTCACTTAGGAACATTATGTTCTAGCCATTAGCAGGTGGGTTTTCACTTTCTCATTACCTACTTATAAACTTTAGCCCAGGTTCCTCCAAATCAGAGCCTGAGAAAATATAAAACAGGCATTTGGATAGGACTATTTTCCTTCTAATCAAGCATCCCTGCTTTTCTCTTATGCTTGGTCTGCCTTTGCACATGTTATTCCTCATGGGAATATACTTTTCTTGTACCTTTTGAAAACTACCTACTCTTCAATATTTAGCCTAGACATCTTTAGATCCATGCTGCCCTACTGGATTCCACCAGGCAGAGCAATGGTAAGGAGATAACCACTCTATGCTCAGAAAATGTCATGCCTACCTTTCCGATAGTAGTTTTCATATTGTTTTGTTATTTGGCCTTCTGTAACAGAGTGTGAGAGACAAAGTTGTTTGAGATCAGAGTTTATATCTAGATCATCCTCATATCACAATTAAATTGGAAAATCATCTAAACAAACATTCATCAATATAGGCATTCAACATGAGTTACTAATTATGGTTCCAGGAACCTGACTACAAACTAGATTGTTTGGTCAGTGATCCTGTAAATAATAAAAATGTCAAATTTTAATGTGGTAGACTGACACTCAAGAACATCTCCCGCTTGCCCACAAGCTACATTTCTTAGGCAATTTCTTCTATACTTTTCTCAGAGTATTATTCTATGTCACTTAAATTAGTCAACCTACTGTCCCTTCAGTGTACTTGTCGCCTTCTCATCTTACTACTGTGCTTACGATATACCATTTCCAAGAAAGAAGGCATTTCCCTCTCTCTGTGCCTCTTACCTTTTCTAGACATAACAGATTAGTGCCATGCAGGTAACAGATATGAAAGAATGTGGCCTAAATGCTAAGGGAAAACAGAGACATCTGATCCCAGCTTTTAAATGCTGGGACACTCTCCCCTCACTTTTTATGCTCCATTGTCCAAGCACTGTGTTTCACTAAATATAGGAGAATATGACCTCTGCATGTGTAGTGATAATCTCTCTGTATCATGCCTCTGCTTGATGGAGCCATGAATCACCAAGTTTCTTCTTCAGTGAGGGACCTAGAAGTCTCTTGAGAAATAACTCCTCAGGACAAATTGGATTGTCTTAACTAGCCTTTTGAAGAATTACACTTTTGACTTGAATGGTTGGGATAATTCTGAATATCAGCATGGCTTGCCACTCAGCCAGTCCTCCAGCCTGAGGTGATAAGGCTTCAGGTAAAAATGGGCAGAACAGTCACATTAAAATGCTTGGGACTCAGGACTTTAAAAAAATGCAGCTTTAATTCCAAAGTAATGCTTAAAAATGCAAAATTAAGGGGCGAGGGGTCATCTCCACTTCTGAGGAAAATACAGCCCATCTATATTGGGGCAGAGGCTCTGTGTAATTGAGTTACTCCATTAAGTTCTTTCAAGGGATTTCAATACCAGGGCCTTCACCAATGATGCCAGGTTTTTATAATCTGAAGGACATTGCCTCTTGAGGGCATGAGTATCCAGAAATCTCAGCTACAGGGAAGCACAGCAAAAAGAGAGAGACATGGCTGATGTCACTGAGTTGCAAAAAGAAATATATTTCTTAGGTGAAGTGTCCCTGCAGACACCCAGAATAGTGCCTCCTTTCTTTCCTCTACCTCCACACAAGCCTGAAGTTCCTGTTTTAGCAGGCATGGGGGAAATATGCAAAGAAATACAACTAATGATTGTGACTTGTATAATTCTATATTTAAATTGCATCTTTAAGAATTAGAATAAGTCATTTAAACACAAATTAGAGAAATCTCCTTCAGGGGTTTTTGTTGGGGTATAAAAATCTAGTTTTATGTATTAACGTTTTTTGAATCACAATAGATGCAGAAAAAAATAAAGCCCCAAAACATAATACTATGAGCTTCTCTAGTCTTTTTGTATTCACATTAGCAGGGGGTTCAGGTTTTCTCTCTGCTTCTTCCTCCTGGTATATTTTATTGATTATGCTATTACAGTTGTCTCAATTTATTTCTCCCTTTTATTCTCCTCTGCCCTGCACCGCCCTCCCACCAGCATTCCACCCCCTCCTTAGTTCATGTCCATGGGTCATACATATAAATTCTTTGGCTTCTCCATTTCCTATACTATTCTTAAGCTTCCTCTGCCTATTTTATACCTACCAATCATGCTTCTTTTTTTAAAAATTTTTTTATTGATTATGCTGTTACAGTTGTTCTATTCCCCCTTTCATTCCCCTCCACCCCTACCCCCCCATCCCCACCATTACCCCCCCTTTAGTTTATGTCCATGTGTCTCAAGTCCTTTAGATTCTATATTTCCCATGCTATTCTTGCCCCCCATCTATTTTCTATCTACTGTCTATGCTACTTATTTTCTGTACCTTCTCCTCCCTTCTCCTCCTCCCGCTCCCCTGTTGCTAACCCTCCTTGAGATCTTCATTTCTATGTTTCCACTCCTGATCTAGCTGTCCTTTTACTTTGCTTTTGTTTTAGGTGTGGTTGTTAATAACTGTGAGTTTGTTGTCCTTTCATTTAGAATGGAAGGACAGATAAGGTGCTTCTCAGATAAGATCAAATTCAAGGAGTTCACCAATCATGCTTCTTATTCCCTGTACCTTTTCCCCTTATTCTCCTCACTCCCCACTGATAACTCTCCATGTGCTCTCCATTTCTGTGATTCTGTTTCTGTTCCAGTTGTTTGCTTAGTTTTCATTTTTTTTAGTTTCAGTTTCTGATAGTTGTGAGTTTTTTGTCATTTTACTGTTTATAGTTTTTGATCTTGTATTTCTTAGATAAGTCCCTTTAACATTTCATGTAATGAGGGCTTGGTGATGATGAACTCCTTTAATTTGACCTCACCTGGGGAGCACTTTATCTGCCCTTCTATTCTAAATGAAAGCTTTGCTGAATAGAGCAATCTTGGATGTAGATCCTTCCCTTTCATGACTTTGAATACTTCTTTCAAGTCCCTTCTTGCCTGCAAGGTTTGTTTTCAGAGATCAGCTGTTAGTTTTATGGGCACTACTTTGTAGGTAACTCCTGTTCTCTTGCTGCTTTTAAAATTCTCCTTTTATCTTTAATCTTGGGTAATTTAATTATGATGTGCTTTGCTGTGTTTCTTCTTGGACCCACCTTTTAAAAAATTATTTATTTTAATTGTTGTTCAAGTACAGTTTTCTGTCTTTTACTCCCATCCCAAATCACCCCCCCAAGTACTCCCCACTCCCCTTAGTTTTTGTCCATGTGTCATTTATATTTGTTCCTGTAAACCCTTCTTCCCTTTTTCCCCTGAAATTCCCTCCCCTCTCCCCTCTGGTGCATATGATCTCACCTTTAACAGGAACTTAAACAACAAAACAAACAAGCAAGCAAAATATAACTAAAGACACTGAAATAGAGAACAGGCTGACAAGGACCAGACTGGAGCCAACTTCTTTGGGACTCTCTAAGCTTCGTGGACTTCCTGAAAGTTTATTTCCTTTGCCAGATTGGGGAAGTACTCCTTCATTATTTTTTCAAGTAGGTTTTCAATTTCTTGCTCTTCCTCTTTGCCTTCTGGCACCCCTATAATTCAGATGTTGGAGTGTTCAAAGTTGTCCCATAGCTTTCTAAACCTCTCCTCATTTTTTAAAATTCTTGTTTCTTTATTCTGTTTTGGTTGAATGTTGACTTCTTCCTTTTGTTCCAAATCATTGTTTTGAGTCCTGGTTTCCTTCCCTTCCTTGTATGTTTTCTTTTATTTCACTTTGTATAGCCTTCATTTCTTCCTTCATTTTGTGACCAAACTTAATAAATTCTGTGAGCATTTTAATTACCAGTATTTTGAACTCTGTATCTGATAGGTTGGCTATCTCCTCATCACTTAGTTCTTTTTCTGGAGTTTTGGTCTGTTCTTTCATTTGGGCCATATTTCTTTGTCTCAGTGCAACAATCTTGGTGAATGTTTCTTTAACCCTTTGGTTGTCACAGTTCCATGCAGTTTGATTTTCTGGCAGTTTTGGTTATTTGTTTTTACATTGGTTGTTTTCCTTCTTTTTCTTGTGTGAGGAAGTGAGGCATTTCTACCTATACCTCCATCTTGGCCAGAACAACCTTTTTGTAATAACTCCAAGAATAGTAGTTTAATTAGTGCTAACAGTCTATCATATTGCTGTACCTTGAGGAAATGGAAAACAAAGAACATGCTTGGAACTCTAAAAGGTACCATTTGTCTTGTCATGAAATTCAGTCCTGTCTTTATTGAGTGACCTTTGGTGATCAAGGTGTTTTTCTTGATCTGGTGGCAGTACCTCTTTTTTTAAATTTTTAATGTCTTTTTATATTTTATTGATTATGCCATTACAGTTGTACTATTCCCCCCTTCATTCCCCTCCACCCTGCCCCACCCTGCCCCACCATTCCCCCCTTTAGTTTATGTCCATGTGTCTCAAGTTCTTTAGATTCTATATTTCCCATACTATTCTTGCCCTCCCCTATTTTCTACCTACCATCTATGCTACTTATTTTCTGTACCTTCTCCCCCCTTCTCCTCCTCCCACTCCCCTGTTGCTAACCCTCCATGAGATCTTCATCTCTGTGTTTCTGCTCCTGATCTAGCTGTCCTCTTAGTTTGCTTTTGTTTTAGATGTGGTTGTTAATAACTGTGAGTTTGTTGTCCTTTCACTGTTCATGTTTCTTTAACTTCTTTTTCTTAGATAAGTCCCTTTAACATTTCATACAATAAGGGCTTGGTGATGATGAATTCCTTGAACTTGACCTTATCTGAGAAGTACTTTATCTGCCCTTCCATTTTAAATGAAAGCTTTCCTGGATGGAGTCATCTTGGATGTAGGTCCTTGCCTTTCATGACTTGGAATACTTCTTTCCAGCCCCTTCTTGCCTGTAAGGTCTCTTTTGATAAATCTGCTGACAGTCTGATGGGGACTCCTTTGTAGGTGACTGTCCCCGTATCTCTTGCTGGTTCTAGGATTCTCTCCTTCATTTTAATCTTGGGTAATGTAATGATGATGTGCCTTGGTGTGTTTCTTCTTGGGTCCAACTTCTTTGGGACTCTTTGAGCTAGCTTCCTGGATTTCCTGGAAGTCTATTTCCTTTGCCAGATTGGGGAAATTCTCCTTTATTATTTCTTCAAATAAGTTTTCCACTCATGGCTGGTCTTTTCCCCCTTCTGGTACCCCTATAATTTGGATGTTGGAGCGTTTAAAGATGTCCTGCAGGTTCCTAAGCCTCTCCTCATTTTTGTTTCTTCATATTTTTCTGTTTGGCCATTTTTTTCTTCCTTCTGGTTCACTCCCTTGATTTGAGTCCCAGTTTCCTTTTCATCACTATTGTTTTCCTGTGCAATTCCCTTCATTTCAATTAGTTTAGCCTGCATATGTTCCTCTAATTTGTGACTAAAATCAACCAGTTCTGTGAGCATCCTGATCACCAGTGTTTTGAATTGTGCATCTGAAAGTTTTGCTATTTCTTCGTCACTTAGCGTTATGGGCTCAGGGGCTTTGAGATCTTCTTGAGCCATTTTTGGTCTGTTCATGCTCATTAAGTATGAGGAGTGGAGCCTTAGATGTTCGCCAGGGCAGGGCCGCCCAGGTCACTGGGTTGTGACACTGTATGTGGGGGCGGGGTCAGAGCGGGGTAATGGCGGCCCCCTCTGCTGCCTCTTGCCACTGGGGCCTGCTTCGTCCCATCTCAAAGCCCACTCCCTCAACGGTCTATCTGCGCATGAATGTGCGACCTCAGTCAACCTGCCGCCCTTCGCCCTTGCTGGGTCCACCAGTTGCTCACTGGGTCGCTCACTGGGTCGCTCACTGGGTTGCTCACTGGGTCCGCCCGTTGCAACCCCGTGCCTGGAATCCGTTTGTCTGACTCCATCTGAAAGAGTTTTCCTGTTCAACGATGCTCCGCCAGCTGCTGGCTTCACCCCTTTTACCGGTCAGGCTGAAGAATTTGTTGTTACCAGACTTCTGAAAAGTTCAATTTTCTGTGTTCTAGCTGTGTTTTCTGTTGCTAATATTTTGCTGTCTCTAAACTTGGTTGTGCGAGAAAGCACGGCGTCTCCACCTATGCCTCCATCTTGGCAGAAGTCTTCAGTGGCAGTACCTCTTGTATTACCCACAACTGTGGACTATCCAAGACTTGCCTGCATCTCCAAGTTATAGCTATTTATCTACAATTTTTTTTTACTTAGCATATACGCGCATAGGCATTCCCTTGTATTAAATTCTACAAGCAGGAGGAGCTTTGATGCAGAATCTTCAGTTAGCTTTTTCATAAACCTATAATCATATTCCCCTTAAGTGATGTATATCCTAGCATAGACACCACCATTCTGGTCCAGGCTCTTTCTGCTTGCAGAGAGGTTTTATCATCAAGGTGTGACTATCTTTTTTATCATCAGGTCATAGCCAGAAGCACCTCTATCTACCAAATAGGTTTCTATAATTTTGATTCTCAGGAATAGTTTGTGGTCTCAATCTCCTCCCTCACAGAATGTTCCTAGTAAAAATTTTTCATGGTTTTCTCAGAAAAACATCAAATTTTATAATTAATGAAAATGGACAGGAGTTGGAGTGAGGCTGGATAATTCTACCCCAACTATCAAAATAGCTAGAGCTCAAAATCTTTCTCAAACAGTGAGTTTCTTTTTGCCTTCCAACTATGCAATCAGAAAGGAACATTTAATTTATTCCCTATAAAACAAGGAGGGTCTGCTCCCAGGTGATTTAATGTCTCCATTGCAATACATAGAAAAGATTCTTAGGGGACCAATTACTTAAAAATTATCAGGAAACATTTGGCCTTATTGAGTACCCCCAAAACTGTTCCTTTGTTATTTATGTAGACTGTAAAGGAGTCTTGGAAAGTTTACCAATTTGTTCTCTTTTGTGGTCATTGGAGTTGTTTGTTTCGGGCTTCCCCCTTTCCAGACACATGGTGTGATCAAACTTCCTGTCTCTTTGTGGGTAGGTGAGACCATGTGTTCCACTGTGGTCAATGAATTATGAGTTTTTATTAGTGTGAATCCCAGTAGAGCTATCCTTCCATCCCTGCTACTGGTAATGGGCCAAGTGGTGGTTTCTCCCTTAGCTTGGGTCTTAAACTTGAGAACATAATAGAATAGAGCCATGGCCAACACATTGAAGAAGATGTAATGTGATTGTGAAATAAAACTTTGCTACTTCTATCATGGTCCTGATAGACTTGGTTGTCATGGCAACCATGGAGGTGTATTTATTGGATCTCTCTTTAATTAAAAACTTGCTGACCTGTGAAGTGAGGGGTGCAGCTATCTAACAGCCTCCAGCTATAGCATCTTTGTGATCCTTTACAGCATTTGAGCCTAGGCCCTGCTCCTTTCCAGTAGATGCCAGGCAATGATTGAGCATGGTGGAGACATAGGGCTTGCTATTTCATTCCAACGTGAGACTCTGCTAAAAGACAGTTTTTGTTTCAGTGCTTTCCATTGTATTGGTCAGGCTTGTGACACCTGCATTGCCTTCTGAGGCTCTGCCTACCATATTCAGCTTCCTTCTTTCCTTTCACAGGAGTCTTACTGGCATCAGGGTCCGAAGTCTTTCCATGTCTAATCATGCCTTCTCCCCATTTATCTTTCACAGAAATTACTCCTCAACACACCTCTTATACTCTGAACTCATTCTCAGTGTCTTCATACCAGAGGACCTAAACTAATACCACTTTGCTATGGTAAAAGCCATCTACTTTGTGCACATTAGTGAGTAGGAAACAGACACATGTATTTTATCACTGGGGTTGCTAAGGAAAGGAAACTGAGAAATGGGCAGGATGAAGCAATATCCTTTACATTTAAACCATTGGTGCCTGAAATTAGCAGAGCTGATTAGGAAAACTAAAACTGTTGGTTGTATAGTTGCCCAGATTCTGATTATGTTTCTGCCCTTATTTGAAGGGGACTGCTCCAGCTTTTCAAGATCTAACCCAATCTCTATCCAATTAATTACCAATGCCTGTTCTGTCTGGACTGTACTGTGTGGGTGTCCACCACTTTTCCCTAGCCCAAAGTAAGAAGGAGAATCATTTTTCATCATTAAAACATAAAATGAACTCATGAGAATAAAGATGAAAAGCTCCTTTTCAAAAGGAACCTGCTTTAAAGTTTCCTATTTCAAAAAACATACTGTGGACATATAATATTTCTTAATAATGAGAAGAATTATTGTGTCCTCCACTCTTGAATGATTATTACTTAGCTGGGAATGAGACCACAAAATATATCAAAAGGAGATAATCTGTAGCTTCTGCACAGGGTGATAAAAATAATATGCTTTTGTTATTTATAATCATCTTAGGTAGCCACGGACTCGTTAAGTGTGATATGCCCTACAGGTTGTCCTTACTAACCATAAGTTATGTCCCCATGTTTAAGTGTTCCACAATTACCTTCCTCAGGATGTTAATTATCAACTTAGATTTCTCTCCTGAATGACTCAGTAGGCTATAATAAACCTGATGGTAAATACCTGTAGTGGGGCTGCAAAACAATAATCTCCATAAAGAGGGACTAGATCATTAATACAGAAATGTTCTCATAAATCCAAGTGCCTGACAGGTCTCAGGGTGGCACTCCCTCTAGCTAACAGAAGTCTTTTGGTAGATTCAGCACAATATGCTTTACTGAATTAGCATCATATATTGCTTTACCAAAGCTGATTTACCTGTAGGAAAATATGTCTTGGAAAGAATGATTTTCCCTTGAATTCTCTTTCTATTGTTCATTAGTTCAATGTTTAGTGTTTCAGTTGTGTCTTCCAGAAAGCAAAAGCTGAGATGGAATTAAAAGTGCAAGTCTGAATAACATGGTTTTGTTCAATCTAATTTCATTGTAACATTGATGAGATTCTGTAGGAACTTAACTTTTGTTTAAATCAACTACCCAATGGTACAACTGATTTTATTGCATGTTATTTAACTTAAAGTCACAGGCTCTATTGATGATGCTAAGTGAAGACTTACTGTAGTTTATCGGGGGAGTAAAGGCCCATAGAAGGTAAGACAGAGGGAGCAGAATTGAGTAGGCAAAGACTTCAGATCATGATGTTGAGCTGATTCTCTGGGGATTGAGAAGCAGAAATGGGCAAAAGAACTTCAGACTGTGCAACATGTATGGCAAAGTCTTGGCCAACCTAGTGGGAACCTCCAGAGCAAAGGAGTCTCACATCAGATAGAAATGACCAGGCTCTAGTACCCCTGCCATGCTCATTTAGTAGTTGGGGCTTCCTGGGAAGTACGGTGTTTGGCTCAGAAAAAGATACTGTCAGCTAACTGCAGTTCTCACAGCTGAATGACGTGCATCGAAGGGAGATTTAGTGATGCACCACCATGATTCCTACATGGAGTATCACCTTTTTGTGAGTGCAAAATGGATTTCTGGGGCTAACCAAAGAAAATACTTAATGCAAAAATAATGATAGGGTGGTAATTATGATCTCACAGAGTCTTAAGGTCAGGAATTGAGATAAAAGACACTGGAGGAGCCTGCGAACCAAATGATCGCAGTTCAATTCCCAGTCAGGGCACATGCCTGGGTTGCAGGCAGGTTCCCTGCAGGCCAGTTCCCAGCAGGGGATGCACAAAAAAAAGGCAACCATACATTGATGTTTCTCTCCCTCTCTCGTTCCCCCTTCCCCTCTAAAGATAAATAAATAAAATCTTAAAAAAAAAGACACTGGGGGAAAGCCTAGTGCTTTGGGATCCTCTGTGGCTACACCACTGCTAGTTGGGTAACCTTTCACAAGTTGTTTTTTAATTTTTCTGAGCCTTGACTTCCTGATAAATGAAATGGAAAAAGTCTATATTGAAATATAATTGTGAGGGTTAAATTTCACTTAAAAATTTTAAAGCGCCTGCTATAATTTTTAGTGCATCCTCTTTCTCTTTTTTAGATGAAAGCTGACCTTTAAATTAAGATCAATTAGCCTGATTAAGACCAGTTTGGGAGCCAGTGGTTCAAGAAGAGAAATGACTAGTTATTTCAGGATTATTAAAGCAAGATGTTTTAATAAGTATTTGCACATTGACTTTCCTTCACTTGCAGCCAAAAATTAGATAATGCACACAAGTAGTTTATTGGCTTATGTAAGTAATTTGTAAAGCAAAATATAATAATAGATTCAGAAATAATTAGAACCAGAGGTTGAAATGCCAGAGGACCCTCACTCATCACCTCCCTTCTTTGCTTATTTGTTTCAGCTTTATTTTCTCAGGCTTTCATTCTTTCAAAGGCAAAAAAATTTAGGCTCATATTCTCAGTAGGTAAAATTGGGAAGATGTATTTATGTGAATCATGGAACTGCTAGTGAATTGTATTTTCTAATTCTTGTTAACTTTACCCAAGTTAGATATAGTGAGAAAGGTTTGAGCAGTTTTATCAAGAGAATGGTTTACTTAAAGTCACTTCCTTCAAGGTCAGCACCCCAGAACTAGAAATCCCCATAATACCAGATTGAAGATGAAATATGCATAGTTTCTGCATCATTGATCTTCATTTTCTTTTTTCATTCTAACCTTTAGCAATAGCTGTAGATTTTAAGGTGGTGAGGGGTACATACAGTTGGACTGGTAGCTATTATGTGATTAAGAATAGTCATATTGTTTTTAAAAAGAAATTTTTTCTTAATTTCTTTCTACACATATTTTTCTCTCATCTTACCTTGCTTTAACAGAAAGGATAGGCTAAATTATCTGTTGCTATGTTAGATTGGCTTACTCCAGAAGCAGACAGTGAGGCAAGGATTTGTTTGGGAGATGATTCCAGTGGTCAAGGTAGGGAAGTGGAGAAGTAAAATGGAGATAGCCTGGAAGCCAACAAAGCGTACATTAATGAGCAGGTTACTTACATGTGAGTAGCTGGGTTTCAGCTCTATTGGGAACCTCTGGAAGATGGTGTTGTATATTTGGGAGCAAGGAGACTGGAATGCTTATCTAACAAATTCTGTCAGTCATTAAAGGAGAACTAAATCTGGAGATGTCAACTTTCTATACATCTGGCCTGCCCCTACATGCTGGAGGAGTGGGTTTCAGCAGCCAGAGAAAGTTTTTAGGCATGGAGTTACCAGTTTCTTCAGTTGGTAGCTGTTGGGTTGGCATGCATTAGAATAGTGAATATATTGTGTACTTATTGCCACATAAATTATCTCTATATTTTGTGAGACAATAAATGCTATTATTCCTTTTTCCAGTTTTATTAAGATATAACTGACATACGGCACTGTATAAGTTTAAGGCATGATAGCTTCACTCACATATATTGCAAATGATTATCATAATAATTTAAGATCCATCATCTCATATAGATATGACAAAATATCTTTTCTTATTTTGAGAACTTCTAGGATTTATTTAGCAACTTTTTTAAAAAATATTTTATTTATTTATCTTTAGATGGGAAGGGTAGGAGAGAGGGAGAGAAACATCAATGTATGGTTGCCTTTCGTGCATCCCCTGCTGGGAACTGGCCTGCAGGGAACTGGTCTGCAACCCAGGCATGTGCCCTGACTGGGAATCGAACCGCGATTGTCTGGTTCACAGGCCCGTGCTCAATCCACTGAGCTACACCAGCCAGGGCTTATTTAGCAACTTTCAAATATACTATACAGCAATGTTAATTCCAGCAATCATATTGTACATTACATCCCCAGTACTTATCTTATAACTGGGAGTTTGTAGCTTTTGACCACCTCCTTCCGACTCTCCACCTCCAGCATCTGGTAACTATAAATCTGATTTTTTTTCTAAGTTTTTTTTTTATATTCCACATTTAAGTAAAACCATACAGTATTTGTCTTTGTCTGACTTATTTAATTTAGCATAATGACCTCAATGTCTATTTATGTTATCACAAATGGCAGGATTTCCTTCTTTTCCATGGCCAAATAAATTCTGGTGTGTGTGTGTATGTGTGTGTGTGTGTGATAACTTTATCCATTCATCTATAAAGGCACTTAGGTTGTTACCATATTTTGGATATTGTAAATAATGCTGCCATGAACATGGGAGTGCTAATATCTATTTGACAGAATGAATTTGTTTCCTTTAGATATATGAGGGGGGACCCCCAAAATACAAAAAATGTTCTAGAGGGTAAGCCCCTTGTAGTACAGACTTCCCCCACTGGGTGAATGTTCTAGGAACCCATCTATATCAGTGTACCAGCTGGTGTTGTGAGAGGCTACATTCAGCTTCAGTGAATTTTTTTGAAGACTCTTTCAATGCATTTACTCATTTCATAATGGGTGATTTATGAGCACACCTGCCCACACTGCACTGTGTTCAGCAGTTTTTGACCCCCATACCACACTCTCCCTATTCACCTGATCTTGCCCTCAAAGTGCATTTTCTTTGTCAGATTAGAAAAGTTCTCCTTCATTATTTTTTCAAATTAGTTTTTAATTTTTTGCCCTTCTTCTTCTCCTTCTGGTACCCCTATGATTTAGATGTTGGAGTGTTTAAAGTTGTCCTGGATGCTCCTAAGGCTCTTTTCATTTTTTAAAATTCTTGTTTCTTTATTCTGTTCTGACTAAATGTTCATTTCTTCCTTCTGCTCTAAACTGTTGATTTGAGTCCCAGTTTCATTCCCTTCATTTCTTCCTTCTGCTCCAAACTGTTGATTTGAGTCCCAGTTTCATTCCATTCCCTTTCATTCCCTTCAGGGAACTGTTGGTTCCCTGTACATTTTTCTTTATTTCACTTTTCATAGCCTTCACTTTTTCCTCTATTTCACAACCATACTCAACCATTTCTGTGAGCATCCTAATTACCACTGTTTTGAATTGTGCATCTGATAGGTTGGCTATCTCTTCATTGCTTAGTTGTATTTTTTTCTGGAGCTTTGATCTGTTCTTTCACTTAGGCCATATTTTTTGTCTGGGTGTGCCTGTTACATAGTAAGGAGGCTTAGTTATTCACTAGGGTGGAGCAACCCATGTGGCTGCATTATGGCTCTGTATGTGGAAGAGGAGTCTGAGAGGGCACCATGCCACTTGCTCAGCTCTCACCTAGCTTTCAGTCACTCCCCCCACTACCCAGAACCAAATTGAGCCCTTCTGGTGCTTATTCCTGGGTGGGTGGGGTTGTGTATGTTCTAGGACCCTGTGGGTCTCCCCAACGGACTCTCCTGTGAGGCTGAGGGTTTCTCCTGCCCCCTCAACCCCCACAGGTTTTTTCAGCCAGAGGTTTTGATGTTTTATTTTTCTGTACTGGGAACTCTGGGTTGCGCAGGCTATCTTGCTCTTTAGTTGTTCCTCTCAGTTTATCTGTATGCAAATGCAGGTCCACCTGGTTTGCTGGCCACCACCACCTTGCTGCAAGTCCTCTCCATCCCAGTCTGGATGAATGTTTCTTCTTTAACTCCTTGGTTGTTGGACTTTCATACAGTTTGATTTTTTTTGGCAGTTCTGGTTAATTCTTTTTAAGTTTGTTGTTGTCCTTCTTTTGGTTGTGTGAGGTGACCAAATATATCTACCTACACCTCCATCTTGGCCAGAAGTTTTCTTAAGATAATACCCATTAAATTATTCATGAAACTTCTGTTCTCTTAAGTATACCAGAGTAAGCAGCTAATATCTGTTACCACATCAAGAAAATATACCTAACCTTGCAGAGAACAAGGTTCTAAGGGAGGGAATAGAGGACAATGGCTTTATATAAAGGAAAGGGGTAGGGGAAGGATAGAAACCAGCTGTTCACAAAATATGTTCCCTGGACCAGCAGAATTAACATTTAGAATGAATTAGAAATGCACATTCTCAGGCTCCACTCCAGATTTACTGATTTAGAAACTCTGGGGCTGTGGCTTGGAAATGCATTTTTGCAAGTCCTCCAGGTGATTCTGATGCATGCTAAAGCTTGAGACCACTGGCTTCCCACACACATTCACACTCACGCTAAGCCTGGCTGCCAAATCTGATCACTTTTCCCCCATTTATTTCTGAGTGAGATTTAGTTCACAAGTCCACTACTGATTAATCAATTAGAAATGTCTGCCTAGTCTGAGAGATAGGGATGGAGGTTGCACATGTTAGTTATAAGGGCATACTCAGGAAGGCACAATGGATCTCATACAGAAAAAAAAAATGCCTCAGATAAATAAATACTTCAGATGAGAACATGCCATTTTCTTTTAACTAGGATTACTCAAACTCTATCTTCATTTTAATCCCCCAAGGGTTTTATTAACATGCATATTCTGATTCAGTCTGCCTGGGCTCACTCCCCAGTTCTGCATTTCTAACCCGCTCCCAGATGATGCTGATTCTGTGGGTCCTCAGACCTCAGTTTTAGTAGCAAGCATCCAAACTTTCTTTATCCACCTTATTTTTCTGATTTTCTGCCCAAATATTATTTTTAGCCAAAAAATAAAATATACCATTTAAAAAGAAAAAACAGCTCTGAAGGGTAATTCACTGCAGAGTCTGACTATACTTTTTCTGCAATGTTCAGTAACAACTCTTGTGCACCTATGTCTGTCTGATCTGTACTGCAGCACTGAGAAGAATCCTTGCAACCTTCCCACTTTTATTTCCGTTTTTTCTATCACATTTCTTTCTACTGGGAGACAAGATGGTAAACAGCCTTTGATGACGGATGTATTTCTCTTCTCCATAAAATCTACCTGATGTCAATTGCTGAGTGCTTCTAGAAAAGAATAGAAATGTTGATTATAAATAACACTGCAATGAATGTAGGGGTACTTATGTTCTTTTGAATTAGTGTTTTGGGTTCCTTTGGATATATTACCAGAAGTGGGATAGCTAGGTCAAAGGGAAGATCTTTTTTTAATTTTTTAAAGTATCTCCATACTGCTTTCTACAGTGGCTGCACTAATCTGCATTCCCATCCACAGTGCAAAAGGGTTCCCACTTTTTCCACATCCTCAAAAACTTGTTTCTTGATTTATTGGTGATAGCCATTCTGACAGGTATGAGGTGATATCTCATTGCAGTTTTAATTTGCATTTCTATGATTAGTGATATTAAGCATATTTTTATATATCTATTGGCCATCTCTATGTCCTGTTTTGAAAAATATTCAAGTCCTCTGTACATTTTTTAAATTGGGTTGTTTGGATCTTTTATGTTGAGTTTTGTAAGTTCATTATAAATTTTGGGTATTAACCCCTTATCAGATGTATCAATGAATATGTTCTCCCATTCTATGGGTCATCTTTTTATTTTGTTGTTGATTTCCTTTGCTGTGCAAAACCTTTTTAGTTTGATATAGTCCTGTTTATTCATTCTTTCTTTTGTTTTTCTTGCCTAGGGAAATATATTGAATAAAATGTTGTGACAAGCAATGTCCAAGAATTTGCTGCCTATTTTTATTATTATTTTCATGGTCTTGGGCCTATCATTTTGTTTCCTTGATGCATTTTTAATTTATTCTTGTGTATGGTGTAAGAAGGTGGTCTAATTTCATTTTTCTGCACATATCTGTTCAATTTTACCAGCATCATTTATTGAATAGTGTACCTTCAGCCCATTGTATGTGCTGGCTTCCCCTATTAAATATTAATTGACTATAAAGGTGTGAGTTTATTTCTGGGCCCTCTATTCTGTTCCATTCAGCTATGTGTCTGCTTTTATTCCAGTGCCATACTGTTTTGGTTACTATAACCTTATAATATGGTTTAATATTAGGTAGTGTGATTCTTCCAACTTTGTTCTGCTTTCTCAGGATCGCTGTTCTGCTTTCTCAGGATCTATGGTATGCAGAGACTACTGTGGTTTTCATATATTTTTTAAATATTTGTTCTTGTTCTGTGAAGTATGTTATTGGAATCTTGATAAGAATTGCATTGAATCTATAGATTGCTGTGTGTAGTGTGAACAGTTTAATGATATTATTTTCTTTCTACCCATGAACATGGAATGTGCTTCCACTTAATTGTATCTTTTATTTCATCAATGTCTTATAATTTTATGAGTACAATTCTTTTACATCCTTGGTTTGGTTTATTCCTAGGTATTTTATTATTTTTGTAGCAATTGTGAATTTTTTTTCTTAATTTGCCTTTCTGTTGGTTAATTATTGGCATATAAAATCCTCAACAAAATATTGGCAAACTGCATCCAGCAATACATTAAAAAGATCGTATACCATGATCAAATAGGATTCATCCCAGGGATGCAAGGATGGTACAATAGTCATAAATCAATAAATGTAATACATCATATAAACAAAAGAAAAGATAAAAAACCACATGATTATACCAACAGATGCAGAAAAAGCATCTGATAAGGTATAGCATCCATTTGTAATAAAAACACTTATCAAAGTGGGAATAAAGGTTGCATACCTCCACATATCAAAGGCCATATATGAGAGACTTACGGCTAACATCATACTTAATGGGCAATATCTCTAAGGTTTCCCATTAATGTCAGGAACAATACAAGAGTGTCAGCCTTTACCATTTCTACTCAACGTAGTATTGGAAGTTCTACCCAGAGCAATCAGACAAGAAAAAGAAATAAAGGCATCCAAATTGAAAAGGAGGAAGCAAAACTGACATTGTCTGCAGATGACATGATATTGTACACAGAAAACCAATAGACTCTACCAAAAAACTGCTTGATCTAATAAGTGAATTTCACAAAACAGCAGGATACAAAGTCAATATTCAGAGATTGAAGGCATTTTTGTACATCAAAAATGAAATATCAGGAACAGAAATTAGGAAAAAAATCCCATTTGACAAATCAATAAGAAAAATAAAGCACCTAGAAATAAACCTAACTAAGAAAGTAAAAGGTCTATACTCAGAAAAGTACACAACACTAAAAAAAGAAATTAAGAAAGACACAAATGGATGGAAGCAATACCATGTTCATGGACTGGAAGACTTAACATCATCAAAATGTCCATACTACCCAAAGCAATCTATAGATTCAACAAAATCCTTATTAAAATAACTATGACATGTTTCACAGATATACAACAAACATTTCAAAAATTTATATGGAACCATAAATGACCCTGAATTGCTGGAATTTTGAGAAAGAAGAACATAAGTACCTGATTTCAGTAGTACTACAAGGCCATGGTAATCAAAAACAGCCTGGTACTGGTGTACGAACAGACACATAGACAATGGAACAGAATAGAGAGCCCAGAAATAAACTCGGGTCTCTATGGTCAATTAATATTTGACAAAGGGGCCAAAAGCATAAAATGGAGTAAAAATAGCCTCTTCAACAAATGGTGTTGGGAAAGCTGGACAGCTACATGCAAAAATGCGAAACTAAATCACCAACTTACCCCATAAACAAAAACAAATTGAAGGTGGATAAACAAATATAAGTCATGACACCTTAAAAGTCCTAGAGGATAACATAGACAGAAAAATCTCAGATATTCCACATAGCAATATTTTCACCAATATGTCCTCTAGAGCAAGGGCATAAAGGAATGAATAAACAAACAGGACTTCATCTAAATAAAACGTTTCTGTGTGGCTAAAGAAAACATCTGCAAAATAAAAATGGAACCAGCTGTATAGGAAAATATATTTGCAAATGATACCTCAGAGAAGAGTTTGATATACAAAAATATATAAAGAACTCACATGACTCCACTCCAGGAAGACAAACAGACCAATTAAAAAATGGGCAAAGGACCTGAACAGACACTTCTCCAAGGAGGTCATACAGAGGGCCCAGAAACATGTGAAAGGATGCTCAGCATCACTAGCCATCAGATAGATGCAAATTAAAACCATAATGAGATACCACTTCACACTAATCAGAATGCCCATCATAACCTAATCAACAAACAACAAGTGCTGGTGAGGTTGTGGAGAAAAGAGAACCCTGATACACCTTGGTGGGACTGCAGACTCATACAGCCACTGTGTAAAACAGTATGGAATTCCCTCAGAAAACTAAAAATAAAACTGGCTTTTGACCCTACAGTTCCACTGCTGGTACTATACTCTAATAATCCTAAAACACTAATTGCAAAGGACCTATGCACCCCAATGTTCACAGCAGCACAATTTACAACACTTAAGTGCTGGTAGCCACCAAAATATCCATTGGTGAATGAGTGGATCAAAATACAGTGGTACATTACAAAATGGAATACTACATAGCAGGAAGAAAGAAGGAAGGCCTATCCTTTGCAACAGGGTGGATGGATGTGGAGAGCATTATAATGAGTGAAATAATCCAGGTGGTAAAAGACAATAGCATATGATCTCACCTATAAATGGAACCTAATCAACACAACAAATGAGCAACCAAAATGCAACCGGAGACATTGAAATAAAGAACAATCTGACAGTAACTAAAGAGGAGGGGGGGAGAGGGATAATAGGGAATAATTGGGGGGACCATAAAGGAACATATGTGAAGGGCACATGGACAAAGCCAAGGGGGGTGTGTTCAAGGGTGGAAGGTGGGGATGGTTGGGGCAGAGAGGCATGGTGGGCTGGAAATGAAAGCAATTGTACTTGAACAACAATAACAAAAAATAAAATGAAAAAAAAGAAACAGCAAACAAAAAACAGCTTTTTGTTTCTGCTTTTCTTCCCCTAAAATTCCAGATTGTAAAATACATAATAGAATACATTTGTTTCTTTTTCTGTATCCTTCTCTTCCTCTCTCTGTTCCATCTTCTTTCTAGTCATAGCCTTTCCTCTTCTCATACCTCTCCTGTGTCACTCTCTTCTTTTCTCTTTGCCCTGCCTTCTGTGTTCTCTTCCTTTCACCCTCTTTTTCTCCTCTCTCCCCTTCTATCTTTGTCTCTCTATCTTCCCCCTCCTCTCTTTTGCCCTCCTGCATAAATGTTTATGAATATGTAAGCATTATACAAATCACTCTGCCAATGAAGTTGTTGGATATATCCAAAGTATGTCATCGTGGAGTTTCAAGCCCAGGGAAGCCTAAAAGTATTGTTCCAGGTTCCCTCTTTAGTAACCATCTTCAAATGAATGCCCCAGATTGTTTGTATTAAATTAATTAATTGTTACTAACCAATGACCTGAAATTCAATGAGAACATAGAGTTTCCATTAATGTAGAACAAAATCAATTTGTTTAAGGTAGCAATATGTTTATTGCTTTTCATTTGAAGTGATTAGGTAATGAGGTGGTACATGCAGCATCTGCCATTTCTGTTTACAACTCACATCCTATGATGTGAGGCCAAGTGACTCTGTTCAAGTTAGGTGTATGGACATTAGTCTCATGCTCACCACCTGGAATATTTTATTAATATGATAAAATTGTGGGCCGAAGCTTCCTTGACAAATACCCTGAGCCTCTGGGAGGTGCATGATGTCACCACAACCCATCCAAATGCATCTACCATGTCCAGGACTCTGATGGCATTTGGCAATATTTTAGTGATACAATGGGGGAGAAACAAACAGGAGAGCTGTTAGAAACACTCAATGCCTTCCAACCAGTGCCTTTGTTGGAGTAAACCTCCCTGAGGTTCTTCGTTTTCCTCCCACCCTCTGGGCTGAGCTTTCTCTTCCTAAACTTGCTAGAAGCACTGCCCAGCACTTTTCTGATTGCATGAGGCTTTAGATCTGCTTTCAGTTGAACAGCAGAATTCACATTTGATCATCACAGGCTGAGTAAAAGAAACACATGGGCAGGAAAGCTGATCAGAGTACAATACTTTGTTGTTTATACTTCATTTTCTCTTTCTTTACATTTCTGAGTTCTTTTGGAGATCCACACACCTTGGCTTCTATTTTACACAGTGCCCTGGCCTTACATGCATATTTAACATATGAATTTTCCTGTTTGTACATGCAGCAAAGAGATGAAGGAAGATTTAAACATTTCAACAGATTGTGCTCATCTTTCACTCAATAGACAGATTGTGCCCCAGATTGAGACTTCCTAAGGGGATAGCAGATTCCAGGCTTCCATCTCATGCTCTTTGCAAATTTTCTTACTTCACTTAGTATGATTCTAGTATTTAAAGACTTGGTACTAATTTTTAATACAATGTGGACCCTGTGTAAAGCTGAGTTATATGAGAGAATTCTGTTTTTCAACTGGAGTTGTAGTGGAATAATTAAAAAAGAGCATAGGGATTGAAATCAGACTGCCTGGTTCTACATCCATATATTAGTTACTATCATATTTTCCCTTAATCTCTCTGTGATTCAATTTCCCATGTGTAAAGTGAGGTCAGTGTCTTAGGAGAGAAAAAACTTTTCCTCTCCCCTCTTAGTTTCAGTAACTGGGATCTGTGAATTATACTGACAAAAGACAGATTAACAGGAGAAAAGATTTATTATGCATGCAAATAGGAGCTTCACAGAAAAGAAGTAAAAGCCCAAACATAGAAATGTCTAGCCTTGAGAGTTTACAGAACATTTTAATAAAGGGCAATAAATTGCAGAGGCTTGAATAGACAATGGAAAGGGGGTTTGGACTTCTTGGGGCTGTAAATTGTGGGAAGGTACATATATGGAGGAAACTAATGAAAGATAAGAGTTATTTAGTAAGGTTTATTATGCATAGTCAGCTTGGTGCTATCTCTCTTCCTGGTATTGGAAAGGGGAGAGTGTCACCTTCACAAAGAGAAATTTATGCCCTGCTTTTGTCACAGGTGGGCACAGGTAACCAGGTTCTTGGTGATCGGGACAAAGAATTGAACTGAACACCCAGAGTTTATAGCAGAGAAGGTGGGAGCAGGCCAGCTCCAAGCAGATATTGACCTCTTGGGCTGGAGGGACTCTATTCTTATAGGGTGGGTCCTTCCTGGCTAGTTTTGGCAGGCTTTTACTGTGACAGGTAGTTGTAAATAAGGGAAGGAAAGGGGGTCCCACAATGTTACCTAGTTGACCCTCCCTTCTCCTGGGTCCCCCCTGTACTATGTTTGCCTTTCCCTTCACCAGAGAATTATAGCTCTCCATGTTAGAGACTGGTGAAAAGGAAAGGAATTATTTATTAAAGTTATTCAGACTTAAGAGTAATGACTTAATGTCCTCATCAAAATCCCAAAGTCCCTTAAAACACCCACAAACGCACACAGTCCTTCTTTCCCCCTTTGCCCAGTTCAGGGTACCATATCTCAGGAAAAGAAATAGAAGGTCTCGTGGTGGTTCTCTGCTAAAGCCCAGTGATGGTTCTCTGCTAAAGCTGCATGATGATTCTTCTCATGGCGGCGGGGGAGGTGGTCCCCCCACTCTGGCCAAAGCTGCGTGGTTCTCTCTGCTAAAGCTACATGGTGAGTCTCTCTCACATGGCTTCAGGAGTCCACATTCTGGCCAAAAGCATGTGGTTCTGTCTTCAATGGTCATGCGTCTGAGTTTAAATCCTCGTGCCAGTCTTCCTCTGCAGTCCCATTTCTGACTCCTCCAAATCGGCTACTCCTGCCAGAACTCCCATATCCTCCCAGCTTTACTGGGCTGCCATAGTAAGTCTGGGCAGGTGTGGCCCCATGGCATGGAGCCAATCATCTCCAAGCTCTCACACAGGCGCTGTAAAGGGCGGGGGGATGGGGCTGGGGAGTTGCCTCCAGTTACATCTTGGGTGGAAGTCACTCCCTTCTCCCTGGCTCAAAGCATGGCCACAGCTATTTAACATATCTATGAAACCAGTTAAAGGTTATAGATATGTTAAATGACCATTCTAGAGGTTATCTGCAAAACTGTTGCTATGCAAAACAACTCAATGCCCTTGCTCCATGTATCTCATCCCCCAGCTCAGACTTGTGGGGGCGAGGACACCCCATATTTTAATATTTCCTTGACACTCTGAGTTCTGGACCCCATTACAAATCCTTCTTTTGGGGGCTCCTTGGCTGCACCCTCCTATACTTTCAGGCAGAAAGGGGGAGGTCAGGGAGTTCCATTTACGTTTGTTTCTTGTCTTCAGCTCAAAATAATCCTTATGCCAAAGTGGCATATTTTGGGATAGCATATTCTGATCACCTTCAGTGTAAAGTGTAAAGAGCAAGAAACTCAAGGTTGAAAATTAATTATGGAAAGCATTTTATAAAGTTCTTTTTCCCCTCTCAGTGAGATAGGTGAGTGGTGTTTAAACCACATAGGTAGGGAAGTACATATATGTTCTTTGAGGAACACTGGAGAATAGGAGTGTCTTCCTTAACCAGCTCCCCACAGAAACCAAGAAGGGGAATCACATAGCCATGGGGAGCGAAGTCCTGGCCTTGCTGAAGACCTTTTCTTTGCCATAGGGCCTGGTGGGTGTTGGTGGTAAGATGGTTTGTCTGATGGTTAGGAGGGGTTGTGTTGGGCTGGGCAGACATTAAAGGATGGTTTACTAATCTTTAATAGACACTTCCTTCTACCATCACTGTAGGTATTTCATCACAATGTGCTTGTGTTGTAAATACTTACTCCCATGAGCTGGCTCATGAGCTAAGGCCAGTCATATATAAAACTGTTTTTTTTTTACAGTACTGTATTTTGCCCTCCAATCAATATTTTCTCTATCTGGTCCCAGATATATGGTTCATTTTTCAGCATTTTCATGGTAACCCTAATCCACCCAGAAAATTCTTTATTTAGGATGGATCCACCTGGAATTCCTTCTTTAGGGGCTCAGCTCTAAATCCAGCTAATATGGTAAACTAAGGCCTGCAGAGGTGTTAATGAGAGTCAAATAGTCTCAGGCTGAGCTTGGGAAGATACACTTTACCTCCTGCTAAATTTTCCGATGGCATAATTTTCCCCTTCTCCTCTCCCTTGCATTCCCACTGGCCTGCTGTCATTATGAAAATGTCCGCCATGAATCACCTATTTGGATTAATAAGCTAGTAGTGGTTTGAAAGTTAGTTTCTTAAGTAGGAATGTGCTAGAACGACAAGGTGACCTCGACAGGAACCCGTTGTTCAGACAGAAGCTACTGGTTTGGTTTCCATGGATGTGAAAGAAGAGAACACAAAAATGTCCCCTTTGTACTTAAAAAAAGTAACTTATTTTATTTTTCCCTGAAGCTCATTTCTCTCAAAGCTGCCTATTCATATCAGATCTGGAGCATTTGCAAAATATCCTACCCCAGGGCATATGCTCATGTGAAATATTTGGAATAACTAAGAATGTAACTTGTCAATTGGACTGTTAAAATTAAGTCTGTTTTATAGTCCTACATAGTGGAAGATCTTTCTTAATTTTTTTTGGTGTACTCAACTCAGACTTGCTATTTCTTCTGGACCTGCTATCTTTCTTGATGTGCCTTAAGATCAAGTTGGTATATTCATGGTTCTGAATACTTATTCTGTAAAGGCAAGAAAATTCCAGGATAGCTTTCAGAAACTCCAGGTCTGAGTTCAGATGCCTCAGGATGAGGCAAATTGTTTTTCACTGAGATCATATTCACAGTGGAGGCTTTGTTTTATGGAAATAAACAGAGAACACACATATGAGAACAAAAGCTATTAATTTCAAAACTTTCTATAGCAAGGAATTCAGCAGCAATCACTTGTGTTTTGGTCAAGTCTCAGTGAGAGTGATGGATGGAAAAGCTTTATAGTGGAAAAAGGGAAAGGTTTCAGGTATGCTCTGATTACAGGCTGTTGGTATAGTGGAGCTGGAGGTGAGCTAATTGGAAAGAGGGCATTCTATGTGATTGGTTAGGGGTGCATAGTCAGCTTTCTCTGGTTGATCCTAAGTTGAAAGTGGGGACAAAAATTAGAGAAACTGTCACACAGGAGGGACAGATGCAGCTTATTTCAGATTGGACTTGCACAAAGACTATCAGAAGCAGCTGGTTCCCTGATAGTGTATGAAATTGACAAAAGAGCTCATTTGTTGCTATGCAACAAACTTTTAGTACTGTGACTTATAGAACTATTCTTGAAGAACATTCACTGGGAATCTGTGCAGTTTAGTTTATAGGTTATGGCAGTTTCCACAAACACTGGACTCTTCTGGTTCTTGAGCCAAGTTCAGTGACTCAAAACATCATCACAAGTAAGAAAATAGTGTCAGTACCCAAGTGGCAAAAATATGGCCACATCCAATTTGCTTGTGCTCTGGAAAGTTATTTTTCTGTAGTTTGTCTGACAGGTAGAATTATATAGCACAGAGCTTTAAAGCCTGGTACCTGGGGCCAGACTGCCTAGGGTCAAATCTTCTTTTTGCCATTTACCTGCTCTGTAGCCTTGGGAAAGAACTTAAGCTATCTGTGCCTCAGTTTGTTTGTCAAATTAAGAAGATGGTAATATTTGATAAAGTAGTTGTGCTGACTTAATGAGTTAATCTGTATGAAAACTTGGATTTGCACCTGGCATGTATAGTAAGCTTCATATTAATATTATGATGTCAGCTTCATTGTTTTCCATGTAGAATTTAAAAATTCTTACGCAGTTATATCTATTATTTTTGTTTTTTAAGAATATATATCGGACTTCCGCCAAGATGGAGGCATAGGTGGATATGCCGTACCTTCTCACACAACCAAGTTTAGAGAAAACTAAATATTAGCAACAGAAAACACAGCCAGAACACAGAAAATTGAACTTTTCGGAAGTCTGTTAACAACAAACTCTTCAGCCTGACCGGTAAGGAGTGAAACCAGCAGCTGGTGGAGCAGGGTTGCACAGGAAAAGTCGGTCAGACAGACTCAGGTGCGAGGAATCCAGGCGCAGGGTTGGACCTAGTGAGCGACCGAGCGAGCGACCAAGTGAGCAACCTCGAAGAAACAGCGAGGGAGCAGGGCTGCGGGTTGACGGTGGTCGCGCATTGGTGCGTGGATAGACACGCGAGGGAGTGGGCGACCACTGGGTCCCCTCGGCAAACGGCAGGGAGGGCGCTGCCATTTCCCTGCTCTGATCCCACCTCCACATACAGTGTCATAACCCAGCGACTCTGAGTGGCCCAGCCCAGGTGAACCACCTAAGCCTCTGCTCCTCACCCAGCTGTGAGAAACAGCAGAGGGGGTCGCCATTTCCCCGCTCTGACCACGCCCCCATATACAGACTCACAACCCAGCAACCTGGGAGTCCAAGGCGCCGCTACTCACACTTAAAGGGCGGGAACAGACCAAAAATGGCTCAAGAAGATCTCAAAGCCCCAGAGCCTATAAAATCTAAGCAATGAAGAAATACCAAAACTCTCAGATGCACAGTTTAAAACACTGGTCATCAGGATCCTAACAGAACTGGTTGATTATAGCCACAAATTAGACAAATATATGAAGGCGAAACTCATTGAAATGAATGGAATTGCACAGGACACCAATAGCAATGAAAAGGGAACTGGGACTCAAATCAATGGAGTGGACCAGAAGAAAGCAAATAATGGCCAAACATAAAAGAGTCAAGAAGCAAGAATTCAAAGAAATGAGGAGAGTCTTAGGAACCTCCAGGACAGCTTTAAATGCTCCAACATCCAAATTATAGGGATACTGTTAGGGGCTAAGGGAAATAGTGTTAAGAAAACTAAGTTGTTTGTTCAACCTTAGATGCTTGCTCAAGCTTGGGTGGGGGGACTGCACCCCCACCCCCGGGCAAATGTTCCAGGAAGTTAAGCAGATAGCTTCTTGGAACATCCGTTGGGGGGTGGAAATTTTTACCCCTAACATGAGCCCCTAGGCCAATGGCTAAACCTAAGCACGAGCTGTTCATGAGTCCTGCCAGCCAATCATCAGCGAGATCACAAGCCCTAGCATAAGCCCCTGAGCCAATAGCTAACTGCCACCTTTTGCTTCTGGAAGTTGCTTGCTTGCTTGCTTCTATAAGAACCCTAGCCTGTAAGCGTTAGGGGCGACTCTCATTTGCAGCCATTTTGGCACTCGTGTGTCTCCGGAGGCACCCCGAGAGTTTGCCCCTGCGCAGGCCAAACTTTGAAACTTTGGCCAATAAAACACCTCTGACTACCCAGCAGTCTCCGACCCTTCTTGCTTGCAAGGACGGGATGTAACAGTACCAGAAGGGGGAAAGGCACAGCCACCAGTGGAAAACTTATTTGAACAAATAATAAAGGAGAATTTCTCCAATCTGGCAAAGGAAATAGACTTCCAGGAAATCCAGGAAGCTCAGAGAGTACCAAAGAAGTTGGACCCAAGAAGGAACACACCAAGGCACATCATCATTACATTAGCCAAAATTAAAATGAAGGAGAGAATCCTAGAAGCAGCAAGAGCTAAGGGGACAGTCACCTACAAAGGAGTCCCCATCAGACTGTCAGCAGATTTATCAAAAGAGACCTTACAGGCAAGAAAGGGCTGGAAAGAGGTATTCCAAGTCATGAAATCCAAAGACCTACAACCAAGATTGCTCTATCCAGCAAAACTTTCATTTAGAATGGAAGGACAGATAAAGTGCTTCTCAGATAAGATCAAATTCAAGGAGTTCATCATCACCAAGCCCTTATTATATGAAATGTTAAAGGGACTTACCTAAGAAAAAGAAGTTAAAGAAACATGAACAGTGAAAGGACAACAAACTCACAGTTATTAACAACCACACCTAAAACAAAATCAAACTAAAAGGACAGCTAGATCAGGAGGGGAAACATAGAAATGAAGATCTCAAGGAGGGTTAGCAACAGGGGAGTGGGAGGAGGAGAAGGGGGGAGAAGGTACAGAAAATAAGTAGCATAGACAGTAGATAGAAAATAGATGGGGGGGGGGCAAGAATAGCATGGCAAATATAGAATCTAAAGAACTTGAGACACATGGACATAAACTAAAGGGGGGTAATAGTGGGGATGGGGGAGTAGGGTGGAGTGGAATGAAGGGGGGGAATAGAACAACTGTAACAGCATAATCAATAAAAAAAGAAAGAAAAAAAGAATATATATCATAGAAGAAGTAAAACAGACTTTCCAACTCTAAAACAGTAGCCTTCACTGTACTTTTAGCACATTTTTCCAAATATAATTGTGTTGTGACAAAAAATAAGTTTAAAGATAATAAATATAGATTTCATTTCTTCCTAGTCTATCAAAGTGTTAATATTTGTAATATATAAAAAATACATTATAAGTCAATAAAAAGACAAAGAACCCAATAGATATACTGGCAAAGTATAGATACAGGAAATTAATAAAAGAAATATGAATAATGCAATAAACATATTAAAAGAGCTGTAGTCCTCACCAGTATGGCTCAGTTGGTTGGAGCATTGTTCCATAGTCCAAAAGGGTGGGGCTTCAAATCCTGGTTAGGCACATATCTAGGTTGCAAGTTCAGTCCCCAGTTGGAACATGTATGGGAGGCAACCAATCAATATTTCTCTCTCACTCTCTCTCCACCCTTTCTCCCCCTTTTCTCTTTCTCTAAAATCAATAAACATATTTAAAAAATGAAAAGAAGTGTAACATCACCAGTAATGCAAGAATGCAAGTTAAAACAAAAATAATATCTTTTGCCATTATTTTGGCAAAAGTTAATGGAAATGAATGAACAAGATTCCTGTACTCCTCAACTCCCCCATATTTTGACCCATACTACTTCTAGTATTTTGGAACCTATTTATCTGATATCCATGATAGTGATTCCTATCAAGTTAAAATGCTTTTTGGTTATGAATTAATGTTTTTCTATTAACATCTAAAATTTTAATGTCTGTAACCTACCTGTAACCTGCTTTCATTTTCAGTCTTCACTCTCCAAATATTTTTTTAATTAATTAATTAGTGTACTAGAGGATGGAGAAGAATGACTCCATCAGATAACTGTTTCAACTATATATATTCCACTATTAAAGCTATTTATTTTATTGTTATAAATCATGTTTTCAATTTCTAAAAACTGGTTTCATCTTTTTCTTAGCAATCTGTTTTGCTTATCTGCTTTTTTTACCCTTGAATATCATGATCAGTGGCTGCCATTTGGGATTTTGGGTTTTATGACATCCCCTTATATTTAAAATAAATTGTCTTTTTTCTTTAAACCATCTGAGTAGGTATCTATTATCTGCAATTGAAATGATGCTTAAGAAGGACAAAAATTTTGAAAATTGGAAGTAGAGGAGATCATATCTACTTAATTGAATCAGAAAAAAAATTTATATGGTGGTTTTTAACATTTGCTTTTTCAGATGGAAAAGATTTAAACTACCAAGAATGGGTGAAGTGTTCCTGGTTGAAGGAAGACCAGTAAAAAAGGCAGGCCAGCACAATGTTTACAGAGAACAAGAGGCATTACAGTTTAGTTGGACCATAGAAAGGTAAGGTGGGGGAGAAATTAGTGAGACAGCTGAAAAGGTATTTTGGGGAGCATCATTTGTAGGGCTTTGAGTACAAGAGAGAAGAATTTGAACTTTGTCTGACATTGGCGAGATGCTCAAAGGACTTGAATAGAAGTGTGGGGGTAAAATGGCAACAAATAAGTGCCTATCAATAGTAATCTTAAATGTAAATATATTAAATGCTCCAATCAAAAGACATAAGGTAGCTGAAGAGATATGAAAACATGACCTGCACATATGCTGCCTACAGGAGACCCACCTCAGGACAAAAGACCATCACAGACTAAAAGTGAAGGGTTGTTCCTAATACTCAAGGGAAGAATCCATCAAGAAGACATAAACATTATAAACATATATACACTCAACACAAGAACACAAAATATATAAGTAAAACCTTGGAGTACTTCAAGAAAAATATAGACAGCAACACACTTATACTAGGGGATTTCACCACCCTACTGTGAACAATGGATAAATCTTCCAAACAAAATATCAAAAAGGATATTGTGACATTGAACAATGCCCTAGATCAAATAGACTTAACTGTTATATATATAATCTTTTATCCCAAAGAAGCAAAATAGACATTCTTTTCAAATGCACGTGGAACATTTTCAAAGGTAGAAAACATGGTAGGACACAAAGCAAGCCTCAAAAATTCAAGAACAGGCGCAGCGCGCCCACCTTGTCCCACCACGTGCTTTCAAAGGACGATGCAGCTGTCGGCTTTAAATGGCTCCGCTCGGGGGCCGTGGTGGGACATCCACAGGTGCCCCCCATGTCTGGGCTGTCCCGAGCCTCTCCAGGAGCTAGGGGCACAAATTCCGTTCATGGAAAGGGGGGAGATGGCAACGCAGTAGGATGGAGCGGATTCTAGCTCGCATACTCGTGGGTGAAAATACTGGCAGATCTATAGAGAAACAGCACAATATACCATTGGTTACCCAGCATTTATGAAATTAAAACACCAGAGATTGTGACTGACACTGAAACACCACACAGTGGCAGAGTCAGCTATGGGAGCTGGGACACACACGGCCCTTGTGGCGCCACCATAGCAATGGGCCTGGGAGTCGGGGAGTCAGGTACGACAGCCTGACACTCCAAGCCCCGTGACGATCCTGGGGTCCCAGAGGAGTCACCTATGGGAGCCAGGACATTCTCGCCCCTGTGCCGTTGCCATAGCGACAGGACTGGGGAGTCAGCTGCTGGCACCAGGGAGTCAGCTACAGGAGCCCAGACACTCCCAGACCCTGTGCTGCTGCCATAGTGACAGGCCTGGTCTCCAGGGAGTCAGCTGCGGGAGCCAGGACACTCAGCAGTGGTAGGCAACCAGTGTGGGGACCAGCTAGAGGACCAGCATGAGAGTAGGTGGAGCTGAGAACATCAAGATACCTGAAGGAGTCTGCACCACTGTACTTCAAAAGTATCATACCACAGAAGTTCACAACATAAACCCAGGGAGTCAGAACAGATCAATTTTAGAAGCCGAGACAACCAAGAAGAGTCTCAAACAATGCGAAGAAAAAGAAGCAGTCCCCAAATGAAAGAAAAAGCAGAAACTTCAGAAAGAATGTTAGATGAAATAGAAGCTAATCAACTATCAGATATTGAATTCAAAGCACTGGTTATTACCAAGTTCAAAGAGCTCAAAATGAGCTATCAGAAACTACAGGGGAACTACAATGATCTCTCTGCAAATTACATCAACATGAACAAGGAAATAGAAAATATCAGCAAGGGACAAGAGGAAATTAAGAAAACAATTTCCGAATTGAAGAACACAGTAAATAGATTCAAAAATAAGATAGATGAGGCGGAGAATCAGATAAGCAAATTGGAAGACAAAGAAGACAGAATCTCACAGAAAGAGCAAGAAAATGAAAAGAGGCTCAGAAAGAATAAAGAGGGATTAAGAGAAACGCAAGACAATATGAAACATAATAATATCTGAATAATAGGAATACCAGAAGGAGAAGAACAAGGGATAGAAAACATATTTGAAAGAGTAATGAGAGAAAATTTCCCTAATTTGACGAGAGAAGAAGTAACACAAATCCAGGAATCACAAAGAGTCCAAATCAAGAGGAATCCAAGGAGGCCCACTTCAAGACACATCATCATCAAAATGGCAAAATTCCAAGACAAAGAGAGAATCTTAAAGGCAGCAAGGGAGAAAAAAGAAGTAACATACAAGGGAGCACCAATAAGGTTAGCTACTGACTTCTCAATGGAAACACGCCAAGCAAGAAGAGAAGGGGGGGGTGGCTTTCAAGATGGCGGTGGACTAGGACGGAGCAGATACCAGTTCCTAGTACAAAAGAGACAGAAACCTCTCCAATCGGAGGAGGTGAAACCAGCATGCCAGCAGTTGCCAAGCATACATGAAAATAAGAGACCAGAAACCTCATTGGTCATGGAGGATCCAGATTGTAGGGAGACAGCAGCGGTACAGTAGTCTCTGGGAAGGAGCAAAGAGAAACAGCCGGTGCAGGGTAGGGGGACCCAGCGCCCAGTGGCGAGAGCCCAACGGCGCATGGGACAGCCTTCAGCGCCCAGAAGGTTTCCTCCCTAGGATTTTTGGGCCGGGGGCCTGCCAAGTGGTCCAACGAGAGGGGAGCAGAGGTGATTTGAGCCTGTGCATAGTTCGGAGGTCCGGCGCCTGGTGGGAACTGTGTTTGGGAGAGTGCCTAACAACGCCTGGGACAGTGTTCAGGGCCCAGAAGGCTCCCTCCCTGGGATTTTTCTGCCGGACAGGCCAAGAAGCCCAGGCAAAGAGGTGTGGAAGAAATTTCAGCTTGGACGCAATTTCGGGAACTAGTCGCTCCACACGCAGTGTGTCTGGGCAAGTGCCTGAGGGCACCTAGGCCAACGTTCAGTGCCCAGAAAGCTCCCTCCCTAGGATTTTTGGGCCCGGACCTGCCAAGAGACCCAATCAGAGGGGAGCAGAGGAGATTTCAGCCTGCACACAGTTCTGGGTCCAGTGCCCTGTGTCGTGCTGCTCCATCCCTAGGTTTTTTTTTGGCAGAGGTTGGCCAGGAGACCCAGACAAACACAGGAACAGAAGGGATACACACCACACAATGTGCCATGACGTGCGCACAGAGTTTCAAGGTCAGCGCCCTGTCATCAGATCGGCTCCCGGCTTCCAGTCCAACCCCCTCAGACTATCTGGAAGCCCCGGGCGCTGAAGGGTCCTGGGAAAAGAGCTGAGACCCTCACCCCCTCCCTTTCTGGCCAAGCAAGGTGGGGTGCCAGGAGAGACTTGTTTGATAGAGTTTGCAGAGAGGGTGCGGAGGACAAAGGGCCCCAACCAAGGACTCTGTGGTTGCCAGCCCAGGAGAACTCAGAGGTGCAGCCTGGGGCTCTGAATCCAGTAGACACGGCAGCCTGGTCTGCTTCACACCCAGCTTGGCAGCGAACCCAGGATTGGGCAGAGGGCCTGGGGCTTACCAACAGAATGGGGGCAGGTCTGTGCTAAATCCCAAGGGAACCAAGCCACTAGGTCAGTGCAGGTGCCTGCAAACACAGCAACCCAGCCTATGGCGGTAACACCTGGGAGGGGAGCGCTGTGAGGAAGTCCTAGTTCCCCATTGTAGGAAGCTGGGGAGAGGCAACAAGTGTCTGGATCCTGAAAGGGGCTGGCTGAAAAAACCACCACAATCGAACCTCAGCCAACTGCAACCAGAAAAACTGGTTCGGCTAGTTTGAAGTCAACAAGTGACATTTCCTTTTCTGATGTTGTTTTTGAGAGATTATTTTTGTTAGTGCGTTTTTTGTTTTTTCTTTTTTTTACTTTCTTTTATTTTTTTCTTTCTTTTTTTTACTTTTCTTCCTTCTCCATTCCTTTTCTTTATCTTTTTGCTTTTTTAAAGTAATCTATTATTTCTTTTAAATTTTATTATTTCATCTTTACATACTTTTGTCCTCTTTTCCCGTATTTTCGGTTTTATTTCTTTTTCCTTTCGTTCTAAAGTTATTGCTCTTTCTTCAAATCCCCTACCATTTTTTTCTTTCTTCCTTATATTTTTTTCCTTGTCATTTCTTTCTTTTACCCACAAGAGTCACAATCAACTTGAAAATATGAACAGACCAGAGCTGGACCAATAGAAGAGGCCTCCCATAGTAGAACCAGAGAGACAAATTGCACATTGTTGTAGGAGAGAAGCCAAAAGTTGCTGCATATTTGAGTAGGTGGAAAGCAGAGAACAACAGGATAACCAAAAGAGACTGTACCACTGAAATTCACCAGCATTCCACCACAAAATTTCACACCATAAACCCAGGGTGTCAAAACAGATTAATCTAAGAAGCTGAGGCTAACAAGAAGAGTCTCACAATGGGAAGACAAAGAAACAATCCCCAAATGAAAGGAAAGGAGGAATCCTCAGAAAGAATGTTAGATGAAATAGAGGCAAGTCAACTATCAGATACTGAATTCAAAGCACTGGTTATCAGGAAGTTCAAAGAGCTCACAATCAGCTACCAGTAACTAGAGCGGAGCTATAATGATCTCACCGAGAACTACATCAACATGAAAGAGGAAATGGAAATAATTAGCAAGGGCCAAGAGAAAGAGAAGAATACAATTTCTGAATTAAAAAAACACAGCAGAAAGCATTAAAAATGGGGTAGATGAAAGAGAAGATCAGATTAGTGAATTGGAGGACAAAGTAGAAATCATCTCACAGAAAGAATGGGAGAGGAAAAAGAGGCTCAGAAAGAATGAAGAGGGATTAAGAGAAATGCAAGATAATATGAAACGTAATAATATCCAAATAATAGGAATACCAGAGGGAGAAGAAGAAGAACAAGGAATACAAAACATATTTGAAAGAGTAATGAGAGAAAATTTCCCTAATTTGATAAAAGAAAAAGTCACACAAATCCAGGTATCACACAGATCCCATTCAAGAGGAACCCAAGGAGGCCCACTTCAAGACACATCATCATTAAAATGGCAAAATTCCAAGACAAAGAGAGAATCTTAAATGCAGCAAGAAAGAAAAAAGAAGTAACATACAAGGGAGCCCCAGTAAGGTTACCTACTGACTTCTCAATGGAAACACTCCAAGCAAGAAGAGAATGGCAAGAAATATTCCAAGCAATGAGAAACAGAGGCCTACAACCAAGGCTACTTTACCCAGCAAGGATCTCGATCCAGTTAGAAGGCCAAATAAAGAGCTTCCAAGAAAAAAGAAGACTAAAAGAATTTGCTTCCACCAAGCCAGCTCTACAAGAAATACTAAAAGGACTGCTTTAAGGAAAGGAAGGAAAAAAGACAGACAGAGAGGAACACAGGTACAAACCCGGCAATGAATAAGTACCTATCAATAATAACCTTAAACGTAAATGGATTAAATGCTCCAATCGAAAGACAAAGAATAGCTGCATGGATAAGAAAGTATGACCCACACATATGCTGCCTACAAGAGACCCACCTCAGGACAAAAGACCATCACAGACTAAAAGTGAAAGGCTGGAAACAAGTCTTCCAAGCAAACGGACAAGAAAAAAAAAGCTGGGGTAGCAATTCTAATATTAGCCAAAATAGACCTCAAAAAAAGAGCCATAAAGAGTGACCCAGAAAGTCACTTCCTAATACTCACGGGAAGAATCCACCGAGAAGACATTAACATCGTAAATATATATGCACCCAACATAGGAGCACCCAAATATATAAAGAAAATCTTAGAGGAATACAAGAAAAATATACACAACAACACAATTATAGTGCGGGATTTTAACAGCCCACTATCAAAAATGGACAGATCTTCCAAACAAAATATCAACAAGACATTGCTACATTAAATAACATCCTTGATGAAATGGACCTAACTGATATATACAGAGCTCTTCACCCCAAAGAAGGTAAATACACATTCTTTCCAAAAGCACATGGAACATTCTCAAAGATAGACCACATGATAGGAAACAAAACAAGCCTCATCAAATTCAAGAATATTGAAATCATACCAAGCATTTTCTATGACCACAAGAGACTGAAACTGCAAAACAACCCCAAAGGAAAAAACCCAAACCACCAAAATCATGGAGACTGAATGGTATGCTATTAAACAATGAATGGGTCAAGAATGAAATTAGGGAAGAAATAAAAATGTTTCTGGAAACAAATGAAAATGATCTCACAACAATCCAAAACTTATGGGACACAGTGAAGGCAGTCCTGAGAGGTAAGTTTACAGCAATACAGGTCTACCTAAAGAAGATAGAAATATTTCAAACAAACAACCGTACTCTAGGCCTGCAAGAACTCAAGGAACAACAACAAAAACAGCCCAAAGCAAGTAGAAGGAAGGAAATAACTAAGATCAGAGCAGAACTAAATGACATAGAGACTAAAAGCACAATTCTAAGGATCAATAAATTCAGGAGTTGTTTCTTTGAAAAGATAAACAAAATAGACAAGCTCTTAAGTAGGCTCATCAAGAAAAGAAGAGAGAGGACACAAATAAACACAATCTGAAATGAAAGAGGAGAGATTGCCAGTGATGCTACAGAAATACCAAGGATTGTAAGAAATTGCTATGTAGAACTGTATGCCAAGAAATTTGAGAACCGAAGGGAAATGGACACATAATCTCCCAAAAAACATAATCTCCCAAAACATAATCTCCCAAAACTCAATGAAAAAGAAGCAGAAAACCTGAACAGACAAATAACAGCAAAAGAAATTGAAGCAGTAATCAAAAAACTCCCATCACACAACCCCCCTGGACCAGATGGTTTCACAGGAGAATTCTACAAAGCATTTAAGGAAGAGCTAACCCCTATTCTTCACAGACTATTCCAAAAAATCCAAAAGGATGGAAAACTCCCAAACACCTTTTTGAAGCCAGCATCATTCTAATTCCAAAACCAGATAGAGATACAACAAAGAAAGAAAACTTCAGGCTAAGATCACTGATGAACATAGACGCTAAAATCCTCAACAAAATATTGGCAAATCGCATCCAACAATATATACAAAAAATTATAAACGATGACCAGATGGGATTCACCCCAGGGATGCAAGGATGGTTCAACATTCCCAAAACAGGAAATGTAATACATCACATAAACAAAAGCAAAGACAAAAAACACATGATCATATCAATAGAGGTGGAAAAAGCTTTTGATAAGGTACAGCACCCATTTATGATAAAAACACTCAGCAAAGTGGGACTAGAGGGAGCATTCCTCAATATAAAAAGGGCCATATATGAGAGACCTACAGCCAACATCATACTGAATGGGAAAAAATAAAAGCTTTTCCACTAAGATCAGGAACAAGACAAGGATGTCCACTTTCACCACTTCTATTTAATATAGCATTAGAAGTTTTGGCCACAGCGATCAGGCAGTAAAAGGAAATTAAAGGCATCCAAATAGGAAAGGAGGAAACAAAACTGTCACTGTTTGCAGATGACATGATAGTGTACACGGAAAATCCTATAGACTCTACCAAAAAACTGCTCAAACTAATTAATGAATTCAGCAAAACAGCAGGATACAAAGTCAATATCCAGAACTCAAAGGCAATTTTGTATATGAACAATGAATCAGCAGAAGCCGAAATCAAGGAAAAAATCCCATTCGATACAGCAAAAAGAAAAATAAAATATCTGGGAATAATCCTAACCAAGGAGGTAAAAGACCTGTATGCAGAAAACTACACAGCACTGAAATAAGAAATCAGGGAAGACACAAACAAATGGAAACATATACCTTATTCATGGATTGGAAGAATTAACATCATCAAAATGTCCATACTACCCAAAGCAATATACAGATTCAATGCAATAGCTATTAAAGTACCAATGACATATTTCAGAGACATAGAACAAACACTTCAAAAATTTATATGGAATCATAAACGAGGCCAAAGAGCAGTTGCTCTTTTGAGAAAAGAGAACAAAGTAGGAGGGATAACAATACCTGATATCAAACTGTATTACAAAGCCACTGTAATCAAAACAGCCTGGTCCTGGTATAAAAACAGGCACATAGACAAATGGAACATAACAGAGAGCCCAGAAATCAACCCAACTCTCTACAGTCAATTAATATTCGACAAAGGGGGCAGTAACATCAAATGGAGTAAAGATAGCCTCTTCAACAAATGGTGTTAGGAGAACTGCATGGCTACATGCAAAAAAATGAAACTTGAGCACCAATTTACACCATGCACCAAAATAAATTCAAGGTGGATAAAAGACTTAAATATAAGCCATGACACCATTAAAGTCCTAGAGGAGAATATTGGCAAGAAAATCTGAGATATTCCACGCAGCAACATTTTTACGGATATGTCTCCTAGAGCAAGGAATATAAAGGAAAGAATACACAAATGGGATCTCATCAAAATAAAAAGCTTCTGCATGGCTAAAGAAAACAGTATTAAATTAGCAAGACAACCAACTGTATGGGAAAACATATTTGCCAATGATACCTTAGACAAAGGTTTAATCTCCAAAATATACAAAGAACTTACATGACTCCACTCTAGGAAGACATCTAACCCAGTTAAAAATTGGGAAAAGGACTTGAACAGACACTTCTCCAAGGAGGACATACAGAATATCCAGAGACACATGATGAGATGCTCAATATCATTATCTATCTGAGAGATACAAATTAAAACCACAGTGAGACACCACTTCACACCAGCCAGGATGGCTATAATAAACAAAGCAACAAACAACAAATGTTGGAGAGGTTGTGGGGAAAAGGGGACCTTAGTTCACTGTTGGTGGGATTGCAGACTGGTACAACCATTATGGAAAACAGTATGGAATTTTCTAAGAAAAATAAAAATCGACCTGCCTTTTGACCCAGCAATTCCACTGCTAGGATTATACCCCAAGAATCCTAAAACATCAATTTCAAAGAACCTATGAACCACAATGTTCATAGAAGCACAATTTACAACAGTCAAGAGTTGGAAGCAACCTAGGTGCCCATCAATAAACGAATGGATCCAAAAATTGTGGTACATATACACAATGGAATTCTATGCAGCAGAGAGAAAGAAGGAGCTACTACCCTTTGCAACAACATGGATGGAACTGGAAAGCATTATGCTGAGTGAGATAGGCCAGGCATTGAAGGACAAACAGCATATGATCTCACCTTTGACAGGAAGGTAAACAATAAAAGAAACAAGCAAACAGAATAAAAACAAAGACACGAAATAGAGAACAAGTGGGCAGTGCCCAGAGGTGAGAGGGGAGGCATTTTAAGCGGAAAAAGTGGGAGGGATTTTGAGGAACAAGTATGAAAGACACAGGGATGAGGACTGGAGGGGGGGAATGGAAGGGAGGGGGGAGACAAGGCAGTGGGTGGCTGTGATGGGAGAAATAGACAAAAAATGCACTTGAAAAATAACTAAATAACAATTTTAAAAAAAGAAGGAAAAAAAAGAATAGAATGGCAAGAAATATTCCAGTAATGAGAACCGGAGGCCTACAACCAAGGCTACTTTACCCAGCACGGCTCTCAATCCAGAGAGAAGGCCAAATAAAGAGCTTCCAAGAAAAAAGAAGTCTAAAAGAATACGCCTCCACCAAACCAGCTCTACAAGAAATACTAAAAGGACTACTTTAAGGAAAGGAAGGAAAAGAGACAGACAGAGAGGAACACAGGTACAAAACTGGCAATGAATAAGTACCTATCAATAATAACCTTAAACGTAAATGGATTAAATGCTCCAATCGAAAGACACAGAATAGCTGCATGGATAAGAAAGTATGACCCACACATATGCTGCCTCCAAGGGAACCACCTCAGGAGAAAAGACCATCACACACTAAAAGTGAAAGGCTGGAAACAAGTTTTCCAATAAACGGACAGGAAAAAAACCTGCAGTAGCAATTCTCATATCATACAAAATAGAGTTCAAAAAAAGAGCCATAAAGAGAGACCCAGAAGGTCACTTCATTATAGTCAAGGGAAGAATCCAGCAACAAGATATTAACATCATAAATATATATGCACCAAACATAGGGGCACCCGAATATATTAAGAAAATCTTAGAGGACTTCAAGAAAGATATTGACAGCAACACAATTATAGTAGAGGATGTTAACACCCCACTATCAAAAATGGACAGATATTCAAAACAAAATATCAACAAAGATATTGGAGCATTAAACAACACCCTTGATGAAATGGACTTAACTGATATGTATAGAACCCTTCATCCTAAAGAAGCTATATACACATTCTTTTCAAATGCACAAGAAACATTTTCAAAGATAGACCACATGATAGGACACAAAAGGAGCCTCAACAAATTCAAGAAATTTGAAATCATACCAAGCATCTTCTCTGACCACAAGGGACTGAAATTGGAAATCAACCCAAAGGAAAAAAACTCAAAGCACCCAAAATCATGAGGACTGAACGGTATGCTATTAAACAACCAATAGGTCAAAAATGAAATTAGGGAAGAAATCAAAACATTTCTGGAAACAAATGAAAATGATTTCACAACAACCCAAAATTTATGGGACACAGTGAAGGCAGTCCTGAGAGGTAAGTTTACAGCAATACAGGCCTACCTAGAGAAGACAGAAACATTTCAAACAAGCAACCTAACCTTACACCGGCAAGAACTCGAGGAACAACAACAAAGACAGCCCAGAGCAAGCAAAAGTAAGGAAATAACCAAGATTAGAGCAGAATTAAATGACATAGAAACTAAAAGCAGAATTCTAAGGATCAATAAATTCAGAAGTTGGTTCTTTCAGAAGATAAAAAAAATAGACAAGCCTTTAAGTAGGCTCATCAAGAAAAGAAGAGAGAGGACACAAATAATCACAATCACAAGTGAAATAGGAGAGATTACAACTGATACCACAGAAATAGTAGGGATTGTAAGAAATTACTATGAAGAACTGTATGCCAAGAAATTTGAAAACCTACGGGAAATGGACACATTTCTAGAAAAATATAATTTCCCAAAACTCAATGAAAAAGAAGCAAAAAACCTGAATAGACCAATAACAGCAAAAGAAATTGAAGCAGTAATCAAAAAACTCCCATCACACAAAAGCCCTGGACCAGATAGTGTCACAGGACAATTCTACAAAAGCATTTAAGGAAGAGCTAACCCCTATTCTTCACAGACTATTCCAAAACTTCCAAAAGGATGGAAAACTCTCAAACTCCTTTTATAAAGCCAGCATCATCCTAATTCCAAAACCAGATAGAGATACAACAAAGAAAGAAAACTTCAGGCCAATATTGCTGATGAACATAGACTATAAAATCCTCAACAGAATATTGGCAAATCACATCCAACAATATATCAAAAAGATCATACATCATGAGCAAGTGGGATTCACCCCAGGGATGCAAGGATGGTTCAACATTTGCAAATCAGTAAATGTAATACATCACATAAACAAAAGCAAAGACAAAAAACACATGATCATATCAATAGAGGTGGAAAAAATGTTTGATAAGGTACAACACCCATTTATGATAAAAACACTCAGCACAGTGGGAATAGAGGGAGCATTCCTCAATATAATAAAGGCCATATATGACACACCTACAGCAAATATCATTATCAACGGGCAAAAACTAAACTATTTCTACTAATATCTGAAACAAGACAAGGATGTCCACTTTCACCACTTCTATTCAACATAGTATTGGAAGTTTTAGCCACAGGGATCAGGCAAGAAAAGGAATTTAAAGGCATCCAAATAGGAAAGGAGGAAACAAACCTGTCACTGTTTGCAGATGACATGATAGTATACATGAAAAATCCTATAGACTCTACCCAAAAACTGCTCAAGCTAATTAATGAATTTGGCAAAACTGCGGGTTAGAAAGTCAATATCCTCAATGAAAGGCTTTTTTGTATAACAACAATGAATCAGCAGAAGCAGAAATCAAGGAAGAAATCCCATTCAATATAGCAAAAAGAAAAATAAAATATCTGGGAATAAACCTAACTAAGGAGGTAAAAGACCTGTTTGCAGAAAACTACACAGCACTGAAGAAAGAAATCAAGGAAGACACAAACAAATGGAAACATATACCTTGTTCATAGATTGGAAGAATTAGCATCATCAAAATGTCGATATTACCGAAAGCAATTTACAGATTCAATGCAATAGCTATTAAAGTACCAATGACATATTTCACAGACATAGAATAAATACTTCAAAAATTTATATGGAACCATAAACGAGCCCGAATAGCAACTGCTATTTTGAGAAACAAGAAAAAAGTAGGAGGGATCACAATACCTGATATCAAATTGTATTACAAGGCCACTGAAATCAAAACAGCCTGGTCCTGGCATAAAAACAGGCACATAGACAAATGGAACAGAGCAGAGAGCCCAGAAATCAGCCCAACTCTCTACAGTCAATTAATATTCGACAAAGGGGGCAGTAACAGAAAATGGAGTAAAGATAGCCTCTTCAGCAAATGGTGTTGGGAGAACTGGACAGCTACGTGCAAAAAAATGAAACTTGAGCACCAACTTACACCATACACCATAATTAATTTAAGGTGGATAAAAGACTTAACTATAAGCCGTGACACCATTAAAGTCCTAGAGGAGAATATTGGCAAGAAAATCTCAGATATCCCACACAGCAACATTTTTACAGATATGTCCCCTAGAGCAAGGAATATAAAGGAATGAATAAACAAATGGGATCTCATCAAAATAAAAAGCTTCTGCATGGCTAAAGAAAACAGTATTAAATTAGCAAGACAACCAACTGTATGGGAAAACATATTTGCCAATGATACCTCAGACAAAGGTTTAATCTCCAAAATATACAAAGAACTTACATGACTCCACTCTAGGAAGACATCTAACCCAGTTAAAAATTGGGAAAAGGACTTGAACAGACACTTCTCCAAGGAGGACATACAGAATATCCAGAGACACATGATGAGATGCTCAATATTGTTAGCTATCAGAGAGATGCAAATTAAAACCACAATGAGATACCACTTTACACCAGTCAGGATGGCTAGCTTAAACAAAGCAACAAACAACAGATGTTGGAGAGGGTGTGGGGAAAAGGGGACCTTAGTTCACTGTTGGTGGGATTGCAGACTGGTACAACCATTATGGAAAACAGTATGGAATTTTCTCAGAAAAATAAAAATCTACCTGCCTTTTCACCCAGCAATTCCACTGCTAGGATTATATCCTAAGAATCCTAAAATATCAATTTCAAAAAACCTATGAACCACAATGTTCATAGCAGCACAATTTACAATAGTCAAGAGTTGGAAGCAATCTAGGTGCCCATCAGTAAATGAATGGATCCAAAAATTGTGGTACATATACACAATCGAATCCTATGCTGCAGAGAGAAAGAAGGAGCTACTACCTTTTGAAACAACATGGATGGAACTGGAAAGCATTATGCTGAGTGAAATAGGCCAGGTGCTGAAAGACAAATACTACATGATCTCACCTTTAACAGGAAGCTAAACAACAAAACAAACAAGCAAGCAGAATAAAAACCAAAACACTGAAATAGAGAACAAGGGGATAGTGACCAGAGGGGATAGGGAAATGAATTTCAGGGGAAAAAATTAGAGGAATGTGGAGGAACAAATAGGGAGGACACAGGGATGAGAACTAAGGGGGGTGGAATTGGGAGGGAGGTGGTGAGCATGAGACAGGGGGGCTGTGATGGGAAAAATAGATTAAAAAACTGTACTTGAAAAATAACTAAATAAAATTTAAAAAGTTGAAGAACATTTAAATTATATCAAGCAGTTTCTCAGATGACATGGCCTGAAACTAGAAACCAACCCCAAGGAAAAACCTAAAAAATACACAAATTCATGGAGATTTAATAATATACTATTAAACAATGAATGGGTCAAGAATGAGATTGAGGAAGAAATCAAAAAGTTTGAGAAACAAATGAAAATGAACTCACAATAGTCTAAAACTAATGGGACACAGAAAATCAGTCCTGAGAAGGAAGTTCATAGTATTACACGCCTGCCTGAAAAACATAGAAACATTTCAAATAAATAACCTAACTGTACATCTACAAGAACTAGAGGAACAACAAAAAATGCTGAGAGTGAGTGGAAGGAAAGAAATAACCAAGATAACAGAAGAATTAAAGGACATACAGACTAAAAGAACAATTCCAAAGATCAATAAATCCAGGAGTTGGTTCTTTGAAAAGATAAACAAAATTGACAAGCCTTAAGGTGACTCACCAAGTAAACAAGAGAGAGGACCCAAATAAACACAATCAGAAAGAGGAGAGATTACACCTGACACCACAGAAACACAAAGGATTGTAAAATATTACTATGAAGAACTGTATGCCAAGAAATTTGAAAACCTAGGGGAAACAGACACATTTCTAGAAAAATATAATCTAAAACTCAATGAAAAAGAAGCAGAACAGTTGAACAGACCAATAACAGCAAAAGAAATTGAAGCAGTAATAAAAAAAAAAACTCCCATCACACAAAAGCCCTAGACCAGACAGTTTCACAGAATTCTACAAAGCATTTAAGAAAGTACTAACCCCTGTTCTTCACAGACTATTCCAAAACATCCAAAAGGATGGAAAACTCCCAAACTCTTTTTATGAAGCCAGCATCATCCTAATTCCAAAACCAGATAGAGATACAACAAAGAAAGAAAACTTCAGGCCAATATCGCTGATGAACATAGACCCTAAAATCCTCAACAGAATATTGGCAAATCGCATCCAATACATAAAAAAGATCATACACCATGATAAAGTGGGATTCATCCCAGGGATGCAAGGATGGTACAATATTCACAAATTAATAAATGTAATACATCACATAAACAAAAGAAAAGATTAAACTGCATGGTCATACCAATAGATGCAGAAAAAGTATTTGATAAGGTACAACACCCATTTATGATAAAAACACTCAGCAAAGCGGGAACAGAGTTTGCATACCTCAACCTAATGAAGGCCATATATGGGAGACTTACAGCTAATATCATACTTAATGGGAAATATCTCTAAGGTTTTTCATTAATGTCAGTAACAATACAAGGGTGTCAGCCTTCACTACTTCTATTAAACATAGTATTGGAAGTTCTAGCCAGAGTGATCAGAAAAGAAAAAGAAATAGAGGCATCCAAATAGGAAAGGAGGAAGCAAAACTGACATTGTTTGCAGATAACATGACATGATATTGTACACAGAAAGCCAATAGACTCTACCAAAAAACTGCTTAACCTAATAAGTGAATTTAAAAAAACAGCAGGATAGCCCTGGCTGGTGTAGCTCAGTGGATTGAGCACGGGCCTGCAAACCAGACAATCGCAGTTCGATTCCCAGTCAGGGCACATGCCTGGGTTGCAGGCTGGTTCCCTGCAGGCCAGTTCCCAGCAGGGACCCACGAAAGGCAACCATACATTGATGTTTCTCTCCCTCTCTCCTTCCCTTGCTCTCTAAAGATAAACAAATAAAATCTTAAAAAAATACTTCATTCAGAAGTAAAAAAATTAGTTAATAAGAATTACTGTCATTAAAAAGTAATTAAAAAAATAAAAAAAACAGCAGGATACAAAGTTAATATTCAGAAATTGAAGGCCTTTTTGTACACCAAAAATGAAATATCAGGAACAGAAATCAGGAAAAAAAAGTCCCATTTGATAAATCAACAAGAAAAATAAAGCACCTAAGAATAAACCTAACCAAGGAGGTTAAAGGTCTATACTCAGAAAACTATACAACACTGAAGAAAGAAATTAAGAAAGACACAAATAAATGGAAACATGTACCATATTCAAAGATTGGGGGAATTAACATCACTAAAATATCCATTCTACTCAAAGCAATCTATAGATTCAACAAAATCCTTATTAAAATAACATGACATATTTCACAGATATAGAACAAACATTTCAAAAAATTATGTGGAACCATAATTGCTGAATTGCTGAAATTTTGAGAAAGAACAAAATAGGAGGGATGACAATACCTGATATCAGTAGTACTACAAGGCCATGGTAATCAAAATAGTCTGGTACTGGTGTAAGAACAGACACATAGATCAATGGAACAGAACAGAGCCCAGAAATAAACCCAAGACTCTATGGTCAATTAATATTTGACAAAGAGGGCAGGAACATAAAATGGAGTAAAAATACCTTCTTCAACAAATGGTGTTGGCAATGTTCATAGCAGCACAATTTACAATAGCCAAGAGTTGGAAGCAACCTAGGTGCCCATCAGTAAATGAATGGATCCAAAAATTGTGGTACATATACACAATGGAATTCTATGCTGCAGAGAGAAAGAAGGAGCTACTACCTTTTGCAACAACATGGATGGAACTGGAAAGCATTATGCTGAGTGAAATAGGCCAGGTGCTGAAAGACAAATACCATATGATCTCACCTTTAACAGGAAGCTAAACAACAAAACAAACAAGCAAGCAGAAAAAAAAACCCAAAAAACAAAGACACTGAAATAGAGAACAAGGGGATAGTGACCAGAGGGGAGAAGGAAGGGAAGTTAAGGGGAAAAAGGGGGAGGGATTTGGAGGAACAAATAGAAAGGACACAGGGACCAGAACTAAGAGGGGTGGAAATGGGAGAGAGGTGGGGAGCAAGGGGCGGGGGAGGCTGGGATGGGAAAAATAGACAAAAAACTGTACTTGAAAAATAACTAAATAAAATTAAATTTTAAAAAAATGGTGTTGGGAAAGCTGGACAGCTACATGCAAAAACTGAAACTTGATCACCAACTTACACCATGACACAAAAATAAACTGAAGATGAATAAAATCCTTAAATATAAGTCAAAGCACCATAAAAGTTCTAGAGGATAACGTAGACAGAAAAGTCTGATATTCCACACAGCAATATTTTCCCTGATATGTCCTCTAGAGCAAGGGACATAAAGGAATGAATAAACAAACAGGACTTCATCAAAATAAAAAAGCTTCTGCATGGCTAAAGAAAACATCAACAAAATGAAAAGGGAACCAATTGTATGGAAAAATATATTTGCAAATGATATCTCGAAAAGGGTTTGATATCCAAAATATATAAATTACTCACCTAACTACACTCCAGGAAGATAAACAACCCAATTTAAAAAATGGGCAAAGGGCCTGAACAGACACTTCTCCAAGGAAGACATACAGAGGGCCCAGAGACATATGAAAGGATGCTCAGCATCACTAGCCATTAGAGAGATGCAAATTAATATCACAATGAGATTATTCTTCACATTAGTCGGATGGTCATCATAATCAAATCAGCAAGTAATTGCTGGCAAGGTTGAGGAGAAAAGGCAACCATAGTACACTGTTGATGAGAATGCAGACTTGTACAGCTACTGTGGAAAGCCATATAGAATTTCCTCAGAAAACTGAAAATGGAACTGCGTTTTGACCTGGCAGTTCCACTGCTAGGATTATATCCTAAGAATCCTGAAACAGCAATTCAAAAGAATCTATGCACCTCAATGTTCATAGCAGCCCAATTTACAATAACCAAGCGTTAGAAGCCACCTAAGTGCCCCTCAGTTAATGAGTGGATTAAAAAAGTGTAGTACATTTACACCATGGAATACTACACAGCTGAAAGAAAGAATGAGCTCCTTCGTGACAGCATGGATCAATCTGGAAAGCATTATTCTAAGTGAAATAAGCCAGGCAGTGAAAGACAAATACCATATGATCTTACCTATAAGTGGAACTAATCAACAAAACAAACAAGAAAGTGAAATATAACCAGAGACATTGAAATTAAGAAGAAACTGACAGGAACCAGAAGGGAGGGGATAGGGAAATAATGTGGGAAAGAAGGGAAAGGGTAATCAATGAACATGTATAAAGGACACATGGACAAAGCAAAAGGGGGTTAGGATGGAGTTTGGGAGGTGGGCATAGGTGGGGTGGGGGAGAATAGAGACAATTGTGCTTGAACAATAATAAAAAATGTCATCTGCATAAAAATGTGCAAAAGTGAAGGTATTGTTCAGAAAGATTAATCTGGCTAAACTGTGCAGAATGAATTGGAGTGGAGACTGGTAGCAGAAGGACAAGTCAGGAAAATTACTGAATTCATTCAAATAGAATGTAATGAAGGTTTGAACATGTGGAAATAGAAATATTTCACACTCTATGCAAGATTTGGGTACCTAGATTAGAAAGTAGCTTATGCAAAGGAATAATTGTATTTTTATTTTCTAAAATTCAAGCATAACAGTTATAGTAATAAAATTAAAAATGGCCAAAAATGTTAACTCTTGATACATTAAAAACAAATTTACTCTTCCGCTTTAAACATTCATTGAACTGTTTCTCATAATGTTTCAAGAAATGACATTGAAAACATGTATGAAATTAGAATTGCATATTTGATGAATTTTTCCAAGACCTAATCTTTAGAAATGTCCTTCTTAAAATGAATTTGTTTTAGGAGCTCTAGAGTTCTTAGCTAAACAGCACCTCTCTTTTTCTTTTAGTGTGTTTTCAGAATAATTGTATTGATCTTGCTCTTTGATTGATTTCCAGGAAAATCTACACTCTGAAGCTTTTCTTAACTGTAGAGACCAAGGGAACTAAAGCATAGAGAACTTAAATGGAGCCATCACCCCTGCTCCCCAACCCCAATAAGGCAAGTAAGCTCAAGAATGCTGAAGTGAGACCAGGGTTTAAAAAAAAAACAGTTTAATTTGCTGAGTAATAGCACATCCAACTGAATTTGTTTTCTCTCCTGAGAGTATGTATCAGTGCTGCAGGTGCTGGAGGTGAAGATTGGAAAAGTACATAGATTTTCAGAGTACAGTTGACTTTACAATATGCCTTAATATCCATCTCCTCATCCTTCCAGGACTTAACCATTGATTCTCTCAGCCTGTAGCTGTGCTATCAGCCCTCTCTGGAATTGTCCTTGGTTGTAAAAACTGCCTTGCTCAATGTCATGACTTTTCCTGTGACAAGTATGCATCTAGTGGTTTGTCTATTTGAGGGTATAAATGCCCAGCCCATCAACCCAATTTGGGACATCTTTGAAAGGCCATCCCAACATCAGAGCTCCTCATAGATTTGGTTGAGGCCTTTTGTGTGAGTTTTATATAACTAACTAAACAAATTACTATAAATTTAGGGGCTTAAAACAATGCAAATCTGTTATCTTATAGTTCTAGAGGTCAGAAGCCTGAAAGGAATCTCACAGAGCTGCATTCCTTTTAGAAGCTCTTGGGGAGAATCCATTCCTTTGCCTTATTTAGGTCTTGGAGACCTCCTGCATTCTTTGTCTCATGATCCCTTCTTTTGTCTTCAAAGCCAGCAGTGTAGCATCTTTTCTTCTCTTTGGCCTCTGCTTCCATCCTTTCCTCTTCTCTGTCTGACTCTTACCCCCTGCCTACTTCTTTTCTTTATAAGAACCCTAGTAAATACATTAGAATCACCTGAATAATCTAGCATGCTCTTCCCATTTCAAGATACTTAATTATACATGTAAAGTCCCTTTTACCATCTACAGTAACATTCACAGGTTTTAGGGATCAGGTTGTGAATATCTTTGGAGAGGGTTTATTATTCTGCCTACCACAAATTTGTTGTGGCTGCATCACAGGCAGACTTCTGCCCTAAACTGCCCACGGGTGTTGAGAGCACTCCCAGTAAACTTCCTACACACAAATATTCATCTCAGAGTCTGCTCCTCAGTGGACATAACCTGTTATAGCAATATAGGTGGTTAGGAGAAGAGTCTGGCATGTCTACCTCAAAATTCCTTTGGATAGTACCCTGAAGGGTACTCCCAAAGGAATACCTTTTGGGAGTATTAGATCTTTACTCCCTAAAGTAACATTCCTTTGCTCTCCAGAGTCATATATTTTATTTTAAAAGCAAGGGGCTCAGTTTCTTCTTGATTTCCTCATAAAGGAGATTCTCCCATGTAACATTTAGCAAAAATGCTAGGAGCTTCAAAGAGGAGAATGTATAGAAGGGGTGTCACAGGTTGAGTTTCCTTAGAAACTGATTTGAGGAGGAAGATAAGTCTGCAGAAGATTTCTGAGGAAATGCCCTTGGTGTCAACACTTGAGTATGAAGAGAAGGAATCAGGATTGGGCAGAGGGAGAAGCTGGGCTGCAGTGTAGGTTTCAACAAACAATTCAGACAATTGCTTGGAGACCTCTGGAGCAAGGATTATTCTTCAGAGGTGTCCCAAGGTGGGGCAAGGGGTCTGAGCTTTTGCACCCTGGCTTAGGTAATCACTGGAAGTGAGCTCCCCTCAGAAAGGAAAGGAAAAACCTCCAAGCTGTTTTACAAAGTGGCTGTATGGTTTTGCACTACCATGAACCATGTACAGCAGTTCTAGTTGCTCTGCATTATTGTCAGCCCTTGGTATGGTCAGTTACTATGTTTTTAAAATGTTAGCTATTCTAGAGGTTGTGAATCTCATTGTGGTTTTAATTTGCATTTGCCCAATGACCAGTGCTGTTGAATGTCTTTTTCATGTCCTTATTTGTCAGCTCTATCTCTTCTTTGGTGAAGTGACTTAATCTTCTGCTCATTTTTTAAAATTCAGTTATCTTCTTGTTGAATTTTGAGTACTTTTAAATAAATCAGATGTATTTGCAAGTATTTTCTTTAGTCTGTCACTTGTTTCTTCAATTGGTGTTTTCAAGAATAAATGATAGTGAGCTCAGCACAGTGCCTGCGTTTTCAGAATGGGACAAGAAAGGAAGAACCAAAGTGGGAAAGCTGAAGTGGCATCCAAGGAGTATAACCATGAAGACTGGCCAGTTTTATAAGACACATTTTCTGTTTCTATCACTTGGGCTACAGCACATGGCACTGATGTAGACTTACCAAAAATAAATAACTGTAAATTTTAACAAGCTTGATTGGGAAACTTTTAGTTCCCTCCTACTTGGGAGATTCCTGACAATGGAAATAATACTCATGTAATGCTAGTTATACAAAGCAATTGATTACTCTTTATGTAGTTAGGTAATGATAAGACATACTCAACAAATAAAATCAGCTTTAAAGAGAAGCTGCTGCTCCAAACATGCCTAGCTGTAGACCAAATCTCTGTTCAAGTTGTTTACCTTGAAAGGATCTCAGGAAGCAAGAGTGAAGACATGGGGCGAGTGAGACTGAGAAGGAGCATAAGCTGATATAAAATGTAGTGGATGATATTACCACTACTGCCTAGCTTCCTTAAAAATTGTTTTCCCAAACCCTAGCCTCTGTGTGTTTTGCTTTTAATGATTCATACCTGCAGCCTTCTTTATGGATGTACCCTTGAACTATTAGAGTTGCCTTATAGGGAGACATTGAGAGCTGGAAGTGCTGGAGAATTTATGTGCCCCTGCCTACACCATGCCTAAGGATACCACATAGTGAAAGACTGATTGGTACAGGAATCCAAAAGTCCAGTCCCCCTGCCTGGAGGTGAGGAAAACTTTGGTGTAATATAAATTCCAAAATCCCCTGAGGTTGGAATTCACCTGAAATATCACCCTTGGTTTGTTTCTTCCCCAACTCTGCTCCACTTCCCCCACTTCCTGACAGTGCTTCCTACTAGGAGCACTTACTTCCTGAACAAAGATCACTGGCATGTGAATTTTCATCTCAGGGCCGTCTTCTGGAGACAGCACCAAAACCTAATTATTACCAAATAATATTACCAAAGTAATATTATTACTTTGTCTTTCTAAAGCATTGTGAGAAATACCAATCTTTTACAAAGCTCATTTCTTCTGCACTTTACATCTCAGTAATGAGATAGATTATGAGACATTTCATTTACTAACGTTTTAGTGTATGTTTTCAGTTACAAGGTTTAGTGAAAATAGTATTTACTATATGTGTTAAGATAAAAGCACTATATAAACGCTTAACAATATTTTACTTTTCTCAGTCCTTTCTGGATATTTGATACTACAAGAGGTGCTTATAAGTGAAAAAGTAATAGGAATAATAAATCGCCATTTTACAAATTTTAGTAAAGCCTTTTGTTATGACATACTCCCCCCAAAATGAGAAAGTGAATAACTGAATTGACTGGATAACAAACCCAGTTGGAAATCATATGCTTTAAAATTCTTTCTTTTGAAGTGATTTAAAGGTAGAACTAATTAAATGATCAAATTATACATCATTAAAAATCTGGGTATGTGTCTAAAGAAACCCAAACCATTAATTTGAAAGAATATGTGCACCACTATGCTCATTACCCCATTATTTACAATAGCAAAGCTCTGGAAGCAACCCAAGTGCCCATTAATAGGAGAGTGAATAAAAAAGCTGTGGTACATTTACACAATGGAATACTACTTGGCCATAAATAAGAATGGAATCTTAACAGCATGGATGGATTTAGAGGGTATTATAATAAATGAAATACCAGTAAGTCAATCCAAGAAAGACAAGTGCCATATGATTTTACATATATGTGGAATCTAAAGAAGAATATAAATGAACAAACAAAACAGAAACAGACTCATAGAGATACAGAGAACAGACTGATGGTTACTAGAGGGGAAGATGGTTGGGGGACTGGGTGAAAAAGGTGAAGGGATTGAAAAGTGCAGATTGGCAATTACAAAATACTCATGGGGATATAAAGTACAGTATAAGAAATACAGTCAATAATATTGCAGTAACTATGTATGGGGCCAGGTGGGTACTGGAAATATCAGAGGGGTCGCTTTATAAAGTATATGATTGTCTAATCACTATACTGTACACCTGAAACTAATAACAAATAATACTGAATGTAAACTGTAATTCAAACAAATTTTAATTAAAAATAAAAGATAAAAATATGCTTTCTGATAATATAACCACTAGTTGACTTTTAATATATATCTTAGAATGGAGTGACTTTGCTATAACAAAATGATTTCTATTCATTTACTTACATAGGTGAACAAGGTTTCTCAATCCTTGAATCTACAAACATAATGCAAATTTTCTGTAACATTTTAAGAATATTGGGTATATTATTTAGTTCATCTCATGAAGGCTTATTCTACGCCCACATCTGATACACTCTCTGAAAACTGAAGTGAAGAGTGCCCCTGCACTACACATTTTTTGTTTGTTTATTTTTATTTTTCTTATTGTTAATCAAGGTGGTATAACTTGGGTTGTATTTCTACTACTTCTGGGTCACAGGGAGACTGGTGACATGTTTACCAATTATAAAAAGAAATAGCAGAGGGTGCTTTTATGACATTTTTTTTACAGACAAAATACCATTAGCTACGTCACTTTGCTTCACAAGCCTGTGCTCAATCCAGCCAGAGCTAGCTCCATCACTTTGAAATGACTTGGCAAGATGCTTTCAATACAAATCTAGTGTCTGTTGTATAATTAGGGAGCTCTAAGGCACCAATAAAAATTTAGTAATGCATATATTTCCTTGAGTATCTGACATTCTTAGCAGCTTCAGTGATACACATTTTAGGAAAAAAACCTTTAAAAAAACATACTACCTATGATAACCAGTCATACATTAATTGAGAGTTGGGATTTTCCAAAATTAACTGAATTTTACTTATTTTTGTTATACTTTACACAAACAAGAGTTCACCGATATAACTGCTATAATTCATTGTACTTGTTCATATATTAACACTACTAAATCCAGAACAAAAACAGTGAGAAATACCTTGTTATAGTAAATTTTAATTTTTAGAAAATATTTTAATCATTGCAAAGAAAATGTGAGAATTGAGTTGATGGTAAACTAGACTGTTTGATTTCAAGTGCCCCTGAGAGAATGAAGAAGAGAGAAGGGGAGCAAATAATCATGCTACATTTAACTCCAGAAAATAAACAGCTTCATCATACATCAGTGCCTAAAATATATGTGAGTGAACATTAGAATTGCAAATGAACTGGGGAAGGAAAGAACTCTGCTTTTACATGATTTTGTTTTGCATTGGGCTAGGGATTTTTTCTACTATAAACTAAGAATGAATTCCCAACTTTAAGCAGAGGCATGGGCAAGAATTAACCTATTCATTGTGTGATAATTAAATAGATGCATTGTTGAAAACCTTTTTTTAAATCACATAAATGAAATCTAATGAACTTGATTAGTTAGAAAAATTGCATTCATGGCAGAAAATATCTTTTCACAAATATACACTTAATTCATAAACCATGGTACTTTGTATTAAATATGTTCAGGCTCCAAAGTTCTTGGGTGGTATATTCAGATGAGGAGTCAGATACTGCCTGATTAAATTATCAAGTCTTGGGATACTGACCTACATGGTTTGATTTTAAGTGCCCCTGAGAGAATGAACAATAATCAGTAACTTCCTACTTTATGCTGCCTCCCAATTGCTGATTCTTACTTTTTAAACACAGGCTACAAGGAGATTTCCATCTTTATTATTACTATGTTTTGGGATTGTTTTTATCCAATCTTAGTTTTTTCATTGTTCTTCAGTTACAGTTGTTCCACCTTTTCCCCCATTGCTCTCCCCTGCCCTGTCTGCAGGCATGATGCATCTCCTCCTCTGTCCATACAGGAGACTGCAAAAGGAATTAGATGGAAACAAATCTGAGTATAAAACTCAGTTCTTCTAAATGCCTGACCTCAGGCAAGTCACTCTAGTACTTGGGGCTTGGATTTGGAGTTCTATTACCATTTACAAATGATTTAATATTTTTATTCACCCCTAATGTACTTACTCCATAAGTCCTAGAAGACAGATCTTGGCTTTTTTTTTCCAATGGCACACAAAGTCTTAGGAAAGTGAAGTATGTGTACCCGTAATTAAAACTTCTTTACATGGATGACAAAAGTAACCCAAGGTCAATGTGGGAAATCTAGCATCTGTCCCTGAACTCTAGTCTCTCAAATTTAGCTGTCTCATGGCAGGATGAAGCCAAGTGGTATAGAATCCACAGTTATATCTAGTATACTTTTCAACTTGAGTAAATCTAGATAAAAATGAAAGATTAAATAGGATGGCACCTAATGACAAGCTTAAGGATAAAAACTGTAAAATAATAAAAGGACAGCATGTGCTGTGTGTATGTGAGTATCCTCTGGGCAGTACAGAGAGAAGAAATGAGACCCAAGGTGGCGTTTGGAGTGAGAACCACTAAACTGTGAATATGGACCCAAGAAGAGACACTGGGGCACTTGTCTCAGGGTTGATGTGGCTCTTCTCTTGCTTGAAAACCTTGTATTAACCTCATTGGAGCAAGTTACCTTGCAAGGGGGTGCCAAGTTTCATCAAAACCTACTGCCACCACCTCAACTGCATCCAGACCCATAATTGTAGTCCTATCATAGCACACTCAGAGGGAGGGACAAGTGCAGAGAAGGAGAGGGGAAGAAATACCTTAAACATTGGTAAAATGGCAAGGATTTTGCTAAATTGTATCAGCAATAATATGGAAAATTCATATATGAGAATGAATTTTAAAGGTATTAAATCAAAACGATTAAATATAACATTGGTTAAATATATCTATTGATGTGGACCCCAGCTCATGGGGTCTGCCACATTGGGGATGAATCACGAGAAATTCACATGGACTACTGAATCCTGTGGAGGAAAAGGGACAGCATGGTTTCTTTCTCAAGAGGAGAAAAACCATGGCCCTCATTATGACAGGCCTTTATTTCTTTTCTGGGCACATTACATGATGCTCCTCATTTACTATGCACAGGTTCCCTTTAAGTGGTTACCTTTTACAGAAAACAAAGGAAATGATGGTGCTAATCACATCACAGAAGAAAGAAATTTGCAAATGCAAAGGGAAAAGTGGTTGAACTGGTTACACTCATCTTTGGAAGGTTTAGCATAGATTTTAGGAAGTTACAGTAAGCATTTCCTGTCTCAATTCAGGGTGGTGGAGTTTTAGCAAAAGCAAGTCTCAAAGCAGTCTAGGTACAATGCAGGCTTGATTCCCCACAGGAGAACCTATCCATGGGCCTGGATCCTGTGCATCTCCGAGTGGGAGCTGGGCCCACGCCATGCAGAATGGTCTCCTATATTTACCCCCTTGTTTTAGTTAGGACCACTATAGATCCCACAAAGCTTGCTACTTGCTGGTGTCTCACACGACCCTGGGAAAATAATCTGCAAATGCATCAAAGTACACAGAGCATTATTATAACCAGTAAGCAACCAGCGGTTCCAAAGACCCACATTCTCAGATTAAGCCCATCAATCATTCCCAGGCAGTAACGATCAAATAGATAACATTCAAGGAACCCTGAGGGCCTATTTTAAGTCAGGGTCAGATAGCTAAAGAGCCATAAAACTTTGGAGAAACAAACTCATTTCAGGCTTGGAACCTTATAATTTAAATTGAGGGTATTAGCAAAGGAAGTTTCATAGGATTTTATGCATTCTTTCTTAGGCCTGATTGCCTGGAGAACCTGCCTTTTCCAGCACAGGACTGCACCCACCTCTGGCATTGTTTCAGGCTTAGGTCAAGCAGGGTAAATAAGGCAGCCAAGAGATTAGGAGACTTGCAGACAGAATGAGGACTCAGACTATGTCAATGCTGAGGGGCAAGGGTCACTCCCTTTCTCCATAGCCCCCCACGTCCTTCCCTGAGGGCCTTCTTATGATTTTGCCTGTCTTAGGTTGTCCCTCTCTTGAGAAATCTTACCCATCATTGGCTAACTGATCAAGCATTGGGGGCCAGTTATGAAAAAAGGAGCAGAAGTGGCACTCCTGAGGGGAGATAAGCTTTGTCTCCTCAGTGGCTTAGGCTCCCAAGGTCTCTCACTCAGCCTTAGCCATGGGGGGTTACACCATCTGAAACCAGGCAGGGTGGTTCCTAACATTTAATCTTCCCCTTTTTTGTTTGTGAATGCAATTGTTGCTGTTAAGCCTGTGAAACCTATTTACTGTTCCCCAATGCAATCTTAAGAAAACAACCTCTATATATATCATAAAGTACTAATAAGGATTAAGACAAGGAGGTGTCCAAGGACTACCATGACCCAAAACCATATACTCAGTCTATTGAACCAGTTTTTAGGGTTCAATCATTGAACATTATGGGACACTGAGGGATTGTTGCCCTCTGCAGGAGGCACTTGAGTCTCTGCCCCTGTGATTGGGGCAGGCCCCATCTTCCTCGATTGGTGAACTCAGGCCCATGAGTGATGGTGTGGGTGTCTTTTTCCTTCTTTTTTTTTTAAGGGTCAGCTGAGCCATCTGGTCTGTCAGTCGATCAGTTCTGGGCCCCATGTACCAGAGCTTGGCATCTATCTCACTCATAATAAGGCTTTACTCTTTTAGCTGGTAGCCAGACAGGACCTGTAGGGATGGAAACACAAGCATACCCTCTCCCTCAAGTTAAGAGATCTACAGGGCCCTGCCAAGAGCCATCTCCCAGCAAATCTCTATATAAAACCTGAGGATAAGATGGCTTTGACTCTTACTTCTGAAAATGTTTCTCAATTGGAGTACAGAGTGATTCATCACAATTTAGAAAATTATACGTAAACATGGCTAACATAATCAAGTTTGGGGGGTAAAGACTCATGACTCCCCCTTTTTCTGTTTTTTTGATATGGGAAACTTTGAAAAACCTCTGTTTAACCTTTATTTGCCCAGGCCCCAGGCGCCCTAGAGAGAATGATGGGGCCGTCTGGGAGGGCGGGTGGCCGGATAGTCAGTAGGGCTGGGACTAGCACCCCTGCTGATAGAACAATTGTCACATTCTGCTTCTGTATCCCACGTTTGTCACATAGACAGGAAGACCCCTAATCTATATATTCCCCAAGAATCCTTTGTTCGGGGTTCAGAATTTGGAGATGACTCCTCTGGGCCTGTGCACGTTAAATAATAAACCTCGCACTCCAGAATCCCTCTGTGTCTGGTTGCTTCGTTTTCCTATAACATTTTAAGAAGATTTTTAAAAGTACAATGAGCCCAGTCTACAATTGCCTGACCTATTGAAATGTAAGGTATTTCCTGTTTTATGTTGGATATTCCAATGCTGAAAAAAAACCTGACTAGAATGGGCAAGGTATCCAGGGCCATTATCAGCTTTAATTTACTGAGGCTGTGCTAAATGACTAAAGGCCTCAAGCCAATGGGCTTGTATAGTTTTAGCAGATTCTCCTGTTAAGGCAGATGCATGTAGGGCATCGGAGTAAGTATCAATAGAAATATGAACATATTTGAATTTTCCAAAGGGAGTGTAATGAGTGAATCTGTTTGCCAAATTATTTGAGAACCTAGTCCTAGAGGATTAACTCCTGTAAATGGGGGTGCCTTGCTGAGGGCTTGTTAATCAGGATATTCTTCAATAATTTCCTTAGCTTGGAAAGACAGGCCCCATGCTGTTTCTGCATGCTGCAATGAGTTTAAGCAGCAAGTTAATTGCCTGTTGTTCTCAGGACCTGGTAGCTCCTAGGTTCTGAGTTTTCAAGGAAAGTGGGAAAGGTTGCGGGGGGGGGGCGGGTGCTCTATCTAAATATGTTTTAGACAAAAATGGTTGCACGCCAAGGGTCTTTTGTGACTCAGTTAACTAAGGGTTCCCTCCAGGAGAACAGTTAGCCAGTTCTTCACCAAAGAAATGATCAGTGTTAACAGGTACTGAGTTAAAAAATAGCACTTAGTCTTCCGTGGAGAAGGGTTGGTTCTTCCCGGGTGACAGTACACCTATATTTCATTTTTACAATAAAGGGTCATGGCTCCAGCAATAAATAAGGAGGATTATTAATATTTCTTTAACACATTATACCCCCATTCTACTTATAGCATGCTTTAGCTTGACAATTTATGAACACATTCATAACTTTTAGAAACAGTTTTTTCTCTACCGGCAAATACATTTATTTTTTTTGTCAATTCTTATTGATTACTACATTCCCTGAGTGTGCTCAAAAGTGAGCTGTCTCATTATCTCGTGCCCTTGACAAATTTAGGAAGGTTGGAGAAGAGGGAGGGAGGATATTAAGCTCCACACAGCTTGTTCCCAGGACTGAAGCAGTCCCTGGGGCTCCACAAGGAAGATTCAGAGTGATTAAAAGACACATTTTCTCATTGTTTTTCTTCCTGTGCTTTTTACTGTCTTAGGGAAGTGAGATCTTTTTCTTTTTTTCAACAATCAATTTAAATTCTTTGAGTAGAATCCTTATGATGTAACAACATTGGAGATCTTATTCTATTTACCAGAAGTTTAGCAAAATATTTTGTGACTGAGCCATTCCTTTCAAAACAAAAACAAAATTCAAGCAGACCAGTATTTTCAAATTCGATTTTCTAAAAGAGGGAGTGAGACGGTAACTTTAGAATCTTATCCCACACCACCTGGTGTTATTTAAACTTCCACCGAACCTTTTTCTGAATAGGTCTAAAAGATCCCTTATCAGGGAGACATTCAGCAGCCCCCAAACTGCTGAACTAGCTTAAAACATTGCTCCTGTTCCCCAGAGAGCCTGTTCCCCAAGGTTGAGGATTCGCAGAAATCTTGAAAGAAATTTTTTAACCAATGAAAGAATCTTTTCCTGAAATTCCTCCTGCCACAAGCACAGCGATTACAAAACCAATCTCAATTTTGCTTTTTCTCCACCTGCACCTTTAAATTCCTATGCAGGCAGATGGAGAGAAAAGGCAAAACTGAAGGGACTGCAAGAGGCAGCTGAAAAGAAAGAATTTGTTGAGATGCTTGTAAATTGTCCTGTAACTAGCTGATATTGTTTAAAAGCTGATTAAAGGGAAAATCTTTGCTCTTTCTCTCAAGCCTAGACCTAGTTGTGGGTTGTGCCACAGGGATTGGCTTGTGGGTGTTTTTACAGTGTAATGGAGAGCACCCTTGTGGCTCTTAACTGCTTGACCCGGAGAGAGGGCAAGGCTCCTGCTTACTAAAGAAGGTACAGTTGCAAAGCAGTCGCAAGAGAGGGTGACCTAGGAAGAAAACCCCTTTCCTCTGAAATCCAACACACCCTGTGACCTAACCGAAAAGCACTCAGTGTTGTCAGCTCTTACCTGGACTGATGTGCACACACTCCCACCAATTTGGTGTGTTGTCCACAACAACAGCTCGTAGCCCCGGGTCCCTGTTTGTGGGAGCCAGCTGATGCAGACCCTGGCTTGTAGCATCCGCCACATTGTGGATGAGATATGAGAAATTCACATGGACTACTGAATCCTGTGGATGAAAAGGAACAACATGACTTTTCTCTCAAGGAGAGAAAAAGCCTCAGACCACGAGATGACAGGCCTTTGTTTTTCTGGGCTCATTATATGATAGTTCTCATTTACTATGCACAGGTTCCCTTTAGGTGGTTACCTTTTACAGAAAACAAAGGAAATGATGACACTAATTACACCACAGAAGAAGGATATTTGCAAATGTAAAGGGAAAAAGTGGTTGAACCAGTTACACTCATCTTTGCAAGGGTTAGCATAGATTTTAGGAAGTTATAGTAAGCACTTTCTCTTGTACCTATCTCCTTCAGGTTAGCAATAATGGTGGGAAATTCTACCATTGAATTGGGCTTTCTCATTTCATTTGTAATCATGGAATCCCAGGATGGTAAAGGCAAGGGGAGCCATTTATTTTTATATATTTTTAAAAGATTTTATTTGTTTATTTTTAGAGTGAGGGGAAGGGGAGGAGAAAGAGAGGGATAGAAACATCAATGTGTGGTTGCTTGTCACATGCCCCCTACTGGGGACCTGGCCAGCAACCCAGGCATGTGTTCTGACTGGCAATCAAACCGGCAACCCTTTGGTTTGAAGGCCCACCCTCTATCCACTGAGCTATACCAGCAAGGGCAAAGGGGAGCCTTTAAGCTACTAGAGACAAAGTGAGTGTGATTACTGTAATAAGTAGCAGAGTCAGAGCAGCAATCAGAAAGTTTTGTCATGTAGGGATCTTCAGGAATGGCTAATTATTCTTGTTGTAGATGATCAGCGGGTAAATACACACTCTCGGAGTCCGGAACCGAATTGATAAAAATTTTAATGGCCAAAGATTTTTCCTGCGCAGGGGCGAACTTCCCCAACTGTGACCGGAGTTACGTAGCTACTCAGAGCTACAAAATGGAAGTCGCGCCTGGCTTACAGACTACTGGGTATTTATATTTTCTAGCAAGCAAGCAAAGGCATACAGAAGCAGAGGTGGCGGTTAGCTATTGGCTTATTTAAAAACGGCGAGGGTCCCTGATTGGTGGGTGCTGCTGCTGGCGGGCACTTTCTGGCGGGCCGGGTTAGTTACCTTATTTGGCTAGAATTTTAAACCCAATTGTTCCCTGATGTTTGTTCATTACCCTGTTCCAGGAACTGCAGATTTGGGTTGGGTAATGCCCTAGGTGTAATTTTCCTAGCTGGGTATAACAATTCTCAGTGTCCCTAGGCCTGAAAAAAAGTTATCAACTAATTGCCACAGTTTAGCTTCCTCAGGACCAAATTCTGAGGCAAGATTTGCATTTTGAAATTTTACCGGGAAATTCTCTTGGAGGAGTAAAGGAAGCAGAATTAGGCAGAGGGAGAAGTTGAACTGTTATGCAGTCACAACAGAGTCTATAGTCAATTCTACAGTGAGCTCTGAAGCTGAGCTAGACCTTCAAAGTGTTCTGATTTGAAGGAAGCTGCATGGCCTTTATATTCCTGCACTAACCAGTCTGAGAAGGGACATGGTCTTGGGCAAGGAAGATCTGTCTACTGGCCCAGTCAAGACCCAAAGAGGGATTTAGTTGAGAACTATTGACTGCCAACACTCTTAACAAAGGGGAATGAATGCCTTAGTATTAAAAGCACAGGATGGTCTTTCAAGAGATGCCCCAAAATATCCATAACACCTATTAAAGTATTATAGGATCTGAATTACAAAGGGAAAAAATCTAGATAAAAAAAGGGATACCTGACTTATCATAGTGAGAATTATAGTTACTCACCCTGTCCCCAAACCTGACTGAGCCAGGTCACCAAAACAGAGCCCTTTGAAAAAGGGGATATTGGATTCCCTAGAAGGAGGATCCCTGTGCCATTGCTATATATATGCTGTAAATTTGCCTCTCAGTATTACTCCAGGGGAATTGGAGCCATTTATCAGAGTGACCATGGACTGGGGAATGGGAGATAGCCATATCAGGAATTGCCAGATGGACACTCAGAGTTGAAGCTAATTGTGGAGTTCACTACATCCCTACCAATGAGGATTGTGGCCAGAGGTTAGGTGACTAATAGAATTTTAGGCTAAAACTATGGTTATTCCCCAAATTCTAGAATTATGGCTGGGATAAACATATTCAGCATCTACCAGAATCCCCACATGGGCTCCTATACCCATAGAGTGACAGCCATTATAGTAAAAATAAATAACTGGAAACCCCTGGATCCTGGAACTTTCCTCTTCTACCAGGATAGTAAGCCAAAAATGATATTATTTTCCTAAGTAAACTGCAAATATTGGTGTCAGCATGAAAAAATTTAAAAATGCTTAGAAAGATGATTTTTTATCACAGTCTCACTTGATTTGTCTGTCTTATACAAAGGGCATCTGAGTCTTGGAGAATGGATGTGGATAATCACACAGGTAATTGGGTGTTGACTCTCATTTCAGCAATTGCTTCATATGTGATCTCTTCTCTAGACCAGTTATCACAGCACTTGGAGCCTACCTGGGCAGTAGTAGCTTCTTCCTGACCTCTGGGAAATACCTCCTTCCTCCTTTAGCTCCTGAGTCTATCCAATACTTTTATAGCTTAATTCCATGTATGGAATCTCTCTTCTGCTTGAAACACCTAAAGTGAAGTTGAAGGTTGAATTCCCTGGGAAGCAGGCTAAAACAGAAATTAACATGCAGGGTATTTATAATATGCAAGGAAAGGATGAAAGCAGGATTTGGCAGAAGGAGAAATAGGGCTGCAATGCAACCTCAATCAAAGTTTCAGTCAAACCTACATGGAACTCTGAAGCTGGAATGGTCCTTCAGAGTTGTCTCAAGATGTGAGGAGTGGACTAGGCCTTTGTACTCTCATGTTCACTAGTTATTGAATGGGTAGTAGGGAATGGTTTTAGATAAGGGGACTCCTTTTAGCTGAGGCAATCCCTATAGCTCCATATAGAGAGCAGAGGACTATCCACCATCAACTGGGGGAGAAATCTTTCAGTCTTCAAGTGGGATCTGGATTATGCACAAATCACATCCACCAGAAGAGTGAAATGGAAAAAAGGAAGGTGTTAGGGAGAATGAGACACACAGATGATAAAGAAATGATGCTCCATTTTAAGATCAGCTCATCCTCAGTAACTGGAAGACTCTTTTTTTATGTGAAATGGTTTTATTTTATTTTATTATTTTTTTCAGATTTATTTAATTATTGTTCAAGTACAGTTTTCTGTCTTATAATCCCAAACCAGCCCACCCCCCAGTGCTCCTCACCTCCCTCCCATTCCCCCCGCCGCCTTAGTTTTTGTCCATGTGTCCTTTATACTTGTTCCTGTAAATTCTTCCCCTTTTCCCCTGGAAGACGCTTGACCAGACTCCACATTCGCCAATCCCATTGCATAAGGGGTATTTTCTCACTCAGATGATCAGATCTCTGTATTTCTCTGCTTTGCAAGCTCATCTTATTCATAAACAGAGAATTAGAAAACAATATTTATGCCCATTCTTATTATAAACTGACTATAAGCAATACAATTGCATTGTACACTCTATGTTTCCTAAACTATTTCAGAGAAAATGCTTCCAAATTAGCTCCTTTATGGCTATAATGAACATTTCCTTTGTAATTGCACTTGTCAAAACAACCTGTCCCAGATCCTCTCTCCCCACCCTGACTCCTCAGCTTTGCAGGGGAAGAAATGCCAGCTAATTAGGGAGCGCAGAGGAATGGAGTTTAGAAAAACAGTTGAAGAGTTGCCTTGAAGACTTATTGAAAGCAAGCTTGACCATTGTGCACCCTTCCTTAAAGATGCATGGAGATAATCCAATTAGTTGGAGAGTTGATTTTTTTTTGTAAGAAGATAAACAGTGAGAAAACACTAGCTGAAGTCTCTAAGTCTGAATATCAGGACAATCTCTAGAAAAGTGGGAAATAATGTTATAGATGACAGGAGGTAAGGGCATCAAGAATTTATCAAGAATGCTGTAACAGATTTCAGTGATGCAGGGAGGGAAATTTATGAACAAGTGACTGGGAGAAAGAAAAACTCAGAATGAAGAATGATATGAAATTTCCTTGTGCCTGAGCTGACAAGGGTATGGAGGAAGAAAAATAGCCTATGTATAGAGTGTATGTGAGATACACTCTCTCAGAAGAGGAGGGTTATATGAACTTGGCTGCTCCTATGACATTATTCCATGGGCTCTAGGAAAGTCTCTCGTACCCTTTCTTCTTGCTGCCTCACAAGTATCTTTGAAATTCACTGTTAGAGATTACTTAATTATGTGTTCTTTCCCCCATAATTGTGTTTTAAAACTTACAGCACCTAGGATAAATCTGGCTTTGTGACTATATTCTGTAAACACTTTCTGATTATTTTGAAAATGTATGTCTCCTTAGGAGTGGAAGTGTGGCATTTCATGTGTAGTAAAGAATAACTTAGGTGTTTGACAGCACTGCACATGTACCTGAGATGTGGAAGATCAGAAAGAAGAGTGCCAAAAAGAGAGAAAAACTCGCTAATGGTTTGAAAAGATCTCATTCCCTATTTTCCCATGCAGCTTTACGCCATGGAATATAGAGTGTTGAAGTCAGTGTTGCTATTTCAAATCCCAGACCAAACTTATTTTTTTATGTTTTAATGTTATAATATTTATAATAATAAATCAAAAGTTAAAAGTTATTGGATTTATAACCATATAATTGTACATCACAAGTTAAAAGATGTTTTAAGTAGAAATAGTATCTACCTTAATTCTACCATATAAATACAGAAATTGCTTTAATTTTCTGTGATGCCTTCCAGTATTTGTTGTTTTCTTTGGATTCATCCCATCATTTATGCTATTTTTTATTTATTTTTTTATTTAGTTACTTTTCAAGTACAGTTTTCTGTCTATTTCTCCTATCCCAGCCCATCCCGCCCCGTGCTCCCCACCACCCTCCTTTTTCCACCCCCCTTAGTTTGGTCCCTGTGTCCTTTATACTTGTTCCTCTAAATCCCTCCCCTTTATCCCCGTTAAATTCCCTCCCCTCTCCCCTCTGGTCACTGCCCCCCTGTTTTCTATTTCAGAGTCTTTGTTTTTATTTTGCTTGCTTGTCTGTTTTGTTGTTTAGCTTCCTGTTAAAGGTGAGATCATATGGTATTTGTCTTGCAACACCTGGCTTACTTCACTCAGCATAATGCTTTACAGTTCCATCCATGTTGTTGCAAAGGGTAGTAGCTCCTTCTTTCTCTCTGCTGCATAGAATTCCATTGTGTGTATGTGCCAAAATTTTTTGATCCATTCATTTACTGATGGGCACCTAGGTTGCTTCCAGCTCTTGGCTATTATAAATTGTGCTGCTATGAACATTGTGGTGCATAGGCTATTTGATATTGATGTTTTAGGGTTCTTAGGATATAATCCTAGCAGTGGAATTGCTGGGTCAAAAGGCAGGTCGATTTTTATTTTTCTGAGAAAATTCCATACTGTTTTCCATAATGGTTGTACCAGTCTGCATTCCCACCAACAGTGAAATAAGGTCCCCTTTTCTCCACAACCTCTCCAACACTTGTTGTTTGTTGCTTTTTTTATGATAGCCATCCTGACCAGTGTAAAATGATATCTCATTGTGGTTTTAATTTGCATCTCTCTGATAGCTAGTGATATTGAGCATCTCTTCATGTGTCTCTGGATCCTCTGTATGTCCTCCGTGGAGAAGTATCTGTTCAAATCCTTTTCCATTTTTTAATTGGGTTAGTTGTCTTCTTAGAGTGGAGTCGTGTAAGTTCTTTGTATATTTTGGAGAATAAATCTTTGTCTGAGGTATCATTGGCAAATATGTTTTCCCATACACTTGGTTGTCTTTTTAATTTAATACTGTTTTCTCTAGCCACCCAGAAGCTTTTTATTTTGATGAGATCCCATTTGTTTATTCATTCCTTTATATTCCTTGCTCTAGGGGACATATCAGTAAAAATGTTGCTGCGTGGAATATCTGAGATTTTCTTGCCAATATTCTCCTCAAGGACTTTAAAGGTGTCACGGCTTATATTTAAGTCTTTTATCCACCTTGAATTTATTTTGGTGCATGGTGTAAGTTTGTGGTCAAGTTTCATTTTTTTGCACGTAGCTGTCCACTTCTCCCAACACCATTTGTTGAAGAGGCTATCTTTACTCCATTTTATGTTATTGCCCCCTTTGTCAAATATTAATTGACTGTGGAGAGTTGGGTTGATTTCTGGGTTCTTTGTTCTAATCCAGTGGTCTATGTGCCTGTTTTTATCCCAATACCAGGCTGTTTTGATTACAGAGGCCATGTAATACAGTTTGATATCAGGTATTGTGATCCCTCCTACTTTGTTCTTGTTTCTCAAAAGAGCAGCTGCTATTTGGGGTCTTTTATGGTTCCATATAAATTTTTGAAATGTTTCTTCTATGTCTGTGAAATATGCCATTGGTACTTTAATAGGTATTGCATTGAATCTGTATATTGCTTTGGGTTATATGGACATTTTGATGATGTTAATTCTTCCAATCCATGAACAAGGTATATGTTTCCATTTGTTTGTGTCTTCCTTGATTTCTTTCTTCAGTGCTGTGTAGTTTTCTGCATACAGGTTTTTTAACTCCTTGGTTAGGTTTATTTCCAGATATTTTATTTTTCTTTTTGCTATATCGAATGGGATTTTTTTTCTTGATTTCTGCTTCTGCTGATCCATTGTTAGTATACAAAAATGCCTTTGATTTCTGGATATTGACTTTGTATCCTGCTGTTTTGCCGAATTCATTAATTAGCTTGAGCAGTTTTTTGGTAGAGTCTATAGGATTTTCCATGTACACTATCATGTCATCTGCAAACAGTGACATTTTTATTTCTTCCTTTCCTATTTGGATGCCTTTTATTTCCTTTTCCTGCCTGATCACTGTGGCCAAAACTTCCAAAACTATACTGCTAGGATTATATCCTAAGAATCCTAAAACATCAATTTCAAAGAACCTATGCACCACAATATTCATAGCAGCACAATTTACAATAGCCAAGAGTTGGAAGCAACCTAGGTGCCCATCAGTAAATGAATGGATCCAAAAATTGTGGGACATATACACAACGGAATTCTATGCAGCAGAGAGAAAGAAGGAGCTACTACCCTTTGCAACAACATGGATGGAACTGGAAAGCATTATGCTGAGTGAAATAAGCCAGGGGTTGAAAGACAAATACCATATGATCTCACCTTTAACAGGAAGCTAAACAACAAAACAAACAAGCAAACAGAATAAAAACAAAGATACTGAAATAGAGAACAAGTGGGCAGCAACCAGAGGGGAGAGGGAAGGGAATTTAAGGGGAAAATGGGGAGGGATTTTGAGGAACAAGTATGAAAGACACAGGGATGAGGACTGGGGGGGGGGAAATGGGAGGGAAGTGGGGAAGATGGGGCGGGGGGGCTGGGATGGGAGAAATAGACAAAAAACTGTACTTGAAAAATAACTAAATAAAAGTTTAAAAAAAGAAGGGGTGAAAGTGGACATCCTTGTCTTGTTCCTGATCTTAGTGGAAAAGCTTTTAGTTTTTGCCCACTGAGTATGATGTTGGCTGTAGGTGTCTCATATATGGCATTTATTGTATTGAGGAATGCTCCCTCTATTCCCACTGTGCTGAGTGTTTTTATCATAAATGGGTGTTGTACCTAATCAAAAGCTTTTTCCACATTTATTGATATGATCATTTGGTTTTTGTCTTTGCTTTTGTGTATGTGATGTATTACATTTACTGATTTGGAAATGTTGAACCATCCTTGCATGCCTGGAATAAATCCCACTTGATCATAGTGTATAATCTTTTGGATATATTGTTGGATGCGATTTGCCAATATTTTGTTGAGGATTTTAGCATCTATGTTCATCAGTGATATTGGCCTGAAGTCTTCTTTGTTTCTTGTATCTCTATCTGGTTTTGGAATTAGGATGATGCTGGCTTCATAAAAGAAGTTTGGGAGTTTTCCATCCTTTTGGATGTTTTGGAATAGTCTGTGAAGAATAGGAGTTAGCTCTACCTTAAATGCTTTGTAGAATTCTCCTGTGAAACTATGTGGTCCAGGGCTTTTGTGTGGTGAGAGTGTTTTGATTACTGCTTCAATTTCTTTTGCTTTTATTGGTCTATTCAGGTTTTCTACTTGTTTTTCATTGAGTTTTGAAAGATTATGTTTTTCTAGGAATGTGACCATTTCCCCTAGGTTTTCAAATTTCTTGGCATACAGTTCTTCATAGTAATTTCTTACAATCCTTTCTATTCCTGTGGTATCAATTGTAATCTCTCCTCTTTCATTTCTGATTGTGTTTATTTGTGTCCGCTCCCTTCTTTTCTTGATGAGCCTACTTAAAGGCTTGTCTATTTTGTGTATCTTTTCAAAGAACCAACTCCTGGATTCATTGATCCTTAGAATTGTGCTTTTAGTCTCTATGTCATTTAGCTCTGCTCTGATCTTGGTTATTTCCTTGCTTTTGCTTCCTCTGGGCTGTCTTTGTTGTTGTTCCTTGATTTCTTGCAGGCGTAGAGTAAGGTTGTTTGTTTGAAATGTTTCTATCTTCTTTAGGTAGGCCTGTATTGCTATAAACTTCCTTCTCAAGACTTCCTTCACTGTGTCCCAGAAGCTTCTGGTTTTTGTGAGTTCATTTTCATTTGTTTCCAGAAATGTTTTGATGTTTCCCTAATTTTATTCTTGATCCATGCATTGTTTAATAGCATAGCATTCAGTCTCCATGATTTTGGGGGTTTTGGTTTTTTTCCTTTGTGGTTGGTTTCCAGTTTCAGTCCCTTGTAGTCAGAGAAGATGCTTGGTATGATTTCAATATTCTTGTATTTTTTTGAGTCTTGTTTTGTGTGCTATCATGTGGTCTAGCTTTGAGAATGTTTCATGTGCATTTGAAAAGAATGTGTATTTAGATTTTTTGGTATGAAGGGCTCTTTGTATATTAGTTAGGTCCATTTCATCAAGGGTGTTGTTCAATGCCGCAATGTCTTTTTTGATAATTTGTTTGGAAGATCTGTCCATATTTGATAGTGGGGTGTTAAAATCCTCTACTATAATTGTGTTGCTGTCTATATCTTTCTTGAATTCCTCTAAGATTTTCTATATATTTGGGTGCTCCTATGTTGGGTGCATATATATTTACGATGTTAATGTCTTCTTGGTGGATTCTTTCCTTGAGTATTATGAAATGACCTTCTGGGTCTCTCTTTATGGCTCTTTTTTTGTAGTCTACTTTTTCTGATATGAGAATTGCTACCCCAGCTTTTTTTTCCTGTCTGTTTGCTTGAAAAATTTGTTTCCAGCCCTTCACTTTTAGTCTGTGTAGGTCTTTTGTCCTGAGGTTGGTCTCTTGTAGGCAGCATGTGTGTGGGTCATGCTTTCTTATCCATGCAGCTATTCTGTGTCTTTTGAATGGAGCATTCAATCCATTTACATTTAAGGTTATTACTGATAGGTACTTACTCATTGCCAGTTTTGTACCTGTGTTCCTCTCTGTCTGTCTCCCTTCCTTCCTTTCCTTAAAGCAGTCCTTTTAGTATTTCTTGTAGAGCTGGCTTTGTGGCAGCATATTCTTTTAGGCTTCTTTTTTCTTGGAAGCTCTTTATTTGGCCATCTATCTTGATTGAGAGCCTTGCTGGGTAAAGTAGCCTTGGTTGTAGGCCTCTGGTTCTCATTGCTTGGAATATTTCTTGTCATTCTCTTCTTGCTTGGAGTGTTGCCACTGAGAAGTCAGTATCTAACCTTATTGGGGCTTCCTTGTATGTTACTTCTTTTTTCTCCTTTGCTGCCTTTAAGATTCTCTCTTTGTCTTGGAGTTTTGCCATTTTGATGATGATGTTTCTTGAAGAGGGCCTCATTGGGTTCCTCTTGATTGGTACTCTCCGTGATTCCTGGATTTGTTTGACTTTTTCTCTTATCAAATTAGGAAAATTTTCTCTCATTACTCTTTTGAATATGTTCTTTATCCCTTGTTCTTCTTCTTCTCCTTTTGGTGTTCCTATTATTCGGATATTATGTTTCATCTTGTCTTGCATTTCTCTTAATCCCTCTTCATTCTTTCTGAGCCTCTTTTCCCTTTCCTGTTGTTTCTGTGAGATTCTTTCTACTTTGTCCTCCAACTCACTAATCTGATCTTCTGTTTCAACTACCCTATTTTTAATGCTTTCTACTGTGTTTTTCAATTCAGAAATTGAATTCTTCATTTCCTCTTGGTCCTTGCTAGTAGTTTCCATTTCCTTTTCCATGTTGATATAGTTAGCAGTGAGAATGTTATAGCTCCCCTGTAGTTTCTGGTAGCTCATTTTGAGCTCTTTGAGCTTCCTGATAACCAGTGCTTTGAATTCACTCTCTGATAGTTGACTTGCCTCTATTTCATCTAAAATTTTTCTTAGGGTTCCTCCTTTCCTTTCATTTGGTGATTGTTTCTTTGTCTTCTCATTTTGTGAGACTCTTCTTGTTAGCCTCAGCTTCTTAGATTAATCTGTTTTGACACCCTGGGTTTATGGTGTGAACTTTTGTGGTGGAATGCCTCTGAATTTCAGTGGTGCAGTCTCTTTCAGTTATCCTGTCATTCTCTGCTTCCACCTACTCAAATGTGCAGCAACTTTTGGCTTCTGTCCTACAGCAACGTGCAATTTGTCTCTCTGACTCTACTATTGGGAGGCCTCTTCTATGGTTCCAGCTCTGGTCTTTTCATATTTTCAAGTTGATTGTGACTCCTGTGGGTAAAAGATAGAAAAGACAAGGAAAGAAATAAAAGGAAGAAAAGAAAGGGTAGGGGAATGGAAGAAAGAACAATAAGTTTAGAAAGAAAATAGGAAGGAATAAAACAGAAAAGCCGAGAAAAGAGGACAAAAGTATGGAAAGATGAAACAGTAATAAAATTTAAAAGAAATAACAGATTACTTTTAAAAAGCAAAAAGATAAAGAAAGGTAATGGAAAAATGAAGAAAAGTAAAAAAAAAAGCAGAATAAAAAGAAAATGAAGTAAAATTAAAAACAAAACAACAACAACAAAAAACCCCAAAACAACAACAAAAAAGGAAAAGTCACTTGTTGGTTTCAAACTAGCTGAACCGGTTTTTCTGGCTGCTGTTTTCTGAGGGTCTATTGTTGTGATTTTCTGCTAGCCCTCTCTCAGGATGCAGAGGCTTAGCGCCTCTCCCCAGCTCCCTACAATGGGGAACTAGGACTTTCTCACAGTGCTCCCCTCCCAGAGGTTACCACCATGGGCTGGTTTGCGGTGCTTGTCGGCACCTGCGCCACCCTAGTTGCCTGGTTCCCTTGGGATTGAGCACAGGCCTGCCCCCGTTCTGTGGGGAAGCTCTAGGCCCTCTGCCCAATCTCCGGTTTGCTGCTAAGCTGGGTGTGGAGCAGACCAGGCTGTTGTGTCTATTGGATTCAGAACCCCATGCTGTACCTGTCAGATCTCCTGGGCTGGCAACCACACAGTCCTGGGTTGGGGCCTTTTGTCCTCAGCACCCTCTCTGCAAACTCTATCAAACAAGTCTCTCCTGGCCCCCCACCTTGCTTGGCCAGAAAGGGAGGGGGTTGAGGGTCTCAGCTCTTTCCCCAGGACCCCTTGGCACCCGGGGCTTCCAGATAGTTCCAGGAGTATGGACTGGAAGCCAGGAGCCCATCTGAGGACTGGGCGCCGACCTAGAAACTCTGTACGCATGTTATGGCAGGCTGTGTGGTGTGTACTGATCCCCCGAACTGTGCGCAGGCTGAAATCCCTTCTGCTCCTGTGTTTGTCTGGGTCCCCTGGCCAACTTCAGCTGAAAAATCCTAGGGAGCGAGCAGCTTGGGGAACCTGTCTGGGCGCTGAATGCTTTCCCAGGTGCCATCAGGCAGTTGCCCAGACACGCTGCATGCTAGGCACTGGATTCCTGAACTCTGCACAGGCTGAAATGCCCTCTGCTCCTCTCTGTTTGGGCCACTTGGCAGGTCCCCGCTAAAAATTCTAGGGAGGGAACGGCTAGGGGGACCAGTCTGGGTGCTGGACATTGTCTCAGGCTCCAGATGTTGTCTTAGGCTCCATCAGCCACTCGCCCAGATACACTGCGCATCGGGCACTTGGTCCCCCAAAGTGTGCGCAGGCTGAAATCCCTTCCACTCCTCTTTGCCTGGGTCACTTGGCCGGCCCTGGCCGAAAAATCCAAGGGAGGGAGCCGTCAGGGTGCTGAACACTAGTCCCCCAACCATCCACTGGCGGAGATCCCTGCTGTTCCTCCTACCTCGTTCCCGAGACTACTGTACAGCTGCTGTCTCCTTACCGTCTGGTTCCTCCGTGACCGTTGAGGTTTCTGGTCCCTTATTTTCATATATGCTTGGCAACTGCTGGCTTGCTGCCTTCTCCTCCTCTGATCAGACAGGTTTCTCTCCCTTTTGTACTAAGAACTGGTATCTGCTCCGTCCTACTCCATCGCCATCTTGAAAGCCTTAAAAATGAAATTTTAAAATGTGTGTATATAATGCATAAATAAAGGTTAGTAAAATATACATCTATAATACAATAATTAAATGTAGTTACCATTGGGGAGAAGGGTTAGGAGCATAAAACTAAATTATTTTCTGCTATGTTATTTCATTCTTGTTTGTTTTACAATGAGCAGGAATTATTTATATATGAAAAAATAATGACCAGGAACATTGTTTCAGAAAAAAAGTTCTTCTCAATTGAATTCCTGCCAAAAAAAAAATCTCCTGTAAACATCTTGCCCTAGAAATTACTGCTACCTTCTTTATGATATCCTAACCCCAAACCACTCAATGGTGTTGCACTTACCCTACCACTTGGACTCACATTCTAAGTTTGTGCTGCTTACCACAGTAATGGTGCTGACCAGCATTGTAGACTGTGGGTATTAAAGCTCCAGTTGTAGGTTTCTCAACACTTTAATTCCAAAAGATAGTACTTACACACCTATTAATAATTCCATATTAAGTTCAAGGATCTCTTAAAATACCATGCCTTTTATTCTTTCTAATTTTATCCTTGTTAACAGCTTCATTTAGAGGTAAATTAATGGAATGTAGTGTTCAGCAACACTTAGATGTCCTTTTAAAAAGATTTTTCCATTTTTTGTTATGACACCAAAATTTTACTAGTTATATCTTTTTATGTTTTAAAAAGTTTTTTGTGCCCTGGCTGGTGTAGCTCAGTGGATTGAGCACAGGCCTGCGAATCAGAGAATCATGGTTCAATTCCAGGTCAGGGCACATGCCTGGGTTGCAGGCCAGTTCCCAGCAGGGGACACATGAGAGGCAATCATACGCTGGTATTTTTCTCCCTCTTTCCTTCCCTTCCCCTGTAAAAATAAATAAATTTTTTAATGTTTTGAAAAATAAAATAAAGTTTTTTTGTGTGATATGATTGACATACAATAGAACATTGACATACAATAGAATATGTACAATCAGATACATTTTGACATATGTATACACTTATGAAATCATTACCACAGTGAAGATAATACCCACTGCCCTAAAATTTCCTCATGCAACTTTGTAACCACTCACTCCTTCTCTTTCTCAATCCACCACTGATTTCTTCCTGTCACTAAACTTTCCAGAAATGTAAATAAATGGAATCACATACTATGTACTCTTTCACCTAGCTTCTCTCACTTGGAATGATTTTGAGATTTCAACCATTCTATATGCTTCAACAGTTAATCCCTTTTTATCACTAGATAGTATTTCATTGTATGTGCATAACACAATTTGTTAATCCTTTGAACTCTTAATGGGTATCTGGGTTGTTTTATTTTTTCCATTACAGATACAGCTGCAATGAACACAGTATAAAGTCATCATGAATTCATCTGGTTTCATTTCTCTTGGGTAAATATTCAGGAATGGAAAATCTGAAGAATACTTTAGGTATATGTTTAATGTTTTAAGAAACTGCCAAGTGTTTTCCATAGTGGATGTGCCATTTTATATTACCATTAAAAGTTTAAAAGAAGAAGATCAAAACTATTAACAGTAAAATGACAACGAATGATGCGGACACTGGTCCGCAGTGTCCATGGCGTAGAGGATGAGACATGAGACAAATTCACACATACTATTGAAGTCCTGTGGAGGAAAAAGGACAGTGTGGCCACTCTCTCATGAGGAGAGTGCCCTGATCCTTGCCTTGACAGGCTTCTATTGGCTTTCTAATACCATACATCAAAGAAGGTTTTCATTCATTATGCATAGGTTTGCTTTAGGTAATTACTTTTTACAGATAGCAATGGAAAAGATGTTACTGATTACTCCTTACAGATTAACAAGGAAAAATGTTGCAAATAAAAGGGAACAATAAGAGTAACAGATCTGGTTACATTTCAATCCTTGTGAGAATTAGCACAAACTTCAGGAAGTTACTTTAAAGATATGCAGTAAACATTTGCTTCTTCAACTCAGGGTGAGGGAGTTTTAGCAAGAGCAAACCTCAAAGCAGCCTAGGTATAATGCATGTCTGATTTCCCATGGGAGAACTGATCCATGGGTTGGCATTCTGTGTGCCACCACATGCATATTGGGCTTTTCAATAGGGCTGAGCTACAGTTGTTATTGCCAGGCATATTGGTTCCCTACAAACAAACTCACACTTATCAACAACGGAACCTTAACCCCCCCCCCCCCAAAAAAAAACTACGCAAACCACAGGGACAGAATCACAGAAATGGAGATCATGTGGAGGATTATTGGTGGGGAGGGGGAGCAGGGGGAATGGGGGGAAAAGGTACAGGGAATAAGAAGCATAAATGGTAGATACAAAATAACCAAGGGGAGTTTTAGAATACTATGGAAAACAGAAAAGCCAAATAACTTACATGTATGGCCCATGGATATGAACTAAGGTGGAGGAATGCTGGTGGGAGGGGAGTGCATGGGAGAGGAGGATAAAGGGGTGGAATAATGGGATAACTGTAATAGTATAATCAATAAAACATACTTTTAAAAAGTTTATGAAAGTTTAACTTAGTGCACATCCTTGCTAACACTTGTTAATATGAGTATTCCTAATTTTAGCCATTCTAATAGTATATTGTGGTATCTTTTTGTGTGTGGATTTAATTTGATTTTCTCCAATGGCTAATGATGTTGGGCACTTTTTCAAGGGCTTATTTGACATCTATATCATTATTTGATGAACTGTTCAAATATTTTTCCATTTTTAATTGGCTTATCTTTTTATGATTATGACTTAAGAGTTTTTTATATATGTTATGGACACAAGTTTTTTTTTTTAATCAAATGTACAATTGGCAATTTTTCCCCTAGTATGTGGCTTGCCTTTTCATTCTTCAACAGTATTTTCTGAGGACAACTTCTTAATTTTTGTGAACCTCTGTTTATCCAGTTTTTGTTTTATAAATTGTGCCTTTGGGTGTCATACTTAACAAATCTTTGTTTAATCCAACTCACAAAGACTTTCTCTTATATTTTCTTCTAGAGATTTTATAGTTTTAGTTTTGTATATCTAGGTTTATGTCATATTATGATTCAATTATTACAATAGTACAAGCTGTGCAGGGCAGGCAGAATTCTAAGTCGACTCCCAAGAGCTCTGGTATATGCACATATTTTCACAGTTAATCACTCAAACACAAATCTGGGTGCTACTGTGAAGGGATTTTGCTGATGCAATTAAGAACCCAAATCATTTGACCTTTAGATAGGGAGATAGTCCTGAGTATGTCTGATCTGATTAAATGGGTTCTTGAAAAGGCTTGGTCTTTTTCTTAAGTAAAAGATTTAAAATAGGGGTGGGACATGGAGAGATTCTCCATTTATGGCTTTGCAGATGAAAGGGACCATGTGTCAACACAAACAAACAACCCCCTCAAAAAAACTTGACACCTTCTAGTTGCTGAGAGTGCCTCATGGTTTATAGCCAGCAAAGAAACAAACTTCAGTCCTACAGCTGAAAGGAACTGAATTCTGCCACAACTACATGAGGTTGGACACGGACTTTGGGCTCCCAGTGATAACACAGCTTGTCTGACACATTGATATTAGACTTCTGAAACCTGGAGCAGAGTGTCTAGTGACACTGTATCCAGAATTCTGACCTAAATAACTGTGAGTTAATAAATAAGTGTTGCTTCCAGCCACTAAGTTTGTCGTATTTTTTTAATGCAGCAATAGAAAACTAACACAGAATGTGTCAAGGTTAATTTTTTTTACTATATGGATATCTAATTATTCCAAAATTATTTGTTAAAAAGGTCATCCATTTTCTATTGCACTGACTTTGCACCTTTGTCAAACACAATTGCACCATATTTGTATGGATCTAATCACACAGGTTTCAGGTGCACAATTATACAACACATCATCTGTACACTGTATTGTGTGTTTGCCACCCAAAGTGACCATATTTTTTGGACAATAAGATGCACTTTTTTTTCTCCCCAGATTTGGGAGGAATAATGGTTGTTAATGCTGCTGTTGAGTTATGTTTACATTTAAATTGGTGAAATATTATGTTATTTATGTTATTAAATATATTTACCACATTTGTGCTTCAATTTTTCCCCATTTTCCTCCTCTAAAACCTAGGTGCGTCTTATGGTCCAAAAATTACATAAGTCTCTGCCCATCACCTCCCTCTACTCCCCCTCCCCCTGCATTCAACACTGTGCTATCCATGTCCACTAGTGTTTTTCTTGTTTTATTTTCACTCAATCCTTCCATCCCCTTCACCTAGCACCCAACCCTTAGAGCTGTCAGCTTGCAGTCTATTCATGAGTCTGTCTCTATTTTGCTTGTTAGTTCAGTTTGTTCATTAGATTCCATATATGAGTGAAATCATATAGTATTTGTCTTTCTCTGACTGGTTTATTTTACTTAACCAGGTCCATCCATACTGTCGCAAAGGGTAAAATTTTCTTCTTTTTTACAGCTGAGTAGTATTCTGTTATGTAACTGTACCACAGCTTTTTTATCTACTCATCTACTGATAGACATTTGTGCTGATTCTAAATCTTAAAAACAGATAGTATATCCTGTCCTAAATTTGCTTTTATTTTCCAAAGTTGTTATGGCTACTGTAGATCCTTTGCTTTTTCATATATATTTTAGTATCAACTCAGTATTTTCTAAAACACACACACACACACACACACACACACACGAAAGGTGCTCAGATTTGGATTGAGATTGTGTTAAATCTATAGATCAATTTGTGCAGAATTGATATCTTAAGAGTATCAATTGTTCTGATCAATGAACATAATATATTTCTATTTATTTAGGTCTTTTCCAGTTAAAGAAATATGTTGTAGTTTCAATGTACAGATCTTACACATACTTTGTCAATAGCATCATTTCTTTAAATTTCCAATGGTTTATTTTATATGTGTGTTATACACACATACACAGAAAAATGATGTTTTTGAAATTTTATTTTTTCAATTACAGTTTGCATTTAACATTATTTTGTATTAGTTTCATGTGTAGAGCACAGTGGTTTGACAATCATATAGTTTATAAAGTGCTACCCAAGTATTTCAAGTACCCACCTGGCACACTACATAGTTATTACAATATTATTGCCTATATTCCCTATGCTTTGCATTCATGTGGCTATTTTGGAACTATGAATTAATGCTTCTTAATCCCTTCAACTTTTTCACACAGTGCCCTTACACCCCTTTGTTATGGGCTGAATATTTGTGTCCACCAATTCTTGTGTTGAAGTTCTAACCCCCCAAGTGATAGTATTTGGAAATGGGGCTTTTGGAAAGTAATTAGATCTTGGTTAGGTTATGATGATAGAGCCCTAATGATAGGATTACAGCTGACTATTGTACAGCTTGGGAGGGAATTAGGGGAGTCACCCCTCCGCAGTTGAAAATCCAAACATAACTATTGACTCTACATTTGACCCTTTGCATCTGCAGATACAATCAAGCTTGGATCAAAAACAGTATTTTCAATCTGAGATTGAGAATCTGTGGGTGGGAATCCATGGTTGGGAATACAAAATTATCACTTTTAATCTGCAGTTGTTTGAATCTGTGGATGTAAAACCTGCAGATATGGAAAAGCCTATTGTATTTATAGAAAAAAAAAAGCTACGTGTAAATGGACCATGTAGTTTAAACCTATATTGTAATGAATCAACTGTAGAGGTCTTATAAGAGGAGGAGAAGAGAGATTGTTTTCTCTTATCCATGTGAGGAGTCAGTGAGAAGGCAAATCAGGAAGAGAACTCTCAGCAGAACCCAACCATGCTGGCATCCTGATCTCAAACATACCAGCTCCAGTACTGGGAGAAAGTGTCTTTTCACCCCAGGCCCCCAATATATGATATCCCAAGCTGACTAATTCAACCTTCCCTCTTAACAATTTGTTAATCTCACTTATTCTAGTAAATTCTTTTTTTGAGGGGGTTTAAATTTTTGTTTTACTTTGTTTTGGAGCAAAAGAAAACTATAATATAGTGGACAAACAGCAAATTGGTAATGTTCTAAGAAGAAAAACAAAGATTCAACCATCCTGTTTTTATTTTTATTTTTTAATTTAATTTTATTTTTTATTGATTATGCCATTACAGTTGTTCTATTCCCCCCCTTCATTCCCCTCCACCCTACCCCCCCATCCCCACCATTACCCCCCTTTAGTTTATGACCACGTGTTTCAAGTTCTTTATATTCTATATTTCCCCTACTATTCTTGCCCTCCCCCTATTTTCTATCTACCATCTATGCTACTTATTTTCTGTACCTTCTCCCCCCTTCTCCTTCTCCCACTCCCCTGTTGCTAACCCTCCATGTGATCTGCATTTCTGTGGTTCTGCTCCTGATCTAGCTGTCCTCTTAGTTTGCTTTTGTTTTAGGTGTGGTTCTTAATAACTGTGAGTTTGCTGTCCTTTCACTGTTCATCTTTAATTTTTTAAAGATTGCTTTCATTTATGTATATAAGTAGCTGGTCTTATCTGTGTGGTGAGATATCAATTTATCATCTGATGTGCCATGACCTCAGGACTCTGAAGAAGATTGTACTCTGAAGAAGAGTGTTGAATCCTAGCTTCACCCCTTAGTAGCTGTGTGACCCTGGGTAAATTATTTCACCTCTCCATGCTCCGGTACCTTCATCTTCAAAACTGGATAACAAAATGACTGCCCTCATGTCCTTGTTATGTTACCTAGCAAGGATCTCCTGCCCAATGTGCATAGGAGTGAAAACTATGACACTGGGCTATGAGAAAAGAAAAAGATACTTATTTATCTTTAGAGAAAGGGGAGGGGTTAGGAGGGAGACAGGGAGAGAAACATCAGTGGTTCAGAGATACATCAATTGGTTGTCCCTCTTATGCCCCCAACTGGGAACCTGGTCCACTACCCAGGCATGTGCTCTGGCTGGAAATCAAACCTGTGACTTTTTGGCTCGCAGGCCAGCACTCAATCCACTGAGCCATATCAGCCAGGGTGGAAGAGATACTTATTTAATGCTGAGTCAACTCACAGGCGACAGGGTGCACTTCTCAAATTTGTCTCCCTATTCTTGGGGCAAGTTTTGAAGGGTTGGGGCTGACAGGCTGGTATGCAGAAGTACTGGCAAAGTAGATTTTGATTTGAGAATTTTGGAACGTGATCATTTATGCTAAGTTATAGTACGGTGCTGCAGCACCAGATCTTCCTTAGACAGTGGACCCTTCCATTCTGAAAGGGTTCCAGTGTTCTTGGCTCCAAGTGGTGATGGAGGTCAAAGTTCTCTCCTCTGCCCAAGTTTCTGCTGCATGACTTGTGATTTTGGTCTACTGCCTCTGAACGGCAACTCAGTATCTTGTTAGAAACAGGATGGGATGATTTTGAGCTGGTTCTGCATTTGCAGTATTAAGTAAGTTAATAAATATAAAACTCTCCTACAGTGTTTAGCACATTCTAGACCCTTTTCTAAGTTTTAGTCACTAATATTATCTTAAGTGACAAAAAACAGCAGTATACCTGTCTATATGTAAAGCTTAGAATTCAAGATGATGTTACCTTTTCATTCTTGACCTCAACCCTACTTTTGAAAGGGTTTCCTTTGTATTCCGTTATGTACCCATAAATTTTTTCTCTTAGGTTTATAATTGCACTGTCTTACTTAGCTAATTAGGAGCTCTTCAAAAAGAGGTTCCATTTCCCCTTTCACTTGTTCTGTAAATAAGGAGCAGCTAGCACAAGCAATGTATATTTATAAACATTACATTTAGCAAGTCTATTTTTCACTAAATAAAAGCACTGTTTCTATATGTGATCTTTATACCTTGTTGCTATGAGTGTAGAGCTGCATGTATTAGCTTCTTACATAGTTTATATTATTTGGATTACATGTCTGAAAAGATACCAGTTACCATTTATTGAGTGCCTATTGTCTGTAGGGTCATATACAAATACATATTTGATGCAGGTCAGACCATCATTTTCTTGAGGGCTTAAAGATTAAGGGAATGGTCATGAAAGGCCTTGTATGGGAGTCATATGAGGCTAATATCCATTCCCCTTGTTCTTACTCTAAGGGGGTCTACCACATGACTAATGACAAGCCAGGGAACAAAGGTTACAGGAGGGTCTGGAATAACATGACTGGCAATATAAAAAATCAGGTCTAAACCACATGACCAGCAATATGGTAGGGGAGGAAAGGTCACCTTGGTAATGAGGTCCCTCTGTAAAATTATTTTCTATTGCTAGGCACCTGGGGCTCTCTGCCCTGGTGACCTTCTATACCTGGCCTATCATTCCTACTCTGCTCATGTCTGTCTAATGGCCTACTACATAATGAGTTACATTGATTAGATTTTCTATATATTTTACCAGCTAGCTACAACTCACCTTTCTATTAACCTAGATGTAAATAAGCAAGGTGTCAAATTAACTACAACTCACATCCTCTCCCATCTAAAACTCAGGTGACAGTTGAAAACACTTGTTTAATCCAAAAAAGCAACCAGTTGAAACCAACTATTAAAATTTCAATCTACCCACTAACTGTATATATTCTTAAATGAGGGAAAAGTAGCATTTACCTCCCTTCTCCTTTTCTGTTTTCATCTCTTCCATACATCTTAATGCAGGCAAAGCTGTAAATTTAATATATGATCCCCAAATTTGATGGCAATGAAAAAAGCCTTTGGTCAGTCTCATTCATGCAGGGAATTGGCATTTTCCTTAACAAATACATTTTTTTCCCATAGGCAAAGGCATACAGAATGGTCAGAGAATCCTTAGGAAGGCTGGAGGCTTTTGTGAGATAAACATGGACTATGCTAAAGCCCATAGTTAGGCTGATTTGCCTTTTGCAAGCAATACTAGGTTCACAGGCATAAAAATACATTTTAATACAGCATTAAGTTATCTAAACTTCCTGTAAAAGAGACTGAAAAATAAACAAATGGTAATTTGTACTTGAACTCCATCATGCAATTCAATTTTTGCTTATGCTATTCATGTTTTCCTATTTCTAATGGTTCATTTAAAATAATATGCTTGGCTTATTTTAAAAAGAGTCATTATGTATTTCTTCTGCTCTGAACCTTTTTTAGGTCACCTTGCCACTAACTGAGACCACAAGACAATTCCCCTCTTAATTGTTTCTTTGCTTCTGCTGTAATTCTACATCACTTCTTTTCTTGTTTTTAACTATTGAGTTGAAAGGCAATAGATATTCTTTGGTTTGTATTAAATAGGTCATGTGTAATAGTATGATCTTCTAATACTTTTGCTTGCCAAGTATTGATTTGTTCTCACAAGTGTTCTCATTCTTCTCTTTCTCCCCTGCCTCTCTTCTGTATACAAATCCTCATTCTTGAGGTGCCAGAATTCACCCTACTCCCCAAAATAATTTCTGTGGTTTCAGATTTTTACTTTTTTTCTTTATAATGAGTAAATATTTGAAGAGAGAATTAAATGCTCTAATACAAGTGATTTTTTGTTCCCTAACAACCTTGATGATATGAGGGAGAAAACACATCAATGTCACAAGGACTTCACTATAAATGAATGGTACAAATGACTCTTAATTGTAGTTTAATTTTTTTATGCTAGAAACAACTACAAGCATCAGCAGTGGAGATGGTGAATAGAATTTTATTTTCTAAAGACTGCCTAACTTCTGCCAAGATGGAGGTATAGGTGGATGTGCCGTGCCTTCTCACACAACCAAGTTTAGGGACAACTAAATATTAGCATCAGAAAACACAAACAGAACACGGAAAATTGAACTTTTCGGAAGTCCGTTAACAACAAATTCTTCAACCCGACCGGTAAGGGGCAAAACCGGCGTCTCGTGAGGGGTTGCACAGAAGGACTGGGTCAGACCCGGGCGCGGAATCCAGACGCGCAAAACCAGACGCACGGGTTCCAAACGCAGGACTGGACCTAGTGAGCGACCGAACAACCCACCTGGTGAGCGACTGCAGAGGAGACACTGGGGAGGCGGTGCTGCGTGTTGACTGCGGTCGCCTATCTGCACGCCAGCGGACAGGCGAGGGAGTGGGTGGTTGGACCGGGGCCCCGGCGTCCCCGTGGCAAGCGGTTGTAGAGGGTGCCACCATTTCCCCGCTCTAACCACGCCCCCACATACAGCGTCACAACCCAGCGACCTGGGAGTCCAAGGTGCCGCTTCCCACATTTAAAGGGCCAGAACAGACCAAAAATGTCGCAGGAAGACCTCAAAGCCCCAGAGATAAATCTAAGCGATGAAGAAATAGCAAAACTCTCAGACGCACAGTTTAAAACACTGGTCATCAGGATCCTCACAGATCTGGTTGATTATACCGACAAATTAGACAAATATATGAAGGCGAAACTAATTGAAATGAATGGAATTGCACAGGAAACCAATAGCAATGAAAAGGAAACTGGGACTCAAATCAATGGAGTGGACCAGAAGAAAGCAAATAATGGCCAAACAGAAAAGAGTCAAGAAGCAAGAATTCAAAGAAATGAGGAGAGTCTTAGGAACCTCCAGGACATCTTTAAACGCTCCAACATCCAAATTATAGGGGTACCAGAAGGGGGGAAAGTCACAGCCACCAGTGGAAAAATTATTTGAACAAATAATAAAAAGAAAATTTCCCCAATCTGGCAAAGGAAATAGACTTCCAAGAAATCCAAGAAGCTCAGAGAGTACCAAAAAATTTGGACTCAAGAAGAAACACACCAAGGCATATCATAATTACATTAGCCAAAATTAAAATGAAGGAGAGAATCCTAGAAGCAGCAAGAGCTAAGGGGACAATCACCTACAAAGGAGTTCCCATCAGACTGTCAGCTGATTTCTCAAAAGAGACCTTCCAGGCAAGAAGGGGCTGGAAAGAAATATTCCAAGTCATGAAATCTAAAGACCTACAACCAAGATTGCTCTATCCAGCAAAACTTTCATTTAGAATGGAAGGACAGATAAGGTGCTTCTCAGATAAGATCAAATTCAAGGAGTTCATCATCACCAAGCCCTCATTATATGAAATGTTAAAGGGACTTATCTAAGAAAAAGAAGTTAAAGAAACATGAACAGTGAAAGAACAACAAGCTCACAGTTATTAACAACCACACCTAAAACGAAAGCAAACTAAAAGAACAGCTAGATCAGGAGTGGAAACATAGAAATGAAGATCTCAAGGAGGGTTAGCAACAGGGGAGTGGGAGGAGGAGATGGGGGGAGAAGGTACAGAAAATAAGTAGCATAGACAGTAGATAGAAAATAGAAGGGGGGGGGGGCAAGAATAGCATGGGAAATATAGAATCTAAAGGACTTGAGACACATGGTCATAAACTAAAGGGGGGTAATGGTGGGGATGGGGGGGCAGGGTGGAGGGGAATGAAGGGGGAAATAGAACAACTGTAACAGCATAATCAATTTAAAAAAATAAATTAAAAAAAATTAAAAATAAAAAAAATAAAGACTGCCTATACTGGGCAACTCTCAGCTTTCACCCCTATCTTGTGTTTCTCTGTAAGAAAACATTCACCTAACACCACACTCACCTGTAACTTGGTAGTCAGTGCACCTACAGATGGCTCTTCTAATATATTCAGCATGCTATTGAGGTAAACAGAGTAGAGTACTACAATTATAGGGCACATTTCTAGTACTTATTCCCAGGAAATAAACAAACAAACAAACAAACAAATCCCTTGTTTGCTTCTGTGAAGCTAAAGTCAGCTGGACCAAAAATCATTTCCAAATCTGCCATAGAGCTGAAGTGCTGTACTATTTTCATTTTTGTCACAGCCCAAGACTCCCTCATGTATTTATTTTAAATTACTTTATTATTGTTCCTTTACAGTTGTCTGCATTTTCCCCCACCACTCTCCCAAGACTCCTTTAAAAAACATGTTTCCATCTTTGAGGACTTTATCTGTTTGAATCTCTTATCGAAAAGTCTTTACTTAAGCTTGGCCTAGTTATAACTATTCCTTTGGCATCCACTACTCCATGACTGAAGCTCCTTCTCCCTTCCAAATTAGTCACACTGTCATCTTTGTGCAAAGGACTGTAGTTAACCACTGGTTTCCACAGTAGGGATGGGCTCCTCTTAGCATACAAGAGGATCTGTCTAATACTCTTTGAAATTCTTTCTCATTTATCTGGCCCAAAATTCCTCATCATAGCTCTTCATACTGCTGGTCTAAATGGGCTTTTTTTTTTTTTGAACCCATACTAATTTAAGACACTCCTGGAACCAGCCTCCACTGAGTTCCCTGCTCTTTTGTTCTTGTCTTATGCTTTTGTGTGAGATTCCAGGTGTGTTAACTGGATGGAGGCTCTATTACATAATTTTTTGTACACATCCTTTACTCTCATCTGTACTGACAGATAGATAGGAAAATATATATAATCATATTCTGTCTTCTAAGTTCCACATATCACAAATCAAGTGATGTGAAATAAGTTTTTAGCATCTTTGCAATGCTGTTTTGTGAAACGTTAACCACTTTGCACAGGAAACTTTAATTTTCAGCCCTATGTGCTCCTTAGCTGCCAGGAGTAAGTAGGGAGAGGAAACCCACAAAGCAAAGGATACTGTTTGTTCAAGTCACAAGTGCATACTCTGAGGTACTAATGAAAGAATTAACCCAGTGTTTTAGTAATTGAGGGTGAATGTCTATTAAACCCAAGCCACAGTGTTAGGTGAAGAGTGTAACACCCACGGCCTCCCTAAAGGTAAATAAAGGCCCAAGAAGGAGATAGGGTATGGATGCAAAATCCTCCTGAAATGTATCTTTCGAGAAGGCAAAATCACCCAAGTTGAGCTTAGTTCATTTATCCCTGTAGTTGTAAAAAGTTATCACATAGATGCTTCACTGAGTCACTTATGACAAAGATGCACTTGTTTACCTTTTCAGGCAGAAGAATGAATAATATGGCAATCACTCTCTTTCACATTAAGACCACAGATTTACATCATTGGTGAGGAAGGCATGATAGCATTTGAAATTTAAGTGGTTGAAAGAAAACTGAACAAAGGTAATCATGTTATTTCTATTAAATGGTCCACCAAGATAATTAAAGGGCATGTCAATTCAAGGGCAGGTAAAAGGATAAGTTGCTATTTCAGAGTATCTTATGATGCATTCATTGTTCCTGTAGTTGACTATTTCTCATTCAGCTACATTTATCGGGGTCACACAAGTAATTAACTATGTGAACATGATCTAGTCTTGTAGTAAACAGGGTTGGTTCCTTAATCACAGTCCCATGGACTCCCCCTGATTTAAAGTGCAGGTACGTTGTACAGTTTACATGTGTACTGTCAATATCTTCCCTCAAATAGTTGGCTTATTGCTCTAGCTTTTTTTCCATCAGAGCTTTCTCTAAAGTCATAGAAACTTATTCAGTCCTTCTGGAGGACAGCCCAAACTAAGTGGAAGCCAACACCCTCAGCTTCAGCCACCAATAAGGAGACAGTTCTAAGGTATACAGAGGGTACCCAGATTTGCATAACAGTTACCAGCACAATAACATAAACCTTTATTAAAGTTTTCTCCTTTTCTCACTCTCCCTTCTCTTTCATGCCTGACCTGGCATCAACTCCCAAATAAACTAGTGTACCCAAGTGTGTAAACACATTCTGCATACATAGAGAAACTTTTGAAAAGGAAAACACCAGATGCTGGGAAGATGGCGACGGAGTAAGATGGAGCTGATACTAGCTCCTGTACTCATGGGTGAAAATCCTGGGAGATCTATAGAGAAATAGCACAATAAACCATCGGTTACCCAGCATTTATGAAATTAAAAGACCAGAGATTGTGACTGACACTGAAAGACTAGACGGCGACAGAGTCAGCTACTGGAGCTGGGTCTCACAACGGCCCCTGTGCTGTGGCCAGAGCAACAGGGCTGGGAGCCGGGGAGTCAGGTACGGAAGCCGGACACTCCAAGACCCTGTGACGGTCCTGGGAGACAGAGGAGTCAGGAACCAGAGCGGGGACATTCTCAGCCCTAGTGCCGATGCCATAGCTACCAGCCTGGGCAACAGAAGGGTCAGTTGCAGGAGCTGGACACCAAAGGCCCCTGTGACGCCGCCATAGAGACAGGCCTGGACCCTGAGGAGCCAGCTACGGGAGCCGGGAAGTTCTCAGATCCTGTGCCACTGCCATAACGATGGAAATGGATGCCAGGGAGTCAGGCACGGAAGCTGGGACTCTCCAAACACCTGTGATGCAGCAGAGGAGCCAGCTACGGGAACTGGGACAGTCTCAGGCCCTGTGCTGCTGCCATAGCAATGGGACTGGACACTGGGGAATCAGGTACGGGAGTTGGGACTTTCTAAGCCTCTGTGCCACTGCCATAGAGACAGGACTAGATGCCGGGGAGTCAGGTACGGAAACCGGGACACTCCAAGCCCCTGTGACGGCCCTGGGCGGCAGAGAGAGCCAGATACGGGAGCCGGGACATTCCCAGCCTCTGTGCTACTGCCGTAGTAACGGGCCTGGGTGCTTGAGGAGGCGGCTACTAGAGCCGGGACATTCAGCAGTGGTAGGCGACCAATGCAGAGACCAGCACAAGGACCAGCATGAGTGTAGGTGGAGACTAAGAACATCAAGAAACTTCAAGGAGTCTGCACCACTGAACTTCACAAGGATCATACCACAGAAGTTTACACCATAAAACCAGTGTTTCAGAACAGATCAATTTTGGAAGCAGAGACTAACAAGAAGAGTCTCAAACAATGGGAAGACAAAGAAACAATCCCCAAATGAAAGAAAAAGCAGAAACTAAAGAAAGAATGTTAGATGAAATAGACGCTGATCAACTATCAGATAGTGATTCAAAGCACTGGTCATTACGAAGTTCAAAGAGCTCACAGTGAACTACCAGAAACTACAGGGAAACTATAATGATCTCTCTGCAAACTACAGCAACATCAAAAAGGAAATGGAAACTATCAGCAAGAGACAAGAGGAAATGAAGAATACAATGTCCGAATTGAAGAAGACAGTAGAAAGTTTCCAAAGTAGGATAGATGAAGCAGAGGATAGGATTAGTGAGTTGGAGGACAAGGTAGAAAGCATCTCACAGAAAGAGCGAGAAAATGAAAAGAGGCTCAGAAAGAATGAAGAGGGATTAAGAGAAATGCAAGACAATATGAAACGTAATAATATCCGAATAATAGGAATACCAGAAGGAGAAGAAGAAGCACAAGGGATAGAAAACGTATTTGAACGAGTAATGAGAGAAAATTTTCCTAATTTGATAAGAGAAAAACTCTCACAAATCCAGGAATCACAGAGAGTCCCAACCAAGAGGAACCCAAGGAGGCCCACTTCAAGACACATCATCATCAAAATGGCAAAATTCCAAGACAAAGAGAGAATCTTAAAGGCAGCAAGGGAGAAAAAAGAACTAATATACAAGGGAGCCTCAATAAGGTTGGCTACTGACTTCTCAATGGAAACACTTCAAGCAAGAAGAGAATGGCAAGAAATAATCCAAGTAATGAGAACCAGAGGCCTACAACCAAGGCTCCTTTACCCAGCAAGGCTCTCAATCAAGATAGATGGCCAAATAAAGAGCTTCCAAGAAAAAAGAAGTCTAAAAGAATATGCCTCCACCAAACAAGCTCTACAGGAAATACTAAAAGGACTGCTTTAGGGGAAGGAAGGATAAGAGGGAGACAGAGAGGAACACAGGTACAAAAATGGCAATGAATAAGTACCTATCAATAATAACCTTAAACGTAAATGGATTAAATGCTCCAATCAAAAGACACAGAATAGCTCAATGGATAAGAAAGCAGGACCCACACATATGCTGCCTACAAGAGACCCACCTCAGGAGAAAAGACCATCACAGACTAAAAGTGAAAGGCTGGAAACAAGTTTTCCAAGCAAACGGACAAGAAAAAAAAGCTGGGGTAGCAATTCTCATATCGGACAAAATACATTTCAAAAGAAAGACCATAAAGAGAGACCCAGAAGGTCACTTCATTATACTCAAGAGAAGAATCCACCAAGAAGACATTAATATTGTAAACATATATGCACCAAACATAGGGGCACCCAAATATATCAAGAAAATCTTAGAGGACTTCAAGAAAGATATTGACAGCAACACAATTATAGTAGGGGATTTGAACACCCCATTATCAAGAATGGACAGATCTTCCAAACAAATTATCAACAAAGATATTGTGGCATTAAACAACACCCTAGATGAAATGGACTTAACTGATATATATAGAGAGCCCTTCATCCCAAAGAAGCTAAATACACATTCTTTTCAAATGCACATGGAACATTTTCAAAGATAGACCACATGATAGGACACAAAACGAGCCTCAACAAATTCAAGAAAATTGAAATCATACCAAGCATTTTCTCTGACCACAAGGGACTGAAATTACAAACCAATCCGAAAGAAAAAAACCCAAAGCAACCAAAATCATGGAGACTGAATGGTATGCTATTAAACAACCAATAGGTCAAGAATGAAATTAGGGAAGAAATCAAAACATTTCTGGAAACAAATGAAAATGATTTCACAACAACCCAAAACTTATGGGACACAGGGAAGGCAGTCCTGAGAGGGAAGTTTATAGCAATATAGGCCTACCTAAAGAAGATAGAAACATTTCAAACAAACAACCAAACCCTACGCCTGCAAGAACTCGAGGAACAACAACAAAGACAGCCCAGAGCAAGCAGAAGGAAGGAAATAACCAAGATTAGAGCAGAATTAAATGACATAGAAACTAAAAGCACAATTTTAAGGATCAATGAATCCAGGAGTTGGTTCTTTGAGAAGATAAACAAAATAGACAAGCCTTTAAGTAGGCTCATCAAGAAAAGAAGAGAGAGGACACAAATGAACACAATCAGAAATAAAAGAGGAGATATTACAACTGATACCACAGAAATAGAAGGGATTGTAAGAAATTACTATGAAGAACTGTATGCCAAGAAATTTGAGAACCTAGGGGAAATGGACACATTTCTAGAAAAATACAATCTTCCAAAACTCAGTGAAAAAGAAGCAGAAAGTCTGAACAAACCAAAAACAGCAAAAGAAATTGAAGCAGTAATCAAAAAACTCCCATCACACAAAAGCCCTGGACCAGATGATTTCACAGGAGAATTCTACAAAGCATTTAAGGAAGAGCTAACCCCTATTCTCCACAGACTATTCCAAAAAATCCAGAAGGATGGAAAACTCCCAAATTCTTTTTATGAAGCCAGCATCATCTTAATTCCAAAACCAGATAGAGACACAACAAAGAAAGAAAACTTCAGGCCAATATCGCTGATGAACATAGATGCTAAAATCCTCAACAAAATATTGGCAAATCACATCCAACAATATATCAAAAAGATCATACACCATGACCAAGTGGGATTCATCACAGGGATGCAAGGATTGTTCAATATTCACATATCAGTAAATGTAATACATCACATAAACAAAAGCAAAGACATAAATCACATGATCATATCAATAGATGCAGAAAAGGCTTTCGATAAGGTACAACACCCACTCATGATAAAAACACTAGGCAAAATGGGAGCATTTCTCAAAATAATAAAGGCCATATATGAGAGACCTACAGCCAATATCATACTCAATGGGCAAAAACTAAAAGCTTTTCCACTAAGATCAGGAACAAGACAAGGCTCTCCACTTTCACCACTTCTATTTAATATAGTATTGGAAGTTTTAGGCACAGCGATCAGGCAAGAAAAGGAAATAAAAGGCATCCAAATAGGAAAGGAGGAAGCAAAACTGTCACTGTTTGCAGATGACATGATAGTGTACATGGAAAATCCTATAGACTATACCCAAAAACTGCTCGAACTAATTAATGAATTTGGCAAAACAGCAGGATACAAAGTCAATATCAAGAAATCAAAGGCATTTTTGTATACCAACAGTGAGTCAGCCCAAGCAGGAATCAAGAAAAAAAAATCCCATTCGATATAGCAAAAAGAAAAATAAAATATCTGGGAATAAACCTAACTAAGGAGGTAAAAAACCTGAATGCAGAAAACTACACAGCCCTGAAGAAAGAACTCAAGGAAGACACAAACAAATGGAAACATATACCTTGTTCATGGATTAGAAGAATTAACATCATCAAAATGTCCATACTACGCAAAGCAATATACACATTCAATGCCCTACCTATTAAAGTACCAATGGCATATTTCACAGACATAGAACAAACACTTCGAAAATTTATATGGAACCATAAATGAGCCCGAATAGTAGCTTCTCTTTTGAGAAAGAAGAACAAAGTAGGAGGGATCACAATACCTGATATCAAACTGTATTACAAAGCCACTGTAATCAAAACAGCCTGGTACTGGCATAAAAACAGGCACATAGACCAATGGAACAGAACAGAGAGCCCAGAAATCAACCCAACTCTCTACAGTCAATTAATATTCGACAAAGGGGGCAGTAACATAAAATGGAGTAAAGATAGCCTCTTCAGCAAATTGTGTTGGGAGAACTGGACAGCTACGTGCAAAAAAATGAAACTTGAACACCTACTTACACCATACACCAAAATAAATTCAAGGTGGATAAAAGACTTAAATGTAAGTCGTGACACCATTAAATTCCTAGAGGAGAACATTGGCAAGAAAATCTCAGATATTTCACGCAGCAACTTTTTTACTGATATGTCCCCTAGAGCAAGGAATGTAAAGGAAAGAATAAACAAATGGGATCTCATCAAAATAAAACCCTTCTGCGTGGCTAAGGAAAACAGTATTAAATTAAAAAGACAACCAACTGTATGGGAAAACATATTTGCCAATGATACCTCAGACAAAGGTTTAATCTCCAAAATATACAAAGAACTTACAAGACACCACTTTAAGAAGACACCCAACCCAATTAAAAAATGGGAAAAGGACTTGAACAAACACTTCTCCAAGGAGGACATACAGAACATTCAGAGACACATGAAGAGATGCTCAATATCGTTAGCTATCAGAGAGATGCAAATTAAAGCCACAATGAGATACCACTTTACACCAGTCAGGATGGCTATCATAAACAAAGCAACAAAGAACAAATGTTGGAGAGGGTGTGGGGAAAAGGGGTCCTTAGTCCACTGTTGGTGGGAGTGCAGACTGGTACAACCATTATGGAAAACAGTATGGAATTTTCTCAGAAAAATAAAAATCGACCTGCCTTTTGACCCAGCAATTCCACTGCTGGGGTTATATTTTAAGAATCCTAAAACATCAATATCAAAGAACCTATGCATCACAATGTTCATAGCAGCACAATTTACAATAGCCAAGAGTTGGAAGCAACCTAGGTGCCCATCAGTAAATGAATGGATCAAAAAATAGTGGTACATATACACAATGGAATTCTATGCACCAGAGAGAAAGAAGGAGCTACTACCTTTTGCAACAACATTGATGGAACTGGAAAGCATTATGCTGAGTGAAATAGGCCAGGTGCTGAAAGACAAATACCACCTGATCTGATCTCACCTTTAACAGGAAGCTAAACAAGAAAACAATCAAGCAAGCAGAAAAAAAAAAAAAACAAAGACACTGAAATAGAGAACAAGTGGGCAGCGACCAGAGGGGAGAGGGAAGGGAATTTAAGGGGGAAAATGGGGAGGTTGTTTTGAGGAACAAGTGTGAAAGACACAGGGATGAGGACGGGGGGGGGGGGAATGGGAGGGAGGTGGGAGCAAGGGGCGGGGGAGGCTGGGATGGGAAAAATAGACAAAAAACTGTACATGAAAAATAACTAAATAAAATTAATTTTTAAAAATGTTAAAAAATATTTATAAGACTTTATTCCTTAGACAGCGCATTTGTTCTTTATATAGTATATTAGTTTTACAATTTATTAGTAGTTTTAGCACATAATCCTGTTTCTCCCATTATGTTCCTCTGTAGGTTCCTGTTTCCTTAAGGCCTACCTATCACAGCCATTATTTTAATCAGTTTTAGACAATTCTTCCATGGTTGATATTTGCTACAAAAGGATCACATAGTCTCTTAGGTGAAAAAAACACTGGGATTAGCATCAGAATTTTAAGGTTTGTGTACAGGCTATGACAATTACTGTCCATGTAGCTTCAGATAAATCTTTAAACAATCCAAACCATCTTATTCATGAAATGGAATTATAATACCCTTCATCATAACTAGCTAGTGTATCTTTAGGATTAGTCAAAATCAAAAGTGTAGAAAGGTTTTTTTGGCCCCTCATACAAATGACAAAGATGTGTAGTCTAACAAAATCTGAATCTTCCAAGCTGATCATCTTAGCTCAGGGCTGCTTCTGCCTAAAAGTGGTGACTTTAAAAATTTGTATAAGGTCTACTTGGAACTAGTTGCATCTTTAAGAGTTTATCTTCATAAGATGCAAAAATATTGTGCATTTCTCTATATCGACAATTTTGTAGGCTGAGAACCTAAAAATGCTGATTGGACTATTTATTTTCCTTCCAAGAAAGTTAACAATTTATTAATAGATACCATGCATTCATTAAAGCCCAGTTTTTGTTGGTACTACATACTTATATGGAGTGAGAGTAATCATTAGCATTGAGAGTTTTGCAAAAAGTTATCTAACATTTACATGAAAACTAGTATATCTTGGATTTTTGCCATCATTTTTGGCTCCCTTGCCACTGTGTGTAACATTCTGTGAGATCAGCATGGAAAATCTGTACTTCAACATGTGATGGTCAACTTATTATTAGTCAGAGGTTCTGGATATTGAGATATGCTGTCCAAATTTTCTCTTCAGGTCTGAAGCACTTATTCTCCTGGAGTGTTGGTTGCTGACAGTTCAGAGCGGCGTCTTTCCCAAGAATTGCCTTTGACTTAAATGACTGACTCCTTCAAGTTTACACCCCTTTCACAGGTGCAGCCAACATTTAATGACTAAGCGATGCAGAATAGAAGACCAATTTTCTTACCTAAATTTGAGACATCTTTGGGGGCAATCCCAAAGCTTTCCATGAATCCAAATGGTATCTATTGCATATGTATTATTCTTCACTTTTTCTCATATTTGCTTACATGTGTTGTTCACAAGAGTACTCTCTTAAAAAGCACACAATTTTCATCTCTGAGTTGCTTTCCCAGAGAAACCAAAACTTTTAGAAATACATGAGATGAATATTCAGGTATGGAAACTAGTTACCTTGTTAATAGCTATTCTCTCTTTCTTTCTTATAAACTAAACTCCAATTTTATTTAGACTATCAATTGGACCAGATAACATTGCAAAATATATTTCTCAAACTTCATGGCAATCAGGGGTGTCTTGTGGCACAGCTCTGGCCAATGATATATAAGCAGAAGTCACTGCTTTTTAAATGTATTAAGTGAGCCAATACAAGTACTTATACCTGTTAGCCTCTCTATTTTTCTTCCTTGAAATGCATTTTCAATGCTAGAAGGGGACATTAGGGAAAAACCAACATATTTGGAATCTCACCTCTAACCAATTTCAGTACCACTTAATTTAGGACTTTTGTAATTTGAGAATAGCAAATCATATCTGTTTAAGTCATTGTTTGGATTTTGTTGCATTCAGCCAGACTCAATCTTTAACACACAATTGGGCAAAAAACTTTTAGCCTCTAGATTCAGATGAGGCCTGAGCTGGAATTTAGGCTCTAAATTGGAGTTTGGTGATCTGTATTTGAGTTTTGGTTCACTAACCCATTCAGTCTCAGCTCCATTATTTGTAAACTGGAGAGATCATTACTATAACATATGATTATTAATGCATATTAAATGAGAGAATAGATGTCAGAGTGTGTAGTACAATGACTGGCATAATATCAGTGCTCTGTTAATATTAGTTCATTTATTTTACATGGCCCCTTATAGGTACCAAATTTATTATTATAGATTAGAACTTATCAGATTCCCTATGGCCATACTAGGCCTAAGTGATTCTGATAGACTTCTCTTTCAGTCAATCACCAACCTCCTATTATTGAAGTCAGTTCTTCACTGGCCTGTTATTTCGTCATGCCACGGTGTCACAGGTGGGCACAGGTAACCAGGTTCTTAGTGATGGAGGGCAAATAATTGAACCAAACACACAGAGTTTATAGCATAAAGAAAGAGAGAAGATGTATTAAGCAATAGTACACTCCACAGAAAATGGGAGCTGGCCAACTCTGAGCAGAGATTGATCCTGTGGGTTGGAGGGATTCTATTCTTATATGGCAGAAGCTTCCTGGCTAGTTTTTGGTGGTCTTCAATTGCACATGTACAAGTAGTTGCATTTCAAAGCTACTGCACATGAGGTATCTCATGATTTTTCTTTATTGGCTACTAGAGAAGGAGGTCCCACAGTGTTAATTTATTATAATGCTATTATAATGAAGCAGGGATTGTGTGGGATCTTCTGCACAGGTGCATTCTTGAGTCATCATGATTCAGCGCTTTTCCAGAAAGCAGGAACAACTGGTCTTAGAGGGTCTTTGTCTTGTATGGATGTCCTCCATTTAGCTCTTTTTTTTTTTAAATTTTATTTAGTTATTTTTCAAGTACAGTTTGTCTATTTATCCCATCCCAGCCTCCCCCGCCCGTTGCTCCCCACCTCCCTCCCATTTCCACCCCCATTAGTTCTCGTCCCTGGGTCCTTCCTATTTGTTCCTCCAAATCCCTCCCCCATTTTCCCCTTAACTTCCCTTCCTTCTCCCCTCTGGTCACTATCCCTTGTTCTCTATTTCAGTGTCTTTGTTTTTTGTTTGTTTTTTTTTCTGCTTGTTTGTTTGTTTTGTTGTTTAGCTTCCTGTTAAAGGTGAGATCATATGGTATTTGTCTTTCAACCCCTGGCTTATTTCACTCAGCATAATGCTTTCCAGTTCCATCCATGTTGTTGCAAAGGGTAGTAGCTCCTTCTTTCTCTCTGCTGCATAGAATTCCATTGTGTATATGTACCACAATTTTTGGATCCATTCATTTACTGATGGGCACCTAGGTTGCTTCCAACTCTTGGCTATTGTAAATTGTGCTGCTATGAACATTGTGGTGCATAGGTTCTTTGATATTGATATTTTAGGATTCTTAGGATATAATCCCAGCAGTGGAATTGCTGGGTCAAAAGGCAGGTCGATTTTTATTTTTCTGAGAAAATTTCATACTGTTTTCCATAATGGTTGTACCAGTCTGCACTCACACCAACAGTGGACTAAGGACCCCTTTTCCCCACAACCCCTCCAACATTTGTTGTTTGTTGCTTTGTTTATGATAGCCATCCTGACTGGTGTAAAGTGGTATCTCATTGTGGTTTTAATTTGCATCTCTCTGATAGCTAATGATATTGAGCATCTCTTCATGTGTCTCTGAATGTTCTGTATGTCCTCCTTGGAGAAGTGTTTGCTCAAGTCCTTTTCCCATTTTCTAATTGGGTTGGGTGTCTTCTTAGAGTGGAGTCGTGTAAGTTCTTTGTATATTTTGGAGATTAAACCTTTGTCTGAGGTATCATTGGCAAATATGTTTTCCCATACAGTTGGTTGTCTTGCTAATTTAATACTGTTTTCTTTAGCCATACAGAAGCTTTTAATTTTGATGAGATCCCATTTGTTTATTCTTTCCTTTACACTCCTTGCTCTAGGGGACATATCAGTAAAAAAGTTGCTGCGTGAAATATCTGAGATTTTCTTGCCAATGTTCTCCTCTAGGAATTTAATGGTGTCACGACTTACATTTAAGTCTTTTATCCACCTTGAATTTATTTTGGTGTATGGTGTAAGTAGGTGTTCAAGTTTCATTTTTTTGCACGTAGCTGTCCAGTTCTCCCAACACCATTTGCTGAAGAGGCTATCTTTACTCCATTTTATGTTACTGCCCCCTTTGTCGAATATTAATTGACTGTAGAGAGTTGGGTTGATTTCTGGGCTCTCTGTTCTGTTCCATTGGTCTATGTGCCTGTTTTTATGCCAGTACCAGGCTGTTTTGATTACAGTGGCTTTGTAATACAGTTTGATATCAGGTATTGTGATCCCTCCTACTTTGTTCTTCTTTCTCAAAAGAGAAGCTACTATTCGGGCTCATTTATGGTTCCATATAAATTTTCGAAGTGTTTGTTCTATGTCTGTGAAATATGCCATTGGTACTTTAATAGGTAGGGCATTGAATGTGTATATTGCTTTGCGTAGTATGGACATTTTGATGATGTTAATTCTTCTAATCCATGAACAAGGTATATGTTTCCATTTGTTTGTGTCTTCCTTGAGTTCTTTCTTCAGGGCTGTGTAGTTTTCTGCATTCAGGTTTTTTACCTCCTTAGTTAGGTTTATTCCCAGATATTTTATTTTTCTTTTTGCTATATCGAATGGGATTTTTTTTCTTGATTCCTGCTTGGGCTGACTCACTGTTGGTATACAAAAATGCCTTTGATTTCTTGATATTGACTTTGTATCCTGCTGTTTTGCCAAATTCATTAATTAGTTCGAGCAGTTTTTGGGTATAGTCTATAGGATTTTCCATGTACACTATCATGTCATCTGCAAACAGTGACAGTTTTGCTTCCTCCTTTCCTATTTGGATGCCTTTTATTTCCTTTTCTTGCCTGATCGCTGTGCCTAAAACTTCCAATACTATATTGAATAGAAGTGGTGAAAGTGGAGAGCCTTGTCTTGTTCCTGATCTTAGTGGAAAAGCTTTTAGTTTTTGCCCATTGAGTATGATATTGGCTGTAGGTCTCTCATATATGGCCTTTATTATTTTGAGAAATGCTCCCATTTTGCCTAGTGTTTTTATCATGAGTGGGTGTTGTACCTTATCAAAAGCTTTTTCTGCATCTATTGATATGATCATGTGATTTTTGTCTTTGCTTTTGTTTATGTGATGTATTACATTTACTGATTTGCGAATATTGAACCATCCTTGCATCCCGGGGATGAATCCTACTTGATCATGGTGTATGATCTTTTTGATATATTGTTGGATGCGATTTGCTAATATTTTGTTGAGGATTTTAGCATCTATGTTCATCAGCGATATTGGCCTGAAGTTTTCTTTCTTTGTTGTGTCTCTATCTGGTTTTGGAATTAAGATGATGCTGGCTTCATAAAAAGAATTTGGGAGTTTTCCATCCTTCTGGATTTTTTGAAATAGTCTGTGTAGAATAGGGGTTAGCTCTTCCTTAAATGCTTTGTAGAATTCTCCTGTGAATCCATCTGATCCACGGCTTTTGTGTGATAGGAGTTTTTGATTATTGCTTCAATTTCTTTTGCTGTTATTGGTGTATTTAGATTTTCTGCTTCTTTTTCACTGAGTTTTGGAAGATTGTATTTTTCTAGAAATGTGTCCATTTCCCCTAGGTTTTCAAATTTCTTGGCATACAGTTCTTCATAGTAATTTCTTACAATCTCTTCTATTTCTGTGGTATCAGTTGTAATCTCTCCTCTTTCATTTCTGATTGTGTTCATTTGTGTCCTCTCTCTTCTTTTCTTGATAAGCCTACTTAAAGGCTTGTCTATTTTGTTTATCTTCTCAAAGAACCAACTCCTGGATTCATTGATCCTTAAAATTGTGCTTTTAGTTTCTATGTCATTTAATTCTGCTCTAATCTTGGTTATTTCCTTCCTTCTGCTTGCTCTGGGCTGTCTTTGTAGTTGTTCCTTGAGTTCTTGCAGGCGTAAGGTTAGGTTGTTTGTTTGAAATGTTTCTATTTTCTTTAGGTAGGCCTGTATTGCTATAAACTTCCCTCTCAGGACTGCCTTCCCTGTGTCCCATAAGTTTTGGGTTGTTGTGAGATCATTTTCATTTGTTTCCAAAAACTTTTTGATTTCTTCCCTAATTTCATTCTTGACCCATTCATTGTTTAATAGCATACCATTCAGTCTCCATGTTTTTGGGTGCTTTGGGTTTTTTTCTTTGGGGTTGGTTTCTAATTTCAGTCCCTTGTGGTCAGAGAAGATGCTTGGTATGATTTCAATTTTCTTGAATTTGTTGAGGCTCATTTTGTGTCCTATCATGTGGTCTATCTTTGAAAATGTTCCATGTGCATTTGAAAAGAATGTGTATTTAGCTTCTTTGGGATGAAGGGCTCTCTATATATATCAGTTAAGTCCATTTCATCTAGGGTGTTGTTTAATGCCACAATATCTTTGTTGATAATTTGTTTGGAAGATCTGTCCATTTTTGATAGTGGGGTGTTCAAATCCCCTACTATGATTGTGTTGCTGTCAATATCTTTCTTGAAGTCCTCTAAGATTTTCTTGATATATTTGGGTCCCCCTATGTTTGGTGCATATATGTTTACAATGTTAATGTCTTCTTGGTGGATTCTTCCCTTGAGTATAATGAAATGACCTTCTGGGTCTCTCTTTATGGTCTTTCTTTTGAAATGTATTTTGTCCGATATGAGAATTGCTACCCCAGCTTTTTTTTCTTGTCCGTTTGCTTGGAAAACTTGTTTCCAGCCTTTCACTTTTAGTCTGTGATGGTCTTTTGTCCTGTGGTGAGTCTCTTGTAGGCAGCATATGTGTGGGTCCTGGTTTCTTATCCATTGAGCTATTCTGTGTCTTTTGATTGGAGAATTTAATCCATTTACGTTTAAGGTTATTATTGATAGGTACTTACTCATTGCCAGTTTTGTACCTGTGTTCCTCTCTGTCTCCCTCTTATCCTTCCTTCCCTTAAAGCAGTCCTTGTAGTATTTCTTGTAGAGCTGGTTTGGTGGAGGCATATTCTTCTAGACTTCTTTTGTCTTGGAAGCTCTTTATTTGGCCATCTATCTTGATTGAGAGCCTTGCTGGGTAAAGTAGCCTTGGTTGTAGGCCTCTGGTTCTCATTACTTGAAATATTTCTTGCCATTCTCTTCTTGCTTGAAGTGTTTCCATTGAGAAGTTTGTAGCTAACCTTATTGGGGCTCCCTTGTATGTTATTTCTTTTTTCTCCCTTGCTGCCTTTAAGATTCTCTCTTTGTCTTGGAATTTTGCCATTTTGATGATGATGTGTGTTGCAGTGGGCCTCCTTGGGTTCCTCTTGGTTGGGACTCTCTGTGATTCCTGGATTTGTGAGACTTTTTCTCTTATCAAATTAGGAAAATTTTGTCCCATTACTTGTTCAAATACGTTTTCTATCCCTTGTTCTTCTTCTTCTCCTTCTGGTATTCTTATTATTTGGATATTATTACGTTTCATATTGTCTTGCATTTCTCTTAATCCCTCTTCATTCTTTCTGAGCCTCTTTTCATTTTCTCGCTCTTTCTGTGAGATGCTTTCTACCTTGTCCTCCAACTCACTAATCCTATCCTCTGCTTCATCTATCCTACTTTGGAAACTTTCTACTGTGTACTTCAATTCAGAAATTGTATTCTTCATTTCCTCTTGTCTCTTGCTGATAGTTTCCATTTCCTTTTTGATGTTGCTGTAGTTTGCAGAGAGATCATTATAGTTCCCCTGTAGTTTCTGGTAGTTCACTGTGAGCTCTTTGAACTTCGTAATAACCAGTGCTTTGAATTCACTGTCTGATAGTTGATCAGCATCTATTTCATCTAACATTCTTTCTGAAGTTTCTGCTTTTTCTTTCATTTGGGGATTGTTTCTTTGTCTTCCCATTGTTTGAGACTCTTCTTGTTAGTCTCTGCTTCCAATATTGATCTGTTCTGAAACACTGGTTTTATGGTGTAAACTTCTGTGTTATGATCCTTATGAAGTTCAGTGGTGCAGACTCCTTGAAGTTTCTTGATGTTCTTAGTCTCCACCTACACTCACGCTAGTCCTCGCGCTGGTCCCTGCGTTGGTCGCCTACCACTGCTGAATGTCCCGGCTCTAGTAGCCGCCTCCTCAAGCACCCAGGCCCGTTACTACGGCAGTGGCACAGAGGCTCGGGATGTCCCGGCTCCTGTATCTGGCTCTCTCTGCGGCCCAGGGCCGTCACAGGAGCTTGGAGTGTCCCGGTTTCCATACCTGACTCCCCGGCATCTAGTCCTGTCTCTATGGCAGTGGCACAGAGGCTTAGAAAGTCCCAACTCCCGTACCTGATTCCCCAGTGTCCAGTCCCATCGCTATGGCAGCAGCACAGGGCCTGAGACTGTCCCAGTTCCCGTAGCTGGCTCCTCTGCTGCATCACAGGTGTTTGGAGAGTCCCGGCTTCCGTGCCTGACTCCCTGGCGTCCATTTCCGTCATTATGGCAGCGGCACAGGATCTGAGAACTTCCCGGCTCCCGTAGCTGGCTCCTCAGGGTCCAGGCCTGTCTCTATGGAGGCGTCACAGGGGCCTTTGGTGTCCAGCTCCTGCAACTGACCCTTCTGTTGCCCAGGCTGGTAGCTATGGCATTGGCACTAGGGCCGAGAATGTCCCCGCTCTGGTTCCTGACTCCTCTGTCTCCCAGGACCGTCACAGGGTCTTGGAGTGTCCGGCTTCCGTACCTGACTCCCCGACTCCCAGGCCCGTTGCTCTGGTGGCAGCACAGGGACCGCGTGTGACCCAGCTCCAGTAGCTGACTCTGCCGCCGTCTGGTGTTTCAGTGTCTGTCACAATCTCTGGTCTTTTAATTTCATAAATGCTGGGTAACTAATGGTTTATTGTGCTGTTTCTCTATAGATCTGCTAGGATTTTCACCCATTAGTACAGGAGCTAGCATCAGCTCCATCTTACTCCGTCGCCATCTTCCCAGCATCCTCCATATTAGCTCTTGAGCACCTCTGGAGTTTCCTCCTGACTATCTCCTGCCTCAACTTTCCCCCTGAGAGACATGGTTCTCAAAAGTCTTTTGGGGGTTGTTGAAGGGTGAAGATAATTCTTCTGTAACTTCTGGCTGAGGTTGGGCAGTTTTCCCTGCCTATGGAGAACCATGGAACTCTCACCCTATTCTATCTAGAGGCTGAAGAGGAACTCCTGAGGCTACCATAGATGCTGTATTTTGGTGAGCTTCGACTTCACTCTCAGGGATGGGTTGGAAATCTTGGAGCATCATCAATTTGATGTGGAACTGCTTAAGTCTAGAAGCTACAAATTTAACAAGTAAATTAAATAAACAAGGTCCTAAAAGTAGTAAAAGCAGCAGTGTTATTAAGGACCCTAAGAGGGGTAATAGCCATGTTAAGCTACGGAACCAGGAGGCCAGGGTATCCCTAATTCCTTGGCGTTGTTGATTATATTTATGTAGCCACTCTGCCTGCTCATAAATTTTCCTTATGTTAGTTTCAACCATTCCAGAGTTATTTACATAGGTGCAGCAGGTTTTATTGATAATAGCACATACCCCGCCTTGTTCTGCTAGAAGACAGTCAAGGGCGAGGCCGTTATCTATGACTAAACTTGCCAATGAGTCTACTGATCTTGAGAGTCCAGCTAGAGTATTGGCAGTGTCTTTGGAGACTTCTTCTATAATTTCAGCGAGTTCCCTTAGAATGGCCTCATGGTAGTCGAAGCCTCCCCAGGGGGCTGCAATAGCTATAGTGGCAGCAGCTCCAGCCACTACTAGACCAAAAGCTCATTTTTTTTTCTGCTGAGAGATGGACTCCCAGGACCCTGGGTTATGTTTATAATGGAAGGGTCTTGGGGTGACAAGGTCCCCAGGTACAGTCACACCCATGTTTAGAGTTGCTGAGATGTGTATAAGCAATAGCTTCTTGAAGTTGTGAATGATCTGTTAGTCATTTATTGGAAGTCCCACATAGTCAGATGAGGCCTGGGGGTGCTGTAATGAATGTGGCATTGATGGAGTTATATTTGTTAAGGAGGACATATGGCAAGGGGGAAAGTCAGTCTTTAAAAGGGCCTAAATTATTTCCTTGATCTTCCCCTCCTGCAGGAGGTGGTAGAAATTTTGCTAATACTTCTTGAAATGTAATGCATTTAGACGTATTGTTTGTATCTGCATTGTGAGTTTTGTCAAAGCAGAATTGGGCACTATTAGGAATATAATTAGAATAATAATTTGGGTAGCATACTGTATATGACCAATTCAATGGTTTGAAAATCTCTCCCTCAGAAAGATTCTCTAGAAAGCTGGTACTTGAAAGAGAAGCCAGAGCTTCAAATGAGTTAATGGATCGTGTATGAGTATTATTGTAACATGGGGTGCATCTTATAGTATTGTTGCATTTAAGAGAGGTGCTGGAGTAATTAAATGGCTTTAATTCTAGTGGGGTCATATGGAAGCACAAAGGAGGGTTCCTCTCCCATCTGACTCTTAAAGAAAGGGACGTGTGTAATTGGTGGAGGAATTCAAAGCATTGATTAAGGATTCACTAGCTATTGGGTAGGCTTTTATGTGAGTATTATATCTGGAAGGAGTTTCTGGGTTAGGATGACATATTCAACATTGGACCACGTTTTCTCCTGCTGCTAAGGTTTGAGAAGCATTCACTAAAAAAATTTCATCCCATTCTGTTATACAGGGTGTAGGTGAGTAGAGAATGGTTAATAGAAACAACAAAAACACTTTCATTTTGGACAATCACAGATATGATTCCACCCAGAAGGAAGTAAACAAGCCTTCATGCAGAGAACCAGTACTAATAGGAAGTTTCCAAGAAGCACAACTATCCAGAACAATGGTGGTTTTAGTACATTGTCATCAATCATTACTTACCTTTTAGGGCTTCCTCCTTTTGAACAGGAACCTGAGGTCCTCCAGTGGCTCACAGGTGTAGTCTGGGCTTTGGGTCTTCCGCTGGTCCTGAGTCAGATTGGGATCAGTGGGAGCCAGTTTTACCCTGGAAATATGAACCCAACTATCGACCCCTAAAAGTTTCACAGCCATAGGGATACCCAGGGCTATCTGGTAGGGCCCTTTCCATTTACAGTTGAGTTGGTCTGCTGGTGATCCCTTCTTCCAAGTTTTAAGGAGTATCTAGTCCCCTGGAGATATGGTAGTTTGAAAATTCCCTTTTGGGGCTGGTAAAACTTTATTTTCATATTCCTGTAAAGCTTTCTGCACTTTTCCAAAGTTTATTATATATTTAATTGTTTGATGGACCTCTGTATCAAATATTAGATCTAGAGTCAAAAAGGGCCAGCCATACAACATTTCAAATGGGCTGAGCTTAGTATTGGCCTTAGGGGAGCCCCTAATTTTCATGAGGGCTATAGGTAGCAACTTAGCCCAGTTTTCAGAAGCCTCCTGACAAATTTTTGCTAATGTCCTTTTTAAAGTTTGATTTGCCTCTTCTACCTTTCCAGAGGACTGTGGTCTCCAAGCAGAGTGAAGATAATATTTTATGCCTAGAGCTTTAGAAATTGCTTGAGTGATCCTAGAAGTGAAGGATGGCCTATTATCACTTTGTAGGGATTGTGGAAGACCAAACCTGGGTATTATTTCCTTTAGGAGAGCTTTTGCTACTTCTGTAACCTTCTCTGTCCTTGTTTGAAAAGCCTCAATCAGTCCAGTAAAGGTATCTACCAGGACTAGTAAGTATTTGTATCCTTTACAAGGAGGCATTTGGTAAAATTAATTTGCCAGTCCTCTTCAGGATAGGTCCCTCTTTGCTGAATAGGTTCTATGGGAGGGGGGCAGGGATGGCTTTTGCCTAGGGTTGTTATAGGCACAAAGAGTACAAGCCTGGAAAATAGTCTTTATGGTAGTAGCTATTCGCCTGCCCATGAATAATTTATTAACCATCGTCACCGTAGCATCCCTTCCAATATGAAAGGAGTCAAGCAAAGCCTTTAAGAACTTCCACTGGGAGGCCTGAGGAAGGAGGAGCCTCTGGCCAATATATATCCAGGGTCCTTTATGGATACCTCCTTGAACCAAAGCCCAAGATATTTCCTCAGATGTATAGTTGGGCTTGATATCCGAGACATTTACAGAGGGGAATAAATCCATTTGTTTATCAGTCCCTAGTGCTGCTTTCTTTGCTTCTTGGTCTGCTCTCCTATTTCCCTGAGAGATACGGGACATATCCTTTTGGTGGCCTTTGCAATGCATGACTGCCACCTGCTCAAAGAGCCTAACTGCTTCCAACAGATTTAAGACTTCTGATCCATGTTTAATGGGGGAATTCTTAGCAGTGAGGAGCCCTCTTTCTTCCCATATGGCAGCATGAGCATGCAGAACAAGGAAGGCATATTTGGAGTCTGTACAGATATTGACCCTTCTTCCTTGTCCTAAGAGGAGAGCTCTAGTAAGGGCTATAATTTCAACCTTTTGGGCTGAGGTCGAGGATGGAAGGGATTGTGCCTCAATGATGTTATATAAACTAACTACTGCATATTCTGCTTTTCACTGCCCATTGTGTACAAAGCTGCTCCCATCAGTGAACCGCTCATCAAGAGGGTTTTCTAAGAGCTGGTCTAGCAAGTCAGTCCTGCTGGATTGAGTAAGACTGATAATGTCTGAGCAGGAATGGATCAAATCAGGGGATAATTCCATAGGCATTAAGGAGGCTGGATTTAGGGTGTTACAGGTCTTTACAGTTCAGGATTCTCCAGAAGAACGGCCTGATATTTGGTCAGCCTATTTCCTGTTAGCCAAAGGTGCTCTTTCATTTCTAATACCCCTTGTACCTGATGTTGAGTTAAGACCTCTAACTTCTGTCCAAGAGTTAGTTTAGCAGCTTCCTCGGTTAGCATGGCTGTGGCTACAACTGCTCTTAGGCACAGAGGCCACCCAGTTGCTACAGTGTCCAGTTTTTTTAGAAAAATATGCAACTGGTTGAGGTTCATTCTCTAGTTGTTGTACTAAGACACCTAAACTATTTCTTGCTTCTCTGCTATGTATAGAGAGAAAGGCTTGTTTAAGTTAGGGATGCCTAAGGCTGGGGCTTCGACTAGAGCCTGCTTGATTTGCTGATCACATTCCTTTTACCATATGATGGGTTCACTGTCTTGCCCCTTAGTAGCTTCATACAAAGGTTTGGCAATTAGCCCAAAGTTGGGGATCCAAATTCTACAGAATCCTGCCATTCCTAAAAAGGAGTGAAGCTGCTGTTTAGTAGTAAGTGGAGTTAATTCAGTAATGGGTTTAATTCTCTCCTGTAATAATTGCCTAGACCCAGGAGTCAAAATATACCCTAAATGATTTACTTTTTGTTTGGTAATCTGAACCTTCTTCTTTGATACCTGATATCCTCTTTCAGCTAGGAAATTCAGAGTCTGGATGGTATTTTGAGCAGAAGCCTCCTTGGAGGGGCTGCAGATTGATATGTCACTTACATATTGTAAAATGGCTTCTCCTTGTAACTGTAAATCTCTAAGATCCTTTTCTAATACCCTAGCAAAGAAGTGGAGACTGTCCCTGAAGCCTTGCAGCAATACAGTCCAAGTATATTGCTGATGTGTCATCATCTTTGGATCAGTCCACTCAAAAATAAACAAATACTGAGTCAGGATGCAAAGGGATGCGGGAGAAGGCATCTTTCAAATCTAACACTGAGTACCACTGAGCATCACCTGGTACCTGCAAGAGCAAGGTGTAAGGGTTAGCTACTATTGGATGTAAAGGGACTACTTCATTGACTAACCTTAGATCCTGGACTAGCCTATATTCTCCCATGGGTTTCTTCACTGGTAAAACGGGAGTGTTGCAAGGAGAATGACAAGGAACTATGAGCCCATGTTGTATAAATTTAGTTATGATGGGCTGTAACCCCTCCAAAGCTTCTCATTTAATAGGATACTGCTTCCTGTGAGGATAATCTGACCTGTGTTTTAATTGGATTTTAACCGGTAATGCAGTCTTTGCTCTTCCCAGAATCCCTGACTCCCAAACTAGTGGGTTTACTGCATCCAGAACCAAACTTGGGATTTCCTCTTGATTTCGATTACTACTGATTATCATGACCTTACCTAACTCAGGTGGCACTTTAGGAAACAACAAGATGGTTTCCATTTGAGCTAAAAGGTCCTGACCTAACAGAGGAATAGGGCACTGAGGAATAATCAAAAAGGAGTGTTTGAATATCTGACTCTCAAATTGGAAGGCGATAGGGAATGTATAGAAATATGCCTTAAGATTTCCTTCAACCCCCATTACGTTAGCTGATTTGGAGGAAAGAGATCCAGAGTAAGAGTTAAGGACAGAGTAAGTGGCCCCAATATCAATAAGAAAGTTGATTTTCTTACCTGCCACATCCAGAGTTAACCAGGACTCCTCAGTAGAGATGGGAATATGAGTATTCCCTGGGACCGACCTGTTGCCCAGGCACCCTCAGTTCTCAAGAGTAGCCATGGCCTTGGGTGATGACCTCTTTCCACTATGGGAATGGGGGCAGTCTACCTTCCGATGCCAGGGATCAGAACTGAAGTTCTCGCATAGAGGACAGGGTCCCAGAGGTGGTTGAGTACAGTTCTTTGCCCAGTGTCTGAGGTGCTTGCACTTATAACAGGTCAGATCCTTTCACCCCTGATTCTTTTGAAACCTCCCCTAGTTCCCCTGATGGGGCTGGTTTTTGTCAATAGCACTAATAAAGGCTAAAGCACGGAGTTCTGCTTCCTTCTCCCTTTCCTTCTTTCCCTGTTTTCTTTTCTCCAAATCCCTATTGTTAAAGACCAAAAAGGCCATATCCATGAACTGGTCTAGGGGGGGCCTGTGGCCCCATTTGTAATTTCTGAAGCTTCCTGCAAATATCAGGGGAAGATTGACTTATAAAATGCTTTCCTATCAATATTCTACCCTCAGGGGATGATGGGTCCAAGTTTATATATTTTTGGAAAGCTTCTACTAGTCTGTTTCTGAAGAGAGCTGGGTCCTCTTCCTTTCCCTGGGTGACTTCCCTAATCTTTTCATAATTTACAGGTTTCTTGATGTAGTTTCTCATTCCTGCTAGTAGGCAATCTATCATTTCATCCCTACTCTGGATCCTGCCTGAGTATTGTATCCCCAGTCAGGTTCCTGGTCTGGGACAGCTCGGGCAGCAGGCTGGTTAGTGCCGAGGTTCTGGGTATGCAGCTGGTCTGCATATTTATGGGCCTCCTCCTAGATTTGCTATTTCTCATCTGGGGAACAGCGGGTGGTGAGAATCATGTACAAATTCCTCCATGACATACTAAATGCTAAAGTAAGAGTCTGGAAATTACTAGTGAAACATGAAGGGTCCTCTGAAAAACTCCCTAGCCTATCTTTACATTGTTGTAAGTCAGTTTATAGAGATGTGCACTTGTACCCTAATAGCACCTTCAGGGTCTGCTACCTCCCTCAAGGGTAGGAGTGTAGGAGTGGTAGGGAGATAAGAATCGCCACTCCCAGTATGTCCCACAGGGCTGAACTTTTTCTCAGCTTGCAGCTTTAGGTTGTCCATAGCATAGGGTGGTGGAGAGGTCACTCCTTCTAAGGTAGGGGCAGAGACTCCAGAACTCTGGGGTTCCCTTAATATTTCTTGAGAGACAGGTGGGGAACTAAGGAGAGTATCTTCTAATTGATCAAGACTTGGGTCTGTAGGTTTTGTCAGGATGGGACTGGAGCAAAAGGGATCTTTGTACAGAGCCATAAATGCCAGCACATAAGGAATTTCAGACCATTTGCCTTCCTTCAGGCAGAATAGATCTAACTGTAGGATAGCATTGTAATTCCTGCTCCCATTCTCAGGCCATATCTCTCCATCTCTTAATTTATACTGGGGCCAAACAGTGTTACAAAAGAAAACTAATGTCTTCCTTTTCAAATTTTTTTCGGTCAAATTTATCCCAATTGCTAAGAATGCAACCCAATGGTGATTTGGAAGGGATGGAAGGTGTGGTTCCCATCTTGACTGCAGTGATCCTAAAGAGAAGAAAAAAAACACACAAAGATACTCCTTTGCAATCTAGAGGCATCCCTCTTTTCTTGCCTCAGGAGCTTTCCTAGTGGGCACAGGGCATCCCTTGGGATCCCACTGACCTACCAGATGTCTCTGGTGAAAGAAATCCTAGTGAGTGTCGGCTGACAGAAATCTAAAAGACTTGAGAGGATCACCACAGTCTACATCTGTTTCTTTCTCTGTTTAATTCAGAGGTTTTGCGTTCCCTGGACACCATTTGAAGGATTCATGTTTCTATACTGAGTGTCCAGGCTGCAAAGAACTGTTGGGAAGGAACCAGTTCAGCATTCTTGAGCAATTGCCTATAATCCTGACAACCCCAAACTCACTGCTCTACCCTTGTGGCCCAAGTACATTTCCATTTCTGTATTTTCTATCTATCGAGACCCTCATTTTCCTGTAGGTTTTCAGGTCTGGGGCAAAGGAAGTGTCTTACTAGAAAAATAGTTTTGGGCCCTGTAAACCATTAAGAGGGGCACCAAGATGATTTTATTATAAAATGACTCTTTTCCAAATCACAAAGAAGGCCCTCAAGTATTCTATCTAATTTTCCAGAGCTTTAAGAAATTGTGCTTGAGTCTGAAATTTCCCCAGAAAAGCCTCAAGAGGTGTCTAAAGCACCACCCTTCATACTGGAGGCAGATCTCATAGAGGAATGATGGACTGAGAAGGAAAATTAAAATTCCCTTATAGGGGCAAGTAAACCATCTTAGAATTCCAAATTCAATCAGTTAGGTAAGAGTGGCTCCACGTGGCCATTCAAGTAACAAATGACCAGCAGGTGCCTGATAAGCAGTTCTGAGCAATGTTGCTGCTTACAATGATAGTATATACATGCCAAAGATGCAAGTGGCTCATTCCTACAACTATACTTAGCAATAGGACCATTAGTGACCTGAGGTAGATATTCATTCTTTGTAAAAAGACAGCAGGAACCCTTTGTACACAAAAGGCAAGTGGGGTACAAACGCAGGTATAAAGGCCAAAAATCAATCTGGGAGGAGAAGCATAAAAGACTATCTGTGAGACTAATGAGGAGACTGCAAAAGGAAGTCATAGTGCAGGGGGGGTGGTGACTGATATCCCAAATGGAAGGTCAAACTATGCCTAGTGAGGGAGCGGCCGCAGGGTGGGGCAGTGTCTTGTGGTTTTCACAGTGTGCCTGACCATTGTACGGACATTTTCTTGTACCTGGTGGGCGCTAAGGCTAACCTCATTCTGCACCCAAATTATCCTATCACAGGTATCTTCAAGTGGCAGGCGCCCTTGTGGCTTTTAACTGCCTGACCTGTACCCGCAATTTAGTGGCCAACCTTCCATCAGGGAACATTGGACTCACCAAAATGGAATAGATGACAACAGAAAGGGGCAATGTAGGTGTCAGAGCAGCAAAGGGGGCTTACCACTCTGGTATCTTCTCCTGGCTGGCTCGCCAACAATGGTACCCAATGTGATACAGGAAAGTAAAAAAGAAAATATTAGAGTGTTGCAATTTGGTTCCCTGGGTAGAAGACCATGGGACAGAATTTAGTATTCAGGATTTAGTTTTTTCAGGAGTGTCTCTAAATTTAATCCCTATAAAAAGGAAGGGAAAGGAGCAACACTGAACAAACAGAGGAGTCCAGCTGTGATACAGGCCAAGTGGAAGTCTCTTTTGAACCTACAGAGAGTGATGGGACAAACCCAAATTGAGCTGAGATGGCCAGGCCTTTATAATACCACATAGATCAGACACTGGGTACAAACCACCCAGGGAAGAGGTGTGACCTTGGCAAGGCTTCTCTGGAGCTGAGGCAGACTCTGAAGAGGCTGACAGCTGGAGGTTATCTGTACAGAGCAGTCCCAACAGCTGGAACAACACATCCTTCATTGAAGAAGGATCTGGTTAGAGGCTTGTCTCAGTGTCCACTACAGATAGGAAGAAAAAAACACGGTAACAGGAGATCACATTGCTGAAACTTAAGTATAAACTAACAAAATATTTTTAATATATCACAGCCAACAGTGGTTCTAGTTCATGGTAAGAGGAAATTGTAATGCTGTTTTTTGAAAGGAAATGACCAGAAACTAAGCTTGACTTACACATTTTTTTCTCATCTTCAAAAACTTCCAATCTTGGTTTTGCTTGCTTGAAACATAAGAATTGAATGGTGCCCATGACATTAGAGATGAACGGTCTGGGAGACTATATATAAAATCTTCCACTATTTTGGATGAACTAGATCATCAGCTAAGCCAAATTAATTATTACTGTTATTGTAGTTAATTATGTGTGGACAAATTTGTACATATGACACTTAAATCACTGAAAAAGCAATTTACAGACATTACCTCACATAATTCATGCAACTGTTAGAAGTTTAGAGTTGTCGCCTTCATTTTCTTCATTTCTTGTGGCTTCTTTACCAAATTCTTCAGTTGCCTAGAGCAAAGAAAAAAGTAAAGAAGCAAACACAATAAAAAATAAGGATGTATATTTGTTTATGTTTTACAATTTATATAGCTGATTTTATGGTTTGAAAATATAAAATGTTTATCCTCTTGAAATCAACACACATCCATATGTTCCTTATCATTGATGTTGGGCTGTAAATGCAGAGGCTAAACTGAGACAGATATTCAACTATTAACTGAGCTTTGCTTATTGGAATAAGGCTCAAAATTGCTGCCCCAAATATTGCATGGTAAGAGCATTTATCTCTGATTCTGTATTTCTGCCTCTATATTGCTATTTCTCTCTCTCCCTGTTTTTGCCTCTGCATCCTTGCCTCTCTCCCAACCTTTCTGTTACTGAAGCCAGAACCAATAAGAACTTAGTTCAGGGATGCCAAAAATGAAAGTAACATTTATGTTAGCTCTGCATGGGGCAGAAACTCTGGGACTCAAAACTGGAGATTCAAGCCTGCTCAAGTGCTCAGGCTTTCTACTGGGGTCAGAGGGCAGAGGGGTTGGGGGGAGGGGCGGGGCAGGCTCATCTTCCATTTTGGCAGTGAGTTTCTGTGGCTCCAGGGCGCTAAGGGACAGTCCTTGTTATTTTCTCCCTGCAGATGCACCCTGGTCTTGCTTTTCTCCTTTTTAAGCCCTGTGAATAACTTCAATAAAAGATAGTTGTTTATCTCCTGTTTCTTAGGGGTCTTATGTTTGTAGCCAGCTTCTAGATCCCAGCTTCCCTTCCCTGGCCATCTGTTCTGTCTCACAACTGCAAGGAGAAGTATCAAAGGAAGTTCCCAGGCCAGGGTCATGTAAGCTATGGATTCTCTGGTTAGGGAGGAGAGTTATAAATCATTTGCTCTCAAGTGTCCCTGGTTAGGGGAGATAAGGTCTTTTGATTCACCAGCTGGCTGAAAGCTGCTCAAACTGTTTGGCCTTGTTTAATTTTCTTGTCTCAGTTTCTCCATTCCACTTGCCCAGGAATTTTCCTAGCTTCTTACTATCCTGTCTCATTTGTTACTCAGTCCTTATCTGTTTTTCATTTTCCTCTCTGCCTGTTTCTTTTCTCTCCTTCTCTCTGTCTCCCCTCATCTTTCTCCTCTGTCTTCTGTCTCTGTGTCTTTTGTCTCTCTGTGTCTCTCTAGTTATCTCTGTTTCTGCCTTACTCTTTCTCTCTATGTGTGTCTGTCCATGTCTCCTCTTGTATATTTATCTCTTGTGTTGTTATTTCTGTTTCCTATAATGTATAAAAGGGTGTCAGGGAATGTTTTGCTTCTTGAGAAACAACAAATTAAATAGGAGATGAATATTTAACGATAAATCCCTGAATACTTAGTTTTGTCAAGTCCATTATGTTTTTGAGCCTTTAAAACTCATTAGTTTATTCCTGCCACATTTCTGTCAAATGGACTTCTGCATTAACACTCCCCCTCCCACAAAAGACAGATATGTGTATGAGATCTCCTAAACTTCCACTCTGCACCAGGGAACTTTACTTACCTCCATGCTTTACAGCAGAGTTCGACAAACTACATACAGCTCATCAGCCAAATTCCACCTACTGCTTTTTTTTTTTGTATGAGTTAAGAGCTAGGAATGGTGTTTACATTTTTAAAAGGTTAATAAAAGGAAAAATGTATGTGCCAGAGATCATATGTGACCAAAACAGCCTAAATTGTGGCTGTATAGATTTTTGCATGGGAGTAATCACACCTATTATTTCTCCAGGACATTTGAGGCATATCACAACAACTTCTTCCACACTTACTGTGATCAGGTTCCCAAGAAGCAGGAACTAAGACAAGGATGCTTGTGTAAGTGGTTTAGTAAAGGAGTGTTCCCCAAGGAAACCTAAAATGGAGTAAGGCAATCAGGAAAAGGCAAGAAAAGAAGCCAGGCAAAGATGTGGGTTTAGCTGTAGTGTGTAATTATCTTGATACTACAGGGAGCTCAGTAATGTAAAGCTGAGGCAAGGGGGCTGGGCTTTAATACCCCAATATTAGTTAGTCATTAGTAATGGGCTTTGGGAGAGGAAGAAAATGCCTTTGTCCTTTTAGGATCTTCTAGTCTAATAATCAAATTAACATGAAACATTAACAAGAGAAAATAACCAAATTTAATTATATGCATACATATCAGGACCCCACACACATGAGATTCAGAGACAGAAATGAAAAATGAGGTGTATGTAATATTCTGAACTAAGTATGGAATAAGGCACATTGGAGGTAGAAAGTTATTACAGGATGAAAATAAGAGGAGTTCAGTAATTAGAAGTTTGCCCTTCCATATGCAATAAATAGTTCAAAAAGGTGATCTCTGATAATCTCTTGCTATGGGCAGGGCCCCTAATTTAAATTCTTGTAGGCAGTTATAGGGGGTGGGCAGAAGTTTCTTTTGAGACGGAAGGGTGTTGGCTGCCTTTACAACAAAATAGTCCACTTACCACAGAGGCACACCTTGGGGTGACTAGTTCTGAAATCCTACAGGGCCAACTCCCAGAAAAGGGGTCTGTGTAAACACCTGGCACCATGGCACAAGGCAATTCCTGTTAACCCAGAACAGTTCTCCAGAGATGGGTGAATTGTGAGCTATTAGCAGCTGGAGAATGGACACAATAACCTGATGAGGTAGATCTTGGCAGGGAAGCAACAGTAACTACTACACAAATGATACTGAGGTAAGGAGACTAATCCTAATATACCTATTGTAGGCCATTCTACGATGCATCTCTAGTCTGTGTACCTAACAGCATAGCATAGTTAATGCTTCTATGTTTAAGGAAAGGGAGAAAAACTATCAATTAATTTTCTCTGCCATGTAATCCATTAACCAATTTTGCTATGACACATGAAATTATTCTCTATGTTGCTAATTAGTATGTTTTTTTAAAATTTTATTTAGTTATTTTTCAAGTACAGTTTTTTGTCTATTTTTCCCATCCCAGCCTCCCCCGCCCCTTGCTCCCCACCTCCCTCCCATTTCCACCCCCTTAGTTCTCATCCCTGTGTCCTTCCTATTTGTTCCTCCAAATCCCTCCCCCATTTTCCCCCTAACTTCCCTTCCTTCTCCCCTCTGGTCACTATCCCTTGTTCTCTATTTCAGTGTCTTTGTTTTTTGTTTGTTTTTTTTCTGCTTGTTTGTTTGTTTTGTTGTTTAGCTTCCTGTTAAAGGTGAGATCATATGGTATTTGTCTTTCAACCCCTGGCTTATTTCACTCAGCATAATGCTTTCCAGTTCCATCCATGTTGTTGCAAAGGGTAGTAGCTCCTTCTTTCTCTCTGCTGCATAGAATTCCATTGTGTATATGTACCACAATTTTTGGATCCATTCATTTACTGATGGGCACCTAGGTTGCTTCCAACTCTTGGCTATTGTAAATTGTGCTGCTATGAACGTTGTGGTGCATAGGTTCTTTGATATTGATGTTTTAGGATTCTTAGGATATAATCCCAGCAGTGGAATTGCTGGGTCAAAAGGCAGGTCGATTTTTATTTTTCTGAGAAAATTCCATACTGTTTTCCATAATGGTTGTACCAGTCTGCACTCCCACCAAAAGTGAACTAAGGACCCCTTTTCCCCACAACCCCTCCAACATTTGTTGTTTGTTGCTTTGTTTATGATAGCCATCCTGACTGGTGTAAAGTGGTATCTCATTGTGGTTTTAATTTGCATCTCTCTGATAGCTAATGATATTGAGCATCTCTTCATGTGTCTCTGAATGTTCTGTATGTCCTCCTTGGAGAAGTGTTTGCTCAAGTCCTTTTCCCATTTTTTAATTGGGTTGGGTGTCTTCTTAAAGTGGTGTCTTGTAAGTTCTTTGTATATTTTGGAGATTAAACCTTTGTCTGATGTATCATTGGCAAATATGTTTTCCCATTCAGTTGGTTGTCTTGCTAATTTAATACTGTTTTCTTTAGCCATGCAGAAGCTTTTTATTTTGATGAGATCCCATTTGTTTATTCTTTCCTTTACATTCCTTACTCTAGGGGACATATCAGTAAAGAAGTTGCTGCGTGAAATATCTGAGATTTTCTTGCCAATGTTCTCCTCTAGGACTTTAATGGTGTTATGACTTACATTTAAGTCTTTTATCCACCTTGAATTTATTTTGGTGTAGGGTGTAAGTCTGTGCTCAAGTTTCATTTTTTTGCATGTAGCTGTCCAGTTCTCCCAACACCATTTGTTGAAGAGGCTATCTTTACTCTATTTTATGTTACTGCCCCCTTTGTTGAATATTAATTGACTGTAGAGAGTTGGGTTGATTTCTGGGCTCTCTGTTCTGTTCCATTGGTCTATGTGCCTGTTTTTATGCCAGTACCAGGCTGTTTTGATTACAGTGGCCTTGTAATACAGTTTGATATCAGGTATTGTGATCCCCCCTACTTTGTTCTTCTTTCTCAAAAGAGCAGCTGCTATTCGGGCTCGTTTATGGTTCCATATAAATTTTTGAAGTGTTTGTTCTATGTCTGTGAAATATGCCATTGGTATTTTAATAGGTAGGGCATTGAATGTGTATATTGCTTTGCGTAGTATGGACATTTTGATGATGTTAATTCTTCTAATCCATGAACAAGGTATATGTTTCCATTTGTTTGTGTCTTCCTTGATTTCGTTCTTCAGGGCTGTGTAGTTTTCTGCATACAGGTTTTTTACCTCCTTAGTTAGGTTTATTCCCAGATATTTTATTTTTCTTTTTGCTATATCAAATGGGATTTTTCTCTTTATTTCTGCTTCTTCTGATTCACTGTTGGTATACAAAATTGCCTTTGATTTCTGGATATTGACTTTGTAACCAGCTGTTTTGCCAAACTCATTAATTAGTTTGAGCAGTTTTTGGGTAGAGTCTATAGGATTTTCTATGTACACTATCATGTCATCTGCAAACAGTGACAGTTTTGCTTCCTCCTTTCCTATTTGGATGCCTTTTATTTCCATTTCTTGCCTGATCGCTGTGGCCAAAACTTCCAATACTATATTGAATAGAAGTGGTGAAAGTGGACAACCTTGTCTTGTTCCTGATCTTAGTGGAAAAGCTTTTAGTTTTTTCCCATTGAGTATGATATTGGCTGTAGGTCTCTCATATATAGCCTTTATTATTCTGAGAAATGCTCCCTGTATTCCCACTTTGCTGAGTGTTTTTATCATAAATGGGTGTTGTACCTTATCGAAAGCTTTTTCCGCATCTATTGATATGATCATGTGATTTTTGTCTTTGCTTTTGTTTATGTGATGTATTACATTTACTGATTTGCGAATACTGAAAGATCCTTGCATCCCTGGGATGAATCCTACTTGACCATGGTGTATGATCTTTTTGATATATTGTTGGATGCGATTTGCCAATATTTTGTTGAGGATTTTAGCATCTATGTTCATCGGCGATATTGGCCTGAAGTTTTCTTTCTTTGTTGTGTCTCTATCTGGTTTTGGAATTAAGATGATGCTGGCTTCATAAAAAGAATTTGGGAGTTTTCCATCCTTCTGGATTTTTTGAAATAGTCTGTGGAGAATAGGGGTTAGCTCTTCCTTAAATGCTTTATAGAATTCTCCTGTGAAACCATCTGGTCCAGGGCTTTTGTGTGATGGGAGTTTTTTGATTACTGCTTCAATTTCTTTTGCTATTATTGGTGTATTTAGATTATCTGCTTCTTTTTCACTGAGTTTTGGAAGATTGTATTTTTCTAGAAATGTGTCCATTTCCCCTAGGTTTTCAAATTTCTTGGCATACAGTTCTTCATAGTAATTTCTTACAATCTCTTCTATTTCTGTGGTATCAGTTGTAATCTCTCCTCTTTCATTTCTGATTGTGTTTATTTGTGTCCTCTCTCTTCTTTTCTTGATGAGCCTACTTAAAGGCTTGTCTATTTTGTTTATTTTCTCAAAGAACCAACTCCTGGATTCATTGATCCTTAAAATTGTGCTTTTAGTTTCTATGTCATTTAATTCTGCTCTAATCTTGGTTATTTCCTTCCTTCTGCTTGCTCTGGGCTGTCTTTGTTGTTGTTCCTCGAGTTCTTGCAGCCGTAGGGTTAGGTTGTTTGTTGGTAATGTTTCTATTTTCTTTAGGTAGGCCTGTATTGCTATAAACTTCCCTCTCAGGACTGCCTTCGCTGTGTCCCATAAGTTTTGGGTTGTTGTGAAATCATTTTCATTTGTTTCCAAAAACGTTTTGATTCTTCCCTAATTTCATTCTTGACCCATTCATTGTTTAATAGCATACCATTCAGTCTCCATGTTTTTGGGTGCTTTGGGTTTTTTTCTTTGGGGTTGGTTTCTAATTTCAGTCCCTTGTGGTCAGAGAAGATGCTTGGTATGATTTCAATTTCTTGAATTTTTTGAGGCTAGTTTTGTGTCCTATCATGTGGTCTATCTTTGAAAATGTTCCATGTGCATTTGAAAAGAATATGTATTTAGCTTCTTTGGGATGAAGGGCTCTATATATATCAGTTAAGTTCATTTCATCTAGGGTGTTGTTTAATGCCACAATATCTTTGTTGATAATTTGTTTGGAAGATCTGTCCATTTTTGATAGTGGGGTGTTCAAATCCCCTACTATGATTGTGTTGCTGTCAATATCTTTCTTGAAGTCCTCTAAGATTTTCTTGATATATTTGGGTGCCCCTATGTTTGGTGCATATATGTTTACAATGTTAATGTCTTCTTGGTGGATTCTTCCCTTGAGTATAATGAAGTGACCTTCTGGGTCTCTCTTTATAGCCTTTTTTTGAAGTCTATTTTGTCTGATATGAGAATTGCTACCCCAGCTTTTTTTTCTTGTCCGTTTGCTTGGAAAACTTGTTTCCAGCCTTTCACTTTTAGTCTGTGATGGTCTTTTGTCCTGAGGTGAGTCTCTTGTAGGCAGCATATGTGTGGGTCCTGCTTTCTTATCCATTGAGCTATTCTGTGTCTTATGATTGGACAATTTAATCCATTTACGTTTAAGGTTATTATTGATAGGTACTTACTCATTGCCAGTTTTGTACCTGTGTTCCTCTCTGTCTCCCTCTTATCCTTCCTTCCCTTAAAGCAGTCCTTTTAGTATTTTTTGTAGAGCTGGTTTGGTGGAGGCATATTCTTTTAGACTTCTTTTGTCTTGGAAGCTCTTTATTTGGCCATCTATCTTGATTGAGAGCCTTGCTGGGTAATGTAGCCTTGGTTGTAGGCCTCTGGTTCTCATTACTTGAAATATTTCTTGCCATTCTCTTCTTGCTTGAAGTGTTTCCATTGAGAAGTCAGTAGATAACCTTATTGGGGCTCCCTTGTATGTTATTTCTCTTTTCTCCCTTGCTGCCTTTAAGATTCTCTCTTTGTCTTGGAGTTTTGCCATTTTGATGATGATGTGTGTTGAAGTGGGCCTCCTTGGGTTCCTCTTGGTTGGGAGTCTCTGTGATTCCTGGATTTGTGAGACTTTTTCTGTTATCAAATTAGGAAAATTTTCTCTCATTACTCGTTCAAATACGTTTTCTATCCCTTGTTCTTCTTCTTCTCCTTCTGGTATTCCTATTATTCGGATATTATTATGTTTCATATTGTCTTGCATTTCTCTTAATCCCTCTTCATTCTTTCTGAGCCTCTTTTCATTTTCTTGCTCTTTCTGTGAGATGCTTTCTACCTTGTCTTCCAACTCACTAATCCTATCCTCTGCTTCATCTATCCTACTTTGGAAACTTTCTACTGTGTACTTCAATTCAGAAATTGTATTCTTCATTTCCTCTTGTCTCTTTCTGATAGTTTCCATTTCCTTTTTGATGTTTCTGTAGTTTGCAGAGAGATCATTATAGTTCCCCTGTAGTTTCTGGTAGTTCACTGTGAGCTCTTTGAACTTCGTAATAACCAGTGCTTTGAATTCACTGTCTGATAGTTGATCAGCATCTATTTCATCTAACATTCTTTCTGAAGTTTCTGCTTTTTCTTTCATTTGGGGATTGTTTCTTTGTCTTCCCATTGTTTGAGACTCTTCTTGTTAGTCTCTGCTTCCAAAATTGATCTGTTCTGAAACACTGGTTTTATGGTGTAAACTTCTGTGTTATGATCCTTGTGAAGTTCAGTGGTGCAGGCTCCCTGAAGTTTCTTGATGTTCTTAGTCTCCACCTACACTCACGCTGGTCCTCGCGCTGGTCCCTGCGTTGGTCCCCTACCACTGCTGAATGTACCGGCTCTAGTAGCCACCTCCTCAAGCACCCAGGCCCGTTACTACGGCAGTGGCACAGAGGCTTGGGATGTCCCGGCTCCCGTATCTGGCTCTCTCTGCCGCCCAGGGTCGTCACAGGGGCTTGGAGTGTCCTGGTTTCCGTACCTGACTCCCTGGCGTCTAGTCCTGTCTCTATGGCAGTGGCACAGAGGCTTAGAAAGTCCCAACTCCCGTACCTGATTCCCCAGTGTCCAGTCCCATTGCTATGGCAGCAGAACAGGGGCTGAGACAGTTCCAGTTCCCGTAGAGGGATCCTCTGCCACCCAGGGCTGTCTCAGGGGTTTGGAGTGTCCAGGCTTCCATACCTGACTCCCCGGCGTCCAGTCCTGTCGCTATGGCAGCGGCACAGGGTTTGAGAGCTTCCCGGCTCCCGTAGCTGGCTCCTCTGCTGTGTCACAGGGGTTCGGAGAGTCCCGGCTTCGGTACCTGACTCCCTGGCGTCCAGTCCTGTTGCTATGGCAGTGTGCGAACGTCCCAGCTCCCGTAGCTGGCTCCTCAGGGTCCAGGCCTGTCTCTATGGCGGCGTCACAGGGGCCTTTGGTGTCCCAGCTCCTGCAACTGACCCTTCCGTTGCCCAGGCTGGTAGCTATGGCATCGGCACTAGGGTGTCCCCGCTCCAGTTCCTGACTCCTCTGTCTCCCAGGACCGTCACAGGGTCTTGGAGTGTCCGGCTTCCGTACCTGACTCCCCCGGCTCCCAGGCCTGTTGCTCTTGAGGCAGCACAGGGGCCGCATGAGATCCAGCACCAGTAGCTGACTCTGCCGCCATCTAGTGTCTCAGCGTCGGTCACAATCTCTGGTCTTTTAATTTCATAAATGCTGGGTAACCGATGGTTTATTGTGGTGTTTCTCTATAGATCTGCCAGGATTTTCACCCATGAGTAGAGGAGCTAGTATCAGCTCCATCTTACTCCGTCGCCATCTTCCCAGCATCCTGTATGTTTTCAATAAAATTTTTAATTTTACTTTTAGACTTACAGAGTTATTGTGAAGATAGTACAGAGATTTCCTATATACGCCATATCATTTCCCCTATTGTAACATCTGCATTAGTGTGTGTCTGTATTGTAATCTTTATAAAGCTAAAATTGGTTCATACTGGTGTCTTCAACACTAATCTATAACCACATAGATTATTCTTAGCTTCTTGTAACATAGGATGTTCAAGTTGGGGAGCCGCAGTTGCACTTGTGATATTTCAGTAAAACTACCCAGAGGACCAGCAGATGTGAGCATGCTGTTTATTACTCATGTTACAAGAATGGCACCAATGATAGCAGATTGGATAAGAGACCATACCCTACCTCTGGCCTTGGTGCTACTTATAGGGTTAGGGAAGGGATAGTGATAGTGAAGGGAACAGCAGTGGCATGTGAAAGCTCTGCATTATTATGATAGATACAGGAGCATTGAGAAGGTTGGGACATCCAGATACATACTGTTGTCCTTGTCCCTTATGGCTGTAGGCCAAGTAACCATCTGTTCCCTGAGGTCTTGGAGGGGCCATGTCCTGAGTTACCCCACAGAATAGTCATCCTTCTTTGTAACCTCCCACTAAAACAGTGAGACCTTGCTTCTACTGTCTGCCATTCATTTAAGTGATTGTTTAACTTTGGTATGTGTGTCATTTTCAGAATTGTTAACCCATATCCCCATGGAAAACATTTTTATAAACTAGAGCACAGTGACTAAATATAGTTCCTTTGCTTTTAGTTTTATAAATTTCACTCTTTTCCAGGTTGACTTAGGTCAGCACCTTTTCCTTCACTTCTTTCAGTGAGGCTGTTTTAAACTTTTGTAATACATGTAGTTTTTTGTCACATTCTGTACTCCATTCTGGAATCTCCTGACCTCCCAAATGATTTTTTAATTGCACATATTAAAGCTTAATCTTTGAATTGTAAAGTTCTATGGGATTTGACAAATTCACAATGTCTTATTTTAACCATTATAATATCATATATTCTGGATAAGGCAAAACTACCGAGACACTAGAAACATCAGTGGTTTCCCTGGACTTGGGTTAGGAGATATGAGGACTAAATAGGTAAAATACAATGCCTTTTAGAATTAGTGAGGAAATATTCTTTCTGTCTCTATTTTCTGGAGGAAATTATAAAAAATGTTATAATTTCTTCTTTAAATATTTGGTACATTTCACCAGTGAAATCATCTGTGTCTGGTAGTTTCTATTTTGGAAAATTTTAAACTATTAATCCAATTTCATTAATAATTAAAAGCTGTTCAATTTGACTATTTGTCTTTTATGAGTTTTGGTGGTTGTGGCTTTCAAGGAATTGGTCCATTTCATCTAGTTGTCAAACATGTGGGCACAGAAATGTTCTTAGTATTCTTTTATTATCCTTCTAATATTCATGTGATTATTTGTAATGCATCCCCTTTAATTTCTGATATTGGTAATTTGGGTCTTCCCTCTTTTTTGGGGGGTTCTTTGTCTATGGGTTTATCAATTGTATTGATGCATTACTTTCACTGATTTTCTCTATTGCTTTCTTGTTTTCAATTTTACAGATTTCTATTATAACTTTTATTAACATTTTCTACCTCTTGCTAGATTGCTCTTCTTTCTCTTCTTTCCTAAGGTTTAAGCTTACCTTATTTATTTTAGATCCTTCTTCTTTTTAAATATATGTATTTAATGCTAAAAATTTCCTTTTAAATGCTGCTTTCTTTGACTCTGACAAATTTTAAGTTGTATTTTCAAAATATTTTATATTTTGTTCTTGAGATTCTTCTTTGAACCATCTGTTATTATAAATATGTTGCTTAATCTCCAAATAGTTTGGGATTTCCCAGGTGTCTTCTGTTGTTGATTGCTCTTTCAAATTCCACTGTAGTCTAAGAACATACTTTGTATGATTTTCATTCTTTCAGATTTGTTAAGGTGTATTTCATGTTCCAGAATGTGATCTATTTTGGAATGTCCCCTGTAAGTATGAGGAGAATGTATATACTACTGATTTTGGATGAAGCATTCTATTAATTTCAAATGTATCAAGTTGACTGATAGTGCTATTCAAGTCAACTATATCCTAATTGATTTTTCAATTTCATTTTACCTGCTTGATCTACCAATTACCGACAGAGGTATTGATGCCTCCAAATGTAATACTGGATTTGTCTATTTCTCCTTTCATTTTAATCAGTTTTGGCCTCACCTATTTTTGTACTCTGTTAAGTTCATGCATTTTTGGGATTGTTAAGTCTTTTGAAGAATTGACTACCTCTCTGTATTCCAGATAGGTTTTCTTAAATGCTCTTAAGTCTACTTGGCCTCATGTTAATATAGCTACACTAGCTTTTTTTGATTAGTGTTAGCAAAGTATGTTTTTCTCTCTTTATTTTTAAACTATCAGTCTTAATATTTAAAGCAGGTTTCTTATGCAGTTTTCCTTAAAAAAAAGTCATTGATATTTAGTGTGCCCAGTTCTTTTTCTTATTTTAAGCACTGGGCTGATGACTTGCAAGCTTTTTATATGTCAGAGATAAAACCTGAAGACCTACTAATCCTTTAAAAATCAACATATTCTTGCTCTCTTCTTTCTCTCCAGACAGTATGAAAACCCTTCCCTATTTTTCTTGCAACCTCTTTCAGAGGGATACCTCAGCAGAGCTGTTTGACCTCTGGGAACACCGTGTTCCTCTTTATTTCAGAGCCATCTGACTCTTAAAATTCACAGAGGGCTGCACAACCTCTCTACCTAGAAATTCTGCTATTTCTGATACCTAGTCCCAGCAATAAAGTCAGTTTCACTCATGCCTTTATGAAAGATTCATATATACTTTCCTGTAGAGATTTTATCATATTTTCTTCCATTGTGGCTTTCTTTGGAAGTCTTGCAGAATATCAGTCAAGTTGTGTGAATGTCAACTGAGAATCTAATTTAAATTCCTTCTCATACTGTTCTGAAGCCTACAAAAAATAAGGATTAATGAATTGGGTACCTTATTAAGCAGGCAAACCAGATTAGGATTGGCTACTCTGAAAAAAATTTAATGGGTTTTATGGTGCATAGGCCACTTAATGCCTGGCTCTGAGGTCATTGAAGAAGGAAAATAGTGTCTCAGAAGTGTAAGAGCAGCCATAAAAACAGCAAAATGTTAGAAGATTTTGGATTTTGGATTAGTTCATTGGCATATAAAAGGCAGGCTCCTAGGAAAGTGCTTTGCTGTCTCTAAGAATCTACAAATCGTTAACCAACTAACACATGCACTGGCCCACAGTGCCCGCGGTGTCATGGATGAGATGTGAGACAAATTCACACAAACTATGCAGTCCTGTGGAGGAAAAGGGATTGCACAGCTACTCCCTCAAGGGAGGAGCACCTCAGAACAGCCTGGCCACCCTCTCAAGGGAGGAGAGCATGCTGACCCTTGCCTAGACAGGTTTTATTGGGTTTAATTTGCTCAGGAATATAAATACAGCTTATTAATCACTGTCAGGCAGTAAGGATTGAGTGATAGATAGCATACAAAGAACTATCAGGGCTTCTTCTGAGTCAGGGTCTATCAGCCAAAAGGCTACAAAACTTTGGGAAACAAACTTATTTCCTGCTCAGACCTTTATCATTTAACTAAGAGCATTCTTAGCAAAGCAGGCTTCATAGGATTTTACACATTCTTTCTCAGGCCTGATCACCCGGGGAGCCTGCCCTTTCCAGCACAGGGCTGCACCACCCTCTGTCATTGTTTCAGGCTTAAGTTAGGCAGAGAAGGCAGATAGCCAAGGAATTTTCAGAGACTTCTCGAGGACTCAGGGGAGTCAGGCTTTGTCAAAGCCAAGGAGCTAGGGTCCATCACCCCCTTTCTCCATAGCCCCCAAGTCCTTCCCTGGGGCCTCCACATGATCATGCATGTCTTAGGTCGTTCCCCCCTTGGGAAATCTTACCAGTCATGGGCTAATTGATCAAGCATCGGGGGCCAGTTATGAAGAAAGAAGCAGAAGCGGCACTCCTGCCAGGGAGATAAGCATCTCCTTAGTGGTTTATGGTTCAAAGGTCACTCGCTCAGCCTTAGCCATGGGGTGGGGGGGGTTACAGCTCCTGAAACCAGGCAGGGTTCTCAACAACCAAACATGGGAGGAGCAGTCCATCCCTATTCAGTGAAGCACCATATGCCAAAGCATTAGATACAGAAAGTAGAAGATGTGGTTAATAAAAAGTTTTTGTGTAAACTGAAGTTTTCATTTCTCTGGGATAAATGTCCAGGACTACAATTGCTGGGTCCTCTTGGGAACTATGAATAATAAACTATCTTTTCAATGACAAAAAAGTACCTAAGAATCTGATTTAAATGTTTCTAACAGTCAGGATATGATATCCTTCCTAGATCATGGTGAATCACAAATAACAGTATAATTTTTCATATAACCCAAGGTACAGTGAAGCAGTCCAGAATTTGACACGTTAGGTTTGAGCAACATTTCAAGAACACAGTTTTGAAACCTATCAATCAATCAATCAATCAATCATCTATCTATCTATAACTAACTATATCTATCTATGTATCATCTATCTTTCTACTCTGTAAAACCTAGTGTGTTTGTTCTTTTCATCTTAGTCCCAAGATGCTTCCTCATTTACATCTATTTGTTTTACCAGGGAAAAAATAAATATCTCTATAATTTCTTTGTATATATCACTTTGTATTATATGGGTAACCCTAGTGGAAGAGACACTGGGAAAGTGAGCATTTAACTTCTTCAACATCTATAGAAAGTGTCCTAAGGAGGAGTTAGGAATGAGTTTAAAGTAATGCGCAGTGACAGCCTCTGCCAACAGGCTTACTTAAGTTTCAGAAACAGTATACTATCTCATTTAATTCTAACCTTAACTCTGACATAGAAAGGGTTGCTGGAAAATCTGATGAAGATTGAGGGGAAGGTGTTCTGACATTAATATCACATTTTTCTTCCTTCTCATCTTTTAACACCTATTTCCCAATTCTTCTCTGTGAAACTGCCATTACTGTCTTTTTTCATAGACTCTTATATTGTAGATCACTCATTAAGTATGTATGTGTATAATTTTAGGTTTTATAATAAGCAGATGGTTAGACAGTTAGAAAAAGTAAGTTGTTATTGGGGGACAATCTTTATGAGAGATAAAAGAGCATAAAGCAGAACTGGACAGAAAAAGCCTCAGACTAGGAAGCAGATCTAAGTTTGGCCATCTCAATAAGAAACTTTCAGAAAAGATTGCCCATTAGTAAAGTCTCCTAATAGGCAGTAATGGCCAGTCCCTAGTATACCATCATGATCATTAATTGGCTGGGAGATGCTTAGGAAAACCACGAATTCGATTCAAAGGATGCAATGAATCCTGATGGCCTTACGAATAGAGTCTGTCAACTAACTGCTTCTTTCACAGTTGAATGGCAAAGTTCTTTCTTGAAGAGAGAGCTGGATAGTGTATCTCCATGGCTACCACCAAATGATATTTTAGTAGCATTTATTGTCAAACTGTCCACAAGTTCTCGTTGGGGCTCTACTACATATAAACTGATATGCTAGACTACTTGATGATCCAAGGAAGTATAAGACACTTGCTGTGCTGGTCGTCTTCTGTTTTCTCTTTCATTTCTTCTGTTTTCATTTTTCACCCTTTCTCACCTTGCTCTGCTATTCTGGGGCTTGACTTATATGGAATGTACGACTGAGTTCTAGTGTCCTTTGGTTTCCAGTTGCATATAACTAAGGAGGAAGCTCAGTAACAGATTAAAGGGAAGGAGAATGAGCAGGGAAGTTCTGCCCATAGACTACCATTTTTAGGTCATATTGGGTTAGTTGTGTCCCTTACCCTAGAGTCACTGCTCAATATAGTTTTGCATAATTTTCTCTTCTTCCAGTTTCCTATAACTTTTCTTCTTATTTATCTCTTTATTTCCTCAGGCATAAGAGTAGAAATAGCCACAACTATCTGTAACAGTGCAAATAAGTTCTTGTACTATTCCTTGAAATTTCCCTGTAACATGTCCAAACCTTTATTATCAGACCCTTTGTAAGTCAATCTTCTTAAATTATAATGTGCCATCTGTCTTCAGCTGGGACTCTGGCTCACCACTTGATTTTTTGTATGCATATGCCATTTCCACCTAATTAAATTGATATAAGCAACTTGAGGCAGAAGCTTACCCTGGATTCTTAATAAACAAATATCTTTTATACAATATAGTTTCTGTTGTGAATACTGGTTTATTTCTCTATCCATTCATTTCAACAAAAATGCATTTAGTGCCTACTGTGTGCCATGTGCTATGTTAGTTACTGTACACAGAAATATTGGTTCAGTTCTCAAAGAAGAGCCTGGAGCACAGGCAGGTTATAAAGTATAGTCAAGTAACAAAGGAGTTGAGATTAAATATTCCAAGATGAAGTATGAACACCTGGAGGACAGCATGATCCTTTGTAATAGATTATTTATTTATTTATTTTTAGAGAGAGGGAAAGGGAGGGAGAGAGGGAGAGAAACATCAATGTGTGGTTGCCTTTAGTGTGCCCCTGGTGGGGACCTGGCCTAAAACCCAGGCATGTGCCCTGAATGGGAATTGAACTGGCTACCCTTTGGTTCCCAGGCTGGTGCTCAGTCCACTGAACCACACCAGCCAGGGCTAATTACTTTTTTAAAGTTGGTTTTTAAGGCATTTACCTCTTTCTTTATTTTCTTTCTTTCTTTCTTCCTTCCTTTCTTTCTTTCTTTCTTTCTTTCTTTCTTTCTTTCTTTCTTCTTTTTCTATTTTACTTTATTGGGATGACATTGATTAATAAAATTATATAGGCTTCAGTTATACAATTTTATATTGCATCAACTGTGTATCATATTGTGTTTTCGCCATCCCATAGTCAGGTCTCTTTACATCACCATTTATCTCCCCTATATCCTCTTCTACCTCCCCTGATAGTGTGATCATTTTTAATCAGGAAACCAGAAAAGGAATTGCCAAAAAAGTGACTCTTGAATGAATTTTGAGAGAGAGAGAGAGAGAGAGAGAGAGAGAGAGAGAGAGAGAGATCACAAGGTAGACAGGATAAAAAAAGGTATGATCCTATGCTCAGGTTACATGTAGATAGAGAGTAAGATGAAGAAAAAGACAAACCTGAGAAACCTTGCAGAAGTTATGTCATAAAGTCATAAAGGGTACTACACTTCATGCTAAGGATGTTAGATGTTATTCTGTAGACAGTGGAGAGCTATTTAAGGGCCCCATTCAAGGGAGTGAGAATGGTCAGATGTATCAAGGAGGGTAAATCAGAGAAAAGGGAGACACACAATGAAGTCAGTTTAAATAGCTATTACAGTAGTTCAGGTGAGAAGGGAGGAAACTCTGTACTAAAATAGTAGTAAATAATGATAATGATAGTACTATTTCCGCTACCATTAATTTCTTCTGATGATGAAAATAATACAGAGACCTGGAGACTGATTTAAAGATGTTCTTGATTGAGATATCAGAGGAATAGGAAGTTAGTACTACGTGAGGAAGGAACTATAGTCCTCGAGTGGCATGTGAATACTGGGAGCAGTACAAGTTTATTTTCAATTGTCTGTAATAATCTGGAAATAAATACCCTGCCCTAATGAAGCCTACTAAGTTGGAAAGAATGAATTATCTGTCCTTCAAATTTTTCTGTGTAGTTGTGTAGAGAATGTAGTTTTAAAAAGAATATTACATGGGGGAAGAAACTTCATGGAAAGGATATGTAAATAGTCTATTGCTTTGTAACTTTGCCTATTTCTATTTTCTATCACACATGATTGCAAATTTGTCTCTACCATGAAATAGCCTTTTCTTTTTTATTATTGGTAACATATATTTTTTCTCTTTATAATACAAAGAGTTACATAGCCTGAGGAAAAGAAACAGAAAGTAATGGTACTTCTTGTGAAAAAGTACTGCAATTAAAAGCCTAACTTTTAAAATAACAATATATTGTAAGTTTTTTTCTGTTGATAACTTATTCATGCAGTTCCTGGTGATGTTAATGATAATCATTGTGTACTTTTCAAGAAGAGAAAACAATTTGCCTTAAAAATAACTCCGGAAAATATCTTTTATTCAGTCCTTCAGAAATCCTACATTGAAAATAATTCATTGTGCCTCTTATTAATTGTTGGTTTACTTTTGTCATAAAAAATAAATATTGACAGCCCTGACCAGTTTTGCTCAGTTGGTTGGGTGTTGTTCTTCAAAGTGAAAGGTTGCCAGTTTGATTCCTGGTCAGGCCACATGCTTGGGTTGTCGGTTTGGTCCAGGTTGGAGTGTGTGGGAGAGACAACGAATCAATATTCTTCTCTTACTTCAATGTTTCTCTCCCTCTCTTTCTCCCTCCATTACCCTCTCTCTAAAAAATTAAACAAATAAATACATATTTGCAAGGTGAAAATGCAAGTAGACAAAGAGATTTATCCAAAGTGTAATATTTGCAGTGCTATTGATACCAAGAAGTTTATAGTGTATGTGTGTATGTAAGAGAATACATTACCCACAACAGAAATTTAACTCTATTTATCTCGTGTGTGTGTGTGTGTGTGTGTGTGTGTGTGTGTGTGTGTATGAGAGAGAGAGGAAGACCTGGTCTTCACAGGAAACAGAGATGGTACATTTGAAATAGAAAATTTTGAGAAGGGTTATTTACATGCAGGGACATAGGACTAGTAGCAGACAAGATGTCTTCATTCTAGATTTAAAAGTATAAGAGAAATGAGCAGGAATGTTGTGTAGACTTGGTCACTTTATGATGAGCAACAGATAAGTAGTAAATGATCTTTGGATGAGGAAAATGGCCAGCTCCAGGCAATCTTTCAGGGAGAGAACTAAGGGAGTAAATACCTTGTCTCACACTCCTCCCTTCCCTACAATATAATACCAGGGCTCTCACCCACCAAACCCAACTGGAATCCCCATTTATTTATTTTCTGATTTTTAAGTACATTTGAAGATTATGCTATTGCGGTTGCCCCATATTTTTACCCCTTTAACCCACTTCACCCTGCACCTCCTTTTCACCAGTATTCCCGTCCCCATAGTTCTTGCCCAAGGGTCACACATATAAGTTGTTTGGCTTCTGCACTTCTATACTATTCTTAACCCCCCCTGTATATTTTGTACCTACCAATTATGCTTCTTATTCCCTGTACTTTTTATCTCATCTCCCCTCCCTCTCCCCACTGATAACCCTCCACTTGATCTCCATTTCTGTGATTCTGTTCCTGTTCTAGTTGTTTGCTTAGTTTGTTTGATTTTTTGTTTTATTTTCATTTTTATGTTCAGTTGTTGATAGTTCTCAGTTTGTTGTCGTTTTGTTGTTTATAGTTTTGATCTTCTTTTACTTAGATAAGTCCCTTTCACATTTCATATAATAAAACCTTGGTGATGATGAATTCCTTGAACTTGACCTTATCTGAGAAGCACTTTATCTGCCCTTCCATTCTAAATGATAACTTTCCTGGATAGAGTCATCTTGGATGTAGGTCCTTGCTTTTCATGACTTTGAATACTTAGTTCCTGCTCCTACTTTCCTCTAAGTTTTCTTTCAAGAAATCAGCTCATAGTCTTATGGGAACTCCTTTGTATGTAACTCTCCTTTTCTCTTGATGCTTTTAAAACTCTTTCCTTGTGCCCTGGCTGGTGTAGCTCAGTGGATTGAGTGTGGACCTGTGAACCAAAGGATTGTGGTTCAATTCCCAGCCAGGGCACATGCCTGAGTTGCAGGCCAGTTCCCAGCAGGGGACACGTGAGAGGCAACCATACATTGATATTTCTCTCCTTCTTCTTCCCTTCCCCTCTAAAGATAAATAAATAAAATCTTAAAAAACATAAAATAATTTTTTTCTTGTCTTTAATCTTGGGTAACTTAATTATGATGTGTCTTGGTGTATTCCTCCTTGGGTCTAACTTCTTTAGGACTCTCTGAACTTCCTGCACTTTCTGAAAGTCCATTTCCTTTGCCAGATTGAGGAAGTTCTCCTTTATTATTTGTTCAAATAAGTTTTCAATTTCTTGCTCTTCTTCTTCTCCTTCTGGCACCCCTATAATTCAGATGTTGGAAAATTTGAAGTTATCCTAGAGGTTCCTAAGATTTTCCTCATTTTTTTGATTCTTGTTTATTCATCATGTTCCAGTTGAATGTTTATTTCTTCCTTGTACCTCCAAAACATTGATTTGAGTCCCTGTTTCCTTCCCTTCACTATTGGTGCCCTGTATATTTTTATTTAACTTTGCAGAACCTTCACGTCTTCCTCTATTTTGCATCCATAGTCAATCATTTCTGCGAGCATCCTCATCATCAGTATTTTGAACTCTGCATCTGATAGGCTGGCTATTCCTCATTGCTTAGTTCTTTTTCTGGAGTTTTGATCTATTTTTTAAATTTGAGCCATACTTCTTTTCTTTTAAGATTTCATTTTTTTATTTTTAGAGAAGGGAAGGGAGAGAGATAAGGAAAGAAACACCAGTGTGTGATGTGTCTCTTGAGCCCCCTACTGAGGACCTGGCCTGCAACCCAGGCATGTGTTCTGACTGGCAACTGAACTGGCAACCCTTTGGTTTGCAGCCTGGCACTAAGTCCACTGAGCCACACCAGTAGGGATGGGCCATATTTCTTTGTCTCCTCACACCTGTTATACTGAAAGGGGAAGAACCTTATGTATTCACCAAGGTGGGACAGCCAACATCACTGTGTTGTGATGCTATCTGTGGGGGAGTGGTCAGAGAGGGAACAATGCCACTTGCTCAGCTATTGGCCAGTTTTCAGTCATTTCCCCTGCTACTCACAAGGAAATTGGGCCCCCTGGGGGGCCCAAGTGGGTGGGTTTATTCTAGGATCCCATGGGTCTTTCTAATAAACTCTCTTTTGAGGCTGGGTGTTTCTCTCACTGCCACAACCCCCACAGGTTTTTACAGCCAGAGGTTTTGAGGCTTTAGTTTCCCATGCTGGGTTGTGTGGTCTGTCTTGCTCCCCAGTTATTCTACTGGGGTTTTCTGCACACATATGTAGTACCACCCGGTCCACCAGCCACAGCCTTGCCTCTCAGGTCAGCTGCCTTGCCATGTGTTCTCTCTACCCTGGCTTCCCATCTCTGCCCCTTCTACCAGTCTGGATGAATGTTTCTTTTTTAACTCCTTTTCAGATTTCCATACTGTTTGATATTCTGGCAGTTCTGTTTGTTTCTTCATTTAAATTTGTGGTTGTCATTCTTTTGGTTGTGCTAGGAAGCAAAGAATTTCTACCTATGCCTCTGCCTTCAGAATCATCATTTGTTTGGCCCATATAGTCAGCTTTGGGTGGAGAAAAGAGTTTTCTGGTGGAATAGATGAATGAGACAAGATTAGAAAGCAGTGGAAAATGAATGGGAGGTGTCAAACAGAAGTCATTTTATACAATCCTCTCCTTCTGATTTGCAGCATCCACTCTTGTATTTTATTAGGATGAGACCTTCATTTTCCCAACAGAGGAGTACATGAAGTCCCATCAACAATCTTACCATGGAAGCATGATAAATATCCCTTCATATGCTCACCTAAAATACAAAACATTAGGTAACACTAAAGTTTATACAACACAGTATAGGATAAGGAAATAGTTACAGAAAATGTAGCTGTGTTAGACCCCACTTTTGTAGCTAGTTATGAAGGTTAGGTTTATTATTATAGCCACCTTCTTTTATGAAACATTACATCTATCTTTATCCTTTCCTGGCATATTTGCTGGATGATAATCTTTACTGGGAGGTAGTCAATGTTTTAACCCATCAACAATTTGAGTCTTTGATGTCTGGTTTTTCTTGCAATGATTCAGTCTTTCATTGATCAAGACTACTGAGTATAATAAACTAAAATGTGCTCTAATGAATGCCCTGGGTATAAACATAGTTCTTCTTGCCCCTCTTGTGTTGCAGCAAGGAAATTTCCCCTGATAATCATAATAACTAATCCTCATACACTAACTAATTACACATACACTAATCCTCTTCTATGATATTGTTTCAGTGACATAAGAAGCCTAAAACATCAGATAGCAGTCTCAGCTTCCACTATTCAGATCATAACTCTATTCTCTGGTACAAGGATTTCATTCTTTGCCGCTAGGACATCGACACCCATGGAGCCCAAGTTTGTAGTAACTGGAACAAAAATATTTGCAGTGGGTTAGTAGATACAATAGTTACACCTTTGTTTTCTCAACTCATAAATTGTAATGATAAGGAATTATCACCTATTGAAAGTGGTAGTGTTTTTCTCCCAGCTGGCACTGTAATTGAAGCTTCAGCAGTCTACTACCCTCTACATAAAGCTAGCTGCTTCTGCATGAAAGAACACCTGGTAAGGCCAGTCAAATGTGTGAACATTGGAAGACATTACTGCATTTTAGACAGGTCATAAGAGAGGATGGCTCTTATAAAAATAGAAAATCTGCATAATAAAGGTGAAACTTCAATCCTCTACTCTCACACAACATTGCAACAAAGACGGCCAGCTTCAGGTTCCCCTGGCAAGTGATTGGAAGATTATTTGTTAAATGAGACTGAACTTCCTTAGAGAGAATATCCATAAATACTGATATATGATGGTTTTCAATAAAAAATCTGTTTAGCCATTTGATTTCTCTAGTGTGAAAACCTTTGGTTAACAAGGCCCACCAATGGAAAAAGTTCTTCTGGTAAATTTGTTGTTATTTCAACTTGAAGTATGAATGGTCTATCAAAAACCTCCATATGTTTTGGGAAAGACATCAACATACACACATACACAAGACACCCCCCCAATTGAGATAGTGCATGCAACAAAAGAACTTCATTTCTATCATAAGAGATTAAGAATGAGTTATTAAAATATGATTAAAAATAAGAAATTTAAGAACTGAAATATTTAGTCATGAAAGTATCCTAGAAATTGGAATCAAATGGCAAAAAGATTTATAGTAAAGATAAAACATGTTTAACTAAGAAGTAAAACAAGTACATAAGAGTTTCAGAAAGTGATAATTTTTTCCAAAATTATTTTCTGTATTATATAACAAATAATACAAAAACATTTCCCAGAATTGATGGACCTGAGTCTCCAAGCCAAAAGAGCCCCATAACAGCCCAAGAAAATAAATGAAAAGTTTATTGCAATCTACTTTATTTGGATCCTAAGTACTCCAGAGATAGAGGATTCTAAATTATTACAGAGAAAACAATTATGTCACTTACAGTATATATGAAATAAAGAACATTTGACTTCTTTACAACACTAGAAGTTAGAAATCAATGGAACCATACCTACAATAAATAAGATAAAAATAAATGGTATAGACATTTTTTTAGACATATGGAAGTTGATATTAGTAAAAAATACCTAAAAAGACTCTGGGGATTGAACTGAAAGGAGACTGCATTTATTTATCTTTTGTTATATCTAGCAGATCTATTTAACTTTTTAAACTATCTGAAGGTATACATAAAAATTGTTTTAAAAATTAGAAGTGAATGCTGGATTGGATAATCTTTGAGATTACTGCTTATTTACTCTTGAAAGAGTTTGAGTTAATTAGCTGCCTTGCAATTGACAGAATACAACCTATTCCCTTGCATGCAGGCATGGGAACTATAAGAACATTAATAGTAGGTATAATTTTCCTCCAAAACAGCAAAATAAAATAAAAATCTTCTCCATTTATTAATTACTGACTATGTGCCAAGGCATTTGACCCAAATGGTAACTGATTATGACAATAATCTTGCAATCAGCACCCCCACTCCCTCAGGCAACCCCTGCCACCATTGTTCATGTCCATGAGTCATGTGTGTAAGTTCTTTGTCTACTCCATTTCCTATACTGTACTTTCTGTCTCTGTTCTTCTTGTTTGCTTAGTTTGTTTTTTTTAGATTCGATTGTTGATATATTTGTATTTTTGCCATTTTATTGTTCATAGTTCTGATCTTCTTCTTTTTCTTAAATAAGTCCCTTTAACATTTCATATAACAATGGTTTGGTGATGGTGAACTCCTCTAGCTTTTTCTTGTCTGGGAAGCTCTTTATCTGCCCTTCAATTCTAAGTGATAGCTTTGCTGGGTAGAGCAATCTTGGCTGTAGTTCCCCATTTTTTATGACATGGAATATTTCTTGCCAACCCCTCCTAGCCTGCAACGTTTCTTTTGAGAAATCAGCTGACAGTCTTATGGGGACTCCCCTGTAGGTAATAAAGTTTCTCTTGCTGCTTTTAAGTTGGTGGGGCAGAGTCTATTGGTATCTCCAAGGTGGGTCAAACAGTACTAACCAGGTTGATGGATTCTCAGATATGGCACCAGCTTGCTGGCTCCATTGAGGGAGGGTTTAGAAAAGGAACAATGGCCTCTGCTTGCCTTGATTCCACACCTTTCAGTTTCTCCCTATATACCACTGATGAATTTCAAGCTGCTACCCTGGTGCTGGAGGTCAGGGGGAGTAAGTCTGAGTAGGTGAGTCCATGTGTGGGTTCTTGAAGAGGAAGTTTTTTGTTTTTTTTTTACTGACTCAATCTCTGCTGGCTTGTGCAGCCAGAAGTTGTAGGGAATTACTTACTGGCACTGGAATTCTAGGTTGGGGGGCCTGGTGTGAGGCTGGGACTCTTCACTCCCAAGATATCCCTCCTGAAATTTTATTCACATGTGGGTGAGGGACCAGCTCATTCCACATCTCCACCCCTCTTACCGGTCTGGATGGATATAGTTTCTTCAATTCCATAGTTGTCTGACTTTCATCCAACCCAATTTCTGACAGTTCTGAGTGATGGTTGTTGTATATTTTAGTTATAATTTTTATGTGGTTGTGCGAAGACGTGAGCCTTGTTTGCCTATGCCATCATCTTGACCAGAAAGAAGTTCTCACACACATATACCTAGAAACACATTAGAGAACTATTTAAATGAAAACATTGTCAAAACAAAGGATACTTAATATTATGGACTGCCTATAGCACATGTAGAAAAAGTTTATAAATACAAATGATCTGTTTACACATTTGCTATAGGGTTTTTCATGAAACTTACCAATTTAGCAAATTAAGAATAAGATGAAAATTTTATTATCATTTTGTAAATTTTAAATTTTGCTGTAATTTCAAATTTAAATTTATAAAAATATTACCAAAAAGTCCTATATGTACTTTACCCATATTTGCTAAATATTTATATTCAGACATATTTCCCCCACCCCCTCATACATTTTATTTGAAACATTTTATTTTATTTTATTTTATTTTTTTATTTTTATTTTTTTGCATTGTACTCTGTAGCGTGAAAGTTGTTATGTCTGTTAAAATACCAGCATCACAGCATTCCAGCGTCAAAGGCTTGAACCTGTAGTTTCAGCCTGCGCTTAGACCTCAGGCCGCTGCACCCCAGCAGACGCTGGGGACAAACGTCCCAGGCCCAAGGTCCCTCTGAGACAGGCTCTCGCCCCCCGCAAGCCGAGTGGAACCAGAACGCCATCCTGCTACAAATTAGCGGTGGCTGCGCCCGCCCAACTCCACGAGACTAAGAGGCCGGGGAATCGAACGCACCGCAGACCTAGTTCCTCGGCTTGGGGCGGGTATTTGAAACATTTTAGAGTAAACTGCAGACATCATTCCCTTTTACCCCCGTGCATATATATTATACTACATAAATCATTCAGTTATTCTGGTACTAAAGATAAAGATATTTTCTTACATGACCATAGTACAAGAACAAAATTTAGAAATTTATGTGAATAATTTACTATAATTTAATCCATAGTCTGTAATAAAACCTGATTAATTTTTCCCAATAATATATTTTATTGAAATTTTATATATATTTCTAGGCTATTCAATCCTGATCACCTGTAGAATTTAATCACTTTAGTCTCTAATCTGAAATAGTTTCCAGTCTTTCTTTTTCTTTAATAACCTTGATGTCCTTTAAGAGAAAAAACAATTATTTTATAGAATAAAATAAAATAGGGGTTTCTTGATAGCTCCTCATCATTAAATTTAGGTTATGCAATTTTGGCATAAGTGCTACAGGAGTCAGTTTGTGTTTTCTCAGTGCATCCAATAAAGAGTCACATGATACACTTTAAAATTATGTTTAGTATTGTAAACTTTTATCACTTGGTTTAGGAGGTGTTCACTAGGTTTTCCACCATAACATTTTTTTGTAGTTGATAAGTAATTTGGGGGAAGTCACTTTGAGATGATGTGAATATTTCTTTCTAAATCAATGTTTCACCCACAATTTACTCACTAGTTTTTAACAACTGATTCTAGCCTCAACAAAATTATTACTATGATGATTGTCAAATGGTGATTCTTCTAATTCTATTACTTTTTTTAACATATTTTTAAAAAGATTTTATTTATTCATCTTTAGAGGGGAAGGGAAGGAGGGAGGGAGAGAAACATCACTGTATGGTTGCCTCTCATGCATTCCCTGCTGGAAATGTGTTACCTGCAACCCAGGCATGTGCCCTGACTGGGAATCGAACCACCGATCCCTTGGTTCTCAGGTCTGTGCTCAATCCACTGAGCTATACCAGCCAGGGCTAATTCTATTACTTCTATAACATTATTATTTGACACTGTACTGTAATAAAGAACTTCCTGTTCTCTCCCCTTAGTATTTATATATTTATATGTGTGGATTTATGAATTACTGTTTTATTTACTAGATTATAATATGATACTATCATTATTTAGTTTGTTTTTTTTTATAAGATTTTATTTATTTATCTTTAGAGGGTAAGGGAAGGAGAGAGGGAGAGAAACATCAATGTATGGTTGCCTTTCGTGCATCCCCTGCTGGGAAATGGCCTGCAGGGAACCTGCCTGCAACCCCGGTATGTACCCTGACTGGGAATCGAACCGCGATTATCTGGTTCGCAGGCCTGCGCTCAATCCACTGAGCTACACCAGCCAGGGCTCCATTATTTACTTTTTTATATTCAAATTTCTTCAGATGGGGACAATGGGAACTCCTTCAAGTTTTGACATGCTCTGAAATCAGCTATTTTGCCAAGGAGCCCTGATTCTTTCAGTGGAAACTAAGATTTGAGTGATAAGTGTGCTCATTGTTACTGGAGTGTTATTGCTTCTGGGCTTTTCAGTGAACAAAAGTAGGATATATATGTTTGTATATATTGTGTACATACATACATGAGGTCTTTCCAGAAAAAGTCCAGCCATTGTTAATATAATGATAACAATTTGTTATATAACCTGGCAGCCTAGGAGAGTGAACTGGAATGTGCTTGCACAAACAATGTTGACTTCAATGTACTACTCAGTGGGGGCAGTAGATGCTGTTGAGTGAGCATGCATACTGTGTGGCTGTCACACTCATAATAACTGAGCAAGCAGAGCAATGGATTTGCATCAAATTTTGCTTTAAGCTTGAACATTCCTCTGCAGAAAGTATAGTATTTGGATAATTCAGAAGGTCGAAGCTGTGCCTGCAGCCTTTTTAGGCTCTCAAATTTCCATCTGGCTGTTTCACTTTCACAAGGCCTTTCTGCATGAAAGGCAGAGGGCTTATTCCTTTCTTAGGAACATGAAATAAATTCCAGGGGCTACCAAAACACATTTCAGTGGCTCCACCCTAAGCCCTCTTGAGAAGTGAAGACTTTTAATAAAATAATCACTGTCCTAAGGCAAAATGTAGTAATCAGGTTGAAAATTAGCAGTTTATAATAGTGGAAATATCTTTGTCTCTCCTCCTTATTTGGGTGTATTAATCCTTGGTCGACTGTCTTTAATGGATACATGACAGTGTAGTGAGGGATATCTAAAACCATAAAATAATAATAAAAAAAAAAACTCATTTTTTCCCTGGCCTGTGTGGCTCAATGGGTTGGAACATTGTCCTGTAAACCAAAATGTTGTAGGTTTGATTCCCAGTCAGGGTACATGCATAGATTCTGGGTTTTGTCCCAGCATGTATGAGAGGCAACTAACTGATGTTTCTCTTTCACATGGATGTTTCTCTCCCTCTCCTTCTCCCTCATTACCCCTCTCTTTCCTCAAGTGAGGATAAAAAATGATAACTTATTGTTTTGGAGTCCTAATTTCATTTAATGGAGAATAATTAAAAACATTTGATATTAAAACAGAGAGGTTGTAGAGTGATTTGTAACATTTCCTCAAATCTTACAGAAAAAGTAACACGAGACTTTAGTGAAACTTGGGACTTGAAGGTGTGTTCTTTAAGCTATACAATCTGAATTCTTTGAGCTTCCCATTTTCTTTCCTATGACACTGGCTTACTCTTCAGTGGAAAAATTAGAGACAGTCTGGTGGACAGATAAAACTTGAGTGTAAAACCAGGTACACATTGGTTCAAGTCTTGTTTCATACTCATAGTGGTTGTGTAAATTTGGATGTATTTCTCAACTACACTGAGCCTCAACTGTAAAATAGATAAAATAATAACTATCCCACAGGGTTGGTAAGGGATTAAATGATACATTAAATGTAACATGTTCAGTGCATATCAAGTATTTAATACATATTAGCCTTTTCCCATTCTTCTCTGCCCACATTCCTTTCACCATTTCTCCCTCAGTGTGATCCATAAATAAGAATTCACATTGGTCAGAATGGCCATCATAAACAAAGCAATAAACAAGTGTTGGAGAAGTTGTACAGAAAAAGGGACCATAGTGCACTGTTGGTGGAATTGCAGACTGGTACAACCACTATGGATAACAGTATGGAATTTTCTAAGAAAACTAAAAATGGATCTGCCTTTTGACCCAGCAATTCCACTGCTAGGATTATATTCTAAGAACCCTGAAACACCAATCCAAAAGAATCTATGCACCCCAATGTTCATAGCAGCACAATTTATAATAGCCAAGTGTTAGAAGCAACCTAGGTGCCCATCAGTAAATGAATGGATCAAAAAACTATGCTACATTTACACAATAGAATTCTATGCAGCACAGAGAAAGAAGGAGCTCCTACCGTTTGTGACAGCATAGATGGAACTGGAAAGCATTATGCTAAGTGAAATAGGCCAGGTGTTGAAAGACAAATACCACATTGTCTCACCTTTAACAGAAACCTAAATAGAAATAGAACTGTAATGGCATAACTAATAAAATATATTAAAAATAAAAATAAACATAAACATAAAAAAAGAAACCTAAATAACAAAACAAACAAGCAAGCAACATATAAACAAAGACACTGAAATAGAGAACAAGCTGACAGTGACCAGAGGGGAGAAGGGAGGGAATTTCAGGGCAAAGAGTAGGATTTACAGGAACAAGTATAAAGGACACATGGACAAAAACTAACAGGGGTGGATATGGGAGGGAGGTGGGGAGCACTGGGTGGGGGTGAGCTGGAATGGGAGTAAAAGACAGAAAACTGTACACGAACAACAATTAAATTTTTTAAAATAAAAATAATTAAAAATAAAAGACATTTAAATGTCTCACATAAATCTCATCTGTTCTTTAAAACAAAAATATGTTAAATGTAGAAGAAATTATCCTTATTTAAAAGACAAGAAAATTGTGTGTTAGAGAAATCAGTGACTTTCTTAAGATTTCACAGTAAATAAGCAGCTGGGACTAAGATTTCTGAAACAGAAGCCTAGGAACCCTAAGCTCTGCAAACCTGGCAGGTTTTCTCCTCACTTTTCTCTTTCTACATTTTCCTTCTTAACATGTCCAATGAATTCTACTTCTGGCTTACAATTTAGTCCCTGCTTGGCTAAATCGCTGAATCCCTACTGCAGAGCCACTAAAATAGCTGCTTCTGAGCACAGCTGAATTATCCTTTTTCCAAAAAACATTTGTGGATAGAAACATCCAATTCCCTTGACTAAAACCTCAATTCTATCCACTGCTTCATTTCCTTACCTCAAGGCTCTGATAACATAATTACAGGATAATTTAACTTTTGAACATTTCCAAAAATTTGAGTTATTCTTGTATTCCCTTATTCACTTTGTTATGCTAAGTATATCTAAAACACATAATAATATGAAAATTATTGTTAAAATTAACATTTTTCTTCCCCTGTATTTCTTAACCTTCTTAACCTAATTATGATAATTTTCCTAAGCAAAGATTTATTAGAGTTGCAGCATCCTTTTCATTTTCTTCGTACCCTCTAGGGCTGGTAATGAATAACAAAATGTCCTAAGGTGATATTAGAAAGTAGGAGGGTAAAAAAAATTAAGTGATCTTGTCAATCTGCTGACTAATCATTGAATTCTTGCATTAGGAGTTGGCTCTGCAGTTTCCCTTTGACAAAAATGCAATCACACATTTCTTGGAGCAGTGGTTTGGTTTGGAATCCGCTCATTAAAAGCCATCTTGAATCCTGCTAGTTTTGTGACTCACCAGCATATCTGATATCCAGAAAACTATTTATACATTCTAAATTTAGGAAGGAATAGAAAAACACTGAAACAAGCAGACAAACACATCCCAACACCTAAATTTTCTTAATAGCCAAGTAGAAAAACAGCATAGGTTCTTTTTTTATATAATAAATTTTATTTAGTTACTTTTCAAGTACATTTTTTTAACTATTTCTCCCATCCCACCCCCCACCCTGTCGCCCCCCTCCCTCCAATTTCCCCTCCCCCCGTCTTCATCCCTGTGTCTTTCATACTTGTTCCTCAAAATCCCTCCCCATTTTTCCCCTTATTCCCTTCCCTCTCCCCTCTGGTCGCTGCCCACTTGTTCTCTATTTCAGTGTCTTTGTTTTTATTCTGTTTGCTTGTTTGTTTTATTCTTTAGCTTCCTGTCAAAGATGAGATCATATGGTATTTGTCTTTCAATGCCTGACCTATTTCACTCAGCATAATGCTTTCCAGTTCCATCCATGTTGTTGCAAAGGGTAGTAGCTCCTTCTTTCTCTCTGCTGCATAGAATTCCATTGTGTATATGTACCACGATTTTTGGTCCATTCGTTTACTGATGGGCACCTAGGTTGCTTCCAGCTCTTGGCTATTGTAAATTGTGCTGCTATGAATATTGTGGTGCATAGGTTCTTTGAAATTGATGTTTTAGGATTCTTGGGGTATAATCCTAGCAGTGGAATTGCTGGGTCAAAAGGCAGGTCGATTTTTATTTTTCGGAGAAAATTCCATACTGTTTTCCATAATGGTTGTACCAGTCTGCAATCCCACCAACAGTGAACTAAGGACCCCTTTCCCCCACACCCTCTCCAACATCTGTTGTTTGTTGCTTTGTTTAAACTAGCCATCCTGACTGGTGTAAAGTGGTATCTCATTGTGGTTTTAATTTGCATCTCTCTGATAGCTAACGATATTGAGCATCTCTTCATGTGTCTCTGAATGTTCTGTATGTCCTCCATGGAGAAGTGTTTGTTCAAGTCCATTTCCCATTTTTTAATTGGGTTGGGTGTCTTCTTAGAGTGGAGTCGTGTAAGTTCTTTGTATATTTTGGAGATTAAACCTTTGTCTGAGGTATCATTGGCAAATATGTTTTCCCATACAGTTGGTTGTCTTTTTAATTTAATACTGTTTTCTTTAGCCGTGCAGAAGCTTTTTATTTTGATGAGATCCCATTTGTTTATTCTTTCCTTTATATTCCTTGCTCTAGGGGACATATCCGTAAAAATGTTGCTGTGTGGAATATCTGAGATTTTCTTGCCAATGTTCTCCTCCAGGACTTTAATGGTGTCACGGCTTATATTTAAGTCTTTTATCCACCTAGAATTTATTTTGGTGTATGGTGTAAGTTGGTGCTCAAGTTTCATTTTTTTGCACGTAGCTGTCCAGTTCTCCCAACACCATTTGCTGAAGAGGCTATCTTTACTCCATTTTATGTTACTGCCCCCCTTTGTCGAATATTAATTGACTGTAGAGAGTTGGGTTGATTTCTGGGCTCTCTGTTCTGTTCCATTGGTCTATGTGCCTGTTTTTATGCCAGTACCAGGCTGTTTTGATTACAGTGGCTTTGTAATACAGTTTGATATCAGGTATTGTGATCCCTCCTACTTTGTTCTTCTTTCTCAAAAGAGCAGTTGCTATTCGGGCTCGTTTATGATTCCATATAAATTTTTGAAGTGTTTGTTCTATGTCGGTGAAATACACCATTGGTACTTTAATAGGTATTGCATTGAATCTGTATATTGCTTTGGGTAGTATGGACATTTTGATGATGTTAATTCTTGCAATCCATGAACAAGGTATATGTTTCCATTTGTTTGTGTCTTCCCTGATTTCTTTCTTCAGTGCTGTGTAGTTTTCTGAATACAGGTCTTTTACCTCCTTGGTTAGGTTTATTCCCAGATATTTTATTTTTCTTTTTGCTATATTGAATGGAATTTTTTCCTTGATTTCTGCTTCTGTTGATTCAACATTTGTATGCAAAAATGCCTTTGATTTCTGGATATTGACTTTGTAACCAGCTGTTTTGCCAAATTTATTAATTAGTTTGAGCAGTTTTTGGGTAGAGTCTATAGGACTTTCCATGTACACTATCATGTCATCTGCAAACAGTGACAGTTTTGTTTCCTCCTTTCCTATTTGGATGCCTTTTATTTCCATTTCTTGCCTGATCGCTGTGGCCAAAACTTCCAATACTATATTGAATAGAAGTGGTGAAAGTGGTCATCCTTGTCTTGCTCCTGATCTTAGTGGAAAAGCTTTTAGTTTTTTCCCATTGAGTATGATATTGGCTGTAGGTCTCTCATAAATGGCCTTTATTATATTGAGGAATGCCCCTCTATGCCCACTTTGCTGAGTGTTTTTATCATAATTGGGTGTTGTACCTTATCGAAAGCTTTTTCCGCGTCTATTGATATGATCATGTGGTTTTTGTCTTTGCTTTTGTTTATGTGATGAATTACATTTCCTGTTTTGGGAATGTTGAACCATCCTTGCATCCCTGGGATGAATCCCACTTGGTCATGGTATATAATCTTTTGGATATATTGTTGGATGCGATTTGCCAATATTTTGTTGAGGATTTTAGCGTCTATGTTCATCAGCAATATTGGCCTGAAGTATTCTTTCTTTGTTGTATCTCTATCTGGTTTTGGAATTAGGATGATGCTGGCTTCATAAAAGGAGTTTGGGAGTTTTCCATCCTTTTGGATTTTTTTGGAATAGTCTGTGAAGAATGGGGGTTAGCTCTTCCTTAAATACTTTGTAGAATTCTCCTGTGAACCCATCTGGTCCGGGGCTTTTGTGTGATGGGAGTTTTTTGATTACTGCTTCAATTTCTTTTGCTGTAATTGGTCTATTCAGGTTTTCTACTTCTTTTTCATTGAGTTTTGGGAGATTATATTTTTCTAGAAATGTGTCCATTTCCCCTAGGTTCTCAAATTTCTTGGCATACAGTTCTTCATAGTAATTTCTTACAATCCTTTCTATTTCTGTGGTATCAGTTGTAATCTCTCCTCTTTCATTTCTGATTGTGTTTATTTATGTCTGTTCCCTTCTTTTCTTGATGAGCCTACTTAAAGGCTTGTCTATTTTGTTTATCTTTTTAAAAAACCAACTCCTGGATTCATTGATCCTTAGAATTGTACTTTTAGTCTCTATGTCATTTAGTTCTGCTCTGATCTTAGTTATTTCCTTCCTTCTACTTGCTTTGGGCTGTCTTTGTTGTTGTTCCTTGAGTTCTTGTAGGCGTAGAGTAAGGTCGTTTGTTTGAAATGTTTCTATCTTCTTTAGGTAGGCCTGTATTCCTATAAAATTCCCTCTCAGGACTGCCTTCCCTGTCTCCCCTAAGTTTTGGGTTGTTGTGAGATCATTTTCATTTGTTCCCAGAAACTTTTTGATTTCTTCCCTAATTTCATTCTTGACCCATTCGTTGTTTAATAGCATACCATTCAGTCTCCATGATTTTGGGTGCTTTGGGTTTTTCTCTTTGGGGTTCGTTTCCAATTTCAGTCCCTTGTGGTCAGAGAAAATGCTTGGTATGATTTCAATTTTCTTGAATTTTTTGAGGCTCGTTTTGTGTCCTATCATGTGGTCTATCTTTGAAAATGTTCCATGTGCATTTGAAAAGAATGTGTATTTAGCTTCTTTGGGATGAAGGGTTCTATATATATCAGTTAAGTCCATTTCATCTAGGGTGTTGTTTAATGCCACAATATCTTTGTTGATAATTTGTTTGGAAGATCTGTCCATTTTTGAAAGTGGGGTGTTCAAATCCCCTACTATAATTGTGTTGCTGTCAATATCTTTCTTGGAGTCCTCTAAGATTTTCTTGATGTATTTGGGTGCCCCTATGTTTGGTGCATATATGTTTACAATGTTAATGTCTTCTTGGTGGATTCTTCCCTTGAGTATAATGAAGTGACCTTCTGGGTCTCTCTTTATGGCCCTTTTTTTGAAGTCTATTTTGTCCGATATGAGAATTGCTTCCCCAGCTTTTTTTTCTTGTCCGTTTGCTTGGAAAACTTGTTTCCAGCCTTTCACTTTTAGTCTGTGATGGTCTTTTTTCCTGAGGTGGGTTTCTTGTAGGCAGCATATGTGTGGGTCATGCTTTCTTATCCATTGAGCTATTCTGTGTCTTTTGATTGGAGCATTTAATCCATTTACGTTTAAGGTTATTATTGATAGGTACTTATTCATTTCCAGTTTTGTACCTGTGTTCCTCTCTGTCTCCCTCTTATCCTTCCTTCCCTTAAAGCAGTCCTTTTAATATTTCTTGTAGAGCTTGTTTGGTGGAGGTGTATTCTTTTAGGCTTCTTTTTTCTTGGAAGCTCTTTATTTGGCCATCTATCTTGATTGAGAGCCTTGCTGGGTAAAGTAGCCTTGGTTGTAGGCCTCTGGTTCTCATTACTTGAAATATTTCTTGCCATTCTCTTCTTGCTTGAAGTGTTTCCATTGAGAAGTCAGTAGCTAATCTTATTGGGGCTCCCTTGTATGTTACTTCATTTTTCTCCCTTGCTGCCTTTAAGATTCTCTTTTTATCTTGGAATTTTGCCATTTTGATGATGATGTGTGTTGAAGTGGGCCTCCTTGGGTTCCTCATGATTGGGACTCTATGATTCCTGGATTTGTGTGACTTTTTTTTTTTTTCAAATTAGGGAAATTTTCTCTCATTGCTCGTTCAAATACGTTTTCTATCCTTTGTTCTTCTTCTTCTCCTTCTGGTGTTCCTATTATTCGGATATTATTACGTTTCATATTGTCTTGCATTTCTCTTAATCCCTCTTCATTCTTTCTGAGCCTCATTTCATTTTCTTGCTCTTTCTGTGAGATGCTTTCTACCTTGTCCTCCAACTCTCTAATCCTATCGTCCGCTTCATCCATCCTACTTTTGAAACTTTCTACTGTGTACTTCAATTCGGAAATTGTGTTCATTTCCTCTTGTCTCTTGCTGATAATGTCCATTTCCTTTTTCACGTTGATGTTGTTTGCAGAGAGATCATTGTAGTTCCCCTGTAGTTTCTGGTAGTTCACTGTGAGCTCTTTGAACTTCATAATAACTGTTAGGGGCTAAGGGAAATAGTCTTAAGAAAACTAAGTTGTTCGTTCAACCTTAGCTGCTTGCTCAAGCTTGGGTGGGGGGACTGCACCCCCACCCCCGGGCAAATGTTCCAGGAAGTTAAGCAGATATCTTCTTGGAACATCCGTTGGGGGGGGGAATTTTTACCCCTAGCATGAGCCCCTAGGCCAATGGCTAACCTGAGCACGAGCTGTTCATGAGCCCTGCCAGCCAATCATCAGCAGATCATGAGCCCTAGCATAAGCCCCTGAGCCAGTAGCTAACTGCCACCTTTTGCTTCTGGAAGTTGCTTGCTTGCTTGCTTCTATAAGAACCTTAGCCTGTAAGCGTTAGGCGCGACTCTCATTTGCAGCCATTTTGGCACTAGTGTGTCTCCGGAGGCACCCTGAGAATTCGCCCCTGCACAGGTAAAACTTTGAAACTTTGGCCAATAAATCACCTCTGACTACCCAGCAGTCTCAGACCATTCTTCCTCTCAAGGACTGGATGTAACAATAACCAGTGCTTTGAATTCACTATCTGATAGTTGATCAGCATCTATTTCATCTAACATTCCTTCTGAAATTTCCGCTTTTTCTTTCATTTGGGGATTGTTTCTTTGTCTTTCCATTGTTTGAGACTCTTCTTGTTAGTCTCTGCTTCTAAAATTGATCTGTTCTGAAACCCTGGTTTTATGGTGTAAACTTCTGTGGTATGATTCTTGTGAAGTTCAGTGGTGCAGAGTCCTTGAATTTTCTTGATGTTCTTCGTCTCCACCTACACTCACGCTGGTCCTCTCACTGGTTCCTGCGTTGGTCACCTACCACTGCTGAATGTCCCGGCTCTAGTAGCCGCCTCCTCAAGCACCCAGGCCCGTTACTACAGCAGTGGCACAGAGGCTGGGAATATCCCGGCTCCCGTATCTGGCTCCTCTGCCGCCCAGGGGTGTCACAGGGGTTTGGAGTGTCCCGGTTTCTGTACCTGACTCCCCGGCGTCTAGTCCTGTCTCTATGGCAGTGGCACAAAGGCTTAGAATGTCCCAACTCCTGAACCTGATTCCCCAGTGTCCAGTCCCCTCCCTATGGCAGCGGCTCAGGGGCTGAGAAACTCCCACTTCCCGTAGCAGGCTCCTCTGCCTCCCAGGGCCATCTCAGGGGTTTGGAGTGTCCCGGCTCCCGTACCTGACTCCCCGGCGTCCAGTCCAGTCACTGACTCCCCAGCGTCCAGTCCAGTCACTATGGCAGCAGAACAGGGGCTGAGGACGTCCTGGCTCCCATACCTGGCTCCTCTGCTGCGTCACAGGGGTTTGGAGGGTCCCGGCTTTTGTACCTGACTCCCCAGCATCCAGTCCTGTGGCTACAGCAGCAGCACAGGTGCTGAGAACATCCCGGCTCCCACAGCTGGCTCCTCAGGGCCCAGGCCTGTCTCTATGGTGGCATAACAGGGGCCTTTGGGTTCCCAGCTCTTGTAACTGACCCTTCCATTGCCCAGGCCGGTAGCTATGGCATCGGCACAAGGGCTGAGAATGTCCCCGCTCCGGTTCTTGACTCCTCTGTCTCCCAGGACCATCACAGGGGCTTGGAGTGTCTGGGTCCCGTACCTGACTGCCCGGCTCCCAGGCCTGTTGCTCTGACGGCAGCACCTGGGCCGCGTGAGACCTGGCTCCAGTAGCTGACTCTGCCGCCTTCTGGTGTTTCAGCGTCGGTCACAATCTCTGGTCTTTTAATTTCATAAATGCTGGGTAACCGATGGTTTATTGTTCTGTTTCTCTATAGATCTGCCAGGATTTTCACCCATGAGTACAGGAGCTAGCATCAGCTCCATCTTACTCTGGCGCCATCTTCCCAGCATCCTCTCTAATTCTGTATTTTAAATATCAAATTTTTACTGGTCCCCTCTCTTATTCTGTTTTTATCTCAGATTTTAATTTTGTAGTCTTAGCTTTTTTTGGTCTTTTTACTATTTCTCTTTCATCCTGAAATTTTATTTTTCTTTATTTTCCTTTTTCCTTACATTCCAAATTTTATTTTTTCCCTCTCTTAGCCTGGTTTTTGTTCTTCACTCTTCATATTTTCTCTCCCTCTATCATTTCAAAATCACTTTTCATCCTTCTAAAAAATCTCCATGACTTTTCTTTGTTTCTTTTTTCCCTCTTATTCCCACACCACCTACATTAATTTTAGCTCATTTGTTGGTGATAGTACTCTGGTGGATCTTTCTCTCCAATTTGTCCCCAATATTTGTATTAATCATTTACTATTTTCCTTCCTCTTGCTTTCTGTCTCTCACTTTCTTTTACTTTATATTATTTTAATTCTGTTAAAACATAATACTATAAACATTTCTTCTCATACTCAATTTCACATTCTTCATTCCCTTGTTTATTCATGAGTTACATTTTACCTTCTCTCATTCCATTGCTCCAACTCCCAACTTTTAGTGCTCCTCCCACTACTCTATCAAAATCATTTTCCTTTCAGTCAGGTCATATCTGTTCTTCTTTCTTATAATAGTCTTAACCTGGTTACACCCTTATTAATACTGATTCATTGGTGGCTGATAGTGAGATTAAAGGGGAGGAATTATATGTGTGAGTGTGGGTTTGTTTCCTGGGCTTTGTGGTTTTGTTCTGGCAGTACTTGCACAACAGCACACAACACATGGTGGGTAGTCACCCTCAGTAAACCAGCTGGTGGGAAGGACCCACCAAAAAAGACCCAACAACAATAAAAACTCAATTACATTGAGGGAACAATCATAAGTGGCATAAAGGGCATCCGAAGAGCATCAAGTTCAGGTTATCAATGAAACTGCATGACTGAATATCACAGGCCTTCTACCATAGACATTAACACCACAAAGTCAGAAACTCAAAACAGATCAATTTAAGAAGCAGAAGCAAACAAGAAGAGTCTCACAAATAATGGGAAAATAAAGAAACAAATCCCAATCAAAAGGAAAGGATGAATCCTCAAAAAGAGTGCTAAATGAAAGAGAGTTAAGTCAACTATCAGGTACTGAGTTCAAAGCAATGGTTAAAAGGAAGCTCAATTTGCTCAGTTCAAAAACTAGAGAAACTGCGAGAAATTTCTTGCAAACTATATAAGCATAAAAAAAGCTATAGAAACAATCAACAAGGGCCAAGAGGAAATGAAGAATACAATTTATGATTTGAAGAACACAGTAGGAGGAAATCAAAAGCAGGCTAGATAAAGGAGAGGATCAAAATGGTGAGCTGGAAGACAAAGTAGAAAAAAACTCCCAGAAAGACCAAGAAAAGAAAAGAAGACTCAGGAAAAATGAAAAGGGTTTAAGGGAAATTCAGGGCAACACGAAATGGAATTATATTTATAATAGGGAAATCAGAAGAAGAGGAGGAGCATGGAATAGAAAACCTGTTTGAAAAATTAATGATGTAAAACTTCCCTAATTTGATGAGAGAAAAAGCCACATGCATCCAGGAAGCAGAGAGGGTCCCAATCAAGAGGAGCCCAAAGAGGCCCACAGCAAGACACATCATAATTAAAATGGCAAAATACCAAGACAAAGAGAGAATCTTAAAGGTGGCAAGGGAGAAAAAAAGAAATAATATACAAGGGGGCCCCATAAGGCTAGCAGCTGACTTCTCAACAGAAACATTACAAGCCAGAAACGAATGGCAAAAAATATTCCAAGTAATGAAAAGCAAAGCCCTGCAACCAAAACTACTCTATCTAGAAAGGCTCTTAACTAAAATGGAAGGCCAAGAAAGGAGTTTCTCAGACAAAAGAAGACTAAAAGAATACACCTCCACAAAATGAGCATTGTAAGATATGCTAAAGGGATGCTTTAAGAAGAAGAATATAAACAATAAGAGACAGCAGATCACATATGTAAATGGGGTAAAATGTCAATAAATAAGTGTCTATCAATAACAACCTTAAATGCAAATGGATTAAATGCTCCAAGCTAAAGACACAGGGTAGCAGAATGGATAAGAAAACATGACCTACATCTATGCTGCCTATAAGAAACCCACCTCAGAACAAAAAACTTACAAGGACTGAAAGGGAAGAGTTGAAAAAATATATTCCAAGCTAATGGAGAAGAAAAAAATAAGTAACAATACTTATATCTGAGAAAATAGACTTCAAAACAAAGACCATAAAGAGAAACTGAAGGACACTTTGTAATACTTGAAGGAATAATCCATCCAGAAAACATAAATAATATAAACATATTATGTACCCCATCAAAAGAGCACCCAAATATGTAAGGAAATTCTTGGAGGATTTCGAGAAAGATATAGACAGCAGCACAATTATAGTAGGGAATTTTAACACTCTACTGTTAACAATGGACAGGTCTTCCAAACAAAATATCAACAAAGATATTGAGGTACTTAACAATGCCCTGGATCAAATGGAATTAACTGATATATATAGAATCTTTCATTCCAAAGAATCAAAATACACATTCTTTTCAAATTCACATGGAATATTTTCAGAGATAGAACACATGAGAGGACAGAAAACAAGCCTCAACAATTTCAACAAAGTTGAAATTATATCAAGCATCTTTTCAGGCCATAAGGGCTTGAAACTAGAAACCAACATCAAGGAAATAATTCAAAAACACTCAAATGCATGGAGATTGAATAGCATGCTATTAAACAATGAATGGGGAGAATTCTGGCCAATATGGAGGCATATGTAGAAACCTTCCTCTTCCTCGCACAACCAAGAGGAAGATAACAACTAATCTAAAATCAATAAACAACCAGCAGTGTCATAAAATCAAACTGCATGGAACTCCAAAAACCACAGAATTAAAGAAACAAACAGAACAACCAGACCAGTAAGAGGGGCAGAAGGAGAGAACCCACTGCAAGGCAGTGGACCATGCAGGTGGGGCTGGCTGAAAGAAACCATGGCAAGGCAGTAGACTGCACAGGCAGAGCTGACTTAAGGGGAAACTGAGACTCAGAGCTGATGTTAGGGGAAATTTTCTCCCCCCATGACAACTGCTGTAGTTGTCATGGGGGGAGAAACTCCCAGTCTCACATGAGAGTTTGTTGGAAAGTGGGCTAGAGCTGAGCAGGACACCTGCATTGTCCCATCTGTGTGGGACTATTATATAATATAATGTCCAAATTATATGGGTGCCAGAAGGAGAAGAACAAGAGCAAGAAATTGAAAACCTATTTGAAAAAAATAATGAAGGAAAACTTCCCCAATATGTCAAAGTGAATAGATTTCCAGGAAGTCCAGAGTGTAGCAAAGAAGTTGGACCCAAAGAGGAACACACCAAAGCACATCATTATTAAGTTACCCAAGATTAAAGATAAAGAGAGAATCTTAAAAGCAGCAAGAGGAAAGGAGAGAGTTACCTACAAAGGAGTTCCCATTAGACTATCAACTGATTTCTCAAAAGAAATGTTACAGGCAAGAAGGGGCTCGAAAGAAATATTTGAAGTCATAAGAGGCAAGGACCTACATCCAAGATTATTCAGCAAAACTTTCATTTAGAATGGAAGGGCAGATAAAGTGCTTCCCAGATAAAGTCAAGTTAAAGGGCTTCATCATCAACAAGCCCTTATATGAAATGTTAAAGGGATTTATCTAAGAAAAAGAATATGAAAAGTATGAGCAGTGAAATGACAACAAAATCACAACTGTCAACAAATGCATTTTAAAAAGAAAAACAACAAAAACAAAAACTAAGCAAACAACTAGAACAGAATCAGAAAAATGGACATCACATGGATGGATTTCAGTGAGGAGGGGAAGGGAAGAATGGGGGGGATGTACAGAGAAGAAGAAGCATAATTGGTAGGCATAAAATAGACAGGGAACAGTCAAAAATGGCATAGGAAACAAAGAATTTAAAGAACTTATATGCACAACCCATGGACATGAGCTAAGAGTGGGATGCTGGAAGGTTCAGGGATGAAGGGCAGAGGGGGCAGACAGGGAAAAATGGGAAAACTGTAATAGCATAATCAATAAATATTTAAAAAATAAAAGACATATTCTGCTGTTTCCACCACCACCAAACAAACAAACAAATAAACAATAATAGGTCGAGAATGAGATCAAGGAAGAAATCAGAAAGTTTCTAAAAACAAATAAAATAAACTCACAACAGTCCAAAAATTATGGGACATAGTGCAGGCAATCCTTTGAAATATTTTCATAATGAGACAGACACATTATAAAAAGAAAGAAACATTTAAAAAAAAACAACCTAATTCTACAAGAATTCCAAAAACAACAACAAAAACAGCCCAGAGCAAGTAGAAGAGAAGAAATAACCAAGATCAGAGCAGAATTAAATTACGTAGAAACTAAAAGAACAATTCTAAGGATCCATAAATCCAGGAGCTGGTTCTTTGAAAAGATAAACAAAATTTACATGCCTTTAAGATGAATCATCAAGAAAAAAAATACAATCAGAAATTAAACAGTAGAGATTACAACTGATACCACAGAAATATAAAGGATTGTAAGAAATTACTATAAGCAACTATATGTCAACATTTTTGAAAACCTGGGTGAAATGGACAAATTTCTAGAAAAATATAATCTTCCAAAACGGAATGAATAAGAAGCACAAATCCTGAACATACTGGTAACAGCTGGCAAAATTGTAGCAGTAATCAAAAAACTCCCATCACACAAAAGCCCTGGACAGGATGGTTTCACAGAGCAATTTTACAAAACATTTAAGGAAGAGTACCAATTTCCTTCCCATCACTGTTGGTTCCCTGCACATTTTCCTTTATTTCACTTAGCATAGCCTTGATTTTTTCATCTAATTTGTGACCATATTCAAGTAATTCCAGTGTTTTGAACTGTGCATCTGATAGGTTAGCTAACTCTTTGTCACTTCGTTGTATTTTTTTCTGGAGCTTTGATCTGCTCTTTCATTTGGGCCAATTTTTTGTCTCAGCACACCTGTTACATAGTAAGGGGCAGAGCCTTTGGTGTTCACAAAGGAGAACAGAATGAAGAAACAAGAATTTTAAAAAATGAGGAGAAGCTTAAGAACCTCCAGGACATCTTCAAACATTCCAACATCTGAATCATAAGGATGCCAGAAGGAGAAGGGGAAGAGCAAGAAATTGAAAACTTATTTGAACAAATAGTGAAGAAGAATTTCCCCAATTTGGCAAAGGAAATAGACTTCCAGGAAGTCCAGGAAGTTCAGAGGGTCTGAAAGGAGTTGGACCCAAGGATGGACATCATAATTACCAAGGCACAACATAATTATATTATCAAAGATTAAAGATAAGAATTTTTTTTTAGATAGGGTGACATGGCAGTTTCCTCACAGCAGAGGAGAGAATCTTAAAAGTAGCAAGAGAAAAAAAGATGGTTGCCTACAAAGGAGTGCCCCAAAAACTGTCAGCTGATTTCTCAAAAGAAACCTTACAGGCAAGAAGGGGTTGGAAAGAAGTATTTGAAGTCATGAAAGGCAAAGACCTACATCCAACATGACTCTATCAAGCAAAGTTTTCATTTAGAATGAAAGGACAGATAAAGTGCTTCCCAGATAAGGTCTAGTTAAAAGAGTTCATCATCACCAAACCATTATTATACGAAATGTTAAAGGGGATTTATCTAAGAAAAAATATGAAAAATATAAACAGTAAAATGACAACAAACTCGCAGTTATTAACAATTGAACCTAAAACAAAAACAAACTAAGCTAACAACTAGAACAGGAACAGAATCACAGAAATGGAGATCACATGGAGGGCTCTCGGCAGGGGAGTGTGTGGGGAGAGAGGAGGAAAAGATACAGGAAATAAGTGGCATAAATGGTAGGTAGAAGATAGATGGGGGAATTAGAATAATATAGGATATGTAGAAGCAAAAAAACTTCTATATATGATCCATGGACATGAACTAAGGAGGGAGAATGGAGGGAAAAGCATTTAAGGAAGGGCTATCCCCTATCCTTCTCAGACTATTCCAAAATCTCCAAGAAGTGGGAAAACCCCCAAACTCTTTTTTTTTTTTTGAGGCCAGTATCACTGTAATTCCCAAGCCAGGCAAAGACACAACAAAGTAGGAAAAGTACAGGCCACCATCAGTGATGAATATAAATGCTAAAATCTTCAACAAAACATTGGCAAACTGCATCCAGCAATACATTACAAAGATCATACACCATGATCAAGTGAGACCAAAGGATCGAGTCCTTTCATCCCAGGGATTCAAGGACTGTACAATATTCACAAATCAATAAATGTAATACATCACATAAACAAGAAAAAAACAAAAATCACACGATCATATCAGTAGATCAGAAAAAGCATCGATAAGGTACAGTACCAATTTATGATTAAAATATTCAGCAAGGTCTGAGTAGAGCGAGCATATCTCAACATAATAAAGGCCATATATGAAAAACCTATAGCCAACATCATATTCAACGGAGAAAAACTAAAAGCTTTCTCATTAAGATGAGGAACAAGACAAAGATTCTTCTTCCTCCACTTCTAGTCAACATAGTATTGCAATTACTAGCCATAGCAAACAGACAAGAAGAAGAAATAAAAGGCATACAAATTGAAAAGGAGGAAGCACAACTGTCATTATTTGCATAATACATGATAGTGTACATAGAACACCTTATAGACTACACCAACAAACTACTTGACCTAATAAGTGAATTTGGCAAAACAGCAGGATACAAAGTCAATATTCAAAAATAGAAGGCATCTCTTATTCCTTCAAATCTTGTCTAAATGTTCCATAATCAGAGTGGTATTCCTAACTACTTCATATGAAATTGGCCTTCATGGTGCTACCCATTGCTGACTTGCTTTTCTCCACAGCACCTATCATAACCTAATGTGGAGGAGGAAAACATTTTCTCTAACCATAAGTTTTTTCAGCTGATCTAATAATCAAACAAGCATGAAACATAGTAGCTAGAGAATATGACCAAGCTTAATTACATGCATATGTGTGGGAATCCCACACACATGAGAGATTCAGAGACCCCGTGTACCTCAGAGGTTCACAGACAGAAAATGAAAATGAGGTATACATGACATTCTGGGCTAAGGATCACCCTGTTGATATTATAGGGGAGGAAAGTCATTTCAGGACAATAAGAAGAGCAGATGTTCAGTCATTACGAGTCTGCCTTGTCCTATAGACAGGTTAAAAATATTATCTTTGATAATCTCTTAATATAGTTAAGGTCTTTATTTCAAACTCTTCTAGGTATTTGGGGGCGGGGGCAGAAGTTTCTCTTAAGCCCATAGTGTTTTGTTTGCTTTTAGATCAAAACAATCTGCATATCAAAGAGGTACATTTTAGGGTGAATCTTTCTGAACCCGTACACTAACATATTGTACCTATTTTTTTGTTTTTCAATTAACAGCTTTTATGATGTCAGAAATCATAAATATTTCTCACATACTGAGATGAGTTTGTATAAGTAGATTATAATCTCTGTTGAAGAGTTTTCAGAAAACCTGATTTGTATGTATTACATTTAGGAATATTCAAAGACATCACTAGAGTTTTTTAGAAGGAAAATCTCATTGACAACTTCAGTGAACTGGTTGAGACATATTTGCTTTCAGATTCATAAACCTGTAGAATATAAGTCATGTAGTAGACTGTACATGCAAGACGTCACTGGAATACACTTTTCTTGCTTGAAAGACTATATATATTACAGAAATATGCAGGCAAGAAGCTTATTCTATTTCAAAACTGACATAATTGCATGAATCCGTTGCCTGTTTTATACATGTAACCATGTGTTTTAGTAACTCCTCAAGAATGTATGCATTCTTGAGCTGTACTTATTGAAGAACACAGAGTTAACATTAGTTGCCTAGTACAAACTCAAGAAACTTAAAGCTTAACCTATGTATGAACTTCAAAACAAACAGTAATTTCTAGTTTTTCCTCTACTGTAACACGAACTTAGCTTTTACATGTAACTCTCACAAAACATTAGGGAAAGATGTAATAATTGTCAAATGTTATTTTTGTTTCTGAGCAGAACATTTATCCAAATAGTAACTTCAACTCAAAAGGAACAGGACAGCTATGTATAATGGCAATTCTAATGTTACAACGATCAATAGCACTAAACAGAAGTACACCTTAGTTTAATTTAGGTCCAGACTTAATCTTATAACTGAGACTAAAACTATTTCTTTTTTTTATTTATTGTTGTTCAGTTACAGTTGTCCCACCTTTTTCCCCATTTCTCATCCCTACCCAGCCCCCCCAGTCCCATAAGCTATTGTCCTGTGCCCATGAGTCCTCTATTTGTGTTCCTTTGCTTGTTCCTCCCCCTTCTTTTGCCTATTACCCCCTACTACTCACATCTGGTCACTGCCAGTTTGTTCTTTATTTCCAAGTCTCTGGTTCTATTTTGCTCATTTGTTTATTTTGTTGATTATGTTCCACTTATAGGTGAGATCATATGGTATTTGTCTTCCACTGCCTGGTTTATTCACTTAGCATAATGCTCTCCAGTTTCATCTATGCTTTCATGAAGGGTAGGAGCTCCTTCTTTCTTTCTGCTAGATAGAATTCCATTGTGTCAATGTACCATAGTTTTTTGAGCCATTCATTTACTGATGGGTACTTAGGCTGTTCCCAGCACTTGGCTATTGTAAATAATGCTGCTATGAACATGGGGGTGCATAGGTTCTTTTGAATTGGTGTTTCAGGATTCTCAGGATATAGTCCCAGCAGTGGGATCACTGAATTGAAAGACAGTCCTACCTTTAGGTTCTTGAGGAAATTCCATACTGTTTTCCACAGTGGCTACACTAGCCTGCATTTCCACCAAGAGTATACAAGGGTTTCTTGTTCTCCACAATTTCACCAGCACTTGTTTGTTGATTTATTAGTTATTGCCATTCTGATGGGTGTAAAGTGGTATCTAATTGTGATTTTAATTTGCATCTCTCTGATCCCTAGTGATGTTGAGCATTTTTTCATGTGTCTATGGGCTCTCTGAATGTCATCCTTGGAGAAGCATCTTTTCAGGTCTTTTGCCCATTTTTTAATTGGATTGCTTGTCTTCCTGGTGTGGAGTTGTGTGAGTTCTTTATATATTTAGGAGATCAAACCCTTCTCCAAGTCATCATTGGCAAATATGTTTTCCCATATGGCTACTTACTTTTTTCATTTTGTTGATGTTACCTTTAGCCATGCAGATGCTTTTCAGTTTGATGCGGTCTCACATATTGTATCCATTTACTTATGTGTGTGTGTGTTCCTCCTACTAAAATATAAGCATTGTGAAAAAAGTAACTTTATTTTTGTTTGTTCTTATATTCCTAGTGCCTAAAAAGTTCTGGATCATGGCTGGACTTCAATAAATATTTGTGGACTAAAAGGATAAAATATATAAGGAGTGAAAATACGAGGAGAGAAAGACTCAGTTGCTCACCCTTGTGAGAAGCAGCCATTTCATCTAAACTGAGATGGCCTGAGGGATGTTTCTGGCACGGACTAGACTGTTAGAGCTATGGTGTTCAAAACCAATCACATTCATTCCTTACTTAATGATTTATTTTAAATGGTTTCTTATTCATCATGAGTTGTCAAATTATGGCCTATGTGTCAAATGCTTTGTAACACCTGTTTTTGCAAGCAAAGTTTTATTGGCACACAGCCATGCTTATTTATTTATGTACTATCCATGGCTGCTTTCTCACTGCAACAAAAGAACTGAGTAACATTGCAATACAGACCACATGGCTCACAAAGCCTGAAGTATTTATGATCTGGTTCTTTATTTTAAAAAGTTTTATGACCCTTGCTACTTACTAGATAAGTACAATGTTCTTCAGTCCTGCCTCCTATGTAGAAGAGCAGTTGAGATTTGATTAAGAGTTTGGAATCACATGGGTTCAAATGTCAACTCTGCCAATTATTAGCTGTAGAAATTTGTGTTGAGTTACTTAATATTTTAGTCTGTTTCCTCATATGAAAAATGGACATGGTAATAGTGCTCATCTCATTTGTGTTAGAATTAAATTATTGTCTGTGAGTATGGTTCTTACCACAGAACCTGACATACGAAAGGCACACATGCAATTTAAGCTACAATTTTATTTTATTATTAACCATCTGGCTACTTCATGCCTCATGTTTCATTTATTATTAACACTCAACTGCTGAGCATTCTTGTATACTTCAAATTGCTTCTGGCTTCCATAACCTGCATACCAATTTCTTCTGCCTGGAACATATAATTGAAACTTTGCTTGCCTTTGCAAACCTTTGCTAAAGCTTTTTTTCTGTCAGAAAACTGAAAACCATGGGTAGTGTCACTTGTCCATCTTTGTCTTATAGTGAATGTTCATCATACCAACTGAAATAATGTAAGTCTCTCAGACTAAAAGTACTTGGTGGTGGTGGTAGTAGTGTGTACAGGAGGAGTGGGGAGGAAATGGTTCTTACTCATTTTTCTGTTCTGATACCCAGCTTAGTGTTTGGAACATTACTAATAGTTTGGACTAATCAGTTACTCTAAGGGGTTGATACTACAGTTTGTTCATTTTCTTTTGTTAACATGTAGCCTGCACTTATTTTTAATTGGAAGGAGAGCATTGATGCTGGCTTAAGCTTCTTTGAAGGAGTGAGGGAGAAGTTGCCTCAGCTCCAAGTCAGCTTTGAAAGGCTATGTTGGCTCAGAGCAGACTGCAGAGAAAGAGCAGTCAGTTTCCCATACAGATAGCTATGACAGTAAAATGAGTAATGCACTATCTTTCTGATGACATTTGGTAGCTTGAGTCCAACCTCTGCCACTTAATGATATGATTTTAGTTTTTAAGTCTTCCTAGTCTCAGTTTGTCATTGTAAAATTATTCTCTCACTTACTTAGGGTGAGGACTATGATACATGAGGTTAGTAAAAGCTCTTGCTAAATTGGTCTATACTAATTAAGCACAATTATCCTTAAGCTATTTAGGTGGGCCTACTTTCCTGGTTTATAGAGTGTGGAGCAGAAATGGGACCAGCATAGGCTGGATTATACATAATTTTATTCGGTAAATGCAAGGTTGGTTCTTTGTGCTTGGTTCATTCCAGCAGATAGTGCAGGCCGCAAAGACTTGTGTGGCAATCATTAACACAAAGCAATTATTTGACCCAATGATGAAATGCTTTTGAAAACATTTCTTCACAGGAGACAACCAATTTATCAACAAATGACTTTGAGGTATTGTATTGTAAAGAGTGATAGTTATCTCTGTGATCCAAAAGCAAGATAATTCTGTTTATGTTAATTTTTCCCAGGTAACAATGTTGTGTGAATTTAATTATATAAAACAGGGGGTGGAAATGGGAGGGAGGTGGGGAGCAAGGGGCGGGGGAGCCTGGGATGGGAAAAATAGACAAAAAACTGTACTTGAAAAATAACTAAATAAAATTAATTAAAGAAAAAAAAGAAAAAATAATTATATAAAACAACACATATTTATTATCTCAATGTTTCTGTGGGCCAGGAAGGAGTACAGGCACAACTTAGCTGGATACTCTGCTTAAGATGTACAAAGTTGTAGTCAAACTTAGCTGGGTCCTCTGCTTAAGGTCTTGACAGAGTTGTAGTCAGTGTGTCAATCAGGAGTAGGTTCTCATCAGAGGCCCAATATGGAAAGTGTGTGTGTGTGTGTGTGTGTGTGTGTGTGTGTGTGTGTGTGTTTCAAGAAGTGGTATGCTCTATGAGAAAATATATTTTTATCTCTTTTGTCCATGGTTCTATCTTTAGTACCTAGATCAGTACTGATAGGGTAACTTTGGAAAAAGTGTTTAGATTTAAGATATAGTTAATAAGCTTAGTAATTAATGGATGTAAAAAGCTATTGTTCCAGGACTGGAGGTATGACCTCTCCTGACTCCAGGATACCCACAAGCAAATTTGGTCTTTGTGCTCCAGAAGGACTGCAAGCAATTCAGATGGTATCTGAGATATTGTGCTTCAGAAAGATTCATTTGCAGCCCAGGACACAGACAAAGAATCACCTGTTGCCCTGGCTGGTGTAGCTCAGTGGATTGAGCGCAGGCCTGTGAACCACACGATCGTGGTTCAGTTCCCAGTCAGGGCACATGCTTAGGTTGCAGTCCAGTTCCCAGCAGGGGACTCATGAGAGGCAACCATACATTGATATTTCTCTCCTTCCCTTCCTCTCTAAAGATAAATAAATAAAATATTAAAAAAAGAATCACCTGTCAACAGATGAAAGGATACTAGGTAAATTACTTGACTTTAGGTTTTATATGACTTAACTTTCCCCTGAATTCCAAACCTCTTACCTACTTTTTTCTTTGAATACCAAACCTTTTACTTAAACTTTTCTTCCCCTTATAAAAAAGCTCCTACTATTTGTGACAGCACGATGGAACTGGAAAGCATTGTGCTAAGCTAAATAAGCCAGGTGGTGAAAGACAAATGCCATATGATCTCACCTTTAACAGTAATATGATCAATGAAACAAACAAATAAGCAAAATATAACCAAAGACACTGAAATTGAGAACAGGCTGACAGTGACCAGAAAAGAGAGGGGAGGGGATTTCAGGGGAAGGGGGAAGCGTTTGTAGGAAGCAGTATAAAGGAAGGGGGTGGAGATGGGAGGGTGGTGGAGAGGGCTGGCAGTAAAAGGCAGAAAACTGTACTTGAACAACAATTAAAATTTTTTTTAAATCTAGGAAAAAAAAGTTCAGCTTGAGATAAAATGTAAGATGGTCCTTTAGTATACATAAGCCACTATCTTCTCAGATTACCAGCCATCTGAATAAAGTGCCCATAAAGATTTAATCCTTGTCTCTTCTTTTTGGTCCTGGTAGTGACAGGTGGCACTAATGCTGACTTTTCCAGTTTCAGTACCTAAGACATGAGAGATGCTTAATAATTTGTGGAATGAATGAATTAATTAACAAATGAATACCCATTATGTGCATAGCACCGACAGTTATTTGGGGCTGTAGCAGTGCATGATATATTTAGTTTGCAGCATTTTGTACACCCAAATAACATAAACTATCATCTTCTTAGTAGTAATACACTCTAAGTTGTTGGATGTAAAACATTTGACAAGAGTTATGGAACTATTTTAAGGTTAGTGAAGACATGTGGCTATTCAATTTCCAAAGCCCAATGATTTTTATGGTTCAAAATGCATGACCAAGTCACCTTTTTAAAACTAATTATGAGAAAATAGATCTTTCATGTCAGAGAATTGTAATATGATTTAAAAAACATTTGACCTTGCCTCTTCATCAAATCACTTTTTTTTTGCATGAGACAAATTTTCATCTTAGACTCTGAAGAATTATGCTTGACATAACATGTAATGACTGCCATCTGTTAAAGAGAAATTTTTAACATTATAGAATTTTAGAATGTCATAACTTTGGGGTTCCTTGATCCAGAATACAGAAAAATGGTGCTTCATAGCTTAACAGATGTTTTTCTTTTTTACACTGAAAATCTAGTGCCAAACAACCAGTCCTTGCATAATATTTACAAGCATAAAACAATCCTTATTTCATACTTGAGTATGAAGATAAAAAAAAAGAAAAGAAAGCAGGACATTTTTGATGCCAAACAGCACATGTAAAGCTTTGTACACCAGGATGTCTAGGAACATCAGTGACAGAATGCCTTCTTACAGCTGCTGGAGCCCCACTGATGAGAAGGCTTTATGGAAAAAAAATAAGCAATCAACATTCTGCAAAGGATGACATTTTCTATTAAACTGTTCCCACTTTTTACATAACACAGCTGCAAAAGCTTTAAGTGGTTTTTCCTAATGATACCTCATCTTACAAGCATGCACATTGCAAAATAGTTTGTCAATGGCTCCCTCTCAATTCATAGTGTTTTAGAGAAATGACTTCCCACTTCACCTGAAAATCCCCACCCCACCCCCAGAGACTCCAAAATGCCTGTATTTATTGGTGACTCTAACAAATACAGAACTTTAAAATGGGCCACTGAATGTGAAGAGAAGGCTCTTGTCAGTGGCATCCCAGTAACATCTTCCTAATGTAGACAGTGTTGTTCTTCAAAAAAGCTGGGATGTGGATTGATCATTAACCATTTAATACAGTGCCTTCTATACTCACTCCATAAATTCTCACTGAGTGAATTAATAGAGAATTAACTTCTAAAGGTTTTATTTGATTTAAAAAGTAAGACGGTTTTTTAATTTTCATGTTTAGTAAGTTGCTTTTAAATGCAGTAATTATAAATATGTCTTCTAAGTGCTCTCAGCTTGTGTTGATGCTGTTCTTCTACAGTAAATTGTTACTGTTTTCCACATGTGTGTATTACAGTGAATTATATATACAATTGATAAATAACATCATATCTTGAAGAAATTATCCAGATTAATCTTGAATGAGCAGTTCTGGCTGTGGCATTTGATGGCTTATATTAAAGTTCTAGTTTCGAAAATTAAAGGTATACTTCAAACCTTTTAACTTTTATGGCTTTATTGTATAGTAGATATTCTGTAATTATTTGGCCACATATCAGAATAGATCCTGAAAGCAATTTTATAAACTTAAGGCTCAGTTTTGCAATATGTAAGCTGAACGATAATACATTGCCTCTAGCTTTCTCTGGTTTATGTATAATTGTTTCTGGTTTATGTATTATTACTTGTTGAGCATTTTAAATGACATGGTGAAAACAAAACCAAAAATATGACTAATATAAAGAAATTTACAATTAAAATATTTTAGAAGTTAAAACTACTTTGTCATTCACATTACTGTAGCCTAAAAGTTACTTTAAGGAACACTTTTCTGTTTATCTTTGACATCAGGTACCTCTGTTATATATTTTTAAATCAACCTATACTTTTTCCACAGTACTGATTTGCCATAAATTTTGATTATATATTTATATGATTCATTGTTTAATTAAGATGAATCTACACAAGAACAAGGACCATGTTTGTTGTGCTTACCATTGATTCTCAGGACCTAACAGTTTTTCGCAAAAATGGATCATCAGTAAATATTTCTTTAATGAATTATTTCCCAAAAGTTAAATCAGGTTTGAAAGGGAAGAGATTTCAGACCATTGATGAGATTCATGAAAATACAGTAGGTCAGCTGATGGTGATTGGGAGAGCTGTTTGAAGTTCCAAGGTCCCTATTTTGAAGGGGACTGGAGCATCATTGTCCTGTGTACGATGTTTCTTTTATCTTGTATCTCCTTCAGTAAATACCTCTATTTTTCATAGTATATGGCTTGATAAGTTCTGGATAGACTTCATATATTTATAAAAGATAAAATTTCCACTATAATCATAATTTTTTCTTTGCCTCTTTATTGAAATCACACCTTTCTCTGGGTGCTGGGACATGCCAACATGGCAAAACTGCCCTGAGAAGTAGCATTGTTTTTTATTTCTGGTGAGTATGAAAATAGTATCACAGGTGCAGGCTCATGAAAAGACCAAATAGCAGTGGCCTCTACTTTAAAAATATTATATCACAAGCCTCTATCTAACTGACAAAATTATTCATTACTGTATTGGGGAGTAAATAATATGAGATAAAGCTTACCACAAAGTATATTATGTTCAGGGTCAAATAGTGTTTTTGAAACAAGTAATGTTTACTTTGGTTTTTGGTGTAGACTAGTCTTCTTTTAAATGCAAAGTACAATGACAGTGAAGAAAGAGATAGGTAAATTTAATACTGACTACAGGGTAGAAGGGCAAATAAATGTCTAGTTCCTTTTATAATATGCATCAAAGAAATACAATAAAGCTTGTGCAATGTGGAATAAAATAGATTTGCGCTATGAAGCATACGGAAGAAATGGCATTGGTGATAAAGTAGGTACCTAGTATAGCCAAGTCTGATTTAAGCCCTGAAGAAGGCAATACTGTAGGACTTTCCAGGGGATGGCCCAAAGTATATTCTGGGAGCTACTAGTAGGTAATAAATAGAAAAGTGGATGGAATCCAAAGGCAAAAGCAAAGAAAAGAGGGAGATTCCCATGGTGTAAACATGTAAATGAGTGTTTACGGGGGTATAATAAAGCTTATTTTTATTTCCTTCTGACCCAGGCTCTGATTACACATACAAATCAGTGTTTCTTGTCACATATTTCCTCACTTCTGCTACTTTCCCTAGACCAGAAAATGGTGTACTGTAGTGGATAGTGTTGTAATTTGAATTGGGATGGTAGTGATTTTAAGCAACCTCTCTCAGGGACTCTTATACTCCTACACCAAATGTATAATCCTTTGACTAGTTTGCCAGGGAAGACAGAGATTGCCCTGCATATTGAAGACTTGTGAACAAATTGCACAAGAGTGTGCTACACTTTCTCTTTATCTCTCTCGCCCACACCCCACCAGGGAGTTTTTGGTTTCCAGCTTCCATGGCTCTTTATGTCTTATTTGTGATATGTAAGCACATTTTTCTTACTTATCCTTTACCAAACATTGAAGATGAACATTAATGTGGAAGTTAAATATGAAAACCTTCAGTTACTAACACACACAGACTCAGCTACATTCATTTGTACAGACTCTAGAGAGGATAAGTAAAGGTTCAGAATCATTTGAGTTCACTTTATGTTTTATTGTCATGCCCAGTATTGGGTATTACATATCCTTTTATTCAAATAATGTATGTTAAATAAACAATGATAGTATAGTGATCTTAAAGGAAAAAAGAACTTGTTACTTCACTTGGTCTTGAAAATACAAATTTGTTCTTTTAAAATTTTTTTCTGTTTCTAAAGGATGAATAAAAAAACTAATAATTATTTTTGATTATTATATGACTTTTACTGAAAACAATTTTGTCATATGCAGGAGGAAAGCAGAAAAAATTCATTGCAGATTTCAAATACACTAGGAATACCATTGATATAAGCATTTTTCCTAATTTGAAAAAATGAGAATAGTATTACCTTTCTGAAAGGGAAATTGTGGAAATCTAATGAGGTAATACACAGAGTACTTATCCCAGTGCCTGACATTGAGTGAAAGTAAAGTACCAGTAGTTATTTTAATGAAGAAAATAACATGGCACCTTATTGAGAGTAGAAAACAAAGTAAATGAATAAATATATGACATGTTAGATAGGGATACTATGATAAGGAGAAGAAGTAAATAATTGTGAAGTGTCAGGGTAATGAGATGCAATTTTAGAGTGAGGATTATTGTTGAATAAAACTTTAAGAAGTCAAGATTTAGTAAAAGAACTGTATGAGGGAACAGCATTCTGGGTTGGGAAAGAAAGAGAAAGGCTCTGATAAGTGTGTTTGGAATATTTCAGGCATAGTAGGGGGTCAGCATGGCTGCAGCAGGGTTAGTGAAGGGGAAAACCCTCTGACAGATCTGGTAGTGTTCTACAAATCATAGAAAAATCTTTACTTTTCTCTGAGAGACATGAGAATTATTTGAAAGGTTTTGAGTCAGGGAGTGATAAGCATTGACTACATTTTAACAGGTCTGACCCCTGAGCTAAAAATAGAAGGAATGATTAGATTATGTCAGGATACAAGTTGCAAATTATTTCCATGGTCCACATGAAGTATAATGACAGGCTTGGCCAGGATGGTGGAACTAATAGTAGTGAGAACAAATTTTATTTTAGATATACTTCAAGAATAGGTATACATAAGTTGAAAATATCCTCTTCTGTTGTTCTTTCTTAACATGTATACTATTTTTTTATTATTTTATTATTTTTTTCTTGATTATGCCATTACAGTTGTTCTATTCCCCCCTTCATTCCCCTCCACCCTACCCCCCATCCCCACCATTACCCCCCCTTTAGTTTATGACCATGTGTCTCAAATTCTTTAGATTCTATATTTCCCATACTATTCTTGCCCCCCCATCCATTTTTTATCTACCATCTATGCTACTTATTTTCTGTAGCTTCTCCCCCTTCTCCTCCTCCCACTCCCCTGTTGCTAACCCTCCTTGAGATCTTCATTTCTGTTTCCACTCCTGATCTATCTGTCCTTTTATTTTGCTTTCGTTTTAGGTGTGGTTCTTAATAACTGTGAGTTTGGTGTCCTTTCACTGTTCATGTTTTTTATCTTCTTTTTCTTAGATAAGTCCCTTTAACATTTCATAGAATAAGGGCTTGGTGGTGATGAACTCCTTGAATTTGATCTTATCTGAGAAGCACTTTATCTGTCCTTCCATTCTAAATGAAAGTTTTGCTGGATAGAGCAATCTTGGTTGTAGGTCTTTGGATTTCATGACTTGGAATACTTCTTTTCAGCCCCTTCTTGCCTGTAAGGTCTCTTTTGAGAAATCCGCTGGCAGTCTGATGGGAAGTCCTTTGTAGGTGACTGTCCCCTTAGCTCTTGCTGCTTCTAGGATTCTCTCTTTCATTTTAATCTTGGCCAATGTAATTATGATGTGCCTTGGTGTGTTTCTTCTTGGGTCCAGCTTCTTTGGGACTCTCTGAGCTTCCTGGATTTCCTGGAAGTCTATTTCCTTTGCCAGATTGGGGAAATTCTCCTTTATTATTTGTTTAAATAAGTTTTCCACTGGCGGCTGTTCCTTTCCCCTTTCTGGTACCCCTATAATTCGGATGTTGGAGCGTTTAAAGATGTCCTGAAGGTTCCTAAGTCTCTCCTCATTTTTTGAATTCTTGTTTCTTCATTCTTTTCTGGTTGGTCATTTTTATCCTCCTTCTGGTCCACTCCATTGATTTGAGTCCCAGTTTCATTTTCATCACTATTGGTTTCCTGTGCAATTTGATTTATTTCAATTAGTTTCGCCTTCATATGTTTCTCTAATTTGTGGCTATAATCAACCAGATCTGTGAGCATCCCGATCACCAGTGTTTTAAACTGTGCATATGAGAGTTTTGCTATTTCTTCATTAGTTAGATATATAGGCTCTGGGGCTTTGAGATCTTCTTGAGCCATTTTTGGTCTGTTCATGCCCATTAAGTATAAGGAATGGAGCCTTGGACTCCCAGGTCACTGGGTTGTTATGCTGTATGTGGGGGTGTGGTCAGAGAGGGGAAATGGCGGTCCCCTCTGCTGTTTTGCGCTGCTGGGTGAGGAGCATAGCCTTCGGTGGTTCACCAGGACAGGGCCACTCAGGTCACTGGGTTATGACACTGTATGTGGAGGCAGGGTCAGAGCGGGGAAATGGCGGTGCCCTCTGCTGCCGCTTGTATCTGGGGCCTTAACGCTGGGGCCTGCTGGGTCCCGTCTAACCTCCCACTCCCTCACTGGTCAATCTGCACACGAATGCACGACCACAGTAAAATCTCAGCCCTGCTCCCTCGCTGGTCCCCCGTGGTCGTTCGCTTGGTCGCTCACTAGGTCCACCTGTTGTAACCCTGCACCTGGGTTCCGCGTGCCTGAGTCCGTGTGACCGAGTTTTCCTGTGCAACCCCGCTCCGCCAGCTGCTGGTTTCTCTCCTCTTCCTGGTCAGGCTGAAAATTTGTTGTTATCAGACTTCCGAAAAGTTCAATTTTCTGTGTTCTGGCTGTGTTTTCTGTTGCTAATATTTAGTTGACTCTAAGCTTGGTTGTGTGAGAAAGCAAGGCGTCTTCACCTATGCCTCCATCTTGGCGGATGTCCAAAGAATTCTTGATCCTAATTCTTTATAATATTAATCACATCTGAGGATTTAGTTAATCAATAGGTCCAATTGGTGGTCTCATAGTCAAGTGAATGCATCTATTTATTATGCGGCAACAATTAACAATCAATTTACATATTTTTCAAATGAGAAAATAACATTATGTACCCTACTGCTTGGTGATTCCATTTTTCTCCCACCTGTACATTATAAGCCCTTTAAATTGCGTAAAACTAACCTTCGTCTTCCTCTTCATGAAAGCTTTTTTCTTTTATTGTTTTTGTGCCAAGTCTTATCTAATCTATACTATTAATGGGTCTTTAACTTCTATTCACTTTAGGTTTGTCTACATAGAGGAGAGGGATCCATTTTTTCCAACTTTATTATCTGTATTTTTTATTCACAGAGAACACCCACGTGCTAGTTGGTAAAATCAACAGATCCTCAATCTTTATTCTAATGACATTAAATTAATGTCATTGATAAATATATTAACAATGATGGCCAGGGATCTGTTTCTTAGGGATAAGTAAGATATGGCCATCTCCCACTAGTAACTTCTAATGTTAGTGGCAGGAGTAAATTGATTGAAACTCTATAGTACAATGTAGTCAGTACTTTAGGAAAGTGAAAGCAAATATTTTTTTCTGGCCAGGGTGGAATGTTATAACTACGGAGGGCATCTGAGAAGGACTTTCACCAGTGGAGAATGAGGGAGGGGCCTCCCTAGAAAAACAGAGCAGGAAAAAGACTCAGAGGTATGATAATACACATTCTGCCCAAGGGATGGGGTATGTCATGTTCTATGTGTGGATAGATTGAGATGAGATTGGAAAGATAGACTGAGAAATGATTATGAAGGGCCCTGATATTAAATCACCATCTAATTCCAAGTTGACTTGCTGATTTTTGGATAGAATCCAGAAGTTCCTATTATAATGGAAAATCTTTCGATCATTCAATGTCAGCAGGACTTGAGCCTGAATAACACTGGGGCCTCAGAGACATACTAAGAATGCTTTTTTTTTTTTTTTTGCAAGGACAGTCTATTTTCACTACACGTACATTTAAATAGTTTTTCTTTTAAATGCTTATAAACACATAGGGAGTTTGAAAAAGGGTTACCAAAGGTCCCATGTACCCTTCACTCATCTAATGGTGGCATCTTCTAGAGCTTATACATAGTAGAATATCAAACCAGGAAATTGACATAAGTACATTGCCATTAAGAGGAATACAGATGTTTCTCAGTTTTTATCATTTTAACCTACATTACATTTATGTATGTATGTATAGTTCTTTTTAATTTTATCCCATTATATATTGCTATAACCATCACTACAATCAAGATAACATAACTGTTCCATCACCAAAAAAGAACTGAGACTACCTCTTTGAATTCATACCCACATACTACCCTACCTCTACTCCCGTTCCTTGGCAACCACTAATTAATTTGTCCTTCATTTCTATAGCTTTGTCATTTCAAGGATGTTATATAATGAAATCATACATTTGTAAACTTTGAGACATTTTTCACTAAGCACAATGGCCTTGATGTACAATCAGTTTGTTGCATATATCATTAGTTTGTATCTTTTTATTGCTGAGCATTGATTCATTGTGTGTGCTAGGGTTTTTTCAACCATTCTCCTATTGAAGGTCACTGGGGGCTGTTTCTACTATTTTCTTTATGAACAAATCCTCTATGAATATTTATGTACAAATTTTTTTGTGAACACATTATTTTCATTTTCTGAGATGGTGCTCAACAGTACAATTATTTGGTCTTATAAGTCTATATTTTGTTCCAAAATAAATGGCCACACTATTTTTACGAATGTCTGTGCTATTTGACATTTCCACCAGCAATGTGTGAGAAATTAAGTTCCTTCAAACTTGCCAGCATTTAGGATTTCAGTAGGCTTTTCAATTGAATATTGTATTTTTTCCATTACCATTTAGTACCCTTATACCTCCCTCTCCCCAGCAATCACCACACTGTTGTCCATGTCCATGAGTCCTTTTTCCTTTTTGCTTAATCCCTCCACCCTCTCACTTCCCTCACCATTTAGCTGTTATCCTGCTCTCTATCTATGAGTCTGTCTCTATTTTGCTTGTTAGTTCAGTTTGTTCATTAGATTCCATGTATGAGTGAAATTACATGGTATTTGTCTTTCTCTGACTGGATTATTTCCCTTAGCATAATGTTCTCTAGGTCCATTCATACTATCACAAAGGGTAAAATTTTCTTCTTTTTTATGACTTAGTATTCCATTGTGTAAATGTCTGATAGATGTTTTATCCACTCATCTACTATTGGACACTTCTGCTTCCATATCTTGATGATTGTAAATAATACTGCAATGGACATAGAGCTTATGTTCTTTCAAATTAGTGTTCTGAGTTCCTTCAGATATATTCCCAGAAGTGAGATCACTCGGTCAAAAGGCAGATCCATTTTTAATTTTTTTTAATTATCTCCATACTGTTTTCCACAGTGGCTGCAACAATCTGCATTCCCACAAACAGTGCATAATGGATAATGATTTTGAATATTTTCATGTTCTTCTTGACATCTGCACCTTCTTTTTGTAGAAATAGATTTTCATATTTAAACCTACTTTATTTTTTTTTACACTTGAAACTTATATAAGTTTATTAACCTAGGTCACCCCAATAAATTTAATTTAAAAAGCAATTAAAAACTTTTAAATACCATATTTTCAGATTATAAGACACAAACACACCCAAATTTTGGAGATGCAATGGTTGTTAATGCTGCTGTTGAGTTCTGTTTACATTTACATTGGTGAAATATTATGTTATTTGTGTTATTAAGTATTTTATTATATTTTTGCTTCAAAAATTTTTTTCTTTTTTTTTCCAAATATATGTGCTTTTTTTTAAAAATTTTATTTAGTTATTTTTCAAGTACAGTTTTTTGTCTATTTTTCCCATCCCAGCCTCCCCTGCCCCTTGCTCCCCACCTCCCTCCCATTTCCCCCCCCCCCCCTTAGTTCTCGTCCCTGTGTCCTTCCTATTTGTTCCTCCCAATCCCTCCCCCCCTTTTTTCCCCTTCACTTCCCTTCCTTCTCCCCTCTGGTCACTATCCCCTTGTTCTCTATTTCAGTGTCTTTGTTTTTTGGGTTTTTTTTTTTCTGCTTACTTGTTTGTTTTGTTGTTTAGCTTCCTGTTAAAGGTGAGATCATATGTTATTTGTCTTTCAGCACCTGGCCTATTTCACTCAGCATAATGCTTTCCAGTTCCATCCATGTTGTTGCAAAGGGTAGTAGCTCCTTCTTTCTTTCTGCTGCATAGAATTCCATTGTGTATATGTACCACAATTTTTGGATCCATTCATTTACTGATGGGCACCTAGGTTGCTTCCAACTCTTGGCTATTGTAAATTGTGCTGCTATGAACATTGTGGTGCATAGGTTCTTTGATATTGATGTTTTAGGATTCTTAGGATATAATCCTAGCAGTGGAATTGCTGGGTCTAAACCTACTTTATAATTGAATTATTTGTAAAAAAGAAAACTGTTGAGTTTTTAGCTTTATTTACAAATTCTAGATATATTATCATGTTCAAATATATGGTTTGCCAATGTTTTTCCCAGTCTATAGCTTGTCTTTTCATTCAGATAATATATATTTTACAGGATAAAATTTTTTAGTTTTGATGAAGTTTGATTTATTAATCTTTTAAAAATGGGATATGCTTTTGGTGTTATGTCTAAACACTAGATTATTGCCTTAAAACTAGGTCCCAAAGATGTCCTGTTTTCTTCTAAAATTTTTATAGGTTCATATTTTACATTTAAATTTATGATTTATTTTAAATTAATTTTATATGCGCTGTGAAATTAGATCAAAGGGTTTTTTTGCATCAAAGATTTTTTTTTGCAATTGTTCTAGCCCAATTTGTTGGGAAAAAACCTATCATTTTTTCATTGAATTTACTTTTGCATCTTGATAAAAAATCAATTGGACATATTTATATTGTAATATTTCTGTGTTCCTTATCCAGTTCCATTGATCTGTGTGTTTTTCTTCTCCAATAACACATTGTTTTGATTGCTGTAGCTATATCATAATTCATAACCTCAGATTTCTCTTGCTTTGCTCTTTTTGTCAGCATTGTTATAGCTATTCTAGTTTCTTTGCCTTTACATATAAATTTTAAGATATGCTTATCTCTAGCTACAAAAAAATCCTTGCGGGGTTTTCAATAAGAATTGCATTCAAGCTGTATATCTACTTGGGGAAACCTAACATCTTTACTATGGTGAATATTCCAATACATGAACATAATATGTCTGTCAATTCATTTGTCTTCTTAGATTTCTTACTTCACTATATTTTAATCTTCAATATACAGATCCTGTGTGTGTTTTGTTAGATATTTTTTGACTCAGTTTTGAGTGGCATTGTATTTTAATTTTAGTGTCCATGTGTTTATTGCTAGTATATAGAATAAAATAGATTTTTCTGTGTTGACCCTATATATTGTGACATTGTTGAACTCACTTTTTAGTTCCACCAGCTTTTTGGTAGATTCCTTGCTATATTCTACATAGAGATGGTGTCATCTGAAAATAAGGATAGTTCTTCTTCTTTCTTTCCAATCTGCATGCCTTCATTTTTTTTCTTGCCCTGTTGCAATGGTAAAATATTTCTGTGCTACATTGAATACAAGTGGAGAGAGTGGACAGCGTTGCCTTGCTTGCAGTCTCAGGGGGAAAACATCATCTTTCACCTGTAACCACAATATTAGCTATAGATTTTTTTTTTGGTGAATTTTCTTATCAATCTAAAGAAGATTCCATCTGTTCTAAATGTAACTCTATTTTGCCATGTGTAATGTGCACCAACATTTTTGGCCCAAACTGTCAGGAAAATGATCTTTCATTTTAATTTTTTAATTAATTTATTTATTTATATTTAGATGCTTGTTTTTTGAATTATAAAGGGTATTATTTTGTTTTCCCATAGAGTTGGTTGTCTTTTTATTTTAACACTATTTTCTTTAGCCATGCAGAAGCTTTTCATTTTGATGAGATCCAATTTGCTTATTCTTTTCTCCAATGATACGTCAGATAAAGGTTTAATCTCCAAAATATACAAAGAACTTACATGACTGCACTCTAAGAAGACATCTAACCCAATTAAAAAATGGGAAAAGGACTTGAAAAGACACTTCTCCAAGGAGGACATACAGAACATCCAGAGACACATGAAAAGATGCTCAATATTGCTAGCTATCAGAGAGATGCAAATTAAAACCACAATGAGGTACCACTTTACACCAGTCAGGATGGCTATCATAAACAAAGCAACAAACAACAAATGTTGGAGAGGTTGTGGGGAAAAGGGGTCCTTAGTTCACTGTTGGTGGGATTGCAGACTGGTACAACCATTATGGAAAACAGTATGGAATTTTCTCAGAAAAATAAAAATGGACCTGCCTTTGGACCCAGCAATGCCACTGCTGGGATTATATCCTAAGAACCCTAAAACACCAATCCAAAAGAACCTATGCACTACAATGTTCATAGCAGCACAATTTACAATAGCCAAGAGCTGGAAGCAACCTAGGTGCCCATCAGTAAATGAATGGATCAAACAAATATGGCACATATACACAATGGAACTCTATTCAACAGAAAGAAAGAAGGAGCTCCTACCCTTTGCAACAACATGGATGGAACTGGAAAGCATTATGCTGAGTGAAATAAGCCAGGTGTTGAAAGACAAACAGCATATGATCTCAACTTTAACAGGAAGCTAAACAACAAGAAAAACAAGCAAGCAAAATAGAAACAATGACACTGAAATAGAGAACAGGGGGACAGCGACCAGAGGGGAGAGGGGAGGGAATTTCAGGGGGAGAGGGGGAAGCATTTACAGGAACTAGTATAAAGGACACATGGACAACAACTAAGGGGGGTGGAAATGGGAGGGAGGTGGGGAGTATGGGGGGTGGGCTGGGATGGGAGTAAAAGACAGAATACTGTACTTGAAAAATAATTAAATAATTTTTTTTAAAAAGGGTATTATTTTGCATACAGATATTGTATTGCTTTCTAGAGTTACACTTGTAATGCATAAGGAGAAATAAAAGAATTAAAAACATTTATATAGGCATGGAATTAGTACTGCCAATGTATAATGTGAATCCTTATTTTTCCTTCAAAAATGTGCAAAAAAATGCACCTTATACACAGGAAAATATGGTACTAAGATTTTTATGATTATTGATTTTATTTATTTTTTATGTTTTTAAATTATATTTTATTGACTATGCTATTACAGATTTCCTGGTTTTCTCCATTACTCCCTGTATTCAGCACCCCACATTCCCTCAGGCAATCTCCCCACCGTTGTTTGTCCATGAGTCCATATAATTGTATGTCCATAAATTATATGTTCATGAGTCATGCATATAATTTTTTTGGCAACTCCATTTCCTATACTGTACTTTATATCCCCAAAGCTATTCTGTAACTACCTATTTGTACTTTTTATCTCCTCATCTCTTCACCCATTCCTGAATACCCCCCTTGCAACTGGCAACCATCAAAACACTCTCTGTATCCATATTTCTGTCTGTGTTCTTTTTTAAAGATTTTATTTATTTATTTATTTATTTATTTATTTATTTGTTTGTTTATTTATTTATTTTTAGAGAGAGGGGAAGGGAAGGAGAAAGAGAGGGAGAGAAACATCAATGTGTGGTTGCCTCTCACGTGGCCCCACTGGGGACCTGGCCCTCATCCCAGGCATGTGCCCTAACTGGGAATCAAATGGGCAACCCTCAGTCCACCAAGCCACACCACCCAGGTGTCTCTTTTATTCTTGTTTGCTTTTTTAAAATAGATTCAATTGTTGATAGATTTGTATTTACTGCCATTTTATTCATAGTGTTCGTATACTTTTTCTTAAATAAATCCCTTTAACATTTCATATAATAATGATTTGTTATATGATGATGTAATAATGATGATGAACTCCTTTAGTGTTTTTCTGATGTGGGAAGGTCTTTATCCACCCTTCAATTCTAAATAATAGCTTTGCTGGGTAGAAAGATCTTGACTGTAGGTCCCTGCTTTTCATGAGTTTGAATATTTTTTTCCAATCCCTTTTAGCCTGCAAAGTTCCTTTGAGAAATCAGCTGACAGTCTTATGGGAACTCACCTGTAGTTGACTAATTTCTCTTGCTGCTTTTAAGAATTTCTCTTTATTTTTAACATCTGGCAATTTAATTATAATGTGTCTTGGATTGTGCCTCTTTGCATCTATCTTGTCTGGGACTCACTGTGCTTGTTTATTTCCTTCACCAAATTAGGCAAGCTTTCTTTCATTATTTTTTCTAACAGATTTCAATTTATTGCTCTTTCTCTTCTCCTGTGGCACTCTTATGATGCAAATGTGGGATCTCTTGAAGTTGCCCCACGGTGTACTTATACTATCCTCATTTCTTTGGATTCTTTTTTTATTATTATTATTCTGATTGGTTGTTTTTGTCTTCCTTATGTTCCAAATCATTGATTTGATTTTCAGCATCATCCGCTGTACTATTGTCTCCCTGTAAATTGTACTATATTTCATTTACTGCATTCTTCTTTTCTGACTAGATCTTTTTTTTCATTTTCTTATTTTTTGTACTTCTTTTTATTTATTTATTTATTTTTAATTTTTTTATTGATTATGCTGTTACAGTTGTTCTATTCCCCCTTTATTCCCCTCCACCCTACCCCTCATCCCCACCATTACCCCCCTTTAGTTTATGACCATGTGTCTCAAGTCCTTTAGATTCTATATTTCCCATGCTATTCTTGCTCCCCGCCATCTATTTTCTATCTACTGTCTATGCTACTTATTTTCTGTACCTTCTCTCCCCTTCTCCTCCTCCCACTCCCCTGTTGCTAACCCTCCTTGAGATCTTCATTTCTATGTTTCCACTCCTGATCTAGCTGTCCTTTTATTTTGCTTTCGTTTTAGGTGTGGTTGTTAATAACTGTGAGTTTGTTGTCCTTTCACTGTTCATGTTTCTTTAACTTCTTTTTTCTTAGATAAGTCCCTTTAACATTTCATATAATAAGGGCTTGGTGATGATGAACTCCTTGAATTTGATCTTATCTGAGAAGCACTTTATCTGTCCTTCCATTTTAAATGAAAGTTTTGCTGGATAGAGCAATCTTGGTTGTAGGTCTTTAGATTTCATGACTTGGAATACCTCTTTCCAGCCCCTTCTTGCCTGTAAGGTCTCTTTTGAGAAATCCGCTGACAGTCTGATGGGGACTCCTTTATAGGTGACTATCCCCTTAGCTCTTGCTGCTTCTAGGATTCTCTCCTTCATTTTAATCTTGGCTAATGTAATTATGATGTGCCTTGGTGTGTTCCTTCTTGGGTCCAACTTCTTTGGGACTCTCTGAGCTTCCTGGATTTCCTGGAAGTCTATTGCCTTTGCCAGATTGGGGAAATTCTCCTTTATTATTTGTTCAAATAAGTTTTCCACTGGTGGCTGTGCCTTTCCCCCTTCTGGTACCCCTATAATTCGGATGTTGGAGCATTTAAAGATGTGCTGGAGGTTCCTAAGACTCTCCTCATTTTTTTGAATTCTTGCTTCTTGACTCTTTTCTGTTTGGCCATTATTTGCTTTCTTCTGGTCCACTCCATTGATTTGAATCCCAGTTTCCTTTTCATTGCTATTGGTGTCCTGTGCAATTCCATTCATTTCAATTAGTTTCGCCTTCATATATTTGTCTAATTTGTCCGTATAATCAACCAGTTCTGTGAGGATCCTGATCACCAATGTTTTAAACTGTGCGTCTGTGAGTTTTGCTATTTCTTCATTGCTTAGATCTATTGGCTCTGGGGCTCTGAGATCCTCCTGCGCCATTCTTGGTCTGTTCGGGCCCTTTAAGTGTGAGAAGCAGTGTCTTGGACTCCCAGGTCGCTGGGTTGTGACACTGCATGTGGGGGCGTGGCCAGAGCGGGGAAATGGCGACCCCCTCTGCCGCTTCTCACAGCTGGGTGCGGAGGAGCCGTGCCTTAGGTGGTTCACCTGGGCCGGGCCACTCAGAGTCACTGGGTTATGAAGCTGTATGTGGAGGTGGGGTCAGAGCAGGGAAATGGTGGCGCCCTCCACTGCCACTTGCCGTGGGGACCTGCCCGGCTGGTCCAACCGCCCACTCCCTCGCCTGTCCACCCTCGCACAAATGCGCGACCTCAGTCAACATGCAGCCCCGCTGCCCCGCTGTCTCCCCCGCGGTCGCTTGCCTGGTTGCTCGCTGGGTCGCTCACTAGGTCTGACCCTGTGCCTGGATTCCGCGGGCCTGAGTCCGTCTGGCCAAGTCCTCCTCTGCAACCCTGCTCTACCAGCTGCTGGTTTCGCCCCTTACCGGTCAGGCTGAAGAATCTGTTGTTAACGGACTTCCGAAAAGTTCAATTTTCCGTGTTCTGGCTGTGTTTTCTGTTGCTAATATTTAGTTTTCTCTAATCTTGGTTGTGTGAGAAGGCACGGCACATCCACCTATGCCTCCATCTTGGCGGAAGTCCTGACTAGATCTTTTTTATGCTGCTGAGGGTCTCACTAAGTCCTTGAGCATCCTTATAACCAGTGTTTTGAACTCTGCATCTGATAGGTGGCTTATCTCCATTTCTTTCAGCTCCTTTACTGGAGTTTTGATCTGTTCTTTCATTTGGGCCATGTTTCTTTGTCTCCTCATTTAGCAGTCTCTCTGTATTTGTTTCTATGTACAGCTGCTTTCACCATTTCTTGGTAATGTGGCCTAATATAGTAGGTATCCTGTAGGGTCCAGTACATCCTCCTCTATCACCCAAGCTGTGTAACCAATGTGTGCCTTTCATTTGGGCTGAATAAATCTTCCTCTTGTAGTTGGGCCTTGGTTGCTGTTGGCAGGTCAATAGGAGGAATTTATTCAGGCCAATCAGCTGCAAGAATTGTATGTGACCATGAACCACCAAGCTCTACACTCTGAAGGATCAGCTGTGTTGGGGCAGGGAGGTGATGCTCTAATGCAGCTGTCCACCTGGTATGCTGGCTCTGTGGTTTCCTGGGTGGTACAGGCCAAGGTCAGTCCCCATCTGTTTCACTTGGGACACACTTCCTGAGGTATAAAGCAATCTGAGATGGCTTCTAGTTCTGCTGGGCTTGGAGATGCCTAGGTGAAACCAAGCTGTGAAACTAGGCTGGCTGCTGCTAATGCCAGGCTTGGAGCTCACCTAAGCCAGCTGTTGCTTTTTTTTAAAGATTTTATTTATTTTAGAGAGATAGGGAAGGGAGGGAGAAAGAGAGGGAGTGAAACTCAATGTGTGGTTGCCTCTAGCACATTCCATACTGGGGACTTGGCATGCAACCCAGGCATGTGCCCCGACTGGGAATCAATAAAGCCAGCTGTTGCATTTTTGAGAGGATTTAGGAAGATGTGAAACATGAGCCAATCAAGCCATTCATATAGAAAGGCAGCTTGGGTAGGCCCCAAAATTTGGTGGGATGGAGACTCTGGGGATCTCCAAGGCAGGTCAAACAGATTTAGCCAGGTTGATGAAGACTCAGATACAGCACTAGTTTACCAGCTCTGTGATGGAAGGGGTTAGAAAAGGGACAATGTCTTCTTCTGGCCTTCATGCCAGGTACTTCAGTTCCTCCCTGTATACCACTGGTGACTTTCAAGCTGCTACTCTGGTGTTGGATCTCAGAGGGAGTGAGTCTGAATACATAAGTCCATGTGCATGTTCTTTAAGAGAAACTGATTAGGGCGCCTGAAGTTTCTTTCTCCAACTCAATCCCCACTGGTTTTTGCAGACAGAAGTTGTGGGGACTTGTTTCTTGGCACTGGAACCCTGGGCTGGGGGGTCGGGTTTAGAACTGGGACTCCTTGATCCTGAGATATCCTTCTCAAAATTTTACCCACCATATGTGGGTGAGAAACTAGCCTGTTCTATGTCTGCACCCCTCCTACCAGTATGTATGGATGTGGTTTCTCTAATTCTATAGTTGTCAGACTTTCATTCAACTCAATTTCTGACAGCTATGAATGATGGTTGTTCTATATTTTAGTTGTAATTTTGATGTCGTTGTGTGCAGAGGTGAGTCATGTCTGCCTATGCCATTTTCTTGACCAGAATCTATATTTTTAAATTAACTATATTTTATTGATTATGCTATTACAGTTGTCCTATTTTCCCCTTTGTCCCCCTCTTTCTGATATCCACGTTCCCTCCAGCAATCCCCCTTTAGTTCATATCCATGGGTCATGCATATAAGTTCTTTAGCTTCTCTATTTCCTATACTATTGTTGACCTCTCCTTATCTGTTTTGTGCCTAACAATTATGCTTCTTATTTCTTGTACCTTTTCTCCCATTATGCCTCTTGGCCCTCCCAGCTGATAATCCTTCATATGATCTCTATTTCTATGATTCTGTTCCTGTTGTATTTGTTTGCTTAGTTCAATTTTGTTTTATTTTAGGTTCAGTTGTTGATAGTTATGAGTTTGTTGTCATTTTATTATTCATAGTTTTGATCTTCTTTTTCTCAGATAAGTCCTTTTAGCATTTCATATAATAAAGGCTTGGTGATGATGAACTCCTTTAACTTTATTTTGTGTGGGAAGCCCTTTATCTGCCTTTCCATTCTAAATGATAGCTTTTTTGGATAGAGTAATTTTGGGTGTATGTCCTTGTTTTTTATGGCCTTGAGTACTTACCAGACATTTCTTTCCTGCAAGGTTTTGTTTTTGTTTTTGTTTTTGTTTTTAGAAATTACCTGATGGTCTTATGGAAACCCCTTTGTAGGTAACTCTCTTCTTTTCTCTTATTGCTTTTAAGATTCTCTCTTTATCTTTAACCTTTAGCATTTTAATTATGATGTGTCTTGGCATGGCCCTCTTTGGGTCTGACTTGTTTGAAAATCTCTAGACTTTCTTGACTTGTATATCTATTTCCTTCACCAAATCAGGGAAGTTTTCTTCCTTTATTTTTTCAAATAAGTTTTCAATTTCTTTTTTTTTTTACTTTTTTTATTTTTTTATTTTTATTTTTTATTTATTTATCTTTAGAGGGGAAGGGAAGGAGAGAGGGAGAGAAGTATCAATGTATGGTTGCCTTTCATGCGTCCCCTGCTGGGAAGTGGCCTGCAGGGAAGCGGTCTGCAACCCCGGTATGTGCCCTGACTGGGAATCGAGCCGCGATTGTCTTGTTTGCAGGCCCGCGCTCAATCCACTGAGCTACACCAGCCAGGGCTAGTTTTCAATTTCTTGATCTTCATCTTCTCCTTCTGGCACCCCTATGATTTGAATATTGGTATCTTTGTAGTAGTCCAAGAGGTTCTTATGCCCATTCTCATTAAAAAAATGTTTATTTATCTTTAGAAGGAAAGGAAAGGAGAGAGGGAGAGAAATATCAATGTATGGTTGCCTCTCTTGTGTCCGCTGCTGGGAACTGGCTTACAACCCAGGCATGTGCCCTGACTGGGAATCAAACTTTGATCCTTTGGTTAGCAGGCCTGCGCTCAATCCACTAAGCTACACCAGCCAGGGCTCATTTAAAAAAAAATTCTTGTTTCTTCTTTCTGTTCCAGATGAACTTACTTTTTCCTTTTGTTCCAGATCATTGATATGAATCTCAGTTCCCTTCCCTTCACTTTTTTTGGTATATATTTTTATTTCACTTTATATAACTTTCACTTCTTCCTTTATTTTGTGGCTGTACTCAATCATTTCTGTGAGCATACTGATTACCAGTGTTTTTCACTCTGCTTCTGATAGGTTGGCTATCTCCACGTCACTTAGTTTTTCTGAAGTTTTGATCTGTTCTTTCATTTGGGCCATATATCTTTGTCTCTCTTATTTGGCAGCCCCCTGGTAATTCTGTGTATTAGGTAGGGGTACTCTGACTCCCCATGTTGGTGTATCTGTTACATTGTAAGGGGTGGGGCAACCTGTTTTGCTGCTTTGTGGTGCTGTATGTGGAGGAGGGGTCAGAGAGGAAACAATGCCACTTGCTTAGCTCTCACCCTATTTTCAGTCGCTTTCCCTACTTCCTGTGAGCAACTAGCACCCCTCTAGCAGCTGCCCTGATGCTGATTCCCCAAATGGGAGCATTTGTGTACTTTCTTGGACCCTGTGGGCCCTTTAAACAGACTCTCCTGAGAGACCAGAAGTCTTCTGCAACTGTTACCCCCGCTGGTTTTTACAGCCAGAGATTACAGGGTTTTATTTTCCTAGTGCTGGAAATCTGGGCTGAGCAGTCTGACCTGGGGCTGGAATTGTTCACTTTGAAGTTGTCTCTCCTGGTTTTTGTCTGGTAAACATGGATTTGAGACCACCCATTATTCAAGCCACTGCCACCCTACTGCATGTCTTCTCCCCACTGGCTGCCTCTCTCCGCTCCTCCTACCAGTCTGGATGAATGTTTCTTCGTGAACTCCTTGATTGTTGGACTTAAATAGAGTTCAGTTTTTCTGGCAGTTCTGGTTGGTTTTTGTTTTTAGAATTGATGTTATCCTTCTTATTGTTGTGTGAGGATGTGAAGCATGTCTATGTATGCCTGCACCTTCGCTAGAGTCCAGATTTTTTTTTATCATCATAAATACATTTTGAATTTTATCAAATATTTTCTGGCATTAATTGATATGATGACATAATTTTGCTTGTTTACTCTGTTGACATGGTAGATTATATTCATGTAAGTTTCAAATAGTGAATAAGTTTTACCTCCCTAAAATAAACCTCACTTATTTGTGGTATGTAATTATTTTTATATACTGATAGGTTCAATTTGTTAGCATACTGTTTAGTTTTTTGCCTCTAAATTTTTGAGAAATTTTTGCTTTTAAGTTCATTGAAATTTTGTCCATAATTTTTTGCCTCTACTTTTAAAATATGAAGCTTTCAGAGATGTTCCTCCACATCCATCTCTCAAAAATTCCCTTCTGTTTAAGAATGTAGATTCTAAAATAGATTGATTTGGTTCACTTCTCAGTTTCTATCTGAACCCCCATACAACCATAAAAGTAGTTGGGGAATTAGAAAACTTAGTTTCCACTTGGAAAACTCAGTTAAGAGTATACATTACCTTTCTATAGCAAGTTCTTTACTTTTCCTGATGGTTTTAATATTCTACAGATAGGCAGTTCAGACTTAAAAAGTTAGTGTTTGCATATTCTCAACTCACCAACAATACTGCATTGATATTAGTAATAACAGATTAAACTTACATAACTACGTCTAAAAATTAAGCGTATTTAAAATATAATTAGCAGACTTCTGCCAAGATGGAGGCATAGGTGGAGACGCTGTGCTTTCTCACACAACCAAGTTTAGAGACAACAAAATATTAGCAACAGAAAACATAGCCAGAACACAGAAAATTGAAGTTTTCGGAAGTCCGATAATAACGAATTCTTCAGCCTGACCGGTAAGAGGGGCAAAACCAGCAGCTGGCAGAGCAGGGTTGCACAGGAAAACTTGGTCAGACAGATTCAGGCATGTGGATCCCAGACATGGGGTTGCAAAGAGCCTACCTGGTGAGTGACCTAGTGAGCGTGACCCAGTGAGCGACCAGCGGATCCAGGGAGGGTGAAGGGCAGCGGGTTGACTGTGCTGGTGTATTCCTGTGCAGATAGACCTGCGAGGGAGTGGGCAGTGAGACGGGACCAAGCGGGTCCCAGCTACGGGAGGCAGCAGAGATGGCCGCCATTTCCTGGCTCGGACCCTGCCCCCACATACAGCGTTACAACCCAGCGCCCAAGCGACCCTGCCCTGATAAACATCTAAGGCTTTGCTCCTCACCCAGCGGTGGGAAGCAGGAGAGGGGGACACCATTTCCCCACTCTGACCCCGCCGCCACAAACAGCATCACAACCCAGCAACCCCGCCACCACATACAGCATTGCAACCCAGCAACCCTGCCCTAGAGGCCCCGCCCGCCCCTAAGACTCTGCTCCTCATACTTACTGGGCGTGAACAGACCAAAAATGGCTCAAGAAGATCTCAAAGCCCCAGAGCCCATAAATCTAAGTGATGAAGAAATAGCAAAACTTTCAGATGCACAGTTGAAAACACTGGTGATCAGGATGCTCACAGAACTGGTTGATTTTAGCCACAAATTAGAGGAACATATGAAGGCTAAACTAATTGAAATGAATGGCAATGCACTGGAAACCAATAGTAATGGAAAGGAAACTGGGATTCAAATCAAAGGAGTGGACCAGAAGGAGGATAAAAATGACCAACCAGAAAAGAATGAAGAAACAAGAATTCAAAAAAATGAGGAGAGACTTAGGAACCTCCAGAACATCTTTAAGCCCTCGAACATCTGAATTATAGGGGTACCAGAAGGGGGAAAGAAACAGCCACCAGTGGAAAACTTATTTAAACAAATAATAAAGGAGAATTTCCCCAATCTGGCAAAGGCAATAGACTTTCAGGAAATCCAAGAAGCTCAGAGAGTCCCAAAGAATTTGGATCCAAGAAGAAACACACCAAGGCACATCATAATTACATTAGCCAGGATTAAAATGAAAGAGAGAATCCTAGAAGCAGCAAGAGGTAAGGGGACAGTCACCTATAAAGGACTTCCCATCAGACTGCCAGCGGATTTCTCAAAAGAGACCTTACAGGCAAGAAGGGGCTGGAAAGAAGTATTCCAAGTCATGAAATCCAAAGACCTACAACCAAGATTGCTCTATCCAGCAAAACTTTCATTTAGAATGGAAGGACAGATAAAGTGCTTCTCAGATAAGATCAAATTCAAGGAGTTCATCATCACCAAGCCCTTATTATATGAAATGTTAAAGGGACTTATCTAAGAAAAAGAAGATAAAAAACATGAACTGTGAAAGGACAGCAAACTCACAGTTATTAACAACCACATCTAAAACAAAAGCAAGCTAAAAGGACAGCTAGATCAGGAGCAGAACCATAAAAATGAAGATCTCATGGAGGGTTAGCAACTGGGGAGTGGGAGGAGAAGGGGGGAGAAGGTACAGAAAATAAGGAGCATAGACGGTAGGTAGAAAATAGATAGGGGGAGGGCAAGAATAGTAGGGGAAATATAGAATCTAAAGAACTTGAGACACGTGGTCATAAACTAAAGGGGGGAATGGTAGGGGTGAGGGGGATGCAGGGTGGAGGGGAATGAAGGGGGGACTAGAACAACTGTAATGGCATAATCAATAAAAGAAAAATTAAAAATAAAATAAAATACAATTAAGCAATAAAGTATGATTACACAATAATAAAATTATTTTGGCTTCCTCAATGCAACTTATGTATTTACTGATATTAATAACATCACATCTATCACATAAGACAATGTAAAATTCACTAATTTTTCAGAGAGATAGTAACTTAGTCTGGGCAACTTTTGCTGATATTGTAATCATCAACATAAAAATAAATGCATGATTTTACATTTACTAATGCATAATTCAAGAAGAGTTTGGATATGTGCTTATGCAGTGCTGAAAGTGGTATCTTCAATGGTGTCTTCTAAACTTTTTTCTGTATTTTTATGGTTTTATGTTCATTGTGTGTGTGTGTGTGTGTGTGTGTGCTTTTTCTTTTTTTTTTCAGTGTCCAATAATGAGCTTTTAAATTATTTTGTAGCTGTGCTCAATAGAATACAATCATAGAAGGTCAAGATTGCAAAATAAAAGATCAATCTATTTAACTCAAATGAAATCTCAGACTGAGACTGGTTAAGTGACTTGTTAAAAATGTTATATACAAAGTTAGAATTAGAATTCTAACTAGATACTAGCTCTCCCATCTGTCAGAACAGTGTAAGTCTTGTAGCTCACAGTTTATCCTTTAATTGCACAATATACATGTATAGCTCAATCTGAATTTTTTGTACAAATATACTGAATTTGACCTACTTTAATTTTAGAGAATGTGAAAAGATTTATGTGGAAAGCAGATTCTACAGGAATCAGATTTTGGAGGTAAGTAGTAGAGTCCCTATACTATGTGTCAAAACACCTCTGGTGATTCTAGTGCTGGTTGCCTGAGGAATCATCTGTGAATAGTCACTCTTTTTCTTTTCTCCCTACCCTACCAACTAAGAGAATCATAACACTTTTCCCTACCTGCTGCTAAACCACTTCTAATGTTCATGGATTTCTATGCTCACTGTTGCTGTTAATTTTTCAACAAGTAGTCCCTCTTAAATTAGGAACAAGAGGAGAGATGGTTGAGAGATCCCCCTTAAGTTGTCCAAAACTGCAGAAACCTAACTAGGGCATATTTAATTGCTGATACAGACAGTCAAATTTTCAACCCTAGAATGAAGAAGCTAATGGAATGGACAAAACTAAATCCTTAAGAGCTTCTGTGAAAAATGTAAGTATAAGGGAAAAGATTCACTGGTATACTGAGATCAAAATAGCAAAATGTCTCAAATATATAACTCTATTAAAATTACTTTCTGTATATTTTAAAATTGTCAGTTTCAGTACTATTTCTTATTTATCTTTGTATCTCTCGTCATTTTGCACACAATAAACACTCAATAATAGTTACTGAAAAAGTATCCCATAGTTAATTCATTTATTTAACACTCAAAATGTCGCTCTATATATTCTGCAATAACGTGAATGCATTGCCATTATTTTCAATCAACTTTACCACTTGGTGTTTTGGAAACCTTTGCAGAATTTGTACATAAAATAAAGTGGTTAATAGAATGAACTTTGGAATCTCAGCTCTACAAGTTTGTAGTTGTATGGCCTTGCAAAACTTATTTTTTAACCCTATACCTCAGTTTCCCATTCTTTAGAATGGTGATAACAATATTAATTCCCCCATATGGCTGTTGAAAGGATAAATAACATAATGCATATGAAGTTCTTAGAGCAATGGCTGGTACAGAGACAATATGTGCTGAATAAATGTTTATAAGTAAGACAAATTATCTAAATTTAATCGCTGAGTCATTTACCTAACATACATTATTTGTTAAGTGCTGTGCTTTTTGCAAGTTAGGACAGAGTATCCCAAAATTTCTCAGTTCACAGAGTTTTTAGTGTCTTAAGCTATTTTTTATAGCAAACCTAAACCTAATAGTCTTGCTTATTAAGTAATTAGATCCAAACTATGGAATAGTTACAGTTCATGATATGTCATTCTGTCTTTATTGAAAATTTAAATTACCACTTGTGACCTAACTGTGGCCTCTTGGGGTCCTGGACACATAGTTTGGAAGTCATGGAGTTAGAGATACAAAAATAAATAAAATATGGTTCCTTCTCTAAAAGAGTTTACAAATTCAGCACTTTAAATACATTCAAATACATTACTAAAATATTATAAACACTTTTATGAACTATTTCCAAGATTATTAGGAACATAAAGGAGATGGGGTATGGAAGACATTATAAAGAAATAATTATTTAATGAATTATGCAGGGTTAAGTAGAAGATAACTAGGCAGAGAAGATACAAAAAGGGAGGTAGAACAGTATAAGTAAGGATCCTGATGTATAAAAGTTAATGATTGTAAAAAAGAGAGAATTAAAAATAGAAATAGAGATAATGTAGATGATCATGGCAGCCATGGAGGTGCACACAAAGATGGCCCCACAACAGAGAACTTTCTGTTAGAAAGTCTGTTAGTGGACAGCCCCTAGCTGTTGGACTTTCGGGATGGGCTACAGCATTACTGAGACAACTTTCCCAATGCTGTTCCCACCAATGACTGAGCATGGCAGGAATAACACAGCTTAGCCATTCTTGCCTGACATGGGATTTATCTGGTGGGCAATATGTTTCTGTGGGGTTTCCCATTGACCTGGCCAAAGCTTTCTCAGAACTCTGCTGACATCTTAGTTTCTTTCTACTTAATCTTTCTGTTTCTCTGTTCCTTTCATAGTTTTCAGGCCTATATTAAAATGTAGACTCTCCTTGTCTTCCTTTTCTCTTGTTCCTTACCCCTGTGTAGGGTAAATGGGGTCAGTCAGGCTCCCTCACGCAGATGTCTGGGCAACTTAGAGAAGCAGTATTCCCATAGCCTTGAGACTGGGCCCACATGCAGAATCACACTGTGTTGTACAATACCTTGTCACCCTGACAGTTTTGTGTGCATTTAGTATATAAGGGAGTTGGGACTTCCTGCCAGTACAACAGGTGGCTTGCAGTGTGTGTGGATTGCCTCATCCATAAAGGCATGTTAGGCATTACACAGCTCCACATATATTCTTCTGTCTCCCCAAATGCCGAGTGAATCTGTCCAGGGTTGAATGGTTGCAATACACCCTTTGTCATAGGCATTTTCACCAATAAGGGTTTTGGGTGCTAATCCCATTTGGTGTTTGCTTTCTGGAGGATCTGAACCAACACAATGCTAAAACTAAATGTGTGTGTGTGTGTGTGTGTGTGTGTGTGTGTGTGTAATCTTATGTGTGTGTGTATAATCTTATATGTGTATATATAAAATTTAATTGAAATAAATGGAATCACAATACCACAGTCACACAGTTGGGAGATTGGCAAGGGGGAGTCAATTTTAGGAATTCTCTTAGTCTGGGCTATATTTTAGAATAGAGAGATATTAAGAGCCATACTATGTAGAAAATGAGTCTGAGTGGCTTCCCTGGAACATGTGGCAGGAAGTTCTTCTCTTAGTTAATTCAAGGCAAGGATTTTTTAAAGCTTGAATCTGTTGGGATGACATTGGTTCACAAAACCATACAGGTTTCAAGTTTATAAAGCATTAAACCATCATCTGCACATGGCACCATGATTCCATCACCCCAAAGTTTCTTTTGTCCCCATTTTCCCTTCTTTGCTGACCTCCCCCCAACCTCCCATTCCCTCTGGCAGTCACCACACTATTGCTTGTGTCTATGTGAGATTATATATATAAACAACATATATAATTTATATATGTTTTTTGTGTCCAAGGCAGTCATCTAAACCTTTCCCTATCAAATGCAGTTGAATTACTTTGTTTCTCTCGGAGCCTAAATTAGCTGATTTAGGTAGGCATTAGCTGATAAGGTAGGCATTTAACCAGTAAGTTAGGTTTGTGGTAAAAGATGAATGGGTGAAGACAGTATGAGAAGGAGAGGGATAGAGATCAGTGAGAAAGACATATTGGAAGGGCTCTCCATGTAAGGCTCATGAGTCTAAAACTTATTATTTAGAAAATGAGGAACCATAAAAGGTTTAAAACTAAAGTAATGATATATTTCATACATAAGTGAGTCTAATAATATTCAGAAAATTAAGTGGATAGGTAGACCATGAATTGGGAGGAAAACCTGATTAGAGTAGGACAAAACCAGTGTCAGTATAGACACACTGGCTTTGGCCCCTGGCAGAGTGTTTTCCACTTCTGTCAGGCAGAGCTATTTGTTTTATTCCTGGAGAATGAATAAGAACGGTGTCTGACTCATTGAATTGGCAGGGTGCCTAAAGAGTAATGTTATGCTATTTTCTTCTTGCTTGTTTGTCACAATGGATAGCATTATGATTGATGGAAAGATGCAAACAGTCAGTGCTAGAGGATGTCAATTTTCTTTAATGTCAGAGGTCATAGAAATTTATAAAGATGGTTACACAAAGCAGGAAATAATACAGCATGCCCTCAGATACAAATACAACATTCTAGAATTTCCATTCTGCCTGCATTCTAAAGACAGTCTCTAGGCCAGCCAGCTGAACCAGATGCAATCTACATGTGTACTGACTTCACGTGAGCCTTTTGAGCTGCTGGGGAATCCCATTTTTTTCCCCAAGTCAATTCATTGTCCTATTTTTTCAGATGGCAATTATCATGCCTTTTTCTCTTTCCATGAACCACCAATACCTCCTTCCTTGTCTCATTTTTCTATGATCTTTTTCTTTTTTAAATTTTATTTAGTTATTTTTCAAGTACAGTTTTTTGTCTATTTTTCCCATCCCAGCCCCCCACCCCATGCTCACCACCTCCCTCCCATTTCCTCCCCCACCCCAGTCCTAAACCCTGTGTCCTTCATACTTGTTCCTCAAAATCCCTCCCCTTTTCTGCATTAAATTCCCTTCCCTCTCCCCTCTGGTCACTGTCCCCTTGTTCTCTATTTCAGTGTCTTTGTTTTTATTCTCCTTGCTTGTTTGTTTCCTTGTTTAGCTTCCTGTTAAAGGTGAGATCATATGGTATTTGTCTTTCAGCACCTGGCCTATTTCACTCAGCATAATGCTTTCCAGTTCCATCCATGTTGTTGCAAAGGGTAGGAGCTCCTTCTTTCTCTCTGCTGCATAGAATTCCATTGTGTATATGTACCACAATTTTTGGATCCATTCATTTACTGATGGGCACCTAGGTTGCTTCCAGCTCTTGGCTATTGTAAATTGTGCTGCTATGAACATTGTGGTGCATAGATTCTTTGATATTGATGTTTTAGGATTCTTGGGATATAATCCTAGCAGTGGAATTGCTGGGTCAAAAGGCAGGTCGATTTTTATTTTTCTGAGAAAATTCCATACTGTTTTCCATAATGGTTGTACCAGTCTGCAATCCCACCAACAGTGAACTAAGGACCCCTTTTCTCCACACCCTCTCCAACATTTGTTGTTTGTTGCTTTGTTTATGATAGCCATCCTGACTGGTGTAAAGTGGTATCTCATTGTGGTTTTAATTTGCATCTCTCTGATAGCTAATGATATTGAGCATCTCTTCATGTGTCTCTGAATGTTCTGTATGTCCTCCTTGGAGAAGTGTCTTTTCAAGTCCTTTTCCCATTTTTTAATTGGGTTAGATGTCTTCTTAGAGTGGAGTTGTGCAAGTTCTTTGTATATTTTGGAGATTAAACCTTTGTCTGAGGTTTCATTGGCAAATATGTTTTCCTATACAGTTGTATCTCTTTTTATTTTAATACTGTTTTCTTTAGCCATGCAGATGCTTTTTATTTTGATGAGATCCCATTTGTCTATTCTGTCCTTTATGTCCCTTGCTCTAGGGACATATAAGTAAAAAAGTTGCTGCATGAAATATCTGAGATTTTCCTGCCAATGTTCTCCTCTAGGATTTCAATGGTGTCACAGCACATATTTAAGTCTTTTATCCACCTTGAATTTATTTCAGTATATGGTGTAAGTTGGTGCTCAAGTTCAATTTTTTTTGCACCTAGCTGTCCAGTTCTCCAAACACCATTTGTTGAATAGGCTATTTTTATTCCATTTTATGTGCTGCCCCCCTCGTCGAATATTAATTGCTCATAGAGACTTGGATTTATCTTTGGGCTCTCTATTCTCTTCCATTGGTCTATGTGACTGTTTTTATGCCGGTACCAGGCTGTTTTGATTACAGTGGCCTTGGAATACAGTTTGGTATTAGGTATTGTGATCCCTCCTACTTCGTTCTTTCTCAAAATTGCAGCTGCTATTCGGTGTGGTGTATGGTTCTGTATATATTTTTGAAGTGTTTGTTCTTCATCTATGAAGTATGTCATTTGTACTTTAATAGGTATTGTATTGAATCTGTAAATTGCTTTCAGTTGTATGGACATTTTGATGATGTTAGTTCTTCCAATCCATGAACAAGGTATTTGTTTCCTTTTGTCTGTGTCTTCCTTGATTTCTTTCTTCAGTGCTGTGTAGTTTTCTGCATACAGGTGTTTTACCTCCTTGGTTAGGTTTATTCCTAGGTATTTTATATTTCTTTTTGCCATATCACATGACATTTTTTCTTGATTTCTGCTTCTGCTGTTTCCTTGTTGGTTTACAAAATGCATTTGATTTCTGGATATTGACTTTGTATCCTGCTGTTTTGCCTACTTCATTTATTAGGTTGATTAGTTTTTAGGTAGAGCCTATAGAATTTTTCATGTACACTATCATGTCAGCTGCAAACAGTGACAGTTTTCTTTCCTCCTTTCTGATTTGGATGCTTTTTATTTCTCTTTCTTGTCTGATCACTGTGGATAAAACTTCCAATTCTATATTGAATAGAAGTGGTGAAAGTGGACATCCTTGTCTTGTTCCTGATCTTAGTGGAAAAGATTTTAGTTTTTTTCCATTGAGTATGATGTTGGCTTTAGGTCTCCCTATATGGCCTTTATTATATTGAGGAATGCTTCTTCTCTTCCCACTTTGCTGAGTGTTTGTATCATAAATGGGTGTTGTACCTTATCAAAAGCTTTTCTGGCATCTATTGATATGATTATGTGATTTTTGTCTTTGGTTTTGTTTATATGATGTATTACATTTACTGATTTGCGAATATTGAACCATCCTTGCATCCCTGGGATGAATCCCACTTGGTCATGGTGAATGATCTTTTTAATGTATTGTTGGATGCAGTTTGGCAATATTTTGTTGAGAATTTCAGCATCTGTGTTCATCAGTGATATTGGCCTGAAGTTTTCTTTCTTTGTTGTGTTTTTATCTGGTTTTGGGTTTAGGATGACGCTGGCTATATAAAAAGAGTCTGGGAGTCTTCCATCATTTTGAATTTTTTGGAGTAGCCTGTGAAGAATAGGGGTTAGCTCTTCCTTAAATGCTTTGTAGAATTCTCCCGTGAAACCATCTGGTCCAGGGCATTTGTGCTTTAGGAGATTTTTGATTACTGCTTCAATTTCATTTGCTGTTATTGGTCTGTTGAGGCTTTCTGCTTCTTCTTCATCGAGTTTTAGAAGATTATATTTTTCTAGAAATTTGTCCATTTCACCTAGATTTTTAAATTTCTTGGCATACAGTTCTTCATAGTAATTGCTTTCCATCTGTACAGGTCTCTTGTCCTGAGGTGGGTTTCTTGTAGGCAGCATATATGTGGGTCATGCTTTCTTATCCATTCAGCTATGCTATGTCTTTAGATTGGAGCATTTAGTCCATTTACATTTAAGGTTATTATTTTTAGGTACTTAATCATTGTCATTTTTATACCTGTGCTTCTCAGTGTCTCTCTCTTTTCTTCCTTTTCTTAAAGCAGACATTTCAGTATTTCTCATAGAGCAGTTTGTGGAGGTGTATTCTTTTAGACTTCTTTTGTCTTGGAAGCACTTTATTTGGTCATCTATCTTGATTGAGCACCTTGCTGAATAAAATAACCTTGGTTGCAGTCCTCTGGTTCTCATTACTTGGACTATTTCTTGTCATTCTCTTCCTGCTTGGAGCATTTCCATTGAAGAGTCAGCAGCTAACCTTATTGGGGCTCCCGTCTATGTTACTTCCTTTTTCTCCCTTGCTGCCTTTAAGATTTTCTGTTTATCTTGAAATTTTGCCATTTTAATGATGATGTGTCTTGAAGTGGGTCTCTTTGGGTTCCTCTTGATTGGGACTCTCTGTGATTCCTGGATTTGTGTGACTCTGTCATCAAATTAGGGAAATTTTCCATCATTACTTTTTCAAATAGATTTTCTATCTCTTGTTCTTCTTCTCCTTCTGCTATCCCTATTATTCAGATATTATTATGTTTCATATTATTTTGCACTTCTATTAATCCTTCTTCATTCTTTCTTAGCCTCTTTTCCTTTTCTTCCTCTTTCTGGGAGTTTTTTTTCTTCTTTGTCCTCCAACTCACTGACCTGATCTTCTGCTTCATCGATCCTGCTTTTGATTCCTTGCACTGTGTTCTTCAGCTCTGAAATTGTACTGTTCATTTCCTCTTGGCCCTTGTTGATAGTTTCTATTCCTATTTCATGTTGACATAGTTTGCAGTGAGTTCATTATAGTTCCCCTGTTGTTTCTGGTAGCTCACTGTGAGCTCTTTGAACTTCCTGATAAACCATTCTTTGAATTCAATATCTGATAACTGACTTGTCTGTATTTCATCTAGCATTCTTTCTGAGGCTTCTTCCTGTCCTTTCATTGGGGGGTTGTTTGGCTTCTCATGGTTTGTGAGACTCTTCTTGGTATCTTCAGCTTCTTAAATTGATCTATTCTGGCTTTCTGGATTTATGGTGTGAACTTCTGTGGTGTAATACCTGTGAGTGAGATTTGGTGGTGTAGTCTCCTTGATTTCCCCAGCTTGCTGTCCTTGGGCTGTCCTTTATGTTGGCTCTGAACTTGTCTTTGGGTTTTTGTTGTTTCTTAGTCTTTCTTTTGTGGGTTCTTCCCACAAGCTGGTGAACTGATGGTCCCTCTGTCTACTACCTGCTTCAATTTGTTGTGCTGGTGAGGGTGAGTTGCATTGAAGCTTGTTATTCTGCGTGTACAAGGTTTGAGGATCCTCTTTTGCTCTTGTTCAGTTGTTTGCCCTGGGTAGTTTCTCCACTATTTAATTATATTTCCAGATAGGTCTTGGGTTGAGGTTTGTATGGTTTCTACTTTTTTCTTCACCTTTGTGTGTTGTTATTTGTTGGTGGTTCCTTTGATGTTGGGTTTCCTCCTCCCTTGGGTATCCTGGTGTTCACTGCTTCTACCCACTCTATTTTTGTGTGACCAAGTAGAGTGGAAGGGAAATTGGTTTATGACAGCAGGAGAGTATTCTATGATATTTACAGTAGCAGTCAGTAGAGAAGAGATAGGAGATCCCCTGGCTATGTACAGTGATAACCATAATCTTCAACCCAACTAGCCATTCTTTAGAAAGGATGGAAAGAAGATAAGGCTCTTGTTGGGGAGGTAAGGTTTGTGAGTTGGATCTAGAAAGCAGTGAGTTTGAGGGAGGTCAGATTCTGAGGTAAGGTGAGAATAAAGGATGATAAATAGGTCTAGTGTGAGAGAGAATAGAGTTAACCAGTATAGTATTATAGTTCAGGCAACAATGTAGTGGGCTAAGATCTGGGTGGGGGTGTTTTGTAGTATTTACAACAGCATGCAACAACTAATATTTACAATAATATTAGAGGAATAATCATACAACAGAACCTATGATATACTAAGATTAGGGAGCATTGGACTTTCAATAGTTTGCTAACTGGGCAAGGGGAAGTAAAGGACAGTAAACTAGCAATACACTATGATTGAGGGGACAGGGGAAACTTGTCAAGTGACACAATATATCCGGCCAAGGTAAAGAAGACTATACAGAAAGAGGAGGAATATAAAGATACTATTAAAATAAAAGATGTAAGAATAATGAAAAATAATTAAAAAATACAAATGTTCAGTAACTTGCAATTTTTCTATTATAGCAAAGTGAATTTTGTTTCTCTGTCTCTACCATTGGGATTCCCCCTCTTTGCGTCCAACTCTTGTCTTTTCTCGGTTCCAAGTCTTTTGTCTCACTTGGCAGGGAGGGGGGTGAAAAGAAAGGAAAAGGGGGCAGCAGGAGGGAGGAAAAAGTGATAAGTAGGTTTGGAAAGAAAGTAAGAAGGAATAAAACAAAAAAGAAGAAGAGAGAGGGTAAAAGTATTGAAAGATAAAACAATAATAAAGTTAAAAAAATAAAAGATTAATTTTAGAAAATCTTGTTGGTTTCCAGCTGGTCAAACTGTCTTTTCTGGTCACACTAGCCGCAGCAGTTGAGGGACGATTGGTGTGGCTCTTCTCCCTCCTCGGTGAATTCAGCCAGTCTCAGGAGTGCTATCCCAAATCCAGACTGGCACCTCTCCCCAGTGCCCCATTGAAAGCAGACTTTCCCCAGGATTCACAGTCCTGGGCTGGGGTATGGGTGCACGCTCCTAGCCAGGCTTCCCTGATCCACCAGGTTTGGGCATGAACCTTTCCCTGTGCTGTGGGGTAACACAAGGGCGACTCTCAATTCTCCCAAGCCAGTGATCACAGACTCCATGGGTGATAAAAGCCCTCTTATTTGCTTCCTCATGCCCATTCCTCTCTCTGACACTTTAAGGAAACAGATCTCTCCTGGAGTTTTTCAAACTGCACCCAGGCAAGTGGGGAGGGAGGTGATGAGCGGCTCTCTCCCAAGAACCTTGCTGTCAGCCCTTGACTCCCAGAGACCAAGCCCTACTGGCCTGGGCCCTAACATGGACTGGTAGAGGGCCTGCGACCTCTGCGCTGTTCCATCTGACTTTATTATCCTGCAGCCGGCTCCTCACCATCTGGTCATTCTGTGTGTGCTCCAATTTCTGGAGTCCTCTTTTCCTATATGCTGGGTCCCTATTGGCTATTTGCTGTGTTCCTCCACAGATCAGCCAGGTTTTTCTCCCATGCATGGGGGGGGGAAGAGGAATCTTTTGTCCTACTCTGCTGCCATCTTCCCTGAGAGCCCCTTTATTCTTATTCTTATTTTTTATTCTTATTCTTATTCTTATTCTTATTCTTATTCTTATTCTTATTCTTATTCTTATTCTTATTCTTAGTCTTAGTCTTAGTCTTAGTCTTATTCTTCATTCTTAGTCTTAGTCTTAGTCTTAGTCTTAGTCTTAGTCTTAATCATTGACATTTGGGGCTACGTAGGTAGATATGAAGTACTAATTATCCCTTATATTGAGAACTTCCAGATCTGAATTTAGAGAGAACTTGGGTGACACATTTATTTATATAAATTTAAGAAAAATACAAACTATATGTATGAGGAATTTGGTGATACTTAGTAAATTGAACACCTGCATTTATTTTTGTTTTCTGTCTAAAACCACTAAGTTAGCAATGAAGGAGATAAAAGAATTAACTCACAAAATGATGTTGACAATAGGAGAGAAAACAACATAAAGGAAAATGCAAACAACAAAGCAAACTTGGCAAGTGGAAACTGAACTAGGAAACTATAGAAAGCTGATGTACTAGGCTATATATAATGCAGGAAGCACAGAAGTAGAGGAGTCTGACCAGAGAACCCTGGAAAGGCTTAGGAATTTGTGGTGATGGAAAGAGACTTGTTTGATAGGCTGCATAAATAGCCTTAAATGAAATTCATATCCACTCCCTAGTGTTTGATGAAGACTAGAGATTTCACCCTGTTAAGGAACTTAAATCAGAGAGACTCTGACATCAGGGATACCAGGCATTATGCAGGACTGGTTACAAACTCAAGGTAGGGGGACAAAGGTAGAATGTGAGCATCTGAACTCTGAGAAACTCACATTAACTCTCCAACTCAGCTCTTAGAATGATGGTGCAGAGAAACTAAGGGTGGGGGCGGAGAATAAATATTAATTTGGGGGAATTTTCTAAAAATACTTTTAGAACAAATGAAATACAAGAATGGAAACTACATGGCTCAATCTGGAATTATGTTTCAATTTGCATTTTAATAATAATACAAAACAGTGTGTTGATCTTTCCCAGAATAAAAAGACAGGAAAAGTACTAACTGGGGGTGTGTGTATAAAAGTTGAGGTGGAAAATACATTGGGGGGAGGGCAAGAATAGTATGGGAAATATAGAATCTAAATAACTTGAGACATGTTGTCATAAACTAAAGGAGGGAATGGTGGGGGAGGGGGTGTGCAGGGTAGAGGGGAATGAAGGGGGAATAGAACGAATGTAATGGCATAATCAATAAAATATATTTAAAAAAGAAATTAAAATCAACCAACCATATCTTTTCAAAAAGCGCTGAAAAAAAAAGCTGAGGTGGAGAAGAAGTGCACAAGGGTGCTGAATCATCATATTTTACAGTAGAAAATGTTAAAGGATGTCATCAAGAGAGTATAACCACTGGTTTACCTTGAGGTGGACCCAGGCAATCAGAGGCTACTCAGCCCTTCTCCTATACTTGGAATGTATGCTCTGCCTAGTATTTCCACAGTGGGAGCTGTTGCAAAGACACAGTTGTGAGACAACCATGTGTTGTTGAGACCATCTGGACAAGATACGTGACAGAACCCTGTTAAGACTTCTATGTAAACTTTTAAGATTCTGGTGGGTGAGTGGGTGGGAAGATTCACCAGTAAATTTACTTGCTTATTAAAACTACCAGCTATCAAATTGAATTGGTCTCCCTCCTTCTTTTGTCTCTTCTTGCCTTACATGTACAGGGACCAGTTTACAAGCTAACAGAAAGGCAACAAATAGTATTGGAAATAGGAAGGAAAAGAAATAACAGTAAGGATGTTATATACTGAAATAGAATTTGCCAAAGTAGTTGAAAGTGGTTGTCTCCTAAGAGGTGTAATCAGTTTGTAAAGGACAGGAAAGGATCTGCTGTTTTCTTCATAAACCTTATAATAATGGTTGTCTTTTGAAACTCTGTACATATAAAATTGGATACAATTTTATGTACACCCAAATAATTTTAAATGCCCACCTATGGCATTTTATGTGAACAGGTTGTGGAAAATAACCTTTTTTTAAAAAAATATATTTTATTGATTATGCTATTATAGTTGTCCCATTTTTTAAAATTTTATTTAGTTATTTTTCAAGTACAGGTTTTTGGCTATTTTTCCCATCCCAGCCTCCCCCGCCCCTTGCTCCCCACCTCCCTCCCATTTCCACCCCCCTTAGTTCTCGTCCCTGTGTCCTTCCTATTTGTTCCTCCAAATCCCTCCCCCTTTTCCCCCTTAACTTCCCTTCCTTCTCCCCTCTGGTCACTATCCCCTTGTTCTCTATTGAAAATAACCTTTTAAAATAGTTTTTATTTCTAATTACTGAAGTAATCTTTGCATGTTCCAAGGATATGATACATTACTTACCGATTGGAGTGTATTGTGTCTGCTATAAAAATCTTTATGAAAGTGAGGGCAAAAAAATTAAAATTAGGCCTTTAAATTTCACACACATCATGTTCCTTGTTGACCAAACTTGATAACATATAAGCAAGATGGCAAAATAAACTATTAAGAATGGGAAAAATATTACCAGTTTTTTATTATTAATAATATTTGTTATGACAAATTGATTTTCTGTGAAAAATTCCAAATATTTGTGAATTTAGTAACTTGAATGAAGTTTGCTAGAGTAACTGAAGAAATTACAACTCCTCTAATAGAGGAAAATGTACTGTACTGTTCCATAATAAATCAGGAAATGAATTTATATTCTATCTACACAGAGGTGACCTGTCACAATGACAAATTTTAGTGTTTACTGTATTTTTAAATCCTTCTAGAAAGGCTGCCATGCATTAAGAGCAGGAGTTCTGGATCCAGAGTGGGTACACTCAAATTCTAGTTGTGCCACTTAGTGGTATTTTACCCTTGGCCAAACTACTTAACACTTAGGACTTAGATTCTTCATCTGTTAAATGGTTGTGGTGAAGATTAAATGAATTACTATCTTCAAAGTGTTTAGAAGAGCATGTGGCTTAGAGTAACACTATATAAATATGTTGTTGTTAATAGAGTTATTATCATCATCATCCCCATTATTATTATTCCTCACTCATACCTTCTTATGAAAGGAGGAACTGGTTTGAGGGACCATGATGGAAAGGAAATTAATGAGTAGTAAGTGAGATCATATTATTAGAGCAATTAAGAAGCCATGAATGATGTATTTCTTTAATTAAGGGCTATTAGATGAAACATACAGCACCATTTGCTAATATTTCAAAGTAAGAACATGACCTTTTATTTATTATTGCCTTTTTTCTTTTACAGATGATCAATGTATATTAAGCTGTGTTGGTGATGATGAAGAGTAAGGAAGGGAACATCAAGCCCACATGAAATGCAGGTTCACAGGCAGGTCTCATCTCTTTTCACATGAAATCAGTCTCTAACTTTCTGCCAAGTAAGTTTTTCACGTGAAATTAGTCTCTAACTTGCTGCCAAGCACCAGAAATGACTCATTCCTAAAGGGTATGAGCTCTGAAATCAGACTACTTAGGTTCAAATCCCCATTCCTTTTCATAGTATCTGTGATCTTGGGAGAACTGCTTAGCCTCTTTAAGTTTCAGTCTTATTGTCTATAAACTGAAGATCTAAACAGTACTAATGTCATGAATTCAATAGAGCAGGGGTCAGTAAATTATGACTAACAGGCCAAATTCAACCTGCAATCTGTTTTTTGTAAATGAAAATTTACTAGAACACAGCCAAATCCATTTGTTTATACTTTGGTTTTCAGAGCTCAATAGTGTGACAGAGATGTTATGGCTCACAAAGTTGAAAACAATTTACTATCTAGCCATTTAGATAAAAAGTTTACCAACCCCTGACTTAAGGGAGTAAATAAGATAATACATGTAAGTATGTGTTCTGGTTCCTGGAGCCTCACAAGTACTCAGTGAGTATTAATGATGAGCTTTCTCTAATGCTAAAGATGCAAGAATTATTCATAAGGCCTAAAATATACCACTAGTGTCTGTAAACCATGTGTATCTGAATGAATTTCTAACACATTTGGAAGATCAACCTAATACCACTATACTTCACCATTTTCCTGGCACTGAGTTATCTCATTCATTCATTCACTGATTTGTTGTGTCTCAGTTGTGTTCACATATCTGATGTATCAATAGGTTAGTGGATCAGCAAACTGTGGGCATCTGCCTGAGTGATAGTTACGTGCAGAAGACAGAGGATATTCAGCACCTGGGAAGAGACATTGAAGCCATTGCCAGGGTCTGTCTTATGGTCCTTGGATCTGTATCTGTGTCCTTTTGAGAGAAATCCTGTTTTCTTATGAGACTATGTGAAAGAGGGAAGCATGCTTAACTCTGCTTTTTTTTCCAGGGACAAAGTAGGAAATAAAATGAAGATAAGGGCAGAGGGGCATTCCTCCTCTGTCACTGTGGTGTATACCATGACTGCAGCTTGTTCTTCAAGACTGTAACCTTGGGAGCATCAGGAGATGGTACCCTGGTACTACTACTCATGTTGTCTGTCACTCACAGGAGCCACAGGCACAGTGTAGAGGGTCAAGAGGAAAGGCATTCTCCAGCAGATGTTAACAAATTATCTGTATATATCCTAGAGTATCCTAGAGTGGTGAAACCTAAAAACTAATAAATCCCAGGGGTACTCATAAATAGTTGGGTGAAATTTTGAGGAAGGTAGAGGCTCTTGCCTTAAACATGTAGGTAAAAACTAGTGAAACTGAAGTTATTAATGCTATCACATTTTTCAATGTAAACAAGTTGATGAAACCTAGTGCAACTTCATTGCGTACTACCACCACAAATGTGTATTGAGAATGCACATTGCTTTATGTACAGAAGCCTTGGTTCAAAAGAATTTAAAGACCACACTAAGCCCTGAAAAGCAAAAGATAGCTATCTCCCAACACCATTTGTTGAAAAGGCTATTATTAGTCCATTTTATGATGCTGTCCCCTTTGTCGAATGTTAATTGGCTATAGTGATTTGGGTTTATTTCTGGGCTCTCTGTTCTGTTCCATTGGTCTATGTGCCTGTTTTTATGCCAGTACCAGGCTGTTTTGATTACAGTGGCCTTGTAATACAGTTTGGTATCAGGTATTGTGATCCCTCCTACTTTATTCTTCTTTCTTAAAATTGGAGCTGCTATTTGGGGTCATTTATGGTTCCATATAAATTTTTGAAGTGTTTGTTCTATATCTGTGAAGTATGTCATTGGTACTTTAATAGGTATTGCATTGAATCTGTAAAATGGACAGCTATGTGCAAAAAAGTGAAACTCGAGCACCAACTTACACCATACACCAAAATTAATTCAAGGTGGATAAAATACTTAAATATAAGCCATGACAGCATTAAAATCCTAGAGGAGAACATTGGCAAGAAAATCTCAGATATTTCAAACAGCAACTTTTTTGCTTATATGTCCCCTAGAGCAAGGGACATAAATGAAAGAATGAACAAATGGGATATCATCAAAATTAAAAGCTTGTGCACAGCTAAAGAAAACAGTATTAAAATAAAAAGAGGTCCAACTGTATGGGAAAACATATTTGCCAATGAAACCTCAGACAAAGGTTTAATCTCCAAAATATACAAAAAACTTACACTACTCACTCTAAGAAGACAAGCAACCCAATTAAAAAGTGGGAAAAGGACTTGAACAGACACTTCTCCAAGGAGGACATACAGAAGATCCAGGGACACATAAAAAGATGCTCAATATTACTAGCTATCAGAGAGATGCAAATTAAAACCACAATGAGATACCACTTTACACCGGTCAGAATGGCCATCATAAACAAAGCAACAAACAACAAGTGTTGTAGAGGTTGTGGAAAAGAGGGGTCCCTAATCCATTGTTGGTGGGATTGCAGACTGGTACAATCACTGTGCAAAAGAGTATGGGATTTTCTTAAAAAACTAAAAATGGAACTGCCTTTTGATCCAGCAATTCCATTGCTAGAATTATATCCTAAGAACACTGAAACACCAATCCAAAATAACCTATGTACCCCAATGTTCATAGCAGCACAATTTACAATAGCCAAGAGCTGGAAGCAACCTAGGCACCTGTCGGTAAATGAATGGATCAAAAAATTATAGTACATATACACAATGGAACTCTATGCAGCAGAAAGAAAGAAGGAGCTCCTACCCTTTGCAACAGCATGGATGTAACTGGAAAGTATTATGATGAGTGAAATAAGCCAGGTGTTGAAAGACAAATACATTATGATCTCACCTTTAACAGGAAGCTAAACAATGAAACAAACAAGAAGCCAAATAAAAACAAAGACACTGAAATAGAGAACAGGGGGCTAGTGACCAGAGGGGAGAGGGGAGGGAATTTCAGGGGAAAAAGGGGAAGGATTCACAGGAATTAGAATAAAGGACACATGGACAACAACTAAGGGGGCTGGAAATGGGAGGGAGGTGGGAGGGTAGGCTGGGATGGGAGTAAAGAACAGAAAACTGTACTTGAACAATAATTAAATAAATTTTAAAAAAAGAAGAAAAAGATAGTTATATACTTTTTGCCCTTATTGCTGGTGGAAGAACTGCGAGAACTTGTCCATACTCTTTGTTTTTTATATGAGAAAACTGAGACTCAGAGGAAGTAATATGTCAAGGTCCTTCAGTTATTAGTGTGAGAGCCAGAACCAGACTCTAGCTGAAAGCATTGTTCTGATATGGGAGAGGAATCGATCAGGTGGAGTCTTCTCCTGCTTTTAAAGTAATGCCAAGCAGGCCTACTCCCAACATTTGTGCAGCACAGGCCAAGAGTATAAGCGAAGGTCCACACACTATTTAAAAATATAAATGTTCTTAATCAGGCTAGCAAAGAATTAAATAAAACATGTTTTATTCTCTTATTTTGACAAATATACTTTTATAAATATCTGGAAATCCTGGTTCAAATTAGGATTCTGAGACTCCTTGCTCCCATGTATACCTCACTTTGTGTGGTAAGCTACAGATTAGGGGAGGCCAGAACGGGACTCTAAAATTAGAATTCCAGACCAAGGGTCTCTCTTGCTAGATTCTAAGCATATTATGATAGCAAACATTTAGAATCAGGACAAGTGGAAACCACACAAAACCATTTTATTATCATTGAGAATGTAAACATTTATTTACTTTCTTTTTTAAAATTAAATTTATTGGGATAACATTGGTTAATAACATTATATACCTTTTAGGTGTACAAATTTATAATGTATCATCTATATATTTCATTGCATGCTCACCACCCAAAGTCTAGTCTCCTTTCATCACTATATATTTAACCCCCTTTTACTTTCTTTATCCCCAACCTAACCTCTTTCACCTCTGGTAATCACCATACTGTTGTCTATGTCCATGAGTTGTATTGTTTGCTCACTTGTTGATTTATATTTTATATCCTGCATGTGACAAAACCATTATTTAAAGCACAAATCAAAGAAATACAGCCCTGTGTCTCTGAAATACACCTGAACTACTCATCCCCTTTCCCTTCCTGAATCCAGCTGAGCTAAAATGGAAGCATCAACAATTACAAAATATTTTAGCTAATAGAACTTGTCTGGTAGTCAGGAGGTAATGTTCATGTACATCTACTTTACAAAGAAGCAGAGGATTTTGGAACCATATAGAAATAAATAATATAGGGTCCTTTAGACAGAAGCCAATTAAGTCAAACCTTAGGTTGAGACTTCTCTAGTTATTCTCTCCACATAATAATATCAATTTCAAGGCTCTCAGGGCACATGAGCCTCTTTAGTGTCTTTCAAACTTAGAAAAGAAAAAGAAAAACCTCTATTTTATTACTAGAAGAAGAGGAAATAGATTCTTTTTGTTCAAATGTTCAATATTAGAGATCTTTGACTCTTCAACAGCATACTTGTTTAGGCCATTTGCTAAATTTCCTTACTTAACATTTAGTGATATTCTATATGCTTTTAGCAATAGTGGTAGTGAATCAATTAATCTTGAAGACATACCTCTTGTCCTAATTTCATTATTATTTATACCACTCCTTCCTCTGATTTTATTTAGAATGTCTTCATTCCTTATTTCTATATCCAAAGAGAGGCAGTGTACAATTTTCTTATGTTCTCAAATTTCTTTTGCATAAATGGGAGCCAATTACATTAACAGCCCAGAAGAAAATTATGGGCTTAAGTACTTCATACTTTCAACAATACATCTTCAAGAGTGTTTCCATTGATCAGTTAAAGAACTAGGATACTCAATACCCTAAGGCAGGTTAAACATCTCTTCAAATGGTTTATCATGGAACTATTCAAAACCACTTCACAAAGCCTAGAATTGGCTTGGGAATCAGAAAGATTTTATAAACTAGGTGGTATCAGTTGATAAGAAAAGAAATATGCACAGTTATTTAAGAAATTTAGACAATAAAAATTGCATACACCAGTCTACCATTCTTTTATTCCATTTTGTAATTTATCAAAATCTACATATATTTCTTGATAACTCTAAGTACTTCTGCAGATCAATAGTATCTTAATTTTGAAGGGCAACAACAAATCAATATAAAATTGGCAAACAGCTTGAAAAAATCAATTTCTAGTGCTAATGTGACTATATTTCTTAACTGTTACTTCCAATGTCTGTGTTTTTGCCTGGTTTACCCACTCACAATTATGAACCATGTTTAGAATGCCATCAGCACATTTAGGGAATATCTACTGGAGTTGGCTCATACTATCTTCTTTATACAGCATACCTTTAAAAACTACCTAAAATTTTTGTCTTTAAGGGGATTTTAATGTAGATCCCCTTTGGGGAATCAATAAACCAATAAGTTAAAGTTTATGTATGTGTGGGTGGGAGGAGTTGGGAAAATGATGTAAAGATGACCACATTTTATTGTAGGATCCTGGAAGGTATCCTATACATCTGGTATCTTCAGGCTTCTCAGATAATCTTGCAGTTACCAGACTAAAATGAGACCAAACCTTCTTTGCAGTGTGATTTCAATCTCCAGGAGGAAGGAGACCATTCCCTCTGATGTAGCCTGGAGTAAGGAGCTCTAATTCCAAGGCTCTCTGAGAGGGCAGACAGTAGAGTGAAGGGATTGCCCAAATCTGTAAAGAATAAACCTTTCTCTGCTCACCACCATATCCCTGAAATACTCAGCTGATCCCATCCATGGACTTCATCACCCCTGAGGTAGACTGCTGCTATAAACTGCTCCCCTTCCAATGGGCAAAAAAATGACAGCTACTCAAGGCTCACATGTGGAGAAAGCTGAAATAATAGAGTCCTCCATAACAATTAGTCCAGTTGTTTTTCCAGAAGTTGAATATTAATAAACTTCTTACTTCTTAATTACATTACCCAAGATTAAATATAAGGAGACAATTTTAAAAATAGCAAGAGAAAATGAGACAGTTACCTACAGAGGAGTTCCCATAAGACTATCAGCTGATTTCACAAAGGAAATATTGCAGGCAAGAAAGGACTGGAAAGAAATATTCCAAGTTATTAAAGGCAAGGACCTGCATCCAAGATGACTCTATCCAGCGAGGTTGTCACTTACAATGGAAAGGCAGATAAAGTGCTTCCCAGATAAGGACAAGTTAAAGGAGTTCAACATCACCAAGCCCTTATTATATGAGATGCTAAAGGGACTTATTTGAGAAAAAGAAGATAAAAAATACGAACAGTAAAATGACAACAAACTTGCAACTAATAACAACTGAACCTAAAAAAAACAAAAATGAGAAGGAACTAAGTAAACAACTAGAACAGGAACAGAATTACAGAAGTTGAGATCACATGGAAGGAGGATAAGGGGAGAGAATGAGATAAAAAGTACAGGGAATAAGAACCATAAATGGTAGGTACAAAATAGACAGAGGGAGGTTAATAATAATATGGGGAATGGAGAAGCCAAAGAATTTATATGTATGACCCATGGACATGAACTAAGGGGGGTGATGTGGGTAGGAGGGGGATTCAAGGAAGAGAGAAATAAGGGGAGAAATAAATTAGACAACTGTAATAGCATAATCAATTTTATATATATATATATATTTAAAAACTTTTTACCTCATTCTTCTGCAAAGCCATCATCCCCTGACAGACTCCAACAACCTTACCTGCAACAATTCAGAGAGATATTTCTACATTTGCTGAAATGAGTAAATATGTGATTTATGAGTTAGTTAAGGAGACTTAGTAGTTCAAAGGAGAGGAGTTAAAACATGAGAAAAAACTTTAAAATATCTGTAATAAGAATTATTACGAAAAATAAAGAAAATTACCACAACAATTCTGAGAAAACAAAACAGTTTTGGAATTTTTTAAACAAAAGTAATTTGTGGCCCTGGCTGGGTGCCTCACTTGATTAGAGCATTGTCCCATACAACAAAAGGTTGTGGGTTTGATCCCTTGTCAGGGCACATACTTAGGTTTCAGGTTCCATCTCTGGTCAGAGTGCATATAGGAGGCAAGTGATAGATATTTCTCTCTTACATCTCTCTCTCTCTCTTCCCTCCTCCTCCACCCACTCTCTCTGTTCCTCCTCTTCTACCCTCTATGTCTTTCAAAAATTAATAAAAGCACAAAGGAACATGTGTAAAGGACCCTTGGACAAAGCCAAGGGGAGGGTAGGATTGAGTAAGGGAGGTAGGTGGGGTGGGGTAAATTGGTGGTAGGGAAATGGGAACAACTGTAGTTGAACAACAATTTTATTTCATTTTATTTTTTAAAGATTTTATTTATTTATGTTTAGAGGGGAAGGGAAGGAGAGGGAGAAAGAAATATCAATGTATGGTTGCCTCTCGTGCATCCCCTCCTGGGAACTGGCCTGCAATCCAGGCATGTGCCCTGACTGGGAATCAAACCCCCATCCCCTGGTTCACAGGCCCACACTCAATCCACTGAGCTACACCAGCCAGGGTGGTGAACAACAATTTTAAAAATCTGAAAAAAATCAAGAAAACATATTCTTGGGTGAGGATTTAAAAAAAGTGATTTATGAATTTAAAGATTCCAAAGAAGTGAAAAAGTTGAATCAACACTGCTGAAAATTTAATAAGTGAATTGAAAGTTCAAATACAGAAATTATCTAAAAAATCAAAATATGAACACAATTCATGAGTAAATAAAAATATATTACAGAAAAATCCAACAGATATATGACAATAGAACTTCCAGGATAGAAGGTAAATTAAGGGAATGAAGCAATAATTCAAGAAATTCGAGGAGGAAAACCTATCTGAGCTTCAGAAGTAATCAAGTTTTGCAGATACTAAGTGTTTACTGGGTACCAAGCAGGATTATACACACACACACACACACACACACACACACACACACACACCTTGTGAAATTCCAGGATAAAGGATATCAAAAACTTTCAGACAGAAAAATACAATCTATGAGCAAAAAAGAAAATAATCAGGGGAAAACAGATTTTTTCTGCTATATAAAACTAAAAGTTATATTATTTATAAAATATTGAGAGAAAAGTACAGCATCCTATGCATGCTCTCATTTACTTATAAATCAATCTTGACATATTTTTACATATATTAAATGACTATAAAGTTGTGGGCTTATTTCTGTGCTCTTTATTCTGTTCCATTGATCAATGTGTCTGCTTTTATGCCAGTCCATACTGTTTTGATTACTACTGTGATTTCTCCAAATATGTCTTCTTTCTCAAGATTACTGTTGCTATGTGAGGTCTTTTGTGGTTCCATATAAATTTTTGAAATATTTGCTCTAGTTCTGCGAAATATATCATTAGGATCTTGATAGGAGTTGTGTTGAACCTATAAATTGATTTGGGTAGTATGGACATTCTGATGATGTTAATTCTTCCTATCCTTGAACATGTGTTACCACTTATTTGTATCTTCTTTAATTTCTTTCCTCAGTGTCTTATAGTTTTCTGAGTACAGTTTTTTCACATCCTTGGTTGGGTTTACTCCCAGGTATTTTATTCTTTTTGAAGTAATTATGAATGGGGTTGTTTCTTATTTCCCTTTCTGTTAGTTCATTATTGGTATATAAAAATGCAACTGATTTCTAGGTATTAATGTTGTTTCCTGCTACTTTGGTGAGTTTATTTGTCAGTTCTAGTAGTTTCTTGGTGGAATCTTTGGGAATCTCTATGTACAGTATCATGTCATCTGCAAATAAAGACAGTTTTACTTCTTCCTTTCCAATTAGGATGCCTTTTATTTCTTCTTCTTGTCTGATTGCTGTGGCTAGGACTTCCAGTACTATGTTGAGTAAGAGAGGTGAAACAAGACATCCCTGTTTGTTCCCAATCTTAAGGGTAATCTGGTAGTTTTTTTCCATTGAGTATGATGCTGGCAGTGGGTTTTTCATATATGGCTTTTATTATGTTTAGATATGTTCCTTCTATTCCAAGTTTGCTAAGGGTTTATATCATAAATTCATGCTGAAGATGCCCGACCCTATGACCCAGCAGCAGTACATACCCTTTGCTCTCACTATATCTCATAATCTGATCTCTCACAAGCTCAGTGGTTTTTAGATCCAATTCACAATCCTACCCACCAGCCTAACAAGAGTCTTATCTTTTGTGTACCCTTTCTAAAATGTGGTTAGTTGGGTGAAATATCACAGTTAACACTGTACATATCCAAATAATTTCTCATCTCTTCTCTACAGGTTTGTACTTTACATACTATATAATACAATCCCAATGTCTTCATCCATTTTACCTACCCCCTCCAACTGATCACACAAGAGTAGTTGGGAGTTGTGAACACCAGTATACCTGCTAGAATAGGAAATCCATCAACAAAGGAATCACCAACAGATAATGGAAGAAGGTGAAGGAGTGAGTGGAAGCCACACTAACCTCTACCTAGAACAAATTAGGAAATACAACTAAATGATGGACAAATTACCCACAACAAATAAATGAACAATAATGAGAGAGAACCCTCAAAACCTCATACAGATGGAAGAACCAGCTTCAACACAACATGTTCACACCAACAAAATACAATACAAAAAATGGTAGATGGAGTGACCTTCAGTTAAACAGCTGGAGGGAAGGACCCACCGAAGAAAGACCGAACAAAAATCAAGACCCAAAAACATACAGAGAGCAAACATAAGTGACAGCCCAAGAGCAGCGAGCTCAGGATATTAAGGAGACTGCACCAGTGAATCTCATAGGACTTTTAGCATAGAAGTTTACAATATAAACCCAGGGAGTCAGAAAGATCAACTAAGAAGCAGAGGCTAAAGAGTCTCAAAAAATAATGGGAAGACAAAGAAACAATTCTCAAATAAAAGGAAAGGAGGAAACTTCAGCAAGAATGCTAAATGAAATAGAAGCAACTCAACTATCAGATATTGAGTTCAAGGAAATGTTTATGAAGACGCTCAATGAGCTCACAGAGAATTACTAAAAACTACAGGAAACTACAATGAGCCCACTGCAAACTATATCAACATGAAAAAGGAAATAGAAACTTTCAACAGAACACAGTAGAAGGAATCAAAAGCAGGTTATATAAAGCAGAGGACTGAATCAGCAAGCTGAAGAACTAGGTAGGAAAAAACTCCCAGAAAGAGCAAGAAAATGAAAAAAAGACTCAAAATAATGAAGAGATGTTAAAGGAACTGCAGGACAACATGAAACAAAATAATATCCATATAATAGGGATATCAGAAAGAGAAGAAGAGGAGCAAGGGACAGAAAACCTATTTGAAAAAGTATTGATAGAAAACTCCCCTAGTTTGATGAGAGAAAAAGCCACATAAGTCCAGAAAACAGAGAGGGTCCCAATCAAGAGGAACCCAAAGAGGTCTACTTCAAGACACATAAAAATTAAAATGGCAAAATTCCAAAACAAAGAGAGAATCTTGAAGGCAACAAGAGAGAAACAGGAAGTAACATACAAGGGAGCCTCAATAAGACTAGCAGCTAACTTCTCAATGGAAACACTCTAAGCCAGAAGAGACTGCCAAGGGATATTCCAACTAATGAAAACCAAAGGCCTGCAACCAAGACTGCTTTATCCAGCAAGACTCTCAATTAAAATCGAAGATCAAATAAAGAGCTTCCCAGACAAAAGAAGACTCAAAGAATACACCTCCTCCAAACCAGGTCTGCAAGAGATGCTAAAGGGTCTGCCTTAAGAACAAGAAGAAAAACAGTGAAAGATAGAGGAACACAGGTACAAAACAATGGCAATGCATAAGTACCTATAAATAATAACCTTAAATGTAAATGGATTAAATACCCCAATCAAAAAACATGGAATAGCTGAATGGATAAGAAGGCATGACCCACACATATACTGCCTACAAGAGACTCAACTAGGAATGAAAGACTTACCAAGACTGAAAGTGAAGGGCTGGAAACAAATATTCCAAGGAGATAAAAGGAAAAAAATGCTGGGATAGAAATATTCATATCAGACAAAATAGACTTCAAATAAAGAGCCATAAAAAGAGACCCACAAGGTCACTTCATAATATAAAAGGGAAAAATCCATCAAGAGGACATAAACACTGTAAATATATATGCACCCAACATAGGAGAACCAAAACACATAAAGAAAATTTTGAAGAACATCAAGAAAAATATTGACAGCAACACAATTATAATAGCGATTTCAACACCCCACTATCAAAAATGCATAGACGTTTTAAACAAAATATCAACAAAGATATTGCAGCATTGAACAATATCCTAGATTAAATGGGCTTAACTTATAGATATAGAGCCCTTCATCCAAAAGAAGCAAAATTCACATTCTTTTCAAAAGCACATGGAATAGTTTCAAACATACACCACATGATAGGACACAAAACAAGCCTCAACAAATTCAAGAATATTGAAATCATATCAAGCATCTTGTCAGACCACAAGGGACTAAAACTAGAAACCACCCCCAAGGGAGAAAAAAACCCTCAAATACACTCAAACTTATGGAGATTGAATAGCATGCTATTAAACAATGAATGCGTCAACAATGAGATTAAGAAAAAAATCAAAAGGATTCTGGAAACAAATGAAAATGAATGTACAAAAATACAAAACTTATGGGACACAGCAAAGGCAGTCCTGAGAGGGAAGTTCATAGTGATATAGGAGGCCTAACTAAAAAAGATAAAAAACATTTCAAATAAATAACCTAACCCTACAAGAACTCAAGAACAACAACAATGACACCTACAAGAACTCAAGAACAACAACACAGACAGCCTAGAACAAATAAAAAAGGAAATAACCAAGATCACAGCAGAATTAAACAACCTAGAGACTAAAAGCATAATTCTAAGAATTAATAAATCCAGGAGCTAGCTCTTTGAAAAGATAAGCAAAATGAATAAGCCTTCAAGTGGATTCAAGAGAAAAAGAGAGAAATCCCAAGTAAACACAATCAGAAATGAAAGAGGAGAGATTATAACTGACACCACAGAAATACAAACGATTGTAAGAAATTACTATGAGGAACTGTACACCAAGAAATTTGAAAACCTAGGTGAAATGGATGAGTTTTTAGAAAAATACAATCTTCCAAAACTCAATGAAGAAGAAAGCCTGAACAGATCAATAATAGCTGATAAATTGAAATAGTAATGAAAAAGCTTCTGACATACAAAAGCCCTGGACCAGATGGTTTCACAGGAGAATTCTACAAAGCATTTAAGGAAAAGCTAACCCCTATTCTTCTGAGACTATTCCAAAAGATCCAAAATGATGGAAGACCCCCAAACTCTTTTTATGAAGCTGTCATCGTCCTTATCCCAAAACCAGAGAAAGACACAACAAAGAAAGAAAACTTCAGGCCAATAACTCTGATGAACATAGATGCTAAAATCCTCAACAAGATATTGGCAAACCCCTCCCATCTATACATTAAAAAGATAATACAACATAATCTAGTGGGATTCATCCCAAGGATGCAAGGATAGTACAGTATTTCCAAATCAATAAACGTAGTACATCACACAAACAAAAGTGAAGACAAAAATCACATGATTATATCAATTGATGCAGAAAAAGCATTTGATAAGGTACAGCACCCATTCATGATAAAAATATTTAGCAAAGTGGGAGTAGAGGGAGCATTCCTCAACATAATATAAGCCATATACAAGAAACCTAGAGCCAACATCATACTCAATGGGCAAAAATTAAAGCCTTTCTCACTAATATTAGGAACAAGACAAGGGTTTCTGCTTTCAACACTTTTATTTAGCATAGTATTTGAAGTTCTAGCCAAAGTGCTCAAACAAGAAAAATAAATAAAAGACATCAAAATTGTAAAGAAGGAAGTAAAACTGTCAATTTTTGCAGATGACACGATAGTCTACATAGAAAATCCTATGGACACCACTGGAATATTATTTGACCTAACAAGTGTATTTGGTAAAACTGAAGAATACAAAGTCAGTATTCAGAAATCAAAGGCATTTTTGTACACCAAAAATGAAACATCAGAAAGGGAAATCAGGAAAAAAATCCCATTTGCTATAGAAACGCGAAAAATAAAGTACCTGGAAATAAACTTAAGCAAGAAGGTAAAACACTGAAGAAAGAAATTAAGGAAGACACAAGCAAATGAAAACATATACAGTGTTCAATGTTTGGAAGAATTAACATCACTGAAATATCCATACTATGTAAAGCAATTTATAGATTCAATGCAATACCTATTAAGTTACCAATGGCATATTTCACAGATATAGAACAAACACTTCAAAAACTTATATAGATCCATAAATGACCCTTAATATCTGCTGCAATTTTGAGAAAAAAACAGCAAAGTAGGAGGGATTGCAATACTTGATGGGAAAATGTATTACAAGGTCACTGTAATCAAAACAGCCTGGTAATGGCATAAGAACAGACACATAGACCAATGGAACAGAACAGGGAGCCCAGAAATAAATCCACATGTCTATGGTCAATTAATATTCGACAAAGGGCGCAGCAGCATAAAATGGAGTAAAATTGCTTATTCAACAAATGTTGTTGGGAGAGTTGGACAGCTACATGCCAAAAAATGGAACTCGAGCACCAAATTACATCATACAAAAAATAAATTTAGAGTGGACAAAAGACTTAAATATAAGCTGTGACACCCTCAAAGTCATAGAGGAGAACATAGGCAGGAAAATCTCAGATATTTCATGCAGCAACATTTTCACTGTTATGTCCCCTAGAGGAAGGGACAAAAAGGAAAGAATAAACAAATGGAATCTCATAAAAATAAAAAGCTTCTGCACGGCTAAAGAAAACATCATTAAAATTAAAATAGAACCAACTGTATGGGAAAACATATTTACCAATGATACCTCAGTCAAGGGTTTGATCTCCAAAATATATAAAGAACTCACATGACCACACTGTGAGAAAACAAACAAAAGAAAAACAATTGAAAAATGAACAAGACTTCAACAGACACTTCTTCAAGAAGGACATACAGAGGGTCCAGAGAGATGAAAAGATGCTCAGCATCACTATCCATCAGAGAGATGCAAATTAAAACCACAGCGAGATACCACTCCATACTGGTGATAATGGTCAACATAAACAAATTAACAACAAGTGTTGAAGAGGTTGTGGAGAAAAAGGGACTATAAGTGTGCTGCTGTTGGGAAGGCAGACTGGTGCAGACCCTGTGGAAAATGGTATGGAATTTCCTCTGAAATCTAAATATGGAACTGCCTTTTGATCCAGCAATTCCACTGTTGGGATTATATCCTAAGAGCCCTGAAACACCACTCCAAAAGAACCTATGCACCCCAATGTTCAGAGAAGCACAATTTATAATAGCCAAGTATTGGAAACAACCTAAGTGCACGTCAGAAAATGAGTGCATCACAAAACAGGGGTATATTTACACAATGGAATACTAAGCAACAGAGAAAGAAGGAGCTCCTACTCTTTGCTTATTTTGTTTATTTTGTTACACTTCATTTTCTTTACGTTATGAATCACATTTTTTGATTTGGGAATATATTTTTTTTAAATTTTATTTAGTTATTTTTCAAGTACAGTTTTTTGTCTATTTTTCCCATCCCAGCCTCCCCCGCCCCTTGCTCCCCACCTCCCTCCCATTTCCACCCCCCTTAGTTCTCGTCCCTGTGTCCTTCCTATTTGTTCCTCCAAATCCCTCCCCCATTTCCCCCTTAACTTCCCTTCCTTCTCCCCTCTGGTCACTATCCCTTATTCTCTATTTCAGTGTCTTTGTTTTTTGTTTGTTTTTTTTCTGCTTGTTTGTTTGTTTTGTTGTTTAGCTTCCTGTTAAAGGTGAGATCATATGGTATTTGTCTTTCAACCCCTGGCTTATTTCACTCAACATAATGCTTTCCAGTTCCATCCATGTTGTTGCAAAGGGTAGTAGCTCCTTCTTTCTCTCTGCAGCATAGAATTCCATTGTGTATGTGTACCACAATTTTTTGATCCATTCATTTACTGATGGGCACCTAGGTTGCTTCCAACTCTTGGCTATTGTAAATTGTGCTGCTATGAACATTGTGGTGTATAGGTTCTTTGAGATTGATGTTTTAGGATTCTTAGGATATAATCCCAGCAGTGGAATTGCTGGGTCAAAAGGCAGGTCGATTTTTATTTTTCTGAGAAAATTCCATACTGTTTTCCATAATGGTTGTACCAGTCTGCACTCCCACCAACAGTGAACTAAGGACCCCTTTTCCCCACAACCCCTCCAACATTTGTTGTTTGTTGCTTTGTTTATGATAGCCATCCTGACTGGTGTAAAGTGGTATCTCATTGTGGATTTAATTTGCATCTCTCTGATAGCTAATGATATTGAGCATCTCTTCATGTGTCTCTGAATGTTCTGTATGTCCTCCTTGGAGAAGTGTTTGCTCAAGTCCTTTTCCCATTTTCTAATTGGGTTGGGTGTCTTCTTAGAGTGGAGTCGTGTAAGTTCTTTGTATAGTTTAGAGATTAAACCTTTGTCTGAGGTATCATTGGCAAATATGTTTTCCCATACAGTTGGTTGTCTTGCTAATTTAATACTGTTTTCTTTAGCCATACAGAAGCTTTTAATTTTGATGAGATCCCATTTGTTTATTCTTTCCTTTACATTCCTTACTCTAGGGGACATATCAGTAAAGAAGTTGCTGCGTGAAATATCTGAGATTTTCTTGCCAATGTTCTCCTCTAGGACTTTAATGGTGTTATGACTTACACTTAAGTCTTTTATCCACCTTGAATTTATTTTGGTGTAGGGTGTAAGTCTGTGCTCAAGTTTCATTTTTTTGCATGTAGCTGTCCAGTTCTCCCAACACCATTTGTTGAAGAGGCTATCTTTACTCTATTTTATGTTACTGCCCCCATTGTCGAATATTAATTGACTGTAGAGAGTTGGGTTGATTTCTGGGCTCTCTGTTCTGTTCCATTGGTCTATGTGCCTGTTTTTATGCCAGTACCAGGCTGTTTTGATTACAGTGGCCTTGTAATACAGTTTGATATCAGGTATTGTGATCCCCCCTACTTTGTTCTTCTTTCTCAAAAGAGCAGCTGCTATTCGGGCTCGTTTATGGTTCCATATAAATTTTCGAAGTGTTTGCTCTATGTCTGTGAAATATGCCATTGGTACTTCAATAGGTATTGCATTGAATCTGTATATTGCTTTGGGTAGTATGGACATTTTGATGATGTTAATTCTTCCAATCCATGAACAAGGTATATGTTTCCATTTGTTTGTGCCTTCCTTGATTTCATTCTTCAGGGCTGTGTAGTTTTCTGCATACAGGTTTTTTACCTCCTTAGTTAGGTTTATTCCAAGATATTTTATTTTTCTTTTTGCTATATCAAATGAAATTTTTCTCTTTATTTCTGCTTCTGCTGATTCACTGTTGGTATACAAAAATGCCTTTTATTTCTGGATATTGACTTTGTAACCAGCTGTTTTGCCAAACTCATTAATTAGTTTGAGCAGTTTTTGGGTAGTCTATAGGATTTTCCATGTACACTATCATTTCATCTGCAAACAGTGACAGTTTTGCTTCCTCCTTTCCTATGTGGATGCCTTTTATTTCCTTTTCTTGCCTGATCGCTGTGGCTAAAACTTCCAGTACTATATTGAATAGAAGTGGTGAAAGTGGACAACCTTGTCTTGTTCCTGATCTTAGTGGAAAAGCTTTTAGTTTTTTCCCATTGAGTATGATATTGGCTGTAGGTCTCTCATATATGGCCTTTATTATTTTGAGAAATGCTCCCTGTATTCCCACTTTGCTGAGTGTTTTTTTATCATAAATGGGTGTTGTACCTTATCGAAAGCTTTTTCTTCATCTATTGATATGATCATGTGATTTTTGTCTTTGCTTTTGTTTATGTGATGTATTACATTTACTGATTTGCGAATATTGAACCATCCTTGCATCCCTGGGATAAATCCTACTTGATCATGATGTATGATCTTTTTGATATATTGTTCGATGCGATTTGCCAATATTTTGTTGAGGATTTTAGCATCTATGTTCATCAGCGATATTGGTCTGAAGTTTTCTTTCTTTGTTGTGTCTCTATCTGGTTTTGGAATTAAGATGATGCTGGTTTTATAAAAGGAGTTTGAGAGTTTTCCATCCTTCTGGATTTTTTGAAATAGTCTGTGGAGAATAGGGGTTAGCTCTTCCTTAAATGCTTTATAGAATTCTCCTGTGAAACCATCTGGTCCAGGGCTTTTGTGTGATGGGAGTTTTTTGATTACTGCTTCAATTTCTTTTGCTGTTATTGGTGTATTTAGATTTTCTGCTTCTTTTTCACTGAGTTTTGGAAGATTGTATTTTTCTAGAAATGTGTCCATTTCCCCTAGGTTTTCAAATTTTTTGGCATACAGTTCTTCATAGTAATTTCTTACAATCTCTTCTATTTCTGTGGTATCAGTTGTAATCTCTCCCTTTTCATTTCTGATTGTGTTTATTTGTGTCCTCTCTCTTCTTTTCTTGATGAGCCTACTTAAAGGCTTGTCTATTTTGTTTATCTTCTCAAAGAACCAACTCCTGGATTCATTGATCCTTCGAATTGTGCTTTTAGTTTCTATGTCATTTAATTCTGCTCTAATCTTGGTTATTTACTTCCTTCTGCTTGCTCTGGGCTGTCTTTGTTGTTGTTCCTCGAGTTCTTGCAGGCGTAGGGTTAGGTTGTTTGTTTGAAATGTTTCTATTTTCTTTAGGTAGGCCTGTATTGCTATAAACTTCCCTCTCAGGACTGCCTTTGCTGTGTCCCATAAGTTTTGGTTTGTTGTGAGATCATTTTCATTTGTTTCCAAAAACTTTTTGATTTCTTCCCTAATTTCATTCTTGACCCATTCGTTGTTTAATAGCATACCATTCAGTCTCCATGTTTTTGGGTGCTTTGGGTTTTTTTCTTTGGGGTCGGTTTCTAATTTCAGTCCCTTATGGTCAGAGAAGATGCTTGGTATGATTTCAATTTTCTTGAATTTTTTGAGGCTCGTTTTGTGTCCTATCATGTGGTCTATCTTTGAAAATGTTCCATGTGCATTTGAAAAGAATGTGTATTTAGCTTCTTTGGGATGAAGGGCTCTATATATATCAGTTAAGTCCATTTCATCTAGGGTGTTGTTTAATGCCACAATATCTTTGTTGATAATTTGTTTGGAAGATCTGTCCATTTTTGAAAGTGGGGTGTTCAAATCCCCTACTATGAATGTGTTGCTGTCAATATCTTTCTTGAAGTCCTCTAAGATTTTCTTGATATATTTGGGTGCCCCTATGTTTGGTGCATATATGTTTACAATGTTAATGTCTTCTTGGTGGATTCTTCCCTCGAGTATAATGAAATGACCTTCTGGGTCTCTCTTTATATCCTTTTTTTTTGAAGTCTATTTTGTCTGATATGAGAATTGCTACCCCAGCTTTTTTTTCTTGTCCGTTTGCTTGGAAAACTTGTTTCCAGCCTTTCACTTTTAGTCTGTGATGATCTTTTGTCCTGAGGTGAGTCTCTTGTAGGCAGCATATGTGTGGGTCATGCTTTCTTATCCATTGAGCTATTCTGTGTCTTTTGATTGGAGAATTTAATCCATTTACGTTTAAGGTTATTATTGATAGGTTCTTATTCATTGCCATTTTTGTACCTGTGTTCCTCTCTGTCTCCCTGTTATCCTTCCTTCCCTTAAAGCAGTCCTTTTAGTATTTCTTGTAGAGCTGGTTTGGTGGAGGCATATTCTTTTAGACTTCTTTTGTCTTGGAAGCTCTTTATTTGGCCATCTATCTTGATTGAGAGCCTTGCTGGGTAAAGCAGCCTTGGTTGTAGGCCTCTGGTTCTCATTACTTGAAATATTTCTTGCCATTCTCTTCTTGCTTGAAGTGTTTCCATTGAGAAGTCGGTAGCTAACCTTATTGGGGCTCCCTTTTATGTTATTTCTTTTTTCTCCCTTGCTGCCTTTAAGATTCTCTCTTTGTCTTGGAATTTTGCCATTTTGATGATGATGTGTGTTGAAGTGGGCCTCCTTGGGTTCCTCTTGGTTGGGACTCTCTGTGATTCCTGGATTTGTGAGACTTTTTCTGTTATCAAATTAGGAAAATTTTCTCTCATTACTCGTTCAAATACGTTTTCTATCCCTTGTTCTTCTTCTTCTCCTTCTGGTATTCCTATTATTCGGATATTATTACGTTTCATATTGTCTTGCATTTCTCTTAATCCCTCTTCATTCTTTCTGAGCCTCTTTTCATTTTCTTGCTCTTTCTGTGAGATGCTTTCTACCTTGTCCTCCAACTCACTAATCCTATCCTCTGCTTCATCTATCCTACTTTGGAAACTTTCTACTGTGTACTTCAATTCGGAAATTGTATTCTTCATTTCTTCTTTTCTCTTGCTGATGGTTTCCATTTCCTTTTTGATGTTTCTGTTGTTTTCAGAGAGATCATTATAGTTCCCCTGTAGTTTCTGGTAGTTCACTGTGAGCTCTTTGAACTTCGTAATAACCAGTCCTTTGAATTCACTGTCTGATAGTTGATCAGCATCTATTTCATCTAGCATTCTTTCTGAAGTTTCTGCTTTTTCTTTCATTTGGGGATTGTTTCTTTGTCTTCCCATTGTTTGAGACTCTTCTTGTTAGTCTCTGCTTCCAAAATTGATCTGTTCTGAAACACTGATTTTATGGTGTAAACTTCTGTGGTATTATCCTTGTGAAGTTCAGTGGTGCAGACTCCTTGAAGTTTCTTGATGTTCTTAGTCTCCACCTACACTCACGCTGGTTCTGGCGCTGGTCCCTGCGTTGGTCGCCTACCACTGCTGAATGTCCCGGCTCTAGTAGCCGCCTCCTCAAGCACCCAGGCCCGTTACCACGGCAGTGGCACAGAGTCTGGGAATGCACCGGCTCCCGTATCTGGCTCTCTCTGCCGCCCAGGGCTGTCACAGGGGCTTGGAGTGTCCCGGTTTCCGTACCTGACTCCCCGGTGTCTAGTACTGTCTCTATGGCAGTGGCACAGAGCCTTAGAAAGTCCCAACTCCTGTACCTGATTCCCCAGTGTCCAGTCCCATTGCTATGGCAGCAGAACAGGGGCTGAGACAGTCCCAGTTCCCGTAGAGTGATCCTCTGCCACCCAGGGCTGTCTCAGGGGTTTGGAGTGTCCAGGCTTCTGTACCTGACTCCCCGGTGTCGAGTCCTGTGACTATGGCAGCGGCACAGGGTCTGAGAGCTTCCTGGCTCCCGTAGCTGGCTCCTCTGCTGCGTCACAGTGGTTTGGAGAGTCCCGGCTTCCATACCTGACTCCCCGGCGTCCAGTCCCGTCTCTATGGCAGCGGCACAGAGTTTGAGAGCTTCCCGGCCCCCGTAGCTGGCTCCTCTGCTGCGTCACAGAGGTTTGGAGAGTCCCGGCTTTCATACCTGACGCCCTGGCGTCCAGTCCGGTTGCTATGGCAGTGCGCGAACGTCCCGGCTCCTGTAGCTGGCTCCTCAGGGTCCATGCCTGTCTCTATGGCGGCGTCACAGGGGCCTTTGGTGTCCCAGCTCCTGCAACTGACCCTTCCATTGCCCAGGCCGGTAGCTATGGCATCGGCACAAGGGTGTCCCCGCTCCGGTTCCTGACTCCTCTGTCTCCCAGGACCGTCACAGGGGCTTGGAGTTTCTGGCTCCCGTACCTGACTCCCCGGGTCCCAGGCCTGTTGCTCTGGCGGCAGCACAGGGGCCGCATGAGACCCAGCTCCAGTAGCTGACTCTGCCGCTGTCTGGTGTTTCAGTGTCGGTCACAATCTCTGGTCTTTTAATTTCATAAATGCTGGGTAACCAATGGTTTATTGTGCTGTTTCTCTGTAGATCTGCCAGGATTTTCACCCATGAGTACAGGAGCTAGTATTAGCTCCATCATACTCCGTCGTCATCTTCCCAGCATCCCCTGATTTGGGAATATTGTATCATTCTTGGATTCCCAGAATAAATGTCTTTTGATCATTATGTATGATCTTTTTGATGTGTTGTTGTATTTGGTTTGCTAATATGTCATTTAGGATTTTAGCATCTATGTTCATCAGTGATATTGGCCTATAATTTTCTTTCTTTGTTGTGTCTTTAGCTGGGTTTAGAATTAGGATATTGCTGGCCTCTTAAAATGAGTTTGGAGCCTTCCTTCCTCTTGAATTATAGGACATAGTTTGAGGAGAGATGTTTGTTCTTTTTGGAATGTTTGGTAAAATTCACCTGTGAAGATATCTTGTCAATGGCTTTTGTTTTTTGAGAGTTTTGTGATTACTTCTTGTAATTACTGCTTGTTGGGTAAATGGAGGCAGTCTGCCTTCCTCACCCAGGTGTGTGGGTAACAAAGAGAAACACTGTTCTCATAACCTTGAAGGGGCCTGATAAGTAGTGTTGTCATAGCCTTGAGACTGGGTGTGATAAATGGTGCCCATAACCTGAATTGGGGTTGCATGCTCAGAATCATGCCATGTTTTATAATTTTCTGGCTTGAACCTGGCTTTATTTGCCTTTAGTACTTAAGCAGGTAGGGACTCCCTGCTGGGTGCCAGGACATGTGCCATGCAAGGGGACATGTGACATGCAGTTTGCCACACAGGGACACACAGGGAGATATTCAGCTTGCAGCATGTGTGGCTCACTCACCTGTGAATAAAGGCATGTCAAGTATCCCCATGGCTCTGTGAATATTCTTTCATTTGCCCAAATACCATGAACCTGTCAGGCCTTGAACAGTTGCAACAAACTGCTTCAATTTCATTAGGCATAATCTATCCATTTAGATTCTCTGATTTTTCCTAATTTAGTTTTGGAAGGTTGAGTGTTTCTAGGAATGTATCCATTTCTTCCAGGTTGTCCAGTTTGTTGGCATATAATTGTTCATAATATATTCTTACAGTCCTTTGCATTTCTTTGATGTCAGCTGTTACTTCTTTTTTTCCATTTCTCATTTTATTTGTTTGGGTCTTTTTTTTCTTGTTGATTCTGGTTAAAGGTTTGTCAATCTTGTTTATCTTTTCAAAGAACAAGCTTTTGGAATCATTGATCTTTTGTAACATTTTTCAAAATGTTTAAATTTTCATTTATTTCTGCTCTGATCTTAATTATTTCCTTCCTTCTACTCACATTGGGCTTTATTGTTACTTTTCAAGTTCCTTTAAGTGTGAAGTGTGATTGATTATTGGAGCTTTTTCTTGCCTTTTTTTTTAGATAAACCTCTAATGCCATGAATTTCCCTCAGGATTGCTTTTCCAGTGTCCTGCAGATTTTACATTGTTGTGTCATCATTTTCATTTGATTAAGGTGTCTTTTGATTTCTTCCTTGATCTCATTGCTGACCCACTCATTGTTAAATAACATGTTATTTCACTTCCATGTTTTTTAATGTTTTCCAGTGTTCTTCTTGTGATTGATTTCTAGTTTCATAGCATGTGGTCACAGAAAATGCTCTTATGATGTCAAACTTTTTAAATATATTGAGACTTGTTTGGAGTCCTATCATGTGGTCTATCCTAGAAAATGTTATGTATGCACTTGAAAAGTGTGTATATTCTGCTGCTTTGGGGTAAAAAGCTCTGAAAATATCAATTAAATCCATTTGACCTATTGTCTTGTTTAAGGTTGTTGTCTCCTTGTTGATTTTCTCCCTGGAAGATCTATCTGTTGAAGGCAATGGGGTGTTAAAATCCTTAACTATGACTGTATTTCTGTTGATCTCTCCCTTTATGTTCATCAAGATGTGCTATGCATATTTAAGTACTCCTATGTTTGGTGTGTAAATGATTGCTAGGGTTATATCTTCTTGTTAGATTGTTCCCTTTTCCATTATGTGGTGTCCTTCTTCGTCTATTACTATAAACTTGGTTTTAAAGTGTATTTTGTCAGATGTAAGTATTGTTACCCCAGCTTTTTTTTCCATTTGCATGAAATATCTTTTTCCAAACCCTTTATTTTTAGTCTGTGTGTATCTTTCGATCTGAGATGGGTCTCTTGGAGGCAGTATATATATATATATATATTCTGCTCTCTTTTAGTTGAAGCATTTAAGCCTTTTACATTTAAGGTGATTATTGGTAGATATGTATATAGTCCTGTTTTATTGTTAGAAAGTTTTCCTCTGTTTTTTTTTCTATTGTACTTCTTTTTCTTAAAGCAAGCTTTCTAACATTTGCTGCAGCACTGAATTGGTGTCAACAAACTCCTTTAGCTTTTTGTTTTTCAGGAAGCTGCTTATTATTCCTTCAATTTTTTCTTATTTTTTAAATTTTTAATTACTTATTTTTCAAGTACAGTTTTCTGATAATTTCTCCCATCCCATCCTCCCCAACCATGTGCTTCCCACCTCCCTCCCATTTCCACCCCCCTTTAGTTCTCATCCCTCTGTCCTTCCTATTTGTTCCTCAAAATCCCTCCCCTTTTTTCCCCTTAACTTTCCATCCCTTTCCCCTCTGGTCGCTGTCCCCTTGTTCTCTATTTCAGTGTCTGTGTTTTTATTCTGCTTGCTTGTTTGTTTTGTTGTTTAGCTTCCTGTTAAAGGTGAGATCATATGGTATTTGTCTTTCAACACCTGGCCTATTTCACTCAGCATAATGCTTTCCAGTTCCATCCATGTTGTTGCAAATGGTAGTAGCTCCTTCTTTCTCTCTGCTGCATAGAATTCCATTGTGTATATGTACCACAATTTTTTGATCCATTCATTTACTGATGGGCACCTAGGTTGCTTCCAACTCTTGGCTTTTGTAAATTGTGCTGCTATGAACATTGTGGTGCATAGGTTCTTTGATGTTGGTGTTTTGGGGTTCTTAGGATATAATCCTAGCAGTGGAAATGCTGGGTCAAAAGGCAGGTCAATTTTTATTTTTCTGAGAAAATTCCATACTGTTTTTCATAATAGTTGTACCAGTCTGCAATCCCACCAACAGTGAACTAAGGACCCCTTTTCCCCACACCCTCTCCAACATTTGCTGTTTGTTGCTTTGTTTATGATAGCCATCCTGACTGGTGTAAAGTGGTATCTCATTGTGGTTTTAATTTGCATCTCTCTGATAGCTAACGATATTGAGCATCTCTTCATGTGTCTCTGGATGTTCTGTATGTCCTCCTTGGAGAAGTGTCTGTTCAAGTCCTTTTCCCATTTTTTTAATTGGGTTAGATGTCTTCTTAGAGTGGAGTCGTGTAAGTTCTTTGTATATTTTGGAGATTAAACCTTTGTCTGAGGTATCATTGGCAAATATGTTTTCCCATACAGTTGGTTGTCTTTTTCATTTAATACTGTTTTCTTTAACCAGGCAGAAACTTTTTATTTTGATGACATACCATTTGTTTATTCTTTCCTTTATATTCCTTGCTCTAGGGCAAATATCAGTAAAAAAGTTGCTGCATGAAATATCTGAGATTTTCTTGCCAATGTTCTCCTCTAGGACTTTAATGGTGTCATGCTTATATTTGTCTTTTAACCACGTTGAAATCATTTTGTTGTATGGTGTAAGTCGGTGCTCAAGTTTCATTTTTTTGCACGTAGCTGTTCAGTTCTCCCAACACCATTTGTTGAAGAGGCTATCTTTACTCCATTTTATGTTACTGCCCCTTTGTTGAATATTAATTGACTGTAAAGAGTTGGGTTTATTTCTGGGCACTCCATTCTGATTCATTGCTCTATGTGCCAGTTTTTATGCCAGTGCCAAGCTGTTTTGAGTACAGTGGCCTTGTAATACAGTTTGGTATCAGGTATTGTGATCCCTCCTACTTTGTTCTTCTTTCTCAAAAGTGCAGCTGCTTTTTGGGGCCGTTTATGGTTCCATATAAATTTTTAAAGTGTTTTTTCTGTGTCTGTGAAATATGCCATTGGTACTTTAATAGGTATTGTATTGAATCTTTACATTGCTTTGGGTAGTATGGACATTTTGATGATGTTAGTTCCTACAATCCATGAGCAAGGTATGTATTTCCATTTGTTTGTGTCTTCCTTGATTTCGTTCTTCAGGGCTGTGTAGTTTTCTGTATTCAGTTTTTTACCTCCTTATTTAGGTTTATTCCCAGATATTTTATTTTTGTTTTTCCTATATCGAATGGGATTTTTTCCTTGATTTCTGCTTCTGCTGATTCATTGTTGGTATACAAAAATGCCTTTGATTTCCGGATATTGATTTTGTATCGTGCTGTTTTGCCAAATTCATTAATTAGTTTGAGCAGTTTTTTTGTAGAGACTATAGGATTTTCTATGTACACTATCATGTCATCTGCAAACAGTGACACTTTTGTTTCCTCCTTTCTTATTTAGATGCATTTTATTTCCTTTTCTTCCCTGATCATTGTGGCTAAAACTTCCAAAAGTATATTTAATAGAAGTGGTGAAAGTGGTCATCCTTGTCTTGTTCCTGATCTTAGTGAAAAAGCTTTTAGTTTTTGCCCATTGAGTATGATGTTGGCTGTAGGTCTCCTATATATGGCCTTTATTATATTGAGGAATGCTCCCTCTATTCCCATTTTGCTAAGTGTTTTTATCATAAATAGGTGTTGTACCTTATCAAAAGCTTTTTCTGCGTCTATTGATATGATCATGTGGTTTTTGTCTTTACTTTTGTTTATGTGATGTGTTACATTTGCTGATTTGCGAATATTGAACCACCCTTGAATCCCTGGGACAAATCCCACTTGTTCATGGTGTATGATCTATTTGGTATATTGTTCTATGCAATTTGCCACTATTTTGTTGAGATTTTAGCATCTATGTTCTTCAGGAATACTGTCCTGAAGTTTTCTTTCTTCGTTGTGCCTTTATCTGGTTTTGGAATTAGGATGATGCTGGCTTCATAAAAAGTTTGGGAGTTTTCCATCATCTTGGATTTTTTTGGAATAGCCTGTGGAGAGTAGGGGTTAGCTCTTCCTTAAATGCTTTGTAGATTTCTCCTGTGAAACCATCTGGTCCAGGGCTTTTGTGTGATGGGAGTTTTTTGATTACTGCTTCAATTTCTTTTGCTGTTATTGGTCTGTTTAGATTTTCTGCTTCTTTTTCATTGAGTTTTGGAAGATTGTATGTTTCTAGAAATGTGGGCATATCCCCTAGGTTTTCAAATTTCTTGGCATACAGTTCTTATTTCTTACAATGCCTTCTATTTCTGTGGTATCAGTTGAAATCTCTCCTCTTTCATTTCTGATTGTGTTTATTTGGGTCCTCTCTCTTCTTTTGTTGATGAGCCTACTCAAAGGCTTGTCTATTTTGTTTATCTTCTCAAACAACCAACTTCTTGATTCATTGATCCTTAGAATTGTGCTTTTAGTTTCTATGTCATTTAGTTCTGCTCTGATCTTGGTTATTTCCTTCCTTCTGCTTGCTCTGGGCTGTCTTTGTTGTTGTTTCTAGAGTTCTTGCAGGCATAGGGTTAAGTTGTTTTTTTGACCTGTTTCTATATATGTAGGTAGGTCTGTATTGCTATAAACTTCCCTCTCAGGACTGCCTTTGCTGTGTCCCATAAGTGTTGGTTTGTTGTGAGATCATTTTCATTTGTTTCCAGAAACATTTTGATTTCTTCCCTAATTTCATTCTTGACCCATTTGTTGTTTAATATCATACCAGTCGGTCTCCATGATTTTGGTTGCTTTGGGTTTTTTCCTTTAGGGTTGGTTTCCAATTTCAGTCCCTTGTGGTCAGAAAAGATGATTGGTATGATTTCAATTTTCTTGAATTTTTTAGGCTCGTTTTGTGTCCTATCATGTGGTCTATGTTTGAGAATGTTCCATGTGCATTCGAAAAGAATGTGTATTTAGCTTCTTTGGGATGAAGTGCTCTATATATATCAGTTAAGTCCATTTCATCTAGGGTGTTGTTTAATGGCAAAATATGTTTGTTGATATTTTGTTTGGAAGATCTGTCCATTTTTGACAGTGTGGTGTTAAAATTTTCTACTATAATTGTGTTGCTGTCAATATCTTTCTTGAAGTCCTCTAAGATTTTCTTTATATATTTGACTGCCCCTGTGTTGGGTGCATATATATTTACGATGTTAATGTCTTGTTGGTGGATTCTTTCCTTGATTATTATGAAGTGACCTCCTGGGTCTATCTTTATGGCCCTTTTTTTGAAGTCTATTTTGTCGATGTGAGAATTGCTACCCCAGCTTTTTTTCCTTGTTCGTTTGCTTGGAAAATATGTTTCAAGCCTCTCACTTTCAGTCTGTGCTGGTCTTTTGTCCTGAGGTGGGTCTCTTATAGAAAGCATATGTGTGGGTCTTGCTTTCTTATCCATTTAGCCATTCTGTGTCTTTCGATTGGAGCATTTAATCCATTTACATTTACGGTTATTAATGATAGGTACTTAATTACTCCCATTTTTTAGATTAATAAGTAATTTATTCAGAAGGAAAATATAGCTAAACTGATTTTGTGCTTTAAAAGTTCATTACTTTGTTTTCATTCCCATTTTTGTACATGTGTTTCTGTCTGTCTCCCTCTTTTCCTTCCTTTCCTTAAAGCAGTCCTTGTAGTATTTCTTGTAGAGCTGATTTGGTGGAGGAATATTCTTTTAGACTTCTTTTGTCTCAGAAGTTCCTTATTTGGCCTTCTATCTTGATTGAGAGCCTTGCTGGGTAAAGTAGCCTTGGTTGCAGGCCTCTGGTTCTCATTACTTGGAATATTTCTTGCCATTCTCTTCTTGCTTGGAGTGTTTCCATTGAGAAGTCAGTAGCTAACCTTATTGGGGCTCCCTTGTATGTTACTTCTTTTTTCTTTTTTGTGGCCTTTAAGATTCTCTCTTTGTCTTGGAATTTTGCCATTTTAATGATAATGTGTCTTGAAGTGGGTCTCTTTGGGTTCCTCTTGTTTGGGACTCTGTGTGATTCCTGGATTTGTGTGACTTTTTCTCTCATCAAATTAGGGAAATTTTCTCTCATTACTTCTTCAAATAGGTTTTTTGTCTCTTGTTCTTCTCCTTCTGGCATTCCTATTATTTGGATATTATTACGTTTCATATTGTCTTGCATTTCTCTTAATCCCTCTTCTTTCTTTCTGAGCCTCTTTTCATTTTCTTGCTCTTTCTGTGAGATGCTTTCTACTTTGTCCTCCAACTTGCTAATCCTATCCTCCACCTCATCTATTCTACTTTTGAAACTTTCTACTGTGTTCTTCAATTCAGAAATTGTATTCTTCATTTCCTCTTGTCCCTTGCTGATATTTTGTATTTCCTTTTTCATATTGATATAGGTTGCAGAGAGATCATTGTAACTCCCCTGTAGTTTCTGGTAGCTCATTGTGAGCTCTTTGAAATTCCTGATAATCAGTGGTTTGAATTCACTATCTGATAGTTGATTAGCCTCTATTTCATCTAACATTCTTTCTGAAGTTTTTGCTTTTTCTTTCATTTGGGGATTTTTTGTTTATCATCCCATTGTTTGTGAGACTCTTCTTGTTAGTCTCAGCTTCTAACATTGATCTGTTTTTACTCCCTGGGTTTATGGTGTGGACTTCTGTGGCATAATACCTGTGAATTTCAGTGGTGTAGACCCCTTCAGGTATCTTGATGTTCTCTGTCTCCACCTACTCCTGCTCTAGTCCTTGTGCTGGACCCGTGCTTGTCGCCTACCACTTCTGAGTGTCCCGGCTCCCGTAGCTGACTCCCAGGCACCCAGACCCGTGGCTATGGCAGCGGCACAGAGGCCACAAGTGTCCCAGCTCCTGTACCTGACTCTGCCGCTGTTTGGTGTTTCAGCGTGGATCACAATCTCTGGTCTTTTAATTTCATAAATGCTGGGTAACCGGTAGTTTATTGTGCTGTTTCTCTATAGATCTGCCAGAATTTTCATCCATGAGTATGGGAGCTAGAATCCACTCCGTCCTACACCATCACCATCTTCCCAGCATGATTCTCTTTCAATTTTAAATCATAGCCCTTAGAGAACAAGTGGGCAGTGACCACAGGCAGAGGGAAGGGAATTGAAGGGGGAAAAGGGAGGGATTTTGAGAAACAAGTATGAAGGACACAGGGATTAGGACTGGGGGGGGGAGGAAATTGTAGGGAGGTGGTGAGCATGGGGTAGGGGGCTGGGATGGGAGAAATAGACAAAAAACTGTACTTGAAAAATAACTAAATAAAAATTTTAAAAAATCTTAGCCTTGTTGGGTAAAGCAACCTTTTTTGGTAGGCCTTTGCTTTTCATCACCTTTAGTATGTCACACCACTCTCTTCTGGCCTAAAATGTTTTTTTTTAAATTTTTTAAATATTTATTTATTTATCTTTAGATGGGAAGGAGAGAGGGAGAGAAACATCAATGTATGGTTGCCTCTAGTGCATCCCCTGCTGGGAACTGGCCTGCAGGGAACTGGCTTGCAACCCAGGCATGTGCCCTGACTGGGAATTGAACTGCGATCCTCTGGTTCACAGACCTGCACTCAATCCACTGAGCTATACCAGACAGGGCCTGGCCTAAAATGTTTTTCATGAGTAATTTGATAGCTGTCTAATTGGTACTCCCCTGTAGGTAACTACCTGCCTTTCTCCTGTGATTTTTAGGATTCTATCCTTATCTTTAAGCCTTGCCATTTTAATTATGATGTGTCTTGATGTAGGCTTCTTTGGGTCCAAGGTTTTGGGACTTTCTGAGCTCCTGGAGTTGTATGACTTTTTCCTTTGCCAGATTGAGGAAGTTTTCAGTCATTATTTCTTCAAATAGGCTTTCAATCCCTTGCTTGCTCTTTTCTTCTGTTATTTCCATGATGAGGATGTTGCTACGCTCCATGTTTCTTAAGCTCTCCTCATCTTTTAAAAATTTAGTTTTCTTTTTGCTGCTCGCCTGATTGTTTTTTCTGCCTAGTCTTCCAAAACACTGATTTGATCCTCTGCTTCATGTAACCAACTATTTATTTCTTTCAGTGTACTATTTATCTCAGATATTGCATTACTTTTTCTGACTGATCCTTTTTTTCTGTTTTCTATGACTTTTTTCATACAGTAGAGTATCTTTATAATTATTCCCCTAAACTATTTATCTGATAGATTGCTTACCTTCATTTCACTTAGCTCTTCTGGAAAATTTTGTTTTTCTTTCATTTGGGGTCTCTTTGTATTCCAATTTGTGCTGCTTCTTTGTATTTTCTGCCTTAATTACTAAGCCAATCAGTCCTCCATCAACTGTTAATCTAATCAATTTGTGATCAGCAGTAAAGCTTAAGCACCACTGTGTGGGGCAGAGTAATTCTTGTAGATGGGACTATTTGTTCCCCTCAGGCTGATGCCATTCAGACAGGTATACTTTGCCTAAGAGAAATGGCTCCTGAAATATGGAGAATGACTCAGCATGTGGATCCTAGTAGCTATTTCCTCAGTTCTCTCCCCAGAACCAACAATTCCAGATTCTCCTCAAGCATCTCTAGTCCACACCAAAGGCTTTCCTTTGCTGGCACCCAGGGTAAGTGGTTGCAAACAAGATTTTGTGCTTTGGCCATTTAAGATGTTCTCTGTATTCCTGGCTTCCTCTCCCTGTTAGACAGGAACCATACTGTTTTTCACAGATGGATGTTATTTGAGTTCCTTTCTGGCTCTGGTGCTATAGGCTGGTGAGCCAAGCTTGGGGTATAGACTTCACACCTCTTGGAGAGAACCCTTTGGCTGATGAAATATCCCTCCAGCACTTCTGCTGCCACCCATGGGAGTCCAGGCAGCCCTCTTGCATCTCCTCCTCACTCCTTACCAATCACGTTGTGGTGAAGTGTCTTCTTCTATCTGCCCATGGTTATAGGGCCTCTCTCCAGATAGTGTTCAGTAGATGTTTCAAGATTCTTCGTCTATAATTTATTTGTAATTTCAGATTGGTCTTGGGAGGAGGTGTTAGTGTAGCTTTCACTTACTCCTCCACCATCTTGGATCTCACCTACCCTGTTTTATCGTGAGCCACTTTTGCCTTCATTTATATCATGTGCTTCCCCACCATGGGGATTTTGTATTATCTGAAATTGTTTAAACAACACTCTCTTTCCCCTTCTTTGCTTGGCTGAACTATTTATTCACCCATTTTGAAGGCAGACCTTTAAATAAGATTATTTTCTGGGAAAGAAATGATCAAGATTCAACTCATAAAGTACAGAATAAATCAGGTATAAATATATTTTTTTTGTTTGTTTCATGTTATGGTTGAGGCAAAAGTGTAAATTACTGAATGAGGAAATACAGTCAACAAAAGGAGAAAGCAAAATGACAAGAGCCGATATTGTCTACATATTAATGGCAGGTCTCAGATAGAGATGAGAGAGGCACGTCATTGGATTATCTATTAGAGTCTTAAATACATACATTCACTCTCTCACATTGATTGGGACTACCACACAAACTGAAATATGGGATAGTTGATTATATGTAGAAGAGGGTTTTTTTGTAGAAACATTTACTATAAGGTTTAGTAGGAGTGTAGGAACTTGGGGAAATTCATACAACATTAAAAGGGAATGATCTGTTGATGTGCTAGTTTTCTATTGTGCTGAGACAAATTACCACAATCTCAGTGGCTTACAATGGCATTTTTTTCACATTTTCTGTAGCTCAGAATCCCAGGAATGGCATCAGATTCTCTGCTCAAAGTTCTCAGAATACTAAAATCAAGATGTCATCTGAGGCTGAACTGAGTACAGCTTTACTTCCAAGTTCCAATGGCTGTTGGTACCTTTTATTCCTTTGCAAGTATTGGACTAGGGGCTTTGGTTTCTTGGTACTGTTGGCTAGAAGTCACCCTCAATTGATTACCATATGACCTCTTTGTAGGCCAGCTTATACCATGTCATCTGGCTTCTTCAAAGTCAGCACAATAAACAGTGTTCCACCAAGTAAGGGTTACAATCGCTTCAATGTAATTGTGTATACATAATCACACACATTGTGATTACCTTTACCTTTACCATGTTCTCTTGGTTACAAACAAATCATAGGTCTTGATCACACTTAAGAGGACTGGATGACACAGTGGCATGTGTTCATGCCAGGAGACATTGATGATGGGGATTACACTAGGCTCTATTTACCACAATTGTGTAAACAAGATTTTTATCAGCTCTAAAAAACTGATTATCTTGTGTAATGCTCTTGACTTCTCTATTACCAATTTTTCCTTAAGATAACGATCTACCTAAAGCGATTTAGTAACTCCCATACACCATCAAGGTTACTAAGAGGTATTATCATAATATAACTTATGTTAAAGAAATCAGTATTAAATCTGTCAAGAAAAAAGTTAATTCTTGAAACTGAGAGAATCATGAGGTAAAAAAATTGTCAAGGCAAGATAAGGGGTTTTCTTGAACAACTTTAGTAAGAGAATTTGCTTGGAGTGATCAGCGCACAATGCAGTGTGCAGATGATGTTTTGCTGATTTGTACACTTGGAACTTCTATGGTTTTATGAACCAATGTCACCTCAATAAATTCAATATAAAATAAAATAAATAAAAATAATTGTCTGGCAAGTCAAAAGTTAGCCATAAAGACAAGATAAATTCTATTGGGAATTAAGTTAGGAAGATCAAAATGGCCAGTGTTATAAAGCTGGCCCTGTGCCAATTAAGCAATCAGCTATTACAATTTGGTTTCCTGAATATGTTTCCTGTGAGAATATGTCTTCTTTTTAAATTTTATTTAGTTATTTTTCAAGTACACTTTTTTGTCTATTTCTCCCATCCCAGCCTCCCCCGCCCCTTGCTCCCCACTTCCCTCTCATTTCCACCCCCCTTAGTTCTCGTCCCTGTGTCCTTCCTATTTGTTCCTCCAAATCCCACAAATATTGCCCCTTAATTTGTCTTCCCTCTCCCCTCTGGTCGCTGTCCCCTTGTTCTCTATTTCAGTGTCCTTTTTTTTCTCTGCTTGCTTGTTTATTTTATTGTTTAGCTTCCTGTTAAAGGTGAGATCATATGGTATTTGTCTTTCAACCCCTGGCCTATTTCACTCAGCATAATGCTTTCCAGTTCCATCCATGTTGTTGCAAAGGGTAGGAGCTCCTTCTTTCTCTCTGCTGCATAGAATTCCACTGTGTATATGTACCACAATTTTTTGATCCATTCATTTACTGATGGGCACCTAGGTTGCTTCCAAGTCTTGGCTAATGTAAATTGCGCTGCTATGAACATTGTGGTGCATAGGGTCTTTGAAAGTGATGTTTTAGGATTCTTAGGATATAATCCCAGTAGTAGAATTGTTGGGTCAAAAGGCAGGTCAATTTTTATTTTTCTGAGAAAATTCCATACTGTTTTCCATAACGGTTGTACCAGTCTGCAATCCCACCAACAGTGAACTAAGGACCCCTTTTCCCCACACCCTCTCCAACATTTGCTGTTTGTTGCTTTGTTTATGATAGCCATCCTGACTGGTGTAAAGTGGTATCTCATTGTGGTTTTAATTTGCATCTCTCTTATAGCTAACGATATTGAGCATCTCTTCATGTGCCTCTGGATGTTCTGTATGTCCTCCTTGGAGAAGTGTCTGTTCAAGTTTTTTTTACCATTTTTTAATTGGGTTGGGTGTCTTCTTAGAGTGGAGTCGTGTAAATTCTTTTTATATTTTGGAGATTAAACCTTTGTCTGAGGTATCATTGGCAAATATGTTTCCCATACAGTTGGTTGTCTTGCTAATTTAATACTGTTTTCTTTAGCCATGCAGAAGCTTTTTATTTTGATGAGATTCCATTTGTTTATTCTTTCCTTTATATTCCTTGCTATAGGGGACATATCAGTAAAAAAGTTGCTGCGTGGAATATCTGAGATTTTCTTGCCAATGTTCTCCTCTAGGACTTTAATGGTGTCACGGCTTATATTTAAGTCTTTTATCCACCTTGAATTTATTTTGGTATATGGTGTAAGTTGGTGCTCACGTTTCATTTTTTTGCACGTAGCTGTCCAGTTTTCCCAGCACCATTTGTTGAAGAGGCTATCTTTACTCCATTTTATGTTACTGCCCCCTTTGTCAAATATTAATTGACTATAGAGAGTTGGGTTGATTTCTAGGCTCTCTGTTCTGTTCCATTGGTCTATGTACTTGTTTTTATGCCAGTACCAGTCTGTTTTGATTACAGTGGCCTTGTAATACAGGTTGATATCAGGTATTTTGATCCCTCCTACTTTGTTCTTCTTTCTGAAAAGTGAAGCTGCTATTCAGGGTCTTTTGTGGTTCCATATAAATTTTCGAAGTGTTTGTTATATGTCTGTGAAATATGCCATTGGTACTTTAATAGGTATTGCATTGAATCTGTAAATTGCTTTGGGTACTATGGACATTTTGAAGATGTTAATTCTTCCAATCCATGAACAAGGTATATGTTTCCATTTGTTTGTGTCTCCCTTGATTTCTTTCTTCAGTGTTGTGTAATTTTCTGCATACGGTTCTTTTACCTGCTTGGATAAGTTTATTCCCAGATATTTTATTTTTCTTTTTGCTATATCAAATGGGATTTTTTCTTGCTTTGTGCTTCTGCTGTTTCATTGTTAGTATACAAAATTGCCTTTGTTTTCTGGGTACCGATTTTGTATCCCACTGTTTTGCCAAATTCATTTATTACATTGAGCAGTTTTTGGGTAGAGTCTATAGGATTTGCCAAGGACAATATTATTCCATCTGCAAACAATGACAGTTTTCCTTTATCTTTTCCCATTGGAATGAATCGTACTTCCTTTTTTAGTCTGATCACTATGGCTAAAACTTCCAATACTATATTGAATAGAAGAGGTGAAAGTGGACAACCTTGTCTTGTTCTTCATCTTAGTGGAAAGGATTTTAGTTTTTGCCCATTGAGTATAATGTTGGCTGTAGGTCTCTCATAATGGCCTTCATCATATTGAGGAATGCTCCCTCTATTCCCACTTTGCTGAGTGTTTTTATCATAAATGAGTTTTGTACCTTTTCACAAGCTTTTTCTACATCTATTGATATGATCATGTGATTTTTGTCTTTGCTTTTGTTTATGTGATGTATTACATTTACTGATTTGCAAATATTGAACCATCCTTGCATCCCTGGGATGAATCCCACCTGGTCATGGTGTATGATCTTTTTGATATATTGTTGGATGCCATTTGCCAATATTTTGTTGAGGATTTTAGCATCTGTGTTCATCAATGATATTGGCCTGAAGTTTTCTTTCTCTGTTGTGTCTTTATTTGGTTTGCGGATTAAGATGATGCTGGCTTCATAAAGAGACCTTCAGGGTTTCCCATCATTTTTTATTCTTTTGGAATAGTCTCTGAAGAATAGGGGTTAGCTCTTTCTTGAATGCTTTGTTGAATTCTCCTGTGAACCCATCTGGTCCAGGGCTTTTGTGTGACAGGAGTTTTTTGATTACTGCTTCGATTTCTTTTGCTGTAATTGGTTTGTTCAGGCTTTCTGCTTCTTTTTCATTGAGTTTTGGGACATTATATTTTTCTAGAAATTTGTCCATTTCACCTAGGTTTTCAACTTTCTGGGCATACAGTTCTTCATAGTAATTTCTTACAATCCCTTCTATTTCTGTGGTGTAACTTGTAATCTCTCCTCTTTCATTTCTGATTGTGTTTATTTGGGTCCTCTCTCTTCTTTTCTTGATGAGCCTACTTAATGGCTTGTTGATATTGCTTATTTTTTTTTTCAAAAAACCAGTTCCTGGGTTCATTGATCCTTAATAATCTACTTTTAGTCTCTATGACTTTCAGTTCTGCTCTGATCTTGGTTGTTTTCTTCCTTCTACTTGCTCTGGGCTCTGTTTGTGTTGTTGTTCCTCAAGGTCTTGTAGGCGGAGGGTTGGGTTGTTTGTTTGAAATGTTTCTATCTTTTCTAGATAGGCCTATATTGCTATGAACTTTCCTCTCAGGGCTGCCTTCACTGCATCCTATGAGTTTTCGGTTGTTGTGAGTTCGTTTTCATTTGTTTCCAGAAACTTTTTGATTTTTCCTTTAATGTCATTCTTTACCCATTTGTTGTTTAACAGCATGCCATTCAGTGTCCATGATTTTGGTGTTTTGGGTTTTTTCCTTTGGAGTTGGTTTCCAATTTCAGTCCCTTGTGGTCAGAGAAAATTCTTGGTATGATTTCAATTTTCTTGAATTTGTTGAGGCTTGTTTTGTGTCCTATCATGTGGTCTATCTTTGAAAATGTTCCATGTGCATTTGAAAAGAATGTGTATTTAGCTGTTTTGGGATGAAGGGCGCTATATATATTAGTTATGTCCATTTCATCCAGGGCATTGTTGAATGCCACAATATGTTTGTTGATATTTTGTTTGGAAGATCTGTGCATTTTTGACAGCGGGGTTTTAAAATCTCATACTATACTTGTGTTGCTGTCAATACCTTTCTTGAAGTCCCCTAAGATTTTCTTTATATATATGGGTGTTCTTATTTTGGGTGCATATATATTTACAATGTTAAAGGCTTCTTGGTGGATTCTTACCTTGAGTATTATGAAGTGATATTCTGGGTCTCTCTTTATAAACCATTTTTTGAAGTCTATATTGTCTGATATGAGTACTGGTATCCCGGATTTTTTTCTTGTCTGTTTGCCTGGGAAATTTGTTTCCAGCTCTTCACTTTTAGTCTGTGCTGGTTGTATGTCTTGAGGTGGGTCTCTTGTAGGCAGCATATGTGTGGGTCATGCTTTTTTATCCATTCAGCTATTGTATGTCTTTTGATTGGTGCACTTTTTCCATTTACATTTAAGGTTATTAATGGTAGGTACTTATTCATTGTCATTATTTTGTACTTGTTTTCCTCTCTGTCTTTCTCTTTTCCTTCCTTTCCTTAAAGCAGTTATTTTATCATTTCTTGAAGAGCTAATTTGGTTGATGCATATTTTTTTAGACTTCTTTTCTCTTGAAAGCTCTGTGTTTGGCTTTCTATCTTGATTGAGAGCCTTGGTGGCTAAAGGATCCTTGGTTGCAGAACTGTGGTTCTCATTACTTGGAATATTTTTGCCATTCTCTTCTTGCTTGTAGTGTTTCCATTGATAAGTCAGTAGCTAACCTTATTGGGGCTCCCTTGTATGTTATTTCTTTTTTCTCCCTTGCTGCCTTTAAGATTCTGTCTTTATCTTAGGATTTTGCCATTTTAATGATGATGTGTCTTGAAGTGGGCCTCTTTGGGTTCCTCTGGATTGGGACTCTCTGTGATTCCTGAATTTGTGTGACTTTTTGTCTTATCAAATAAGGGAAGTTTTTCCTCATTACTTTTCAAATAGGTTTTCTATCCCTTGTTCTTCTTCTCTTTCTGATATCTCTATTATTCTGATATTATTATGTTTTATATTGTCTCACATTTCTCTTAATCTCTCTTCATTCTTTCTGAGCTTATTTTCCATTTCTTGCTCTTTCTGGGAGTTTTTTTCTACTTTGTCCTCCAACTCACTGATCTGATCCTCTGCTTCTTCGACCTTGCTTTTGATTCCTTCCACTGTGTTCTTCAGTTCAGAAATTGTATTCTTCATTTCCTCTTGTCCCTTGCTAAGAGTTTCCATTTCCTTTTTCATGTTGATATAGTTTGCAGCGAGATTGTTGTAGCTTCCCTGTAGTTTCTGGTAGATCATTGTGAGCTCTTTGAACTTTCTTGTAACCAGTGCTTTGAATTCAATATCTGGTAGTTGACCTGCCTCTAGTTCATCTAACATACTTTCTGAGGCTTCTGCCTTTTTTTCATTTGGGGATTTTTTCTTTGTCTTCCCATTTTTTGTGAGACTCTTCTTGTTAACCTCATCTTCTAAAATTGATCTGTTCTGACTCATTGAGTTTATGGTGTGAACTTCTATGGTAGAATACCTGTGAAATTCAGGAAAGAAAGGAAGAAAGGAAAAAACAAGAAAAAAGAAAGGAGAGGAAAAATTATTGGAAGTTAAAACAATAATAAAATAAAAAAGATACAAGAGTACTTAAAAAAGACCTGAAAGAAAAGAAAATCTATTGTTGGTTTCAAATGGCCAAACTGGTTTTTCTGGCTGCAGCAGGCTGAGGAACAATTGCTGTGGTCTTTCTGGAGTACACTCCCAAGAACTTTCTTGAGCCTCCCCCTAGTGCACCAGGAAGATGAATGTGGTGATCTAGGTTCTTTTCAGAGCAGTTTCCCCAGGGGTCCTCTTGTACGCCGGGGTGTGGTGTGGGCATGACAGCCAGGTTGTCTGGGTCCTGCAGGATCTGGCATGGTCCTTCCCAGTTCTGTGGGGGAACTCAAGTGCTTTCAACCATCCTTTGGATCACTGCCAGGCTGGGTGGGGAGACGGCCAAGTGGCTGTTGCAGGAGAATCCTTCAGTTTACTCTCCAAAAAATTTCTCAAGAAAGCCTGCCTCTCTCCATAGCCTAATCCCCCAGCCAAACCAGTGACTATCAGAGTTAGAGCCTGTCAATGAGCCTCTCAATTTTTCTGGGCTGGCGACCACAGAGGGCAGGGTTTATATGGCCCGTTAACATGGCCCTTTGTCCTTATTACCGTCCCTGTAAACTCGAGCAGAAAGGTCTTGCCCAACCTTGCTTAGATGGGGAGGGAAGGAGCTGATGACCTGGCTCTCTCCCAAGGACTCTGCAGCAGGCCCGAGGCTCCCAAAGTGTCTGCCATAGACCCATCAGGTTCTGGGGCTCCTGTAGAGTCCTTGCAAGACGCATGGTGTGCTCGTCTCCAGCCAAGGCTGCTGGGTGCCAGAGGAGACTGCCACTGCTCTTGCCTTTGCTCCGATTCCTGAGACCCCACCGACCTGCCGCCGTCTCCTTACCATCTTGTCCTTCAGTGTCCGTCACAATCTCTGGTCTCTTATTTTTATATATGCTGGGAAATTGTTGGCTGTTTGCACTATTTCTCCATAAATCGGCCAGGATTTTCTCCCATGCGTCGGCCTATAGTTTTCTTTCTTTGTATTTTTACTTGTTTTTATTTAATTTATTTTTAAAAATTATTTTATTGTTTTTTAATTACAGTTGTCCCTGTTTTACCCCTATTACTCCACCCCTACCTGAGCCAAACCTACCTACCTCCCTTGCTTCCACCCTCTCCCTTGGTTTTGACCATGTGTCCTTTATAGTAGTTCCTGAAAACCCTTCCCCGATCCCCTCCCCCGTTTCCTTTGGCTATTCTTAGATTGTTCTTAATTTCAATGCCTCTGGTTATATTTTGTTTGTTTTTTTCTTTTGTTGATTAGATGTTCCAGCTAAAGGTGAAATCATATATTTGTCTCTTACTGCTTGCCTTATTTCACTCAGCATAATGTTCTCCCATTCCATCATGCTGTCACAAAGGGTAGGAGCTCCTTTTTTCATTCTGCTGCATAGAATTTCATTGTGTAAATGTACCACTGCTTTTTGATCAACTAATTTTACTGATGAGCGCCTAGGTGGCTTCCAGAACTTTGCTATTGTAAATTGTGCTGCTCTGAACATTGGGGTGCATAGGTTCTTTTGGATTGGTGTTTCAGGGCTCTTAGGATATAATACCAGCAGTGGAATTTCCTGGTCAAAAGGCAGATTCATTTTTGGTTTTCTGAGGAAATTCCATATGGTTTTCCATAGTGGTTTACCAGTCTGCAATCCCACCAACAGTGCACTAGATTTCCCTTTTCTCCACATCCTCTCCAACACTTGTTTGTTGATTTGTTTATGATGGCCATTCTGACTGGTGTGAAGTAGTATCTCATTGTTCTTTCCCTGTTTTTGAAATTAGGATGATACTGGCCTCATGAAAAAGTGTTTGGGAGTCTTCCTTCTTCTTGAATTTTTTAGAATAGTTTGAGAAAATAGGAGTTAGTTCTTCCTTAAATGTTTGGTAAAATTCATCTCTGAAGCCATTCAGGACTTTTGTGTGCTGGGGGTTTTTTGATTACTGCTTCAATTTCACTAGTTGTTATTGGTCTATTCAGTCCTTCTGTTTCTTCTTGATTCAGTTTTGAAAGATTTTATATTTCTAGAAATTTGTCCTTTTTGCCCTGGTTGTCCAATTTCTTGGCATATTGTTATTCATAATTATTTCTGACAATCCTTTGTATTTCTGTGATATCAGTTGTAACTTCTCTTTCATTTCTGATTTTATTTATGTGGGTCCTGTCTCTTTTTTTAAATGATTTTGGTTAAAGTTTGTCAATTTTGGTTATTTTCTCAAAGAATCAGCTCCTTTATTTCTCAATCCTTTGAATTGTTCTTTTAGTCTCTATGTGATTTAAATCTGCCCTGGTTTTGATTATTTTCTTCCTTCTACCCTCTCTGGGCTTTGGTTGTTGTTTTCCTCTAGTCTTGTTCATATAGGGTTTAGTTGTTTGTTTGAGATTTTTCTATCTTTTTCAGGTAGGTCTGCATCCCTAAGAACTTCCTCTCAGGACTGCCTTTGCTGTATCCCATAGGCTATGGTTGTTGTGTGTTCATTTTTATTTGTTTCTACATACTTTTTGATTTATTCCTTGATATCATTTTTTACCCATTCATTATTTAGTAACATGTTATTTAGTTTCCTTGTATTTGAATGTTTTTGAAGTTTTTTTCTTGAAGTTGGTTTCAAGTTTCAATTCATTGTGATCTGATCACATGCTTGATATGATTTAAATTTTCTTAAATTTGTTAAGGCTTGTTTTGTGTACTAGCATGTGGTCTACCTTTGAAAATGTACCATGTGCATTTGAAAAGAATGTATACTTTGCTCTTTGGGGTGAAACATTCTGTGTATATCAATTAAATCCATTCTATCTAAAGTGTGGATCAGTGCTACAACATCCGTGTTGCTATTTTGTTTGGAAGTCTATCCATTGTTGACATTGGGCTGTTAAAATCCCCTATGATGACTGTGTTGTTGTCAATATCCTTCTTGAGGTCTTCTTAGATTTTCCTTATATATTTAGGTGCTCCTATGTTGGGTGCATGTATGTTTATATGGGTTATATCCTCCTGTTGGACTATTCCTGTAGGTATTTTGTAGTGACCTTTGTCTCTGCCCTGAACACTTCAGCTCTGCTTTTAAAAAGTCTCTCCAGGCCCTGGCTGGTGTAGCTCAGTGGATTGAGCATGGGCCTGGGAACCAAGCAACCATGGTTCGATTTCCAGTCATGGCACATGCCTGGGTTGCAGGCCAGTTCCCGTCAGGGGACTCACAAGGGGTGACCATACATTGATATTTCTCTCCCTCTCTCCTTCCCTTGCCCTCTAAAGATAAATAAAATCTTTAAAAAAATAAAAATAAAAAGTCTCTCCAGCACTCCCACTGCAGCACTGAGTCACTCTCCAGCTTTCTGTATACACCCTCTCTCCAAAAAGCCAAAACTCTCTCACAGTCATGGCTGGTCAGAGCCTGCTTTCTCTGACTGACCCAGGTGCTCATATAATCCCTCCCTCTCTCTGGCACTCTCCTGCTGCAGCTATTGGTATGCTGCTTGCTTTGTGTATGTGTAGCCTGGATCTCCCTGACTTTGTGTATCCAAGACACTCTTGGCCCAGGTCTGGGGGTTCCCTGCCCTGGGAGGGGAAGGAGCCACAAAGCTGTGACCTCTGATCAGGCTCTCCATGGCTTCAGGAACCACACATGGGATATTTTCCCTTCAACCTATGAAATTTTACCACCCATTGTGAAGCATCTTCTGTAGTCCTTAACTTCCAAAAGTCATATCAGCTAAGGTTCTGTTGAATGTTCAGGGTTTTTTTTGGAAGGTCATCCAAGTGTCAAAATTGGAGGCAAGAGCAAGTGGACTCAGCTTTCATCTACTTGGCCACCATCTTCTCTCCTCTTCATAATTTTCAAAGACTGAACTCCACAGTTTTCTCAGAGCTCACCAATTTTTCTATTAATGTCCTTTCTCTGTTATGAGAGCCAATCTAGGATACCATGTTTTACTTAACTGTTGTATCCTATTACTTTCTTGGGCCTATGAAAGTTTCAAAGTATTTCCTTATTTTTTATGACCTTGAGAGTTTTAAGTAGTGGATGGCCATTTTTGTAGCCTGTTTCTCACTTTGGGTTTTTCTCATGTTCACTCCACAGTTAGATTGAGGTTATGGGTTTGGAGGAAAAATATTCACAAATGTAAAGTGCTCTTCTCATCACATGTTATCAAGAAATACATGATATTATCAACATGATTAATAACTGGTCATATTAACCTAGTTCACTTGTTTAGAGGAACATTGCTATAAAGTTATTATTTTTCCCCTTTCTAGAATGGTTTTTGGAAGTGAATTAGTAAGACCAGGCCACATCAGTGCTGGAGGGAGAGTGAAGTAGAAGAATTATTAATCTCCACCTCCTACAATGGAAAGCATCTACATAATAATATTTGGAATTCTTTTCTAAGAAAGATTTGTCTCTTCTCCATAATTTATTTATTTACTCAATTACTTATTTATATCATTAAGAGCTCTTACTTTTTATAGTTTGAGTTATTATCCTATACTAGATTATTTATATTGTTTTCCCAAATGTTCCAGCTCTGGCCTTTGGAAACTCCTTCAGGTTAATTTCTGTGTCTCTTTTGATGTGTCCTCACACTTTTGTTTTTTGAATGCTACCCTAATTTCTGGTACCAAAAGGTATCCTGATTCATTTTTTAAAGATTTTATTTATTCATTTTTAGAAAGAGGTGAAAGGAGGGAGACAGAGAGACAGAGAAACACTGATGTAAGAAACATTGATCAGTTACCTCTTATACATGCCCCGATGATGACCTTTTAGTTTGCAGGAAGATGCCCAATCAACTGAGCCACTTCAGTTAGAGCTCCAGGTTCATTTTGTATTTCCCTACCACAGCCCTAGATTCAGCTGTGTTTAGTAGCTCTGGTTCTTTTTATGTTATTACTAACAAGGATAGATGCTCTGGATTTGCTTTTAGCTACTGTGGTATCATGGTTCTAGGCCCTCTCAACAGACATAGCTAGAAAATATACTCATTCAAATATATATACATATTTATTATTATTTCTGTATCTCCTATCTATACTTATATTAAGCTAAACAACAGTTTATTCTGTGGTCTCCAACTGCAATCCATTACTTCATGGATCATTCTAGCTCTCTGCTATTGCATATCACTTCTCTCACCAAGAGTGAGAAACTTGCCTCCCACCATCAACTATCCATTCATTTATTTGTTCACCACCAGTATACATGTGAAGCAGTTTGAAAACTGTTAACCCATATTTTGTGAGTAACAAATTAACCAACTAGAGTACAGTGCTTGGATACAGTTCCTTTTGTCTTTAACCTTACAGTTCCCAGTCAAAATTGTCAGGTCAGAATTGCTCAAAAAACCAGATGGACTCAGCAAGGCAAGGAGTAGGGTTTATTAGCATGGAATAAGAGGGGAATGTGGAGCCAACCTAGGGAGGTTGGGAAGCCAACCAAGGGAAGTTAAGACTCACTCAGTTGTTTCTAGGGCAGGATTTTTTAGCGCAAAAACTGTCAAAGGGTAACTGGTTGGGGTATCAGAGTCTGGTTGGTTAGAGCTGGTTGCTGAGTGCCATTTCTGCTGACCATTGTTCCTGATATATCTCATAGACCTTGGGATAAAGCTGCATCCTGTTATGCTGGATAGGCTGACCCCAGACCCCAATCTTAGCCGGGCATCTGTTTGTCCTGGGTAGGGTCAACAGGCATTTTTCCCAGGCTACAGTTTTTCATGGTGTAGTTTCCCGCCTGGTTATTTTCCATTTCTCCTAGGCATGCCTAGGTCTGTCAAAAATATTGTTTTCCAGTTATTTATGTCAGTTTTTTTCCCTAGTACCATCAATGATATATGTTTGTAGTCTTGTTATATTAATTTATCATAGCCTACATTCCAACGCTAAAGTTAATTCTTTGTGTGGTACATTTCTGTAGGTTTTGAAGAATGCATAGAGACATATATCTACCATCTTAGTACCATACAGAACAGATTCGTCACCTTAAAACGTCTATGTATCCACTCCCATTTCCCCAGACCTTAGTGTATTAATTTCTTAGGGTTACTGTAAGAAATTACCACAAACTGGGTGGCTTAAAACAACAAAAATATATTATCTCAAAATTATGGAGTCCAAAATATGAAATAAAAGTGTTTGCATGGTTGATTCCTTTTGGAGGTTCTAAAGGAGAATTTATTCCATGGTACTATCTTAGCTTCTCTGGTGGCCATCAACAACTTTTGGTATTCCTTGGTTAAAAGCTGCGTAACTCCAATCTCTACTTATGACTTCATATGTCTTTCTTGTCCTTGTGTATGCACCTGTGTATCTCAAATCACCTTCTCCTTTCTCTTCTACAGATGCTAGTCATTGGATTTAAGCCTCACGCTAAAATCACCGAGGATGATTTTGTCTCCAGATCCTTAACTTAATCATATCTGTGAATACCTTATTTCCAAATAACATCACATTCACAGGTACTGGGGGTTAAGACTTAAAAATATTGTTGGGAGGTCACCACGTGTCATGGTTAATTTATATGTTAACTTGGCTGAACAGTGGGGTGCCCAGATATTTGATAAAACATTATTCTAAGTGTGTCTATGAGGGTTTTTCTGGGTAATATTTAAATTTGAATTGGTAGACTAAGTATAGCAGATTGGTCATCCTAATAACAAAAAGTATGGATCCTCAAATAATAAAATACTTCTAAATATTTTGAATAAAGCTAAATATACTATGCTTTCCAACTTAATAATAAATTCTTTTGAAAGCAAAAGCTACAACTGCTGAAGTAACAATGGATGGCTAGAAAATTAATTAAAACCTAGGGATGAAATGTTAAATATCAAATACAGAGATGACCACTGCTGCTGTCCTTTAAAATTTAGGATATTCATTATGACTAATTTCATTACCAGGACCTCTTGAAGACAGAGAACAGAGAATCTGGTAGGCTTGCCTTCTTTTTCTCCTTTAAACTTTTTATAGTTAATACAAAACATGGATCAAAGATATAAATATAAATATTGTTTACCTCAAGTGAAATGTAAAACTTTAATCCAGATCTTCAGTATAACTTTTGTAAAATTAAAAAAACAAACTTGCCATTTCATCTTTACTCTATTTTCTCAGTCTTCATCTTTACCTTCTTTATAGTCATCTGTTCCAATAAAGCCAGTACTTATATATAATACATTAATATATGTACCTGTACAGAGATAAGGTAACTCAGGAAGGGTACAAATTTTAAACTTAAACTAAATTTCAACTGGTGGAGTTTACCACTGGTACTGAAATTTAGGATAATATGGTAAACAAAAATTTGCTTAAATCAATTGCTGCTTTGAAAAATTATTTTTGGAATTTAGCTGGTGGTGCAAATATAGAAAGTAATGAAAATGGAATTATAAAATGAAGCAACCAATTTTTCTATAAGTTCCTTTATTTTTATTTCTAGAGTAGTTGTGGAATTTGTTTTAAGGATCTTCTTGAGATTAAGACTGTGTACTTGCCTAGTGCATGGATGTTAAAAAAAAATGGTCCTGAGTAACATCTGGGAAGATAGAGGATTATAGACAAAAATGGAGAAGAGAAAAACATTCGCATACTAGTTCCCAAAGAGTGACCCCAACATTATGTGAGACAAAAATATAAGGTACAAAACACCATTCAAAAACTGTTATTTATGACACTAATATCATAAATATATATGCAACCAACATAGGAGCATCCAAATATATAAAGAAAATCTTAGAAGACTTCAAGAAATGTATTGACAGCAACACAAGTATAGTATGAGATTTTAAAACCCTGCTGTCAAAAATGCACAGATCTTCCAAACAAAATATCAACAAACATATTGTGGCATTCAACAATGCCCTGGATGAAATGGACATAACTAATATATATAGTGCCCTCATCCCAAAATAGCTAAATACACATTCTTTTCAAATGCACATGGAACATTTTCAAAGATAGACCACATGATAGGACACAAAACAAGCCTCAACAAATTCAAGAAAATTGAAATCATACCAAGAATTTTCTCTGACCACAAGGGACTGAAATTGGAAACCAACTCCAAAGGAAAAAACCCAAAACACCCAAAATCATGGACACTGAATGGCATGCTGTTAAACAACAAATGGGTAAAGAATGACATTAAAGGAAAAATCAAAAAGTTTCTGGAAACAAATGAAAACGAACTCACAACAACCGAAAACTCATAGGATGCAGTGAAGGCAGCCCTGAGAGGAAAGTTCATAGCAATATAGGCCTATCTAGAAAAGATAGAAACATTTCAAACAAACAACCCAACCCTCCGCCTACAAGACCTTGAGGAACAACAACACAAACAGAGCCCAGAGCAAGTAGAAGGAAGAAAACAACCAAGATCAGAGCAGAACTGAAAGTCATAGAGACTAAAAGTACAATATTAAGGATCAATGAACCCAGGAACTGGTTTTTTGAAAAAAAAATAAGCAATATCAACAAGCCATTAAGTAGGCTCATCAAGAAAAGAAGAGAGAGGACCCAAATAAACACAATCAGAAATGAAAGAGGAGAGATTACAAGTTACACCACAGAAATAGAAGGGATTGTAAGAAATTACTATGAAGAACTGTATGCCCAGAAAGTTGAAAACCTAGGTGAAATGGACAAATTTCTAGAAAAATATAATGTCCCAAAACTCAATGAAAAAAAAGCAGAAAGCCTGAACAAACCAATAACAGCAAAAGAAATTGAAACAGTAATCAAAAAACTCCTGTCACACAAAAGCCCTGGACCAGATGGTTTCACAGGAGAATTCTACAAAGCATTTAAAGAAGAGCTAACCCTTATTCTCCACAGACTATTCCAAAAAATCCAAAATGATGGAAGACTCCCAAACTTTTTTTATGAAGCCAGCATCATCCTAATTCCAAAACCAGATAGAGACACAACAAAGAGAGAAAACTTCAGGCCAATATTGCTGATGAACATAAACGTTAAGATTCTCAACAAAATATTGGCAAATCACATCCAACAATATATGAAAAAGATCATACACTATGACCAAGTGGGATTTATCTCAGGGATGCAGGATGGTTCAATATTCAAAAATCAGCAAATGTAATACATCACATAAACAAAAGCAAAGACAAAAATCACATGATCATATCAATAGATGCAGAAAAGCCTTTGATAAGGTACAAAACCCATTCATGATAAAAACACTTAGCAAAGTGGGAATAGAGGGAGCATTCCTCAATATAATAAAGGCCATTATGAGAGACCTACAGCCAACATCATACTCCATGGGAAAAAACTAAAATCCTTTCCACTAAGATGAAGAACAAGATAAAGTTGTCCACTTTCACCTCTTCTATTCAATATAGTATTGGAAGTTTTAGCCACAGTGATCAGACAAGAAAAGGAAATAAAAGGCATCCAAATGGGAAAGGAGGAAACAAAACTGTCACTGTTTGCAGATGTCATGATAGTGTGCATGGGAATTCTATAGACTCTACTAAAATACTGCTTGAACTAATAAATGAATTTGGCAAAACAGTGGAATACAAAGTCAATATCCAGAAATCAAAGGTATTTTTGTATACTGACAATGAAACAGCAGAAGCTGAAATCAAGAAAAAAAAATCCCATTTGATATAGCAAAAAGAAAAATAAAATATCTGGGAATAAACCTAACCAAGGAGGTAAAAATCTGTATACAGAAAACTACACAACATTGAAGAAAGAAATCAAGGAAGACATAAATAAATGGAAATATATACCATGTTCATGGATTGGAGGAATTAATATCATCAAAATGTCCATACTACCCAAAGCAATTTACAGATTCAGTGTAATACCTATTAAAGTACCAATGGCATATTTCACAGACATGGAACAAACACTTCAAAAATTCATATGGAACCATGAATGACCCCGAATAGCAGCTGCAATTTTAAGAAAGAAGAACAAAGTAGGAGGGATCACAATACCTAATACCAAACTGTATTCCAAGGCCACTGTAATCAGAACAGCCTGGTTTTGGTTACACTGGCATAGAAATAGGCACATAGACCAATGGAACAGAACAGAGAGCCCAGAAATAAGCCCAAGACTCTATGGGCAATTAATATTCGACAAAAAGGGTAGTAACATAAAATGCAGTAAAAATATCCTCTTCTACAAATGGTGTTGGGAGAACTGGACAGCTACGTGCAAAAAAGGAAAGAAAGAAAGAAAGAAAGAAAGAAAGAGAAAGAAAGAAAGAAAGAAAGAAAGAAAGAAAGAAAGAGAGAGAGAGAGAGAGAGAGAAAGAAAGAAAGAAAGAAAGAAAGAAAGAAAGAAAGAAAGAAAGAAAGGAAAGGAAAGGAAAGGAAAGGAAAGGAAAGGAAAGGAAAGGAAAGGAAAGGAAAGGAAAGGAAAGGAAAGGAAAGGAAAGGAAAGGAAAGGAAAAAGAAAAAAAGAAAGAAAGAAAGAGAAAGAGAAAGAAAGAAAAAGAAAGAAAGAAAGAAAGAAAGAAAGAAAGAAAGAAAGAAAGAAAGAAAGAAAAGAAAGAAACTTGAGCACCAACTTACACCACACACCAAAATAAATTCAAGGTAGATAAAAGACTTAAATATAAGCCATGACAGCATTAAAATCCTAGAGGAGAACATTGGCAGGAAAATCTCAGATATTTCATGCAGCAACATTTTTACTGATATGTCCCCTAGAGCAAGGGACATAAAGGAAAGGATAAACAAATGGGATCTCATCAAAATAAAAAGCTTCTGCATGACAAAAAAAAAAACAATATTTAGATAAAAGAGAACCAACTGTATGTGAAAACATATTTGCCAATGATACCTCAGACAAAGTTTCAATCTCCAAAATATACAAAGAACTCATATGACTCCACGCTAAGAAGATAAGCAACCCCCTTAAAAAATGGGAAAAGGCCTTGAACAGACACTTCTTCAAGGAGGATGTAAAGAGGATCCAGAGACACATGAAAAGATGCTCAATATCGCTAGTTATTAGAGATATGCAAATTAAAACCACAATGAGCTACCACTTTTCACCAGTCAGAATGGCCATCATAAACAAAGCAACAAACAGCAAGTGTTGGACAGGTTGTGAGGAAAAGGGGACCCTAGTTCAGTGTTGGTGGGATTGCAGACTGGTACAACCACTAAGGAAAACAGTGTGGAATTTTCTAAGAAAACTAAAAATAAATATGCCTTTTGACCCAGCAATTCCACTGTAAGGAGTATATCCTAAGAACTCTGAAACACCAATTCAAATGAACCTATATACCACAATGTTCATAGCAGCACAATTTACAATAGCCAATTGTTGGAAGCAACCTAGATGCTCATGAATAAATGAATGAATAAAAAAACTATGATAAATTTACACAATGGGATTCTATGGAGCAGAAAGAAAGAAGGAGCTCCTACCCTTTGCAACACCATGGATGGAAATGGAAAGCATTATGCTGAGTGAAATAAGCCAGGTGTTGAAAGACAAATACCATATGCTCTCACCTTTAACAGGAACCTAAACAAACAAGCAAGCAAAATATAACAAAAGACACTGAAATACAGAACAGGCCGACAGGGACCAGAGGGGAGAGGGCAGGGAATTTCAGGGGAAAAGGGGAAGGATTCACAGAAACATGTATAAAGGACACATGGACAAAAACTAACAGGTGGATATGGGAGGGAGGTGGGGGGCACTGGGTGGGGGTGAGCTGGAATAGTAGTAAAAGATAGAAAACTCGAACTTCCGCCAAGATGGAGGCATAGGTGAATGTGCCGTGCCTTCTCACACAACCAAGATTAGAGAAAACTAAATATTAGCAACAGAAAACACAGCCAGAACACGGAAAATTGAACTTTTCAGAAGTCCGTTAACAACAAATTCTTCAGCCTGACCGGTAAGGGGCGAAACCAGCAGCTGGCGGAGCAGGGTTGCACAGGAGGACTCGGCCAGACACACTCAGGCCCGCGGAATCCAGGCACAGGGTCAGACCTAGTGAGCGACCCAGCGAGCAACCAGGCGAGCTACCGCGGGGGAGACAGCGGGGGAGCGGTGCTGCGTGTTGACTGAGGTCGCGCATTTGTGCGCGGGTGGACAGGCGAGGGAGTGGGCGGTTGGACCGGGCTGGCAGGTCGCCACGGCAAGCGGCAGTGGAGGGCGCCTCCATTTCCCTGCTCTGACCCCACCTCCACATACAGCTTCATAACCCAGCGACTCTGAGCGGCCCGGCCCAGGTGAACCACCTAAGGCACTGCTCCTCCGCACCCAGCTGTGAGAAGCAGCAGAGGGGGTCGCCATTTCCCAGCTTTAGCCACGCCCCCACATTAGCGTCACAACCCAGCGACCTGGGAATCCAAGGCACCGCTTCTCACACTTAAAGGGTCAGAACAGACCAAGAATGGCCCAAGAGGATCTCAGAGCCCCAGAGCCAATGAATCTAAGCGATGAAGAAATAGCAAAACTCACAGAGGCACAGTATAAAACATTGGTGATCAGGATCCTCACAGAACTGGTTGATTATACGGACAAATTAGACAAATATATGAAGGCGAAACTAATTGAAATGAATGGAATTGCACAGGACACCAATAGCAATGAAAAGGAAACTGGGACTCAAATTAATGGAGTGGATCAGAAGAAAGCAAATAATGACCAAACAGAAAAGAGTCAAGAAGCAAGAATTCAAAGAAATGAGGAGAGGCTTAGGAACCTCCAGGACATCTTTAAATGCTCCAACATCCGAATTATAGGGGTACCAGAAGGGGGAAAGGCACAGCCACCAGTGGAAAACTTATTTGAACAAATAATAAAGGAGAATTTCCCCAATCTGGCAAAGGGAAATAGACTTCCAGGAAATCCAGGAAGCTCAGAGAGTCCCAAAGAAGTTGGACCCAAGAAGGAACACACCAAGGCACATCGTAATTACATTAGCCAAGATTAAAATGAAGGAGAGAATCCTAGAAGCAGCAAGAGCTAAGGGGACAGTCACCTACAAAGGAGTCCCCATCAAACTGTCAGCGGATTTCTCAAAAGAGACCTTACAGGCAAGAAGGGGCTGGAAAGAGTTATTCCAAGTCATGAAATCTAAAGACCTACAACCAAGATTGCTCTATCCAGCAAAACTTTCATTTAAAATGGAAGGACAGATAAGGTGCTTCTCAGATAAGATCAAATTCAAGGAGTTCATCATCACCAAGCCCTTATTATATGAAATGTTAAAGGGACTTATCTAAGAAAAAGAAGTTAAAGAAACATGAACAGTGAAAGGACAACAAACTCACAGTTATTAACCACACCTAAAACGAAAGCAAACTAAAAGGACAGCTAGATCAGGGAGTGGAAACATAGAAATGAAGATCTCAAGGAGGGTTAGCAACAGGGGAGTGGGAGGAGGAGAAGGGGGGGAGAAGGTACAGAAAATAAGTAGCATAGACAGTAGATAGAAAATAGATGGGGGGCAAGAATAGCATGGGAAATATAGAATCTAAAGAACTTGAGACACATGGACATAAACTAAAGGGGGGGTGATGGTGGGGATGGGGGGTAGGGTGGAGGGGAATAAAGGGGGAATAGAAGAACTGTAACAGCATAATCAATAAAGAAATAAAAAAATAAAATAAAAATAAAAAGAAATTTTAAAAAAAGACAGAAAACTCATCTTGAATAATAATTAAATATTAAAAAATTGTTACTTATTGAGCAAAGATTTTTTAAGGGCAATGGACAAGTACATGTGTTTAGAATGTTGTACAAATATGCTTCTTAAGAAGAGCACCTTTACCTGACATAGAGAAGAGGAGGTAGAAATGATTCTGAAAAACCTGTTTCTTTGAAAAGAGAAAAGCAAGAAAATTTCTAGAAACGTTTCATCTAAATCAGGTTGTTTTATTAATGGAATAAATTTCAGTTATCAAAATATATTCTTCTGAACCTCTATCAATACTTCTCTCCAAATAATATGAAATGGCTTTAAAGCATCAAGGATGGCCATTTAGGTCACCGTAGCCCAAGGATATCAGGACAGGACATGACCAGAAAATAATTCAGATAGCTCAAACTAAGAGGGTCATCGTATGCCTCCGCCCTCTCACTCTTCAAAGTAATTTTCTAAGTTATTTCTGTGATATCTCATTGGTTTTTCTAATTTTTAAGTTTATTGGGGTAACATTGGTTAATAAAATTACATAGGTTTGAGATAAATAATTCTATAATACATCATCTGTATATTGTATTGTGTGTTCACCACCCTAAGGCAAGTCGCCTTCCATCACCATTTATTCCCTCTTCACCTCTTCCACCTCCCCCCAATCCCCTTTTCCTCTGATAATCACCATACTGTTGTCTTGTATATGAGTTATTTTTATTTGTTAAATTCCTTCATTTTATTCACCAAGGCCACCAATCTCTCTCCCCTCTGACAGCAGTTAGTCTGTTCCATGCATCCATGCCTCTGTTTAAATTTTTTTCATCAGTTTATTTTGTTCATTAGATCCCACATTTACATGAAATCATATTGTTCTTGTCTTTCTCTGATTGACTTATTTCACTTAGCATAATACTCTCCAGGTTCATTCATGCTGTTGCAAAAAGTGACATTTCCTTCTTTATGTGGCTGAATAGTATTCCATTATATAATTGTACCACAGCTCTTTGATCCACTCATGTACTAATGGGCACTTGGGCTGTTTTGAGTTAGTGATTTTAGGTCTATATCATTGCTGGTCATAGTCAAATTTAGTTATATTATATATTTTTAAAATATCAACATTTATGTACATGTCTTTCATTCTTCAGTTAACAAACTAGACCTTTTTCCTTGTTAAAATTTCCAACATAAGCAAAATAACTACCATATGGCTTTCAAATTCAATTCAGAAGTTAAAGGATACCATTAAAATTTCCTTCTATAACCTAGCATTTTTGCAGTCTGGTTCTTAATCTTATTACAAGGATTTTTGTTGTTGTTGTTTAAAGATCAATAGTGTTCTATTTCTTAATCATTTTGAGATCAATATTTATTAACCAAAGCAGCTCTTAAAAATACAATTTAGCAATAAATTTTCACCTAAACTAGAATTGGAGTAAATTTATTATATTCAAGCCTCAGCAGTCTTCCTCACTATGTTTTATGATATTAAGCCATTACTATTATATTTAACACTACATAAAGTGAAAGGACAAGGTAACAAATGCCTGCTACAGTGTTTATGAAAGCTAATAGGATATGCTTTGCAATAAATACACACTTGGGAAACTTACTGATGTAAATTTCAGAAGGGTGAAATTATTTGGGAGAATATTTAATCCTGTCAATAATTCGCTCTGCCCCTATATGCATCAGTAAAAGCTTCTGTGGAACCAGTTAATGGCATTGGAAGTCATTGTACTACTGAGGGTAACAAAACAAAAACATGTAGTACTATATTCTTCCAGTGTTAGATAATATGGAAAATAAAACCATATAGGTAGAAGGTGTGGTAACCACTCCAAGAAGGCTAAGAATATATCTATAATATTTTGTTGGTTTACATAGTGTTTCATTTCCAGAAGTTCAGAAGCTCAATCAAATTTATATATTCTCTTTTCATGGCATTCCATTATAATTAAAATATATATTATCAATTTGTAGCTTATTATCTGTCTTTTGTAGTAGAATATAAGTTCCATGAGAACACAAGACATCGTCCATGTATGCTATCTTTATCAATGTATTGTTGGTGTTTATTAATGTGTCGGACACATGGAAAACAGTCTATAATAGTTATTGAATAAATATGAAAATTAAATACATGAGTCATTAATTGGTACAAATATAAAATTGAGAAAATTTATAAATAATCTGTAAAATAGTACATTTAAAACATACAGCAAAATAATAAAGAGTCATAATAAGTCTCATTCCTTAGTTGTGAATTTTTGTGCCTGGTCTCTTTAGGCCTCTTATAGTTAAAAGATAGGTTCTATAATCACCTCAAGGTACTTAAACAGGACTGTGAGCCTTCAGACTAAACAGAGCAGCGTCATATCCTTCACTCAGAAGTAGGAGCTGGAAAAGATCTTGCCTTTGGTTTGGAGAGGTTCTGAATGAAAGATATGCAGGAGTTAATTTACCCAGGTACACTCAGGAACCACTACCATGCATAATTTGTCCCAGCCCCCAACTCAAGGCAGATCTTGAGAGAAGAACCTGGTGCATTTATTTTATTTTGGAGGTTATCCCTAGCTATATGTAAGAGGAAGTGGAAAAAGTGGGACAAGGGTGGAGAAATTCTGATAGAGGGTGCATTAAATAAGAGGTAACTGAAGTGGGCAACTGGGGCTCAATCCTGCTAGGAATCCTCTACAAGGAAATATGACTCTCCTTGATTTGCAGTGGATTGACACGATATTTTAACTTTACAATGGTGTGAAAGCTATACACATCTAGTAAAAATTGTACTTTGAATTTTGATCATTTCCCTGGGCTAGTGACGTGCAGTAAGATACTCTCTCATGATGCTGGGTAATGAGCCACAGTTCCCTGTCAGGCAACCAAGCCTGAGGATTAGCAACCAATTTCTACAGTTTACTATGTTGCCAGCATTTTTGGATATTGTGTTTTGTGTTTTCACATCTTGTCGTGTCTGCAAAATACCCATCTGTGTCTTGTGCTTCTGGCGAGAAGAAGAGGAAAGCAATTAGCCTAGAGATAAAATTCAAGATAATTGCCCAACTATAGGATAACTTAAGTGTGCTGAGCATGTGTAAGGTAGGCTAGGCTAAGCTATAATGTTTGGTAGATTAGGCATATTAAATGCATTTTTGACCTAAGATATTTTCAACTTTTGTTGCACTTATAGGCTTACAAACCCATTGTAAGTCAAGGAGTATCTGTATATGCAATACACTCCAGAATCATCCCACAGAGGGAGGGAGAGGCTGGGGCATTTCCCTGCCAACTATGGTCCCCCATTGATTGAGGGTTGCCCTGAGTGGCATTAACTATCCAAAACTTAGAGATGCATCAGTATGTACCTAAGCAAGCTCCCACAGTGCCAGAGAAAACTTCCAGGAAAAGCAGCAGGGAGCCTCAGGCACTTGAGGTGGGAACCATGCTTAGAAACTACTGCAGGTGGACTGAGAGGTGCTTAAAGTGATATGGAGCAGGGCAAAAACAGTATCTTTTCAACCACCTTACCTGTGCCTTATGCTTTCATATTTACAAAGTTCTTTTTCATAGTTATAACTGAGTCCTTACAAATATTCTGTGCTATTGGAATTATCTCTAACATTCCTCACTTCACATTGGAAGAAGTTGCATTTTGGGGAGGTGAAATCTCCTTCTCCAGGCAGTAAACATCTGAGAGAAGTCTCAGTAACAATCCTCTGATTTCACATCCCACACTCTTTGCCCAATATTATAGCACTGTAGGAAAGATAAATTGGTTGACTTCTAAATAAACAATGATACTAACCAGTACATGATGTGCCAACTCCATAATTTACATAAGTAGTTCATGCCTGTTGCACTGTAGAACAGTGGCCCACACTTGAGGTTGAAACTAAAAATAGGGCCCATCAGAAGAGTCAACTACAAAAGCCACTGCTTCAGCTGAAAAGAATTATGTTAGATCCACCAGAGTGGTTTGTCCAATGAAGCATGTTGAAATCACTCAATTTTCCTAAAAGAAAATAAATTACTTTTGGGGGCAAAATCTTTTGAGGAGAAATACAATGTCATTAGATGACCTGTTCAATAAGATCAAAGAAATATTACCATATAACCATTTTCCCTGGAAACAAATGTGCATTAACAGTTCCTCTTCAATCAACTAGAAACTCCCACAACTTGTGTTAGGGTCTGCAGTGTTTTTAGTTATATCTACCTTTTATCTTAAGGAGCATGAATTTATTTTTTAAAAATATTTTATTTATTCATTTTTAGAGAGAGTGAAAAGGAAGGAGAAAGATAGGGAGAGAAACATCAATGTGTGGTTGCCTCTCACGCACCCCCTACTAGGAACATTGCCTGCAACCCAGGCATGTGCCCTGACTGGGATTTGAACCAGCAAACCTTTGGTTTGCAGCCCACACTCAATCCACTGAGCTACAACAGCCAGGGTGACACATGAGTTTATTTTTGACTTGGGCCAGGCATTAGTCTATTTTGGTCTGTAGACTATAACTTGTGATATTTACCTAAGATACATACAGTAATTCATTTTGGGAAGCTTGGAAGAATCTAAATGTCACATAGGTAAGATTCATACAAAGTTTTGACACTATTTTTCATAGGTGATGTTATCCTAAAGGAAGATTTCAGCATTGTAAACATATTTTGTTTTTTCACAGGATAAAGTGGATATTAGGACAGTTTTCTCTAAGGTCCTCTAAAGATAAAGAATTTACACTCTTGGTATTAAATAAAAAGCATGTCAATACTAGGAAACTCTAAGAAAATCCTATTAGTTGCACCAGCCCTATCTTTGACTTTTTTTGGTAACACTTGGATATTCTAATCTTTTATGCAGAATTTTTTATAAAATTGTGTTTTTCTTCGTAAGGTGGTGCAGTAAGCTAGAATACACTGGAATCCTGAATATTCTGGGACTGATTAATACTTTTTATATCAGCTCCTTTCCTTGCTTCTTTCTCCTCTCATTAGCACATTTATCAGATAAAACAATGAAGTAAGCATAAAGAAAGATAATGTCATTTCACTTCTTGTTAGATTTCTTCCTCCTTATGAGAAGACTGATGTTTTATACATAGAGTAATTTAGAATTTTGATCTTGCTCTTCCAGAAAGAGTACAAATAAATGCTTGGGGAGAGTTGACAGTCACCATTTTCCCATCTGTCAGAAAAAATTAATAATTTAAAAATAGGCAGTCTCAGTAGAACCTTGATTTTGTTCATTCTTCTTTGGTTTATGTTCATAAGTGTATATGTGTTTATTTAAAAACTAACTAACAAAATCCTATGTTTAGAGAAATGTTGATAAAAATACATTAAGATTCTCATATCATTGATACGAAATTCACATCTTGTATAAATAGAGAAGAGGGAAGGAGGTACTAGATAAAAAGGATAGACAAAGCATTTTATCACTTATCAAAGTAGAAGACATTACACCTATATTTAAATATAAAAAGTTATGCTTCTGACTTTTTCATTTCTATCCATCTCAGTGCTATTTATTTGCTCACCCAATGGTATAGCTGCTATGATATTTTCAGAAAAAAATATATTTCATTTTGGTATAAATCATAATGTATATCTCAATAATTTTTGCAAATGGAACACATCTGCATGGAACCAACACCTAGATAAAGAAATAGGCAGCAGAGAGAAAGAAGGAGCTACTACCCTTTGCAACAACATGGATGGAACTGGAAAGCATTATGCTGAGTGAAATAGGCCAGGTGTTGAAAGACAAATACCATATGATCTCACCTTTAATAGGAAGCTAAACAACAAAGTAAACAAGCAAGCAGAATAAAAATAAAGACACTGAAATAGAGAACAAGGGGACAGTGACCAGAGGGGAGAGGGAAGGAAATTTAAGGGGAAAGGGGGGAGGGATTTGGGGGAACAAATGTGAGGGACGCAGGGACGAGGGATGGGGGGTGGGGGGGAGGTGGGGAGCACGGTACGGGGGGGCTTGGATGGGAGAAATAGGCAAAAAACTGTACTTAAAAAATAACAATTAAAAAAATGAGAAAAAATACAAAAAAAAAAAAGAAATAGGCTATTACCAGAACTCCGGAAGTCTATGGGACACTTCTAGTTACTTGCCTCCCACAAGAGTATACACTATTCTAATTTCTAGCTTCATAGCTTAGTTTTGTCTGTTTTTGAGCTTCATATAAATAAAATAATACAGTATATACCATATTTTGGTCTGTAAGACTCACTCCACCCACCAAATTTGGGAGGAATAATGGTTGTTAATGCTCTGATTGAGTTCTGTTTACATTTACATTGGTGAAATATTATATTATTTATGTTATTAAATATCTTGCCACATTTTTTGCTTCAGTATTTTCCCTATTTTCCTCCTCTAAAACCTAGGTGTGTCATATGGTCTGAAAAGTACATTATTATGTTTGTGTCTTGCTTCTTTTACTCAATAATTTGTGAGTCATTCATATTTTTGCGTGTAATTTGCATTTGTTGTAAATTATTCATTCTCATTACTACATGATGTTCTATTTTTGGAACATACCATAGTTTATTTTTTCTGTTTTACTGTTCAAGGACACATGGGTAATTTATTGTTTAGGAATATTACAAATAGCATTATAATATCTTCACATCTGTTTTTTATTAAATGTATGTATGCATTTATTTTCTGTGTATATCCATGAGTGGAAATGTTCCATCATAAAGTATGGAAATATTGCTGTTTAGTAGATATTGCCAGTTTTCCAAAGCAATTATATTAATTTACACTAATGCTAGCATTGTTTGCTTTTTGCTTTCTTTTTTATTGATCAGTAATCAAAAGCATAAACAGATTTCCAAATTATTGTTTTGAGTGAGGTATTGGGGGATGGGACAGAATAAAGGAAAAATAAAAAGAGTAGGACTCTGTTGTTTTCATTACAAAGATTTAACCTTAAGAACTGGAAGAATGAGGTGTTTAAAATCCATTTATATGAGAGAATTGGAAACCTTATGGGAGAGAATTTTGGCCAAAAAGAAAAGTCAGATTTCTTTATTTTTTTTTTGTCAACAGATGGCTTTGATAGTTATACAGAAAGGTTAAGATTCTAAAAAGAGAATAAGGTATTCTCTTCCCCTTGGCATGGATCGTCTTTGGTCTTCAGAACACTTCAGAGTCTCAAGAACTTCTTTGCATTCATGATACCAGATGTCACTGACCCATCAGGTTATGGCAAGACATGTCAAACCTGGTCAGAAATAGATATCTCTGGGTATCAGAACAACTACAAAGAATCCTCCTAAATCCAGCAAAAAAATGAGTCAGAGCCCAAGGGGAAGAAAACATCACACATCCTACTATAGGAGAAATTACTTTCTAAATTAGTTTCTTTGTTGGCTTGCTAGGTACATTTAAAAGGGGGAAATTCAGTCCTCCACATCAGATTTGTCTTTTATCCCCATTAGTGCATTCATTAATTTATTCACTCAACAAAGTGGCCTTTTAATGCCACTTTGGCTTTTCAATGTGTCAAGGAGGATGCAACTCACTGAGGATAAAATAGTAATCTAAAAGATTTGACCCCCGTATCCACTGAGTTTATTGCTTTTCAAGAGTCTGTATAGTAATATTGACTAAAAACTATATTTACCTAGATGGCTAGATAATATCTTGGCATTCAGAATGATATGATTAGACTGAGCACTCAAACTGAAAATAAAGTTTTAGATTGAATGTTTGATTTGTAAATATGGAATCAGAACCACAAAAATTAATGGGCTAAAGAAAAACAGAAATGGCTGTGTTAGCTCTCTTTGTAATAAAGATATTTATTTGTAAGAGCATGATCCATTCAGTAACCTGAGATTAGCACATCATTTCATTTCTCCTGATTATACCCTTGTCTGTAAAGTGACATCATTGCCTTTTAAATTTTACTTTACTTGGTTACTTTGGGCATCAGCAGAAGTGATTTAACTCAAAGCACTTAAATAACAGTATAGTGTGATAAAATGTAAGATACCATTGCCATCATTGTCGTCATTGTAAAATGACCAATATTTCTTAATGTAAAATGAAAAATGTTAACACCCTCTACATTTACAACCTCTTCAACAATGTGGAAAACAGAGGCTTATTTTTTCAGTTGTTTTGTTTTTATGCATTTAATACTGTTAAACTTCATGAGAATAGCACAGGGTGGATAGACATCAGAAAGGTTGAGCCTTCAGGATCTCTTGCCTCCACTTCATCTTACAGATGTGTAAATTAAAGTTATAGGATTAGTCATCCAGTAAGGGTCACACAACAAAAGAAAGGGGATGGCTGATACTCATTAGATATGTCAAACATACATTATAATAAACTTAGTACCTTAAATATAGTAGCAAAACTATGTTAAGCACAGATAACAAGTAAGCAAATATCTTGGGAGACAAACAAAATTCTGAAGATGTGTTTAATTTAGTAACCTGTAACACATGTTAAAGATAGAATAAATGTGAGGGACCCAGGAGGTAACGAGGGGCTGCACTCCTGAGTGAGAAGCACCTGTGTGAGAGCTTGGAAAAGATGGGCTCCAGGACATGAGGGGATAACTGCCCAGGTGAAAGGGAAAATCACGCAGCTTTGCCAGAATGGAGGTCCCTGCAGCCAGGTGAAGAAGAAAGACAACGTGCTTTTGGCGGAGCGTGAACCCCTGCAGCTTTGGTAGAAGAGGCCCACGTGGCTTTGGGATGCCCCTTTGGCCGCATGGAGAAGCAGAAGAGACTTTGACTGGAACTGGGTACAAAGGACTCTTGCCTGTGGACCATGAGAGGGTACCCCAGTACTTTGGATTAACTCGAGATCCTGCACAGTGACACAGCTGATGGTGCCAGCGGCCTGCAACACAGACATGTGCTCTTTTCCTGATTTACAGAGACACTGTGAAGCCCCCTTTGTGTGATCCTTCAGCAGGAGCATAACGAGAAGAGCCTTGGCCCATGCAGCTCAGTTAGTTGGTTGAAGTTTCATTCAGTAAACAAAAAGATAAAAAAAATACCAATTTCTACTGCAAAGGCAAAAAAGAGAGTCAGTGGTCTGGAATTCAGGATATCACACAGAAATTGCGCAAGAGGTTGCTGGGAAGATGGTGTCGGAGTAGGACGGAGCTGATGCTAGCTCCTGTACTCATGGGTGAAAATCCTGGCAGATCTACACAGAAACAGCACAATAAACCATCAGTTACCTGTTGCATCCGCCGTCACGAGAAACAGAGGTTCGGAGACTTTCAGAATTTTCAAGATGTTACTTTATTGGCCAAGTTTTACCTGCGCAGGGGCGAGCTCTCTGAGTGTCCGAGGACACTATGCTCAGGAGAGCTGCAGATGAGAACCCCGCCCTGGAGCTTACAGCTATGTCCTTATATAGGGGTATGCAAGTAAGCTTTGAACAGAAGAAGATGCAGCTGTTAGCTAGTGGCTAGCTCTAAACAGCTGATTGCCATTGCCTTATTAGGGAAATTGGCGGTTAGCCCTTTTAGGAAGTAAAAATTTCCCTGCTTCTGGTCAGCCTAACTTTAGTTCCTGGTCAGCCTAACTTTATCCAGGGCTTGTTCAGGATTGTCCCTTTTCAACATCTGTTTTGGACCACAACATTACCCAGCATTTATGAAATTAAAACACCAGAGATTGTGACTGATGCTGAAACACCAGACAGCGGCAGAGTCAGCTACTGGAGCTGGGACACACGCGGCCCCTGTGCTGCAACCATAGCAACAGGCCTTGGAGCCGGGGAGTCAGGTACGGGAGCCAGACACTCCAAGCCCCTGTGACATTCCTGGGAGACAGAGGAGTCAAGAACCTGAGCCGGGACATTCTCGGCCCATAGTGCCAATGCCATAGCTAGCGGGCTGGGGAACAGAAGAGTCAGTTGCAAGAGCAAGGACACCGGAGGCCTCTGTGACACCACCATACAGACGGGCCTGGTCACCGGGGAGACAGCAACAAGAGCAGGGACATTCTAGCCCCTTTGCCGCTGCCACTGCCATAGTGATGGGACTGAACACCAAGGAGTCAGGTACGGAAGCCAGGATGCTCCAAACCCCTGTGACGGCCCTGGGGACAGAAGAGCCTGCTATGGGAGCCGGGACATTCTCAGCCCCTGTGCCGCCGTCATAGCGAAGAGACTGGATGCCGAGGAGTCAGGTACGGGATCCGGGACACTACAAACCCCTGTGACGGTCCTGGGAGGCAGAGGAGTCAGCTACGCAGCCGGCATTCTCAGCCCATGTGCCGTTCCCATAGCGGCAGGTCTGGACGCTGGGGAGTCAGGTACCAGAGCCGGGAAATTCTAAGCCTCTGTGCCACTGCCATAGAGACAGGACTGGATGCCGGGGAGCCAGATACGGGAGCCGGGACATTCCGAGCCCCTGTGCCTCTGCCATAGTAATGGGCCTGGGTGCTTCAGGAGGTGGCTATTAGAGCCGGGACATTCAGCAGTGGTAGGCGACCAACACAGGGACCAGCGCGAAAACCAGTGTGAGAGTAGGTAGAGACAGAGAACATCAAGAAACTTCAAGGACTCTGCATCACTGAACTTCACAAGGATCATACCACAGAAGTTCACACCATAAAACCAGGGTTTCAGAACAGATCAATTTTAGAAGTAGAGACTAACAAGAAGAGTCTCAAAAAATGGGAAGACTAAGAAACAATCCCCAAATGAAAGAAAAAGCAGAAACTTCAGAAAGAATGTTAGATGAAATAGAGGCTGATCAACTATCAGATAGTGAATTCAAAGCACTGGTTATTATGAAGTTCAAAGAGCTCACAGTGAACTATCAGAAACTATAGGGGAACTATAATGATCTCTCGGCAAACAACATCAACACGGAAAAGGAAATGGAAACTATCAGCAAGGGACAAGAGGAAATGAAGAATACAATATCCGAATTGAAGAACACAGTAGAAAATTTCAAAAGTAGGATAGATGAAGCAGAGGATAGGATTAGTGAGTTGGAGGACAAGGTAGAAAGCATCTCACAGAAAGAGCAAGAAAATGAAAACAGGGTCAGAAAGAATGAAGAAGGATTAAGAGAAATGCAAGACAATATGAAACGTAATAATATCCAAATAATAGGAATACCAGAAGGAGAAGAACAAGGGATAGAAAACGTATTTGAACGAGTAATGAGATAGAAAAAGAAACACAAATCCAGGAATCACAGAGAGTCCCAATCAAGAGGAACCCAAGGAGGCCCACTTCAAGACACATCATCATCAAAATAGCAAAATTCCAAGACAAAGAGAGAATCTTAAAGGCAGCAAGGGAGAAAAAAGAAGTAACATATAAGGGAGCGCCAATACGGTTAGCTACTGACTTCTCAATGGAAACACTCCAAGCAAGAAGAGAATGGCAAGAAATATTCCAAGTACTGAGAACCACAAGCCTACAACCAAGGCTACTTTACCCAGCAAGGCTCTCACTAAAGATAGATGGCCAAATAAAGAGCTTCCAAGACAAAAGAAGCCTAAAAGAATATGCCTCCACCAAACCAGCTCTACAAGAAATACTACAAGGACTGCTTTAAGGGAAGGAAGGATAAGAGGGAGACAGAGAGGAACACAGGTACAAAAATGGCATTGAATAAGTACCTATCAATAATAACCTTAAACGTAAATGGATTAAATGCTCCAATCAAAAGACACAGAATAGCTCAATGGATAGAAAGCATGACCCACACATATGCTGCCTACAAGAGACCCACCTCAGGACAAAAGACCATCACAGACTAAAAGTGAAAGCCTGGAAACAAGTTTTCCAAGCAAACAGACATGAAAAAAAAGGTGAAGTAGCAATTCTCATATCAGACAAAATAGACTTCAAAAAAAGGGCCATAAAGAGAGACCCAGAAGGTTACTTCATTATACTCAAGGGAAGAATCCACCAGAAGACATTAATATTGTAAACATATATGCACCAAACATAGGGGCACCCAAATACATCAAGAAAATCTTAGAGGACTTCAAGAAATATATTGACAGCAACACAATTATAGTAGAGAATTTTAACACCCCACTATCAGAAAAGGACAGATCTTCCAAACAAATTATCAACAAAGATATTGTGGCATTAAACAACACCCTAGATGAAATGGACTTAACTGACATATATAGAGCCCTTCATCCCAAAGAAGCTAAGTACACATTCTTTTCAAATGCACATGGAACATTTTCAAAAATTGACCACATGATAGGACACAAAACGAGCCTCAAAAAATTCAAGAAAATTGAAATCATACCAAGCATCTTTTCTGACCACAAGGGACTGAAATTGGAAACCAACCCCAAAGAAAAAAACCCAAAGCACCCAAATCATGGAGACAGAATGATATGTTATTAAACAACGAATGGGTCAAGAATGAAATTAGGGAAGAAATCAAATCGTTTCGGGAAACATGAAAATGATCTCACAACAACCCAAAACTTATGGTACACAGTGAAGGCAGTCCTGAGAGGGGAGTTTATAGCAATACAGGCCTACCTAAAGAAGATAGAAACATTTCAAACAAACAACCTAACCCTACGCCTGTAGGAACTCGAGGAACAACAACAAAGACAGCCCAGAGCAAGCAGAAGGAAGGAAATAACCAAGATTAGAGCAGAATTAAATGACATAGAAACTAAAAGCACAATTCTAAGGATCAATGAATCCAGGAGTTGGTTCTTTGAGAAGATAAACAAAATAGACAAGCCTTTAAGTAGGCTCAACAAGAAGAAAGAGGATTCAAATAAACACAATCAGAAATGAAAAAGGAGTGATTACAACTGATACCACAGAAATAGAAGGGATTGTAAGAAATTACCATGAAGAACTATGTGCCAAGAAATTTGAAAACCTAGGGGAAATGCCCACATTTCTAGAAACATACAATCTTCCAAAACTCAGTGAAAAAGAAGCATAAAATCTAAATACACCAATAACAGCAAAACGAATTGAAGCAGTAATCAAAAAACTCCCGTCACACAAAAGCCCTGGACCAGATGGTTTCACAGGAGAAATCTACAAAGCATTTATAGAAGAGGTAACCCTTATTCGCCACAGACTATAACAAAAAATCCAAAAGGATGAAAAACTCCCAAATTCTTTGTATGAAGCCAGCATCATCTTAATTCCAAAACCTGATAGAGACATAAGAAAGGACGAAAACTTCAGGCCAATATCACTGATGAACATAGATGCTAAAACCCTCAACAAAATATTGGCAAATCGCATCCAACAATATATCAAAAAGATCATACACCAAGACCAAGTGGGATTCATCGCAAGGATGCAAGGATGGTTCAATATTCGCAAATCAGTAAATGTAATACATCACATAAACAAAAGCAAAGACAAAAATCACATGATCATATCATTAGATGTGGAAAAAGCTTTCGATAAGGTACAATACCCATTTATGATAAAAACACTTAGCAAAGTGGGAATACAGGGAGCATTTCTCAAAATAATAAAGGCCATATATGAGAGACCTACAGCCAATATCATACTCAATGGGAAAAAACTAAAAGCTTCTCCACGAAGATCAGGAACAAGACAGGATGTCCACCCTCACCACTTCTATTCAATATAGTATTGGAAGTTTTAGCCACAGCAATCAGGCAAGAAAAGGAAATAAAAGGCATCCAAATAGGAAAGGAGGAAGCAAAACTGTCACTGTTTGCAGATGACATGATAGTGTACATGGAAAATCCTATAGACTCTACCCCAAAACTGCTCGAACTAATTAATGAATTTGGCAAAACAGCTGGTTACAAAGTCAATATCCAGAAATCAAAGGCATTTTTATATACCAATAATGAATCAGCAGAAGCAGAAATCAAGGAAAATATCCCATTTGATATAGTAAAAAGAAAAATAAAATATATGGGAATAAACCTAACTAAGGAGGTAAAAAACCTGTATACAGAAACCTACACAGCCCTGAAGAAAGAAATCAAGGAAGACACAAACAAATGGAAACATATACCTTGTTCATGGATTGGAAGAATTAACATCATCAAAATGTCCATACTACCCAAAGCAATATACACATTCAATGCCATACCTATTAAAGTACCAATGGCATATTTCACAGACATAGAACAAACACTTCAAAAATTTATATGGAACCATAAACGACCCCGAATAGCAGCTGCACTTTTGAGAAAGGAGAACAAAGTAGGAGAGATCACAGTACCTGATATCAAACTGTATTACCAGGCCACTGTAATCAAAAGAGCCTGGTACTGGCATAAAAACAGGCACATAGACCAATGGAACAGAACAGAGAACCCAGAAATCAACCCAACTCTCTACAGTCAATGAATATTTGACAAAGGGGGAAGGAACATAAAATGGTGTAAAGGTAGCCTCTTCAACAAATGATGTTGGGAGAACTGGACAGCTACATGCAAAAAAATGAAACGTGAGCACCAACTTACACCATATACCAAAATAAATTCAAGGTGGATAAAAGACTTAAATATAAGTCGTGACACCATTAAAGTCCTAGAGGAGAACATTGGCAAGAAAATCTCAGATATTTCACGTAGCAACTTTTTTACTGATATGTCCCCTAGAGCAAGGAATATAAAGGAAAGAATAAGCAAATGGGATCTCATCAAAATAAAAAGCTTCTGCGTGGCTAAAGAAAACAGTATTAAATTAGCAAGACAACCAACTGTATGGGTAAACATATTTGCTACTGATACCTCAGACAAAGGTTTAGTCTCCAAAATATACAAAGAATTTACATGACTCCACTCTAAGAAGACACTCAACCCAATTAAAAAATGGGAAAAGGACTTGAACAGACACTTCTTCAAGGAGGACATACAGAACATCCAGAGTCACATGAAGAGATTCTCAATATCATTAGCTATCAGAGACATGCAAATTAAAACCACAATGAGATAGCACTTTACACCAGTAGGGATGGCTATCATAAAGCAACAAACAGCAAATGTTGGAGAGGGTGTGGGGAAAAGGGGTCCTTAGTTCACTGTTGGTGGGATTGCAGACTGGTACAACCATTATGGAAAACAGTATGGAATTTTCTCAGAAAAAGAAAAATCGACCTGGCTTTTGACCCAGCAATTCCACTGCTAGTATTATATCCTAAGAATCCTAAAACATCAACATCAAAGAACCTATGCACCACAAAGTTCATAGCAGCACAATTTGCAATAGCCAAGAGTTGGAAGCAACCTAGGTGCCCATCAGTAAATGAATGGATCCAAAAATTGTGGTACATATACACAATGGAATTCTATGCTGCAGAGAGAAAGAAGGAGCTACTACCTTTTGCAACAACATGGATGGAACTGGAAAGCATTATGCTGAGTGAAATAGGCCAGGTGCTGAAAGACAAATACCATATGATCTCACCTTTAACAGGAAGCTAAACAACAAAACAAACAAGCAAGCAGAAAAAAAAGACACTGAACTAGAGAACAAGGGGACAGTGACCAGAGGTGAGAGGGAAGGGAAGGTAAGGGGAAAAAGTGGGAGGGATTTGTAGGAACAAATAGGAAGGACACAGGGATGAGAAGTAAGGGGGGAGGAAATGGGAGGGAGGTGGGGAGCAAGGGGCTGGGGAGGCTGGTGTGGGAGAAATAGACAAAAAAACTGTCCTTGAAAAATAACTAAATAAAATTAATTAAAAAAAAGATAGAATAAATGTAATACATGATGAAAAAATCAAAAGTCTACTCAAAAATTGAAATGGATGGAAAGACCAAATCATAATCATTTCAAATAGCTGAAAGCTATGTCATTTCCTTTAATCATCCTTCGATAGGTGAGTATAGTTCAATTTTGGCCCTGCCAGAAAATACAAATAATTCAGAAAATGCACATAAAACTTATTACTATTCAGTGCACTTACTTGGCAGCTATGTATGTGGCCTTGCACAATTTACCCGGTGTTTCTCTGATAAAACAAGTGTGGTTTTTGGACCTTTCTTACTGTGGTCCTCGTTGCTTGAACTTCATCTCTGATCTCATAGTTACATTATCATCAGGGAAGACAGTTTCAGGTGAGAGGAGGGGAAAGGAAGGGAGGGGAGGGAAGGAAAAAGATTCAAGTTGTGTGGTTTAAACTTTGTGATCTGCACAACTATTTTTTACTGTCTTTTAAAATTGCAATATTTGTCTTTATTTTATTTTTATATTTTGAAAGTGAAAAGAAATACTATTGAATCAATTTCTTCATTTTAAATTATTTGTTCTATGTATTTACAAGTCTTAAATTTGCTCTGAAGATTTCAATAGTATTTAGAATACTCTTACTGTCAGTTTCTTCTAATTAAGAACAAACTGACAGTAACCAGAGGGAAGGTGGGGGGATAATGGGGGAAAAGGGAGAAGGGTTTTCAGAAACATGTATAAAACACACATGGACAAAACCAAAAGGGGGTAGGGTCAAGATGGGAAGTAGGGATGGCTGGGGTGGAAGGAGCGATGGGCGAAAAATGGAGACAACTGTACTTGAACAATAAGAACTGTGAAAAAAAAAACTCTTGGTTTGCACATCATAATTTGGTCCACAAACCTTTCTGTTTAGTAGCTTCTGGTAAAGTTTACATGGAGTCTACTGTTGTATGAAGTTGATAGCCCACATAACAATAGTCGAATGACCTTCTTTCTAACTTACATGGATCAAATGATACCAATAATGTAAAGTGACCAACTGAGTCAAACTGCCTTCAGGAAAACAAGACCTCTAAACTGAAAGCTATGGCAATAACAGAATATTAAAGTCTTGAACTCCAAATCTTAGAAGGCTTCTTGCATATAACTAAATAAGATTTCCTTGAATTCAACAAGGTTTTCTCTCAAAAGTGCTCATTTATTTTTAGAATATAAAACCACCAATAACATGCTCAAATATTTCAGTGAACAGAAAAATAACATATTTACATTACAGCACATTAACTTTTGCAAAGGATCTTAGGATATGTGTCATATTTTACCTTCCATTTTGATAATGGAAATGTAAACCAACATAACGTGTTCTCTTTTGATTAAGAACATAATATAAGTTGAGAAAGAAAGGAAAAAATACAATCTCAGAGCTATTTCTAACATTCTTTTGAGCTCACTCAACAACGTGGAATTCATGATGTTCATTGCTAGGGAAAATGAAAATGAAACTAATACTTTCTGAATTTATCTGATCCATTTTTTCCTTCTTATCTTGATTTTCTCAGTAATGTTTAATGGCTTGTAAAAATTTGTATACTTTAATAAATTATTTATTATGACAACTTTAAAACTTAGAGCAAATAGTATAATGAACTCATACATCCAAAACTTCAAGTTAACAATTTTTAGTATCTTACCATATTTCTTTATCTGTTTTGATCAAAGTATTTGAAAATAAATTACAGACTTCATAATAGTTCATTTCAAATTCTTGAGTTCACATTTCTAAATAGGGCATGCTTCTATATAACCACAATATCATCACAACTAACAAAAGTAATTATTATTTTCTAATATTATCTAATGCCTAGTCTAAAGTCACATTTTTTCCAGCTGTCCCAAAAATGTCTTCTATACCTGGTTTGTTTAAACAAGGATTATACATTCTATTTATGTGTGAGATCTCTAAAGTCTTTTAATCTACAACAGCTGTCACACTCTCTTTTTCCATAACACTGACTTGTTAAAACATAGCAGGCCAGTTATTTCACCTTCTGGAAGTATTTTTTTTTCTCATGGTGAGTTGATTAATTTGTTCTCCTATTTTCTATATTTCATGAAAACCATAAACAAGATCTATAGGTCTGATTATTTTCAAGTTAAATATTTTGTTGTAAGAATTCACTATATCACCTGGCTGGTGTGGCTCAGTGGATTGAGTGCTGGCTTGTAAACTGAAAGGTCACCAGTTCAATTCTCAGTCAGGGCACATGCCTGGGGCATATGAGAGGCAACAGATGAATGTATCTCTCTGTCTCTCCTATATTGATGTTTCTCTCCCTCTTTCTTCCTCCTTCCGCTTCTCTCTAAAAATAAATAAATGAAATCTTTTTTAAGAAGAAGAATTCACCATATGTGTGCTATGGACATTTTACTGTATCATATCAGGAGGCACATAGGTCTGGTTCTAACTTTCTTGTTTCTCAAAGTTAATTGTTGATTGTTGACATAGGTATAATTTTTATTCATTAACATCAGGTGGCTATGTCGTCACTTTTTTTATTTGACAGTCTAAGGAAAAAGAGATCAGTGTCCCCTACTAAATAGTCATGTATTGAATGTTTTGAAAATTCCTGTGGCACACCAGTTGAAAATAGATGGGTTAGAAGTTTGTAATATGTGATTTCTCATTAAGCTCATTCCTGAATTTATTTTCCAAAATCATCTTTGTTCTTTCTTATTCTCCTCTCCTTTCACTCATATCTATCTTTTATATTCTTTTCTTATTTTATAAACTTTTAAAAATAAATATACATTAATGAATTAATATCACACATAATGAGCTTAGCACATAATTGTATGCATCAAAGATGTCCCATAAATACCTGTTGAGTCTTCTTTCAAAGTCACAAACATTCTTCTGAATGCAGTAGTGATTACCTAATAGAAGACTCTTTGAGGCTTTGAGGCCTTAAGTAAAAGGTTCTGCCCAAGATTTTGTGATCATTATCTAAATCTCTATCAATCATATAGATGCAATTTTCAAAATTGTATATTCTATGCATTTATTTTGATAAATGTATACATTTTAAATATCATATACAAATATTACACTTTTTTTCCTGTCTCATTTTATGAAACACTTATTCAAACTCTTTATATGAATCTTTAACATCACTTCTTAGGATTATTGTTTCAATCTCCACTGTCATCTTTTTTTAAATTTTTAAAAAAGGGCAAACTTCTGCCAAGATGGAGGCATAGGTGGATGTGCCGTGCTTCTCACACAACCAAGTTTAGAGACAATTAAATATTAGCAATAGAAAACACAGCCAGAACACGGAAATTTGAACTTTTCGGAAGTCCATTAACAACAAATTCTTCAGCCTGACCAGTAAGGGGCGAAACCAGTGGCTGGTGAAGCGGGATTGCACAGGAGGTCTCGGTCAGCCGGACTCAGCCGTGGAATCCAGACGCGCGGAATCCAGGCGCAGGGTTGGACCTAGTGAGCGACTGAGTGAGCCACCTGGCGAGCGACCGCAGGGGAGAGAGCAGGGGAGCGGTGCTGCGTGTTGACTGTGGTCGCGCATTTGTGCGCGGGTGGACAGGCGAGGGAGTGGGCAGTTAGATCAGGGCCCCTGGCGGGTCCCGCAGCAAGCGGCTGTGGAGGGCACCGCCATTTCCCTGCTCTGACCCCACCTCCACATACAGCATCATAACCCAGCGACTCTGAGTGGCCCGGCCCAGGTGAACCACCTAAGAGGCTAATCCTCACCCAGCTGTGAGAAACAGCAGAGGGGGTCACCATTTCCCCGCTCTGACCATGCCCCCACATACAGCGTCACAACCCAGCCACCTGGGAGTCCAAGGCACCGCTTCTCACACTTAAAGGGCCAGAACAGACCAAAAATGTCGCAAGAAGATCTCAAAGCCCCAGAGCCCATAGATCTAAGCCATGAAGAAATAGCAAAACTCTCAGACGCACAGTTTAAAACACTGGTCATCAGGATCCTCACAGAACTGGTTGATTATAGCCACAAATTAGACAAATATATGAAGGCGAAACTAATTGAAATGAATGGAATTGCACAGGACACCAATAGCAATGAAAAGGAAACTGGGACTCAAATCAATGGAGTGGACCAGAAGAGAGCAAATAATGGCCAAACAGAAAAGAGTCAAGAAGCAAGAATTCAAAGAAATGAGGAGAGGCTTAGGAACCTCCAGGACATCTTTAAACGCTCCAACATCCGAATTATAGGGGTACCAGAAGGGGGAAAGAAACAGCCACCAGTGGAAAACTTATTTGAACAAATAATAAAGGAGAATTTCCCCAATCTGGCAAAGGAAATAGACATCCAGGAAGCTCAGAGAGTACCAAAGAAGTTGGACCCAAGAAGGAACACACCAAGGCACATCATCATTACATTAGCCAAAATTAAAATGGAGGAGAGAATCCTAGAAGCAGCAAGAGCTAAGGGGACAGTCACCTACAAAGGAGTCCCCATCAAACTGTCAGCGGATTTCTCAAAAGAGACCTTACAGGCAAGAAGGGGCTGGAAAGAGGTATTCCAAGTCATGAAATCCAAAGACCTACAATCAAGATTGCTCTATCCAGCAAAACTTTCATTTAGAATGGAAGGACAGAGAAGGTGCTTCTCAGATAAGATCAAATTCAAGGAGTTCATCATCACCAAGCCCTTATTATATGAAATGTTAAAGGGACTTATCTAAGAAAAAGAAGTTAAAGAAACATGAACAGTGAAAGGACAACAAACTCACAGTTATTAACAACCACACCTAAAACAAAAGCAAACTAAAAGGACAGCTAGATCAGGAGTGGAAACATAGAAATGAAGATCTCAAGGAGGGTTAGCAACAGGGGAGTGGGAGGAGGAGAAGGGGGGAGAAGGTACAGAAAATAAGTAGCATAGACAGTAGATAGAAAATAGATGGGGGGGCTAGAATAGCATGGGAAATATAGAATCTAAAGGACTTGAGACACATGGTCATAAACTAAAGGGGGGGTAATGGTGGGGATGGCGGGTAGGGTGGCGGGGACTGAAGGGGGGAATAGAACAACTGTAACAGCATAATCAATAAAAAAATTAAAAAAAATAGAAAGTTAAAAAAATAAATTTTTACAAAAGATTTTATTTATTTATCTTTAGAGGGGAAGGGAAGGAGAGAGGGAGAGAAAAATTAATGTATGGTTGCCTCTTGTGTGTCCCTTACTGGAACTGGCCTGCAACCCAGTTGCAGGCATCCGCCCTGACTGGGAATCGAACTATGATTCTTTGGTTTACAGGTCTGCGCTCAGTCCACTGAGCTATACCAGCCAGGGTTCTACTGTCTTCTTTAAAACTTTACATTATGAAAATTTTCAAACCTACTCAAAGTGAAATTTATAATCATTTATGAACTCATTACTTGGCTTCAACAATTATTGATATATGAACAATTTTATTTTATCTCTATCTCTACCCATTCTCCTTCCTTAAAATAACAGCCCGATAAAATCTAATTTAAATCGGATTAACTTACAATATAGTTTACCTTTAAAATATTAGATCAAGTCACATCAGACTTGTGATTTTTCTACCACTTTCAATTTATGGAAAACATAATTTCATATGGTTCCTATAGTTACTTGTTCTATCTAATAATGCCACAGATAACATCCAATCTAATAGCAATAAGTGTTCCTGCTACATGAATTGTGGTCTCTGAATATCATTTTTCATTAAAAGGAACAAGGGTTCTAGGATTCTTTGAAAAAAATGGCTAATTTTATCTCTGGGGCAGGAAATGTACAAGATAAGATTGAAATATCTTGCTATACCATAAAGCAAGAATATTGACAAAAGCTATTAGGATTAGATGAAAAGGACTCAGGAGCCATAAATGGGTAGTGTACCTTATCAAAAGCTTTTTCCAAGTCTATTGATATGATCATATGGTTTTTGTCTTTGCTTTTGTTTATGTGATGTATTACATTTACTGATTTGCAAATATTGAACTATCCTTGCATCTCTGGGATGAATCCCACTTGGTCATGGTCTATAATCTTTTTGATGTATTGTTGGATGTGATTTGCCAATATTTTGTTGAGGATTTTAGCGTCTATGTTCATCAGCAATATTGGTATGAAGTTTGCTTCCTTTGTCGTGTCTCTGTCTGGTTTTGGAATTAGGATGCTGGCTTCATAAAAAGAATTTGGGAGTTTTTTATCCTTTTGGATTTTTTTGAATAGTCTGTAGAGAATTAGGGGTTAACTCTTCCTTAAATGCTTTGTAGAATTCTCCTGTGAACCCATCTGGTCCAGGGCTTTTGTGTGACGGGAGTTTTATGATTACTGCTTCAATTTCATCTGCTGTTATGGGTCTGTTCAGGTTTTCTGCTTCTTTTTCATTGAGTTTTGGAAGATCATATTTTCCTAGAAATTTGTCCATTTCCCCTAGATTTTCAAATTTCTTGGCATACAGTTCTTCATAGTAATTTCTTACAATCCCTTCTACTTCTGTGGGGTCAGTTGTAGTCTCTCCTCTTTCATTTCTGATTGTGTTTATTTATGTCCAGTCCCTTCTTTTCTTGAGCCTACTTAAAGGCTTGTCTATGTTTATCTTTTCAAAGAACCAACTCCTGGAATGGCTATCATAAACAAAGCAACAAGCAACAAATGTTGCAGAGGTTGTGGGGAAAAGGGGACCCTAGTTCACTGTTGGTGGTATTGCAGACTGGTACAACCATTATGAAAAACAGTATGTAATTTTCTCAGAAAACTAAAAATGGACCTGCCTTTTGACCCAGCAATTGCACTGCTCGGATTATAAGCTAAGAATCCTAAAACATCAATCCAAAAGAACCTATGCACCCCAATGTTCATAGCAGTACAATTTACCATAGCCAACAGCTGGAAACAACCTATGTGACTGTAAGTAAATGAATAGATAAAAAAAATTGTGGTACATATACACAATGGAATTCTATGCAGCAGAAAGAAAGAAAGAGCTCCCACCCTTTGTAACAGCATGGATGGAACTGGAGAGCATTATGCTGAGTGAAGTAAGCCAGGTGTTGAGGTATAAAAGCAGATGATCCCACCTTTAACAGGAAGCTAAACAACAAAACAAACAAGCAAGCAAAATAAAAAGAAAGACACTGAAATGGAGAAGCGGGAAATGACAACCAGAGGGGAGAGGAGAGGCAATTTCAGGGGAAAAGGGGGAGGGATTTAGAGGAGGTAGTATAAAGGACACATGGACAACAGCTAAGGTAGGTGGAAATGGGAGGGAGGTGGGGAGCACGGAGGGTGGGCTGGGAAGGGAGTAAAAGGCAGAAAAGTGTACTTGAAAAATAATTAAATTAAAAAAATTAAAAAGGACTCAGGAGCCAATTTGATGTTTTTAATTTGATGTTTTGATTCTTGCATGCAAATTAAGTCAAGCATTTTCTCACCACAATTGAAGAGAAAGAGCAGGTTGACTTGAATCAGTTAATCAATAGCCTTTGTTAGTGATTTTCTCTTTCTCATTCTTCAGGAGATACATTTCTCTAGAGGACTGGTGAGTGATACTTCACTGATAAACTTTCTTTTACAACAATAATTCCTTAACTTCAGAGAAAGTCAATGGGTTAAAAGAAGGTTGTAATTTACATCTCTGGTCAACACAATAACACATCTATAGACTCTGGATATATTTAATTTTGGAGTTATCTATATAGAGATAAAGGTCCTTTGAATTTGGAAAAAAGTGAAACAAATCTGTATGGGGATTATTATCACAAATGACTGCCAAATGCCTTAGGACAAAAGGAGGCTATTTGTGATTCTAGTAATTCTGTAAGGAGAATTTAACAGATCCTCCTAAGATACTACCAACTGCTTCAAAAGGAACTGAATAATTGTCTGCCTTTGGTAAGTTGGACTTCAAATGAAAATATAGATAAACATATTAGAACTACATATGGATTCTCCAACCACATTGGATTCCTAGCCTGAGAACCAAGTGAAACAAATAATGTTCAAAATTAATCTTAAATTTCTCCACAACTACTTATGTCAGAATAGAGATGTAAAGAAATGGGTAAGGTTATCTCCATTCTTGCCAGCTGGTATTTTCTACACTGAACATGGGAAAAGTTCTCTGGAGCTGAGAATATATAAGCAATGAAGGTTTTTGCAATACAGAATTCTTTCTACTAGGTAAGGTAGAAAATGCCATACTGAAAGGTAAAGATAGAACTAGACTAAAATGGAAATAAATCTCTTCTATTGACAAAACTACAAACTGGCAATGTTTTTCCCAAAATAAGTATTTAATTATTTACATTGTTCCTATATTTCACTCCCCATATAATCAACTCTGTTAATTTTACCTTCTAAGTATGTTAACCAAATCATTGTATCCGTTGCTAATCCTACTATCCAGAAAGTCCTCACTTATGTGGCCTATCCCTACAGCCTCCTGATTTGAGCCTCTTCCATTCATTCCATTCCAACTGATATCCACACTCCTAGCCTTTTCTGCTTGAAAAACAAATTTGATCATGTATGTTCTTTCTTTGCTACAGTGATAAATTAGTGTTCAAACATCAAAATTTGACATTAAAAGTTCTCCCCACAATTTTAATTTCTAACTTTCCAAAATTTATCCTCTGTGATACCCTTTCCCTCAGTCTTTCAATTCCAGCTAGGATTCCTCTGGAAATATTTTCCAGCTTTAGTGATGAAGAGCATTTCATGTTTCACTATAATTGTACATCCTCAAGGAAAAATAACAAATTTAAGTACTTGAGCAGAGTTAAAGTCAAAAGAATACCCCAAATTTAGTTCTTTCTGGATCTTTTGAGAAGACAAGAATTTATAAAAAAAACTTCCATAAAATAAGAATATCAGGTTATTAAAAGTAAATGGCATATTCAAGATCCACTAGAACATTTCCTCCTCAACACTCCCCGAAATTCCTTGTGTCAAAATAAATGTTCCAGCTATTTCCTCCCCCATTTGCCTCCTCACACTCCACAGCTTTCTGTCAAAGTATTACTCTTCAAGGCCAAATTTCAATTTCACCTATTCTAAGATCATGAGCACAGTTAGCATTGTGAGTCCTAATAGTCCCTTAGCACTTCATTTTCACTAATGTGCCATTCTGCTTTGTTCTAGTTTTCTGTCTTTTATAATAACATTCTTATTATGTGAAGAATATTTAGAAAACATTTCTTATCTTGCATTTCCCACAGTACCTGCCACAATGTTTTATAGATTGTAGGTAATAATAAATGTGTTAAATTGAATTGATTTCATTGAATAGAAAAGAGGAGAAAATTAAGACATATTTGTCTTATGTCGCCAGTTTTTCCTGGTGATCTTTTCATGTTGACCCTCTGGTGGGTGATTCTTTGCAGAAAATATGTTTCTGTCTTTGGATGGATATCTCAAGTCATCTCCTTAATTTTAATAACTGTAAAATGTGAGACAAAAAGTAATCTCTTGGAGTTAGCAACCCTGAAGTTTTCTTGTTCTTAAAATTGCTATGTATAATCAAAAGCAGTTGAGAAGTAGAAATTGGTTGCTATATATGAATTTGTGACATCTAGAGCCACACTGCATGGTAATTAAGAACATGGGTTTGGGGGTTAGACAGATGGTTCAGTTCTGATTCTGCCCCTTAGTATTTGAGTAACATTGATCAAATTGTTAAACCTCTGTGTAAACATGGTTCCCCCAGGAAGAGATGGAGTTTAGGATAGAGGATGTTTATTTAGGTAGAGCTTGGTATCACCATCTGTGGAAGGGATAAAACAAAAGCAGGAATGGGCAAAAGAAGAAGTTTAGTTGTGATGCAAACCCAACTACAGCTTTCACCAATACCTTGAGGGCCTCTGGAGCTAGAATGCTCCTACAGACTTGAATTAAGGAGATCAAAATGTTAAGCCTTTATGTTTTCTCATAGTCACTGGAAGTGAGCAAATATTTAAAAACAAATGACTTATGTGTAGTGTTTGCTGATTTCTATAATGTAAATATCTCCATCCATGCTTATGTCAAGCTATAAACTGATGTCACAGTTCATTGTATTAGGAAGAGATGTATACAATGAGCTCTAGCAGTTTATGCAAACTCCATCGCACATTGAAAGGATGTGACCTTGGTTAAGTGATTTATTCACGAAGTACAGAAAATATAGGTGAGGGACCACTTTCCACTTTCTGTCTGAACTTCAGAATCTATATATCCCCTCCTCTATATAGAAGCTCAAGTCTAATCCCTACATGGGCTTAATATTCCCTACAATGGCATGGCAAAGCGTTTCTTTCAAGGCTGCCTAAACCACAGACTAGCAGTTTTCTACTCCATGGATGGGACTTAAAAGATTCTAGATCTTAAAATAGTTTTGAATGTTCATCCCATAGGAAAACATAGAACTAAAAACAAACTTCAATATTTTTTCTGTCCTACTAGAGCAAGAACAAGGCAGACATTGAAATCTCCTCCATAGACACCAAACTGAATGAAGAAGAAGCAGAAAGTCTGGATAGATCAGTAACAGCAGATGAAATTGAAGAAGTAATAATAATAATAATAATAATAATAATAATAATAATAATATAAATCAACACACAAAACCCCTGGGCCACGGTTTCACAGGAGAATTCTACAAACATTTAAGAGTGAGCTAACCCCTATCCTTCATAGATGATTCCAAAAAATCCAAGAAGATGGAAGACTCCCAAACTCTTTTTATGAAGCCAGCATCACCCTAATCCAAAAACCAGATAAACACATAACAAAGAAAGAAAACTTCAGGCCAATATCACTGATGAAAATAGATGCAAAAATCCTCAACAAAATATTGGCAAACTGCATCCAGCAATACATTAAAAATATCATACACCATGACCAAGCGGGATTCATCCCAGGGATGCAAGGGTTGTACAATATTTGCAAAGCAATAAATGTAATACATCACATTAACAAAGGGAAAGACAAAAATCTCATGATCATATCAACTGATGCAGAAAAAACATTTGATAAGGTACAGCAGCCATTTATGATAAAAACACTCAGCAAAGTGGGAATAGAAGGAGCATTCCTCAACATAATAAAGGTCATATATTAGAGAATTACAGCCAACACCACACTCAATGAGCAAAAACTTAGAGCTTTCCCACTAAGATCAGGAACAAAACAAAGATGTCTGCTTTCACCACTCATATTCAACATAGTATTGGAAGTCCTAGGCAGAGCAACCAGACAAGAAAAAAAAATAAAAGGTATCCAAATTGGAAAGGAGGAAGCAAAACTGTCATTGTTTGCAGATGACATGGTAGTGTACATAGAAAGTCTTATACACTCTACCAAAAACCTACTCGACCAAATAAGTGAATTTGGAAAAACATCAGAAAACAAAGTCAATAATCAGAAATCAAAGGCATTTTTGGACACCAGCAATGAAATATCAGAAACAGAAATTGGGGGGAAAATCTCATTTGATATAGCAATAAGAAAAAGAAAATACCCAAGAATGAACCTAATAAAGGAGGTAAAAGACCTGTACTCAGAAAACTACACAACATTAAAGAAAGGAATTAAGAGAGACACAAATGAATGAAAACATACTGTGTTCATGGAAGAGAAGAATTAACATAATCAAAATGCCCATACTACCCACAGTGATTTACAAATTCAATGCAATACCTATTAAAGGACCAATGGCATATTTCACAGATGTAGAACAAACACTTCAAAATTTATATGGAACCATAAAGGACCCTTAATATCTGCTGCAATTTTGAGAAAGAAGAACAAGGTAGGAGGGATCTCAATACCTGATATCAAACTGTATTACAAGGCCACTATAATCAAAACAGCCTGGCATTGGCATAAGAACAGACACATAGACCAATAGAAGAGAATAGAGAGCCCAGAAATAAACCCAAGTCTCTATGGTCAATTAATATCTAACACAGAGATCAGAAGCATAAAATGGAGCAAAAATAACCTCTTCAACAAATAGTGTTGGGAGAGCTGGACAGCTACATGCAAAAAAGTGAAACTTGAACACTAACTTACACCATATACAAAAAGAAATTCAAGGTGGATAAAAGACTTAAAAATAAGTCGTAACACCATAAAAGTCCTTCAGGAGAACATGGGTAGAAAAATCTCAGATATTCCATGCAGCAATATTTTCATTGATATGTCCCCTAGAGCAAGAGACATAAGGAAAAGAAGAAACAAATGGGACATCATCAAAATAAAAACCTTCTGCATGGCTGAAGAAAACAGCCTTAAAATAAAAATAGAACCAACCATATGGGAAAACATATTTGCCAATGATACCTCAGACCAGGGTTTGATCTCTAAAATATATAAAGAACTTACATGACTGCACTCTAAGAAGACACATAACCCAATTAAAAAATGAGTGAAGGACTTGAACAGACACTTCTCCAAGGAAGACATATAGAGGGTCCAGAGACTCGTGAAAAGATGCTCAATATCACTAGCCATCAGAGAGATGCAAATTAAAACTACAATGAGATACCATTTCACAATGGTGAGAATGGGCATGGCGAATAAGGTTACAAATAACAAGCATTGGAGAGGTTGTGGAGAAAATGGAACCCTAGTGTATTGTTGGTGAGATTGCAGACTTGTACAACCACTATGGAAAACAGTATGGAATTTCCTCAGAAACGGATAATGGAACTGCCTTTTGACCCAGCAATTCCACTGCTGGGATTATACTCTAAGTACCCTAAAACACCAATCCAAAAGAACCTATGCACCCTAATCTTTGTAGCAGCACAATTTACAACAGCCAAGTTGTAAGGTTGCTGGAAGCAACCTAAGTGCCCATCAGTAAATGAATAGATCAAAAAACTATGGTACACGACTTCCGCCAAGATGGAGGCATAGGTGGATGTGCTGTGCCTTCTCACACAACCAAGATTAGAGAAAACTAAATATTAGCAACAGAAAACACAGCCAGAACACAGAAAATTGAACTTTTCGGAAGTCCGTTAACAACGAATTCTTCAGCTTGACCGGTAAGGGGCGAAACCAGCGGCTGGCGGAGCAGGGTTGCACGGGAGGACTCGGCCAGACACACTCAGGCCCGCGGAATCCAGGCGCAGGGTCAGACCTATTGAGCGACCCAGCGAGCAACCAGGCGAGCGACCGCGGGGGAGACAGCCGGGCCGGGGCTACGTGTTGACTGAGGTCGCGCATTTGTGTGAGGGTGGACAGGCGAGGGAGTGGGCGGTTGGACCGGGCCGGCAGGTCCCCACCGCAAGCGGCAGTGGAGGGCGCCTCCATTTCCCTGCTCTGACCCCACCTCCACATACAGCTTCATAACCCAGCGACTCTGAGCGGCCCGGCCCAGGTGAACCACCTAAGGCACTGCTCCCTCCGCACCCAGCTGTGAGAAGCAGCAGAGGGGGTCGCCATTTCCCAGCTTTAGCCACGCCCCCACATTAGCGTCACAACCCAGCGACCTGGGAATCCAAGGCGCCGCTTCTCACACTTAAAGGGTCAGAACAGACCAAGAATGGCCCAAGAGGATCTCAGAGCCCCAGAGCCAATGAATCTAAGCGATGAAGAAATAGCAAAACTCACAGAGGCACAGTTTAAAACATTGGTGATCAGGATCCTTACAGAACTGGTTGATTATACGGACAAATTAGACAAATATATGAAGGCGAAACTAATTGAAATGAATGGAATTGCACAGGACACCAATAGCAATGAAAAGGAAACTGGGACTCAAATCAATGGAGTGGACCAGAAGAAAGCAAATAATGGCCAAACAGAAAAGAGTCAAGAAGCAAGAATTCAAAGAAATGAGGAGAGGCTTAGGAACCTCCAGGACATCTTGAAACGCTCCAACATCCGAATTATAGGGGTACCAGAAGGGGGAAAGGCACAGCCACCAGTGGAAAACTTATTTGAACAAATAATAAAGGAGAATTTCCCCAATCTGGCAAAGGAAATAGACTTCCAGGAAATCCAGGAAGCTCAGAGAGTCCCAAAGAAGTTGGACCCAAGAAGGAACACACCAAAGCACATCGTAATTACATTAGCCAAGACTAAAATGAAGGAGAGAATCCTAGAAGCAGCAAGAGCTAAGGGGACAGTCACCTACAAAGGAGTCCCCATCAGACTGTCAGCGGATTTCTCAAAAGAGACCTTACAGGCAAGAAGGGGCTGGAAAGAGGTATTCCAAGTCATGAAATCTAAAGACCTACAACCAAGATTGCTCTATCCAGCAAAACTTTCATTTAGAATGGAAGGACAGAGAAGGTGCTTCTCAGATAAGATCAAATTCAAGGAGTTCATTATCACCAAGCCCTTATTATATGAAATGTTAAAGGGACTTATCTAAGAAAAAGAAGTTAAAGAAACATGAACAGTGAAAGGACACCAAACTCAGTTATTAGCAACCACACCTAAAATGAAAGCAAACTCAAAGGACAGCTAGATCAGGAGTGGAAACATAGAAATGAAGATCTCAAGGAGGGTTAGCAACAGGGGAGTGGGAGGAGGAGAAGGTGGGAGAAGGTACAGAAAATAAGTAGCATAGACAGTAGATAGAAAATAGATGGGGGGGCAAGAATAGCATGGGAAATATAGAATCTAAAGAACTTGATACACATGGTCATAAACTAAAGGGGGGGTGATGGTGGGGATGGGGGGTAGGGTGGAGGGGAATAAAGGGGGAATAGAACAACTGTAACAGCATAATCAATAAAAAATTTAAAAAAAAAACTATGGTCCATTTACACAATGGAATTCTATGCAACAGAAAGAAAGAAGAAGCACGTATAGCTTTTGCAACAACATGGATGGAACTGGAGAGCATTTTACTGAGTGAAATAGGCCAGGCATTGAAGGACAAATACCATATGATCTCACCTTTGACAGGAAGCTAAAGAATAAAACAAACAAGCAAAGAGAATAAAAACAAAGACGCTGAAATAGAGAAGAAGTGGGCAGCGACCAGAGGGGAGAGGGAAGGGAACTTCAGGGGGAAAAGGGGGAGGGATTTTGAGGAACAAGTATGAAAGACACAGAGATGAGGACTGGGCGGGGCGGGGAATGGGAGGGAGGGGGGAGACTGGGCGGGGGGGGTGTGGTGGGATGGGAGAAATAGATTAAAAAAATGTACTTGAAAAGTAACTAAATAAAATTTAATATTAAAAAAACTATGGTACATTTACACAATGGAATTCTATGCAACAGAAAGAAAGAAGAAGCACGTATAGCTTTTGCAACAACATGGATGGAACTGGAGAGCATTATGCTAAGTGAAACAAGCCAGGAAGTCAAAGACAAATACCACATGATCTCATCTTTAACTGGAACCTAGTTCACAAAACAAACAACAAGGAAAATATAGTCAAAGACATTGAAATTAACAACAAACTGACAGTAAACAGAGGGGAGGGGATAATTTGGGGAGGAAGGGCGAAGAATTTATAGGATCAACTATAAAGAACACATGGATAAAAACAAGGGGGAGCAGAGATAGGAGAAGGAGGTGGGGATTGCTGGGGTGGTGGGGAAGGATAGGCAGAAAAGGCAGAAAATTATTTGAATAGCAATAAAATTCAAAAGTGTTTAATAAAAAAACTTGAAAATGGTTAGGATTGACAGTTTTTAGAATTCCTTTAACAGAGAATTCTGTGTGGAGTTATTTAGGAAAGTAAAATTTTATACAGAATCCTCATCTTGAATACTTAAAGCCAAAATAAAAGTAAATATTATTGGTGAAGACGTTGAATGTCAAATTCATACCCACATTGGTCTGTGACATTCAAAGCCAAGACCAATATAATGATTCTTTAACAAAGCATATCTCTGTTATTAGTATTTTTTTAGAACTAAGTTTTTTTAAAGATTTTATTTATTTATCTTTAGAGGGGAAGGGAAGGAGAGAGGGAGAGAAATACCAATGTATGGTTGCCTCTTGTGTGTCCCCTGCTGGGAACTGGCCTGCAACCCAGGCATGTGCCTTGACTGAGAATCAAACCATGGTTGTTTGGTTCCCAGGCCTGTGCTCAATCCACTGAGCTATACCAGCCAGGGCTATCTCTGTTATTTTTAAAAATGAAATTAATAGAATAGAATGTCAAAAAGACCTTAAAGATATTTTTAGATAAGAAACTGAGGTTTAGAGAAGTTAAATTATTTTTCTAAATATATTTCTCTTCCAGAAACTCATGGCAATCCTTGTGTATGTAGGAACTAATCATCATTCTCTACTTTAAAATTAACTTTTTTCCTGAAAAATTTGGAAAGAATGGAAAACATTTTAATGTATTTTTGCCCTTATCAGTTTACAAAACAAAATGTCCATTTTTCCCAGTTCTCAAAATTTAGGCTTCACACCACTGGCTGAGAAACAAATATTGTTAGGATCCAGCAATGGGAAGAAACCCAAATATCCATCAACAGATGAATAGATAAACACATTATGGTATATTCATATGTGGAATATTACTCAGCAATAAATATAAATAAACTGATAAACAAAACAATATGATGGATCTTACATACATGTTGAGCTAAAGAATCCAGACTCCAAAGATTATATATTATATTATTCAATCAGCATAGATTTCTAGCAGAGTTAAAATTATGATGATAGAAATCAGAGAAATAATTGTTTACCATGAGAACTTTCTCAGGTAATAGAAATAGTATATATTTAGCTTGGTGTCTTGAATATATATATTTAATAAATAGCAAAATATTTACACATTTTATATTTATAAAATACAAATTGTATTTAAATATGTTAATGTTAGCATATTAATATCAAGTAATAATATTAGTAAACTATATTAATATTTAGTAGTATTTATATGTTATTATTACAATATACAATATTTACATTAATGTTAATTAATGTGGATTTATATATGAATATATAAAATATATAGAAATTGGGGTGGACTTCCGCCAAGATGGAGGCATAGGTGGAGAGGCCATGCTTTCTCACACAACCAAGTTTAGAGACAACAAAATATCAACAATAGAAAACATAGCCAGAACACAGAAAATTGAACTTTTCGGAAGTCCGATAACAACGAATTCTTCAGCCTGCCAGTAAGAGGGGTAAAACCAGCAGCTGGCAGAGTGGGGTTGCACAGGAATACTTGGTCAGATGGACCCAGGCATGCGGATCCCAGGTGTGGGGTTGCAAAGGGCCGACCTGGTGAGCCACCTAGTAAGCAGGAAACAGTGAGCGACCAGTGGATCCAGGGAGGGGAAGGGCAGCCGGTTGACTGTGCTGGTGCATTCCTGCACAGATAGACTGGCGAGGGAGTGGGCAGTGAGATGGGACCAAGCGGGTCCCAGCTATGGGAGGCAGCAGAGACCGCCACCATTTCCTGGCTCTGACCCCGCCCCCACATACAGTGTCACAACCCAGCCCCCGAGCAACCCTGCCCTGGTGAACACCTAAGGCTTTGCTCCTCACCCAGCGATGGGAAGCAGCAGAGGGGGACGCCATTTCCCCACTCTGACCCCGCCACCACATACAGCATCACAACCCAGCCACCCTGCTCTGGAGGCCCCACCCCACCACTAAGACTCTGCTTCTCATACTTACTGGGCGTTAACAGACCAAAAATGACTCAAGAAGATCCCAAAGCCCCAGAGCCCATAAATCTAAGTGATGAAAAAATAGCAAAACTTTCAGATGCACAGTTCAAAACACTGGTCTGGTGATCAGGATGCTCACAGAACTGGTTGATTATAGTCACAAATTAGAGGAACATATGAAGGCTAAACTAATTAAAGTGAATGGCAATGCACAGGAAACAAATAGTAATGGAAAGGAAACTGGGACTCAAGTCAAAGGAGTGGACCAGAGGAAGGATAAAAATGACCAATCAGAAAAGAATGAAGAAACAAGAATTTAAGAAAATGAGGAGAGACTTAGGAACCTTCAGGACATCTTTAAATGCTCCAACATCTGAATTATAGGGGTACCAGAAGGGGGAAAGGAACAGCCACCAGTGGAAAACTTATTTGAACAAATAATAAAGGAGAATTTCCCCAATCTGGCAAAGGAAATCCAGGAAGCTCAGAGAGTCCCAAAGAAGTTGGACCCAAGAAGAAACACACCAAGGCACATCATCATTACATTAGCCAAGATTAAAATGAAAGAGAGAATCCTAGAAGCAGCAAGAGCTAAGGGGACAGTCACCTACAAAGGACTTCCCATCAGACTGTCAGCTGATTTCACAAAAGAGACCTTACAGGCAAGAAGGGGCTGGAGAGAACTATTCCAAGTCATGAAATCCAAAGACCTACAATCAAGATTGCTCTATCCAGCAAAACTTTCATTTAGAATGGAAGGGCAGATAAAGTGCTTCTCAGATAAGATCAAATTCAAGGAGTTAATCATCACCAAGCCCTTATTCTATGAAATGTTAAAGGGACTTATCTAAGAAAAAGAAGATAAAAATATAAACAATGAAAGGACAGCAAACGCACAGTTATTAACAACCACATCTAAAACAAAAGCAAGCTAAAAGGACAGCTAGATCAGGAGCAGAACCATAGAAATGAAGATCTCATGGAGGGTTAGCAACAGGGGAGTGGGAGGAGAAGGGGGGAGAAGGTACAGAAAATAAGTAGCATAGACAGTAGGTAGAAAATAGGTAGGGGGAGGGCAAGAATAGTATGGGAAATGTAGAATCCAAAGAACTTGAGACACATGGTCATAAACTAAAGGGGGGGAATGGTAGGGGTGGGGATGTGCAGGGTGGAGGGGAATGAAGGGGGGAAATAGAACAACTGTAATGGAATAATCAATAAAATAAAAATTAAAAAAAACAGAAATTGGGAGTTCTAGCCAAGGTGGAGGCATAGGTAGAAATCCTTTGCTACATTGCCCAACCAAAAAGAGAATAACAACCAATCTAAAATCAATAAACAACCAGAAGTGCAAGAAAATTAAATGGCATGGAACTCCGGCAACCATGGAATTAAAATGCAGTCAAACAGAACAAGCAGACTGGTAACAGGGAGAGAAACTGCTGTGGCAAGACAGCAGACTGAGCGGGTGGGGCTGGCTGAGAAACTGGAAAGGCAGTGACCCTTCAGACCAGGCTGGCTGTGGCAAGGCAGCAGGCTGCACAGTTGGGGCTTACTTAAGAGGGAACTGAGACTCAGAATGGGCTGTGGACTATGGCGGTTGCCACGGTGGTGGAAACTCCCAGTCTCACATGAGAATTCATTGAAAAGTAGGCTAGAGGCTAGCAGGAGAGCTGCATTGTCCCCTCTCTGGCCCCTCTCCCACAAGCAACAACCCAGTGCAGCAAGGAGGGTTGTCCTGCCTGGTCCTAAGGTCCATGCCCTTACAACTTAACAGGGGCCCTGAACAAAGAAATAGTCTCAAAATGAAAGAACAGAGGAAAACTTCAGAAAAAGAGCTAAACAATGAGGAGAGAGCCAACCAATCTGATGGAGAATTTAAAGCCCTGGTAATCAAAATGTTCACAGAATTGACTGAGCTTGGTTGAAAAATGAAAGAACAAATGAAAGATACCCAAAATTGAATAAAGCAAAATATTCAGGTAACCAACAATAACAGGAAGGAAACCAGGACTCAAATAAACAATCTGCAATAAAAGGAAGAAATAAACATCCAACCAGAACAGAATGAAAAAACAAGAATTCAAAAAAAAATTGAAGAGACTTGAACCTCTTTGACAACTTGAAACATTCCAATATATGAATTATAGGGGTGCCAGAAGAAGAACAACAGCAAGAAATAGAAAACTTATTTGAACAAATAATGAAGGAAAACTTCCTCAATCTGGTGAAGGAAATAAACTTCTGGGAAGTCTGAGAATCCCAGAAAGTCCCAAACAAGTTGGACCCAAAGAGAAACACACCAAGGCCCATCATCATTAGGTTACCCAAGATTAAAGATAAGGAGAGAATTTTAAAAGCAGCAAGAGGAAAGGAATGAGTAACCTACAAAGGAGTGCCCATAAAGCTATTAGCTGATTTCTCAAGAGAAATCTTGCAGGGAAGAAGAGGCTAGAAAGAGGTATTCCAAGTCATGAAAGGCAAGGACCTACATCCAAGAATACTCTATCCAGCAAAGCTATCATTTAGAATGGAAGAGAAGATAAAGTGCCTGCCAGATAAGGTCAAGTTAAACGAGTTCATCATCACTAAGTCCTTATTACATGAAATGTTAAAGGGACTTACCTAAGACAAGGAAGATAAAAAATATGAACAGTAAAATGAGAAACTTACAACTATTAATAGATGAACCTAAAAAATAAAAGAAAGAAAAACAATGAAAACAAAAACTAAGCAAACCACAATAGGAACAGAATCAGACAAATGGACATCACATGGAGGGTTTTCAGTGGGGAAGGGGAAGGTAGGAATAAGGAGAGAAAGGTACAGGGAGGAAGCATCATTGGTAGGAATTAAATCAATGGGGAGAGGTCAAAATTGGTATAGGAAACAGAGAGCTCAAAGAACTTCTAGGTGCAACCCATGGACATGAAGTAAGGGGGGGAAGCTGGAGGTTTGCTGGGTGCAGGGTGGAGCGGGGATAGTGGGGGGAAAATTGGGAAAACTGTAATAGCATAATCAATAAAATATATTTATAAATATATATATATAAATAAATATAAATGCACTTAAATATAAATATATATTAACATATATTAGTCACAACTCATTGTCATAACTCATATTTATTGAGTCATACGTTGTCATAACTCATTAGTCATAACTCATATATTTAAGACTCTAAACTAAATATATTAATATTGTTTATATATAACGTGTTATAAATATATAATATTTATTAATACATATTATATATACACATATGAATACATTAAGTATATTTTATATATATTAGTCATAAGTCATTGAGCACCAGAGATGTGTGTTGTGTCTGTGTATTTAAATATATATATGATTGAATAAAGTCATGTAAATATTCAGATGAAGCATTTAGTCATTTTGCAACATTAAATTCGTTTTTATGAAAAAACAAAAGAATTACTTTATAGTTCAGTAATTTTCTGCTTCCAATCCTTGTGATCAACTTCTTGGCTCTCTCCATTTTATTTCCATATGTGCTTTTGGAATTTCAGTGGTTTTTCAATAAAGACATTGATTATATCATGTGAATCAACAGATTTTTGTGTACGTACTTATTCTGTGAATAAGTAAAGATTACCTACCAACATAATCTTATCAACCCATGTCACCTCAATAAATTTAATAGAAAGAGTATTTTAGAATGCTTATATTAATCACATATTAATCAGAAATAACTTTAGCTACAGGTAATAGATAATGACTAAAATGGCTTAAAGTATATATACAGTTTTGTTTATTTAGTAAAAAGCCCTGAAATAGGTGGCATTTTACTTATATACTAAGGACCAAAGTTTTCTCTACACTTTTATTCTTGTTAACAGGATGATGACTTTTATTCTCAAGCTTTGTTGCTTCTCCTGCACTGAGTCACATGACCACCACAATAGAGTTCCCTTAGCAAGGAAGAAAAAAAGCTTTTGAGTGAACAACCAATAGCATATGCCTCACTTTTAATACCATATTTTAAGAAAATATAAGCCATTCTCATTTACTATATGCAAAGAAAAGTGTTGCAAACAATGACCTAATTATCCTCATTCCCATGAGCAGTACTAAAATTAGAATTAGAGTGAACATGATTGCTGACATACTTCTAACCCATGAAGGCTCCCTTATTAAATTTCAGCCTAAATCACAACTCACATGCTATTTCCTGTTTTTTTCTGCCTATCATTGTTTTCCAAAAATTTCTTGGCTGAACTTATGCATTTGTTCTAGATAACTTGAGAATTACCTTTTCGTCATTCTATTTTTGAAATTCCTACAGGCATCTTCATTGGAATGGAATTGCATTTACAAATTAATTTTGGTAGAATTAAAAAAATGCACATAATTTTGGAAGTATTATTTAAAAGCACGTCCCCAAGCCCTGGCTGGTTTAGCTCAGTGGATTGAGCACAGGCCTGCGAACCAGAGGATCTTGGTTTGATTCCCAGTCAGGGCATATTCCTGGGTTGCAGACTGGTTCCCTGCAGGCCAGTTCCCAGCAGGGGATGCACGAAAGGCAACCATACATTGATGTTTCTCTTCCTCTCTCCTTCCCCTCTAAAGATAAATAAATAAATAAGATCTTTTAAAAATAAATAAATAAATAAATAAAAGCACGTCCTCTGTACATTGATGACTTTCTTTAAGCAAGATTCCTGAAGGTGCTGACATAGAATGTGGGGGCTGACATTGAACAAATTGGCTGACAAGGATCAAGCAGTTGTAGCATTTAGAATCAGTGGAAATACAAAGAAAAGGGAATTATAATACATCATCAACAAAAGTATATAAAATAATCAGGAGATAACTTGACATTACATTTCCCTTTATTCATAGTGACTTTCAAATTGGAAGTTTCCAAAATAAAATAAGAAAAGTGAGATTTAGCCCTCAGGGAACATTATTTGGTACTAAAGGAACATTATTATGCAACCAAGCACTGATATGCTGCAATACTCTCTGTATTCAGATATCAGAGAGACTCTCATGGTAACAAAAGAGAGGTCTTGCATCATCCATAAGAGATGAGTTCACCTTTGCACATAAATCACCATTCTTCTAAAGTGAGTCATAGAGTACCTAAGCTTTCTTCTGCAGCTAAGATTTACTGTGAGAATTCAATTAGGTATTTTGTGAAGTGCTTGCTTAATACATTGCCAGACATATAGTGTGGACATAGTAAATTGTGGCCATCACTATGAATAGAGAAATATAATGGTAGATAGTATTAGCTCCACTTTGCAGATAATGAGTCAGACCTCTTAAACAGCTTTTTCAAGGTGGTCTAGATAATATACAACTTCTTGACTCCTAAATTATACTATTCCCACTATATTTTTCTGCTTGTATCATTTACCAATATATTACTATGGGGGAGCTATTACTCAAGCATTTTTTTGTTAAAGACAATTATAGCAAGGTAACAAATTTCCCCCAAATACAGATATATAGTATGACCAATATGCTCTGAAAAAAAGAAGCAAATTACTTGAATTTGAAAGTTTCCAACAATGTGGAATCTATGGACATGAAAAATATACTAAATATCTTGAACTACATTTATATGATTTTGAGATTGTCATAGAATCATAGTTTGTTGGATCTTAAAAATCACATAGTCCCTCCCATTTAAATGATAAAATGAGGGTGTCTGAACAAGTGATGAACTTGCTAGTTAGCACATTGGTGGATGTGTGAGGGGGGATCTGAAAAAAATGGAATAATCTTTCAGAGGGTGGGTCCCTTGTAGTACAGGTTTCCCTCACTTGGTGAGTGTTCTAAGAACCCATCTGTATCAGTGAACCAGGTAAAGAATGTTAAGTTTTCTGCCTCGGTGGTTTTTTTTTTCTAGCTTGTCTTCCAAATCACCAATTCAATCCTCTGCTTTGCCTAACCTAATGCGTGTTCCTCCCAGTGTATTAATCATTTCAGATATTGTATTCTTTATTCCTGAGTGGCCTTTTTTAAAAATAGTTTCTATGTCTTTTTTCATGCTGTTGAGTATCCTTAGTATCCTTACAATCATTACTCTCAACTATCTGATGAATCACTTGCCTCCATTTCATCTAGCTCTTTTTATAGAGAATTCTCTCATTCTTTAATTTGGGGTCTGTTCTTTGTCTTCCCATTTTTGCTGCTTCTTTGTATTTGTTTCTATGTATTAGGTAGATTTGTGAAGACTGTGGAGTAGGCCTTTGGCAGACACTGCTTGTGACTGGCCCTGATCTACCTGTTTGAAGCTATCAGTGATCTAAAACATTGACTCCTTCTGCTGGCCTTGCTTGTGTGCAGAAAGCTGGACATTTTTTTACTGTTTTTTTTCTAGGTTTACTTTCCCCTGTTTGTTGAGATTGGACATAATGCAATTGTTTACAATTTAACTTTCTATGTTTAGAAAAATTTTAGTCTCACCTCCCAAAAGAGATGCCCTAGTCACTTGGACTTGGGTATATTTCAAATCTTCTCAGTTGCAACCATAACAAACATGTCTTGGTTTATAGCTATAGGTATTTAATCTCATTTTTTAAGTATTAGACAAAAAATTATCTGCTGAGAGTGAGACCAGAGAGAAGGAAATCCTTAATCCTCTTGACTTTATCTTTATATACTGATAGCAATGTTTCTTATATTGTTATACAAGATTATATTAAGGCAATGTGTAATTTATAGCTAAAACAAAACATATTTTTAAATGAAATCAAAATGTCTGTTGTGGAAATCCAGAATAATTACCACCAATTTACTGCAAGCTTGGTCAGTGATAAGTAAAGTAAGTATATAACAACTGCTTAAACAACTGAATCTGTAATTGGAAGAAGCAAAGTGTTAGCTTCTGTAAGAGACTGATGAGAATAAGTCTTTATCAGAACTTAGTTTAGATGGCAGAACTAAGTAACCTGCAAGCATGCAGTTATAAGTACATTGACAAAGTAGTAAAGGCCAAATCAAATGCTATTTGAAAAATAGGACTTGTAAGACATTCTGGGAAAACATTATAATAATAGAGGAGCAAATCTTGCCCAAGAAACTTTGAAGAGAATATTAATTAAGAATGCAGTGGAGGCCTGGCTGGTGTAGCTCAGTGGACTGAGCATGGGCTGAGAACCAAATATGAACTAGAAATCAAAACAAACAACTTGTATCTAAGTATAATCTTCTGAATAAAGGGCTCTTTGGTTGACTGTATCCAAATACATGATACTCTTTGAAGAGGTCAACATGGTTACCCCTTTCTGCTAAGTGCATTATTTAGAAACAATCAGGCAGTAAACTTCTAAAAAATATGTTGGAAGGCTTAAATACAAAAACTGTCATTTACTCCATTTAATGAAGGTTCAAGGATATATTTTGAATGCTGTTATCATGAAAAGCAGTTTTTATACAATGGACTTCAGTAAGAAGCAATGTTCACAGATTTACTTATAAAAGCAAACATCTTTTCCTGTCAAATATTTATCCTGACAAATTTAATTGTGCCAAAGGAGATAAAACTGTTCAAGCATGGAAACCAGTAATTGTGTATAATTTAGAAAGAGGATTATGCAAATGCAACAGTTCTGGAGAAACTACCTGTCTATAAAAGAGAACAGTTAGAACAAAGTGCCCTACAATTAAGCACTTTTTTATTGTTGTTCAATTACATTTATCCCCATTTTCCCCCATTACTGTCCCCTGCCCTACCCACCCCCACCTTCCATATTCACTGCACTTTTAATAGTCTACTTACTTACAAGAATAATGCACACATCAGTCCCTGAGGGGACTGGTGATGGCAATTCTTTCCCATGCCCATCTGTACACAATTTCAGGGGTCACATATCAGCTCTAAGCTTATACAGCAAGTGTCCAATTTAGTTTCTAAAAGCTTCGTCTACATGCCAGGCAACTAAATCAGCAAGAGTCATGTATGCCCTTATGAAGTTGGAACAAATCTTATTTCTAAGTCTTCCATGTTGACAAGTTTCCCAGAGGTATTCATTGAAATAATTGTTGAAACTGTCCTTCCACTGTTTGTAATCAACACAAGCCTAAGATCCAAACAATAAGGTAAGCTGTGTATATATAAGATTAATGTATTCATGAATTTCACACAGCAAATTTAATTGGGTATTATGTACCAGGTACTGTTCATGAACACATAATAGAATCAAGACTAAAGGCCAGACTAATGTGGGCCATAAATCAATAATGTTTGCTTAGAGTAAGTGAATAAGAATAATTAAATCGCTGTCCAATACCAGTTAATGATTTAGCTGAAAAAAAAAAAAACTTCTGCGAAATGGTAAGAATAAAAATGTTACAAAAATTAAACAAAATCAGTTTGTCATTTAGAGAAATGGACAGTGAAGATATTTATATGTGACTCCCATGAAGCCATCTTGGGAAAATTTATTCATACAGACGGACTAATTATTCCACTGAAACTTCATGTCAAGAATTTTTTTTCACAAATTTACAATGAGACTTAAAGTAAATAACCCATAAAGACACTATATTTAAGATCAGATAATGTGACAAGCTTGAAATGCTTTGGGAGATTTTGTGGGTTTAGAAGGAAGCTTTAGAAGAATTTACAAGAGCAGTGAACACTGAGGCATTCAGTAACATCTGCAGAGACTTTATTCTTCAGGACAGAAAAATACAGTTCCTGTGAATTGTGACTTTATTATGTCACTATTCATGACAGAACTTACGAGTGCCCAGATCAAAAACATGGATGGCATATTCCAAACCTACAAGTAATTCTCAGGCCACTGTGGGTACCTTAACTCTGAAAGCCTGGAAATCATGTTTAATTAGTTTCCTTTTGTCATCAGTGGACAATACATGATAAAAAGGTAATATTTACACTTGTCAAGGGAGCACTGACTTGGGAACAAGCTTCTCCGAAGTCAGCATTCAGAGAGACCATCCTTCCTAGAGGAATGATGAAATATAATTTAGTAGGAAGAAGGATATGTATTCATCTCATGCTCATCCTGCAGTGCTTTACATATGTGTGTATTAATTTAGTTCACAAATACACAGCTTATTTTCCTCCCTATCATCATCTTGAAGTGTCCTTCACTGAACTCTAAGTGTGGATTAAGATTTTCATCACTTCTATGCTTGCTTTGGCAGCACATATACTAAAATTGGAATGATACAGAGAAGATTAGCATGGCCCCTGCGCAAGGATGACATGCAAATTCGTGAAGCCTTCCATATTTTTAAATGTTGGAGAGGGTGTGGGGAAAAGGGATCCTTAGTTCACTGTTGGTGGGATTGCAGACTGGTACAACCATTATGGAAAACAGTATGGAATTTTCTCAGAAAAATAAAAATCGACCTGCCTTTTGACCCAGCAATTCCACTGCTAGGATTATATCCTAAGAATCCTAAAACATTAATATCAAAGAACCTATGCACCACAATGTTCATAGCAGCACAATTTACAATAGCCAAGAGTTGGAAGCAACCTAGGTGCCCATCAGTAAATGAATGGATCAAAAAATTGTGGTACATATACACAATGGAATTCTATGCAGCAGAGAGAAAGAAGGAGCTACTACCCTTTGCAACAACATGGATGGAGCTGGAAAGCATTATGCTGAGTGAAATAGACCAGGCGTTGAAAGACAAATACCATATGATCTTACCTTTAACAGGAAGCTAAACAACAAAAAAATAAGCAAGGAGAATAAAAACAAAGACACTGAAATAGAGAACAAGTGGGCAGTGACCAGAGGGGAGAAGGAAGGGAATTTAAGGGGGAAAAAGGGGAGGGATTTTGAGGAACAAGTATGAAAGACACAGGGATGAAGACTAGGGCGGGAGGAAATGGGAGGGAGGTGGGGAGCAGGGGGCGGGGGGGGGCTGGGATGGGAGAAATAGACAAAAAATGTACTTGAAAAATAACTAAATAAAATTAAAATTTTTTTCATCACTTCTTATTTTACAACATCTACCCCTCAGTGAATGCATGTTTTGCAACAGGGGAATTTAAGTTTTCTATTTAGAGATATTACACAGAAATGGGTCTTGTGTTTGTACTGCAGTCTGCTCTTTTGAGTTTGGCTGTAAACAAATATTCCCTAACACTCAATATGAAAAGACAGAAGTATTAAGTCAGATATCCAGCTGTTTCAGGACTCCAGAAAAAGAATCATTTGAGACATTACCACCATATATAATTTGAGAAATGACTGCTGTTTTCCAACCTCATTCTTGTTCATTTTCTGGGTGTTTTAAATCCCCAAATATAGTTAATCTTGTGCCCTAGATTAAGGATTTGTTTTGTAAGCTATTCAAACATTTCTTTCCTTGTTTTCCAAACTCGGGGTACCTGGAGGACAAGCTGTGCTAGCAGGACCTTCATAAATCTGATGAGCACTGGACCTTTAACAAATTATCACACCTTGATGATAAAGTAGGAGAAAAGGAACTTTAATTGGCTTACAGTTATCATTATAAAAATCTGTTATTTACAAGCAGTGCTAAGTGTGGATGTCGAGTGAGAAGATGTGACAGATCTGTAATGTAGCTAATGAAAAGTTTGGTCCCTAATCACAGAATTCAATTAATAATTTGGCATGGAGATGAGAAAAGGACAAAAATACAACCATCTCCCCTTTCGCCACTCTGACATACCAAAATATGGGCATGTCTGCCTCTCTGTTTGTCTCATCTGAAATAATTTCTGCAAACCCTTTCCTTCCCTGTTCTCTCTAACTACTTCTGAAATGTGTTTGGCATACCTTAAAATCACATCTATTTTTCAAGTTCTTGTTCCAATGCATCAACCTGTCTATATGATATTTGGTTCATTTTCATAAGACTTTGATTATATTCAGATATTCCTAACATGTCTTTATAATTTTTCAATGGCTGAGATGATTCTAGTACAGCCAATACCTTTCACAGTAAGAATAGTGATCTTAGCTGACAAAGGCAGTGCAGATCCCACTCTTTCCAAGGAGTACAAAATTTCAAGTCTCTTGTGTGCATTTTTAATTAATCTAATCTGATTGAGGTTTATTTTTCCTTAGTAAGCATGTTCCCATCTCAGCCTTGGAGTTTGGACTTAAATAATGATATTTCAGAAAATCATAATGTGAACTTCTTAGGTAAAAACAAAAGAAAGCAAGGATGTAATTGCTAATTGTACACAAGAACACAAAAGTCAGATATGCTGGGGTTTCTTTTTTTTTCTTCTCTTTAAAAACAAATTTCTCCATGTTTGGGTTTCTAATGGATGTCCATAACCATATGTGTGTGTGTTTATTTATTATTTTTTTTACAAATCTAATAATAAAGATGGAGCATTTATTTTCTAATGCGAGTGTTGTGGTTGCTGCTATGCATGCTCTGATTATATCTGGTCTTCAGGAGAGAAGTGGGGGTTGGAGGTTTAATTTAAATGATTACATCTCCTTTCAATGTCAGTCCTTCATTTTCTGTAGCTGGAGTCAACAATGTTGTGCCACTTGTAAGGTCCACTTAACCTGAGCATCTCCTTCTTTCTCCATTCCTCTACTGCTGTGTCCTAAAGCAACTGATTTTCTTACTGGATTTTTTACTGATACAATGGATATAATTTGGGAGCCTTTGACAGAAACACTTGAAAGTTGAAAAAGTCATTAATTTCATTTTGGTTCTTTTATTTTTCTTTCTTTTTAAAAAATATTATTTATTTATCTTTAGAGGGGAAGGGGAGAGGGAGAGAAATATCAATGTATGGTCGCCTCTTGTGTGTCCCCTGCTGGGAGCTGGCCTGCAACCTAGGCATGTGCCCTGACTGGGAATCAAACCGTGGTTGCTTGATTCCCAGGCCCATGCTCAATCCACTGAGCTACACCAGCCAGGGCCATCATTTTGCTGCTTTTATTTTTCAAGTCAAAGGATCTCAAACATAACTGCTGTGAAAAATAAAAGCTATTAATTGATCGCCTTGAAGTTTTGTGTTTCAGATGTCACAGATTAAGGGCGAGCTCTCTCTTGGGGATAGACAGACATAAAAACTTAACTATAACTATTATCTAAGGCTGGAGTTCCCCCAACCTGTGCCCAGGTCTATTCTTTTCTCCTCTAGTGTTCTGCCTTTGAGCATTGAGTTTCCATTTGCAGTTTATGACTACTTTTTCCTGATAATTGAAGTGTTTTTTTTTTACCTTTTCCACCCACTCCTCCATTTCCCTGTCTTTGGGCAACCATCACTTTGCTCTTTTGTTTGTTTTTTAAGAGCCACATATAAGTGAAATTATGCAGAATTTGTCTTTGACTTCTTTTACTTAGCATAATACCCTCTAGGTTGAGAGGTCATCATGTTTTTTAGCAATATTTTCCTGATAGCATTAAATTCAATGCCTGGTAAAAAAGGACTATACATACCTCTCCAATTTATTTCTCTGGAACATTTTATATTCTTTTAGTGATGATAAAAATCAAGAAAAATTAAGATTTCATAACAATGATAGACTATGCAAATATTCTCATAAATTTTAGATCAGTTTCTCTAAGGAATTTATAAAAATTTTATGTACTTTTTAAGTTTCTGCTTTATATAGCCTACAATTCCTTTTGCCTTTTTTATATTTAAATTTTCTATTTAATTATTGTTTGAGTACAGTTTTCTGTCTTTTACTTCCATCCCAGCCCACCCCTCCAGTCTCCACACCTCCCTCCCATTTCCACCCCTGTTAGTTTTTGTCCATGTGTCCTTTATACTTGTTCCTCTAAATCCCTCCAATTTTTCCCCCTTAAATTCCCTCCCCTCTGGTCACTGTCCCCCTGTTCTCTACTTCAGTGTATTTGTTTTTATTTTGCTTGCTTGTTTGTTTTGTTGTTTAGCTTCCTGTTAAAGGTGAGATCACATGGTATTTGTCTTGAAACACCTGGCCTATTTCACTCAGCATAATGCTTTCCAGTTCCATCCATGTTGATGCAAAGGGTAGTAGCTCCTTCTTTCTCTCTGCTGCATAGAATTCCATTGTGTATATGTACCACAATTTTTATAATTAATTTTATTTAGTTATTTTTCAAGTACAGTTTTTGTCTATTTCTCTCATCCCAGCCTCCCCCGCCCCTTGCTCCCCACCTCCCTCCCATTTCCACTCCCCTTAATTCTCATCCCTGTGTCCTTCCTATTTGTTCCTCCAAATCCCTCCCCCTTTTTCCCCTTAACTTCCCTTCCTTCTCCCCTCTGGTCACTGTCCCCTTGTTCTCTATTTCAGTGTCCTTTTTTTTTCTGCTTGCTTGTTTGTTTTGTTGTTTAGCTTCCTGTTAAAGGTGAGATCACATGGTATTTGTCTTGAAACACCTGGCCTATTTCACTCAGCATAATGCTTTCCAGTTCCATCCATGTTGTTGCAAAAGGTAGTAGCTCCTTCTTTCTCTCTGCAGCATAGAATTCCATTGTGTATATGTACCACAATATTTGGATCCATTCATTTACTGATGGGCACCTAGGTTGCTTCCAACCCTTGGCTATTGTAAATTGCACTGCTATGAACATTGTGGTGCATAGGTTCTTTGATATTGATGTTTTAGGATTCTTAGGATATAATCCTAGCAGTGGAATTGCTGGGTCAAAAGGCAGGTCGATTTTTATTTTTCTGAGAAAATTCCATACTGTTTTCCATAATGGTTGTACCAGTCTGCAATCCTACCAACAGTGAACTAAAGTCCCCTTTCCCCCACAACCTCTCCAACACTTGTTGTTTGTTGCTTTGTTTATGATGGCAATTCTGACAAGTGTAAGGAGGTATCTCATTGTGGTTTTAATTTGCATCTCTCTGATAATAGCGATACTGAGCATTTTTTCATGTTTCTCTGGATCCTCTGTATGTCCTCCTTGGGGAACTGTCTGTTCACGTCCTTTGCCCACTTTTTTTTAAAATTTATTTTATTATTTTTTTTATTGATTTTATTTATTTATCTTTAGAGGGGAAGGGAAGGAGAGAGGGAGAGAAACATCAATATAGGGTTGCCTTTTGTGCATCCCCTGCTGGGAACTGGCCTGCAGGGAATCGGCCTGCAACCCAGGCATGTGACCTGACTGGGAATCGAACCACGATAGTCTGGTTCGCAGGCCCGCGCTCAATCCACTGAGCTACACCAGCCAGGGCTAAATTTATTTTTATTTTTACTTTTTTAAATATATTTTATTGATTATGCCATTACAATTGTTCTATTCCCCGCTTCATTCCTCTCGACCCTGCACACCCCATCCCCCACCGTTCCTTCCCTTTAGTTTATGACTACATGTCTCAAGTTCTTTAGATTCTATATTTCCCCTACTATTCTTGCCCTCCCCCTTATCTATTTTCTACCTACCGTCTATGCTACTTATTTTCTGTACCTTCTCCTCCCTCCACTTTTTAATTGGATTGCTTGTCTTCTTAGAGTGGAGTCATGTAAGTTCTTTGTATATTTTGGAGATTAAATACTTGTCTGAGGTATCATTGGCAAATATGTTTTCCCAAACAGTTGCTTCTCTTTTTATCTTAATACTGTTTTATTTAGGCATGCAGAAGCTTTTTATTTTGATGAGATCCCATTGTTTATTCCTTCCTTTATATTCCTTGCTCTAGGGGACATATCAGTAAAAATGTTGCTGCATGAAATATCTGAGATTTTCCTGCCAGTGTTCTCCTCTAGGACTTTAATGGTGTCATGGCTTATATTTAAGTCTTTTATCCACCTTGAATTTATTTTGGTGTATGGCGTAAGTTGGTGCTCAAACTTCATTTTTTTGCATGTAGCTTGTCCAGTTCTCCCAACACCATTTGTTGAAGAGGCTATTTTTACTCCATTTTATCTTACTGCCCCCTTTGTTGAATATTACTTGCCCATAGAGTCTTGGGTTTATTTCTGGGCTCTCTGTTCTGTTCCATTGGTCTATGTGTTTTGTTTTGTTTTTGCCAGTACCAGGCTGTTTTGATTACAGTGGCCTTGTAATACAGTTTGGTATCAGGTATTGTAATCCCTCCTACTTTGTTCTTTTTTCTCAAAATTGCAGCTGCTATTTGGGGTCGTTTATGGTTCTGTATAAATTATTGAAGTGTTTGTTCTATGTCTGTGAAATATGCGATTGGTACTTTAACAGGTATTGCATTAAATCTGTAAATTGCTTTGGTTAGTATGGACATTTTGGTGATGTTAATTCTTCCAATCCATGAACACGTTAATATGTTTTTATTTGTTTGTGTCTTCCTTGATTTCTTTCTTCAGTGTTGTTTAGTTTTTTGTATAAAGGTCTTTTACCTCCTTGGTTAGGTTTATTCCCAGATATTTTCTTTTTCTTTTTGCTATATCGAATGAGATTTTTTCTTGATTTCTGCTTCTGCTGATTCATTATTAGTATACAAAAATGCCTTTGATTTCTGGATAGTGACTTTGTATCCCGCTGATTTGCCAAATTCGTTTATGAGGTCGAGCAGTTTTTGGGTAGAGTCTATAGGATATTCCATGTACACTATCATGTCATCTGCAAGCAATGATAATTTTGTCTCCTTTTTTTGGATTTGGATGCCTTTTATTTCCTTTTCTTGTCTGATCACTGTGGCTAAAACTTCCAATTCTATATTGAATAGCAGTGGTGAAAGTGGACAACCTTGTTTTGTTCCTGATCTTAGTGGAAAAGATTTTAGCTTTTGCCGATTGAGTATGATGTTGAAGATTTCAAACCCCTGTTTTATTTTTCTTAATTAAAAAAATTATTTTTCAATTAGTTACATTCAGTATTACTTTGTATTGTGAGGGTTTTAAAATAATCTTATTTGCTTAAGATTTACTTTTTCATAGAAATTTTTAGTTTGAAGAGGAGTCCATCTCAATAAGTAGCATTTCACCATTTGTGTAACAAAATCATGAAATCTTTTTTTATTTGGTTCAAACACTTTACAACATTTACTAGCTGTATAACCTCGAGAAATTTACTTTGCTTATTTATATAATAAAAATTATAATACTTACCTCATAGTAGTTTTAAAGGATTTTATTCATTTATTTTTAGAGAGGTAAAGGGAGGGAGAAAGAGAGGGAAAGAAATATCAGTGTGTTCTTGCCTCTTGCACACCCTCTATTGGGGACCTGGCCCAGTACCCAGTCATGTGCCATAGACTGGGAATCGAACCAGTGACCTTTTGGTTCACAGGCTGGCACTTAATCTACTGAACCACATTAGCCAGGGCCCTACCTCACAGTATTTATGTAAAGATTAACTAAATGAGTTGATAAATTTATAGTTCTTAAGATGTTAAGGGATATTTAGTAACCTCTCATTATGTGTTACTGATTGTTATTATTACCATTATTACTAAAAGGAATATGTATTTATTAATTTATTGTTGTTCAAGTACAGTTGTTTCCATTTCCCCCCTACAACAGCCCCCCACCCCCCCCATCACCACCTCCTACCCTCAAACCTACCACCTTTGGCTTTGTCCATGTGTCCTTTATACATGTTCCTTGATGACCCTTACTGATTTTCCCCCGTTATCTCTCTCCTCCCTCTTCTGTGGTTATTGTCAATTTGTTCTTTTTAAAAATTGTTGTTCAAATGCGATTGTTTCCATTTTCACCCCATCACACCCCCCTCCCCACTCATCTCCACCTCCCACCCTTGAATCCACCTCCTTTGGCTTTGTCCATGTGTCCCTCATGCATGTTCCTTGATGCCCCCCATTATCTTCTATTATTATTCTCCCTCCTCCCCTCTGATTACTGTCAGATTATTCTTTACTCAGTGTCTATGGTTGTATTTTTCTTGATTGTTTGTTTTGTTGATCAAGTTCTACTTATAAGTGAGATCATATAGTATTTGTTTTCACTGCCTGATTTATTTTGGGAATATTTTTATTGGTAAATTTCAAGGTAAAAGTAGGCTATCAGTGTACTGGCATTTTGGATGTTAACATAAACTATGGACACAGGCTGCCTACCTATATGAAAAACAAAATATTCACTGACATTTTAGGTTCCACATTTTTTATAAAAGAAGATGCTGAAGGAATTTTTCTAAAGCTAGATCTTAAAGAAATGGAATGTCAGACACTTCTTTTTATAAGAAAAAGAGATGATAATAGATATGTTAGAAAATTTTACAGATAAATAAATTTATTGTGATTATCAAATGCTTAGGATTGCGTGATATGAGAAAGAAAGCGAATCCTACACTGTTTCCTGCATACGGACCACCTTCTGAATGGCAGTGAGGTAGGTGGGAATAGAACCCAGTTCTCCCTGTGCCAAGATGAAACACCTAGCCAATCTTCTGAAGAACAGATTGAACAACCAACAAAATCCCAGCTTATATGAAGTTTAGAGGCAAAAAATTGCAGAGGACATTGAAAAACAGATGGTGAGGAGATTGTGCTGGAATTGTAAGGTCCTTGGGATCTGTGCAGGGAACTAGGCCACTGTAGCCCCTGGCCTGATGGTGCTGCAGAATATGGAGAGGAGAGTTAGATCACCAGCTTCCTCCCCTCCCAGGGCAGGGAGGGCAGGTTGGCACCAGGAGAGACAAGGATGCTGGAAGTCACTGAAGGGAATATAGATGAAGTGGAAGACACACAGAGGTGGTGTAAATCTACTAAGACTCTGGACACACCAGAGAAATCATGGAGCCAGGCAACACCTGGAAAAGTGAGGAGTTGGGCTATGTCAGACCCTGACTTGGGTAGTCTCCGGACTGATTAGAAAGTTGGGCTGTGTGAAAACCTGGGAGTTTGTTAAGAACAGTGGGCATCTGCTTTGAAGGGAACGCCCCAGCATATAATGCACTCCGAGGGAGATTTTGAGGCTATGAACACCTGAAGACTGATAGCATAGCTGAGCAGAACCACACGTGTGCCCAGCCTGTCTAAGGCTCCATGAGTGAGATTGACTCATGCTGGGTGCCTGGAGAATGAGTGGTTGAATTGAGCCTGGCAGCTCATGGAGGACCTGGGCTGGTAGAGACCAGGAAATTGTGACCCACACCTGGTCCTTATCCTCTCAAAACCATAGGAAGGGAGAAAAGTGAAGCCCAGTCGCTCTCTTCCTGTGGCATCTAGAAGGACCAGGAGAACTCACTGAACAAGTTTAAAGTCAGCAGGAGGCTTATTTTTTTCCCTTTTGGATCTTCTGTCTCTTTTTTTTTTCATTTTTTTCTACCCCCAAATGAGACAATAAGATGTGGAGTTATGAAGGGTCCAGAAATAAATCAAAAGGGGGAGCACAAGGCTAATTCCACCAAAACTGAGAAACTGAAACAAATGTCACTTTGCTATCCAACAGAGCTGGCATTTTATTGTTTATGTGTATTGTTATTATCTTTTCATTATTTTTACCACTTTTGTTTTATTAGTATTCTTTTATTTCTCTTCCTTAGGTTTAGTTTTCCTCATTTTATTTCTCTGTTCAATTGCATTGTCTGTCTAGTTTTCCTTATTCTCTATTATATTTCAATTTTCCTTCTTTAACTTCACCCATGTTCCAATAACACACATCTCTTGATCAGGTACTTTCTATTCTGGTCATCCAAATAATATATATTTCTTGTCATATTATTGTTGTTCCACTATTATTATAAATAATTGTGGTTCCATACAATTATACATACCACACAGCAACTTCCCTGATCTTAGCCTAATTCATTTCAATCGTGAGCATTATTATTATTATTGTGGTTAACTGTATTCTTTCTCACATTACACCTACTTTCTATCCTTTACTCTCACTAAATATCATCATCTAACCTTGAAAAAGCACTCTTTTCTGGATTCAGCTCACAATCATCCTCCCCCCTAATAAGAGTCTTATCTCTCTTTCATTTTTTATAACAAGTGGCAAGTTGAGTGAGATAACACAGTTAACGCTACACTTATCTAAAGAATCAACTATCTCTTCTCTACTTGCTAGTACTTTAAATACCATAAAATACTCTCCCACTGTCTTAATCCATTTTGCCTACCCCCTGACACTGATCACATACAAGAATAGGTGGGAGCTGTGAACATCAGTATACCTGCTGAAGGAGAAAAATCAAAAACAAAGGAACCACCAGAAGGTAAAAAACCAAGTATAACAAGAGAGCCCAGAGAAACAGAAGAAAGGGAAAACCTACAGTGTCCAGAAAACGAGATGAAAGAGACCACACCACTGAATCTCATAGAATTCCAGCCATAGAAGTTCACCCAACAAAAACAGTTAGCAAAGCTAAACATCAGGAAGGACAGAAACAAACAAAAAGAGTCGCCTAAAATGGGGAGACAAGAACATGCAATCAAAAGGGATGGAAGACTCCTCACTAAAAGAACTCAATTAAAAGAAGGTAACCAAACTATTAGGTATAGAATTTAAAATAATGGTTATAAAGATGCTAAAAAACTCACAGACAACTACAAATAACTGAGTGTGAATTATATCAGCATGAAAAAGGAAATAGAAACTATAAATAAAAACCAAGAAATAAAAAATAAAATCTCAGAAACAAAAAATACATTGGAAGAAATTTTAAGCAGGCTGAATGAAGAAGAGGATCAAATCCATGAGTTGCAGGACAAGGTAGAAAAACACAAAGAAAGGCCTAAAAAAGGAAAACAGACTCAGATAGAATGAAGAAGGGTCAGAGAAGTGCGAGACAATATGAAACATAATAATATATGTAAAATAGAAATACCAGAAGGTGAAGAAGAAGAGCAAGGGATAGAAAACCTGTTGCAAAAAGTGATGATGTAAAGCTTTTCTAATTTGATGAGAGAAAAAGTCATACAAATCCAAGAAACACAGAGAGTCCCAATCAATAGGAACAAAAAGAGGCAAAATACAAGGAAGCTCCAATAAGGTTAGCAGCTGATTTCTCAATGGAAACACTCCAAGCCAGAGGAAAATGGCAAGAAATATTCCAAGCAATGTGAACCAGAGAACTGCAACCAAGGTTCCTTTACCCAGCAAGGCTCCCAATCAAGATGGAAGGCCATATAAGGAGCTTCCCAGACAAAAGAAGTCTATAAGAACACCAAACCAGCTCTGCAAGAGATGCTAAAGAAACGGCTTTAAGAAAAGGAAAGAGTGGGAGAAAGAAGAACACAAGTACAGAAAATGGCAATGAATAACTGCCTATTGATAGTAACCTTAAACATCAATGAATTAAATGCTTTAATCAAAAGACATAGAATGGCTGAATGGTTAAGAAAGCATGACCCACACATATGCTACCTACCAGAGACCCAACTCAGGACAAAAGACAAACACAGACTAAAAGTGAAAGGCTGGAAACAAGTAAACGGACAGGAAAAAAAAGCTGGGGTAGCAATTCTCATATCAGACAAAATAGACTTCAAAAAAAGGGCCATAAAGAGAGACTCAGAAGGTCACTTCATTATACTCAAGGAAAGAATCCACCAAGAAGCCATTAACATTGTAAATATATATGCACCAAACATAGGGGCACCCAAATATATTAAGAAAATCTTAGAGGACTTCAAGAAAGATATTGACAGCAACACAATTATAGTAGGGGATTTTAACACCTCACTATAAAAGTGGGGCAGATCTTCCAAACAAATTATCAACAAAGATATTGTGGCATTAAACAACACCCTATATGAAATGGACTTAACTGATGTATATAGAGCCCTTCATCCCAAAGAAGCTAAATACACATTCTTTTCAAATGCACATGGAATATTTTCAAAGATAGATCACAAAGATAGATCATAGGACACAAAACGAGCCTCAAAAAATTCAAGAAAATTGAAATCATACCAAGCATCTTCTCTGACCACAAGGGACTGAAAATGGAAACCAAACCCAGAGGGAAAAACCAAAAGCACCCAAAATCATGGAGACTAAATGATATGCTATTAAACAACGAATGGGTCAAGAATGAACTTAGGGAAGAAATCAAAATGTTTTTGTAAACAAAAGAAATTTATCTCACAACAACACAAAACTTATGGGATACAGCAAAGTTAGTCCTGAGAGGGAAATTTATAGCAATACAGGCCTACCTAAAGAAGATAGAAACATTTAAAAAAAAACAACCTAACCCTATGGCTGCAAGAACTTGAGGAACAACAACAAAGACAGCCCAGAGATAGCAGAAGGAAGGAAATAACCAAGATTAGAGCAGAATTAAATGACATCGAAACTAAAAGCACAATTCTAAGGATCAATGAATCCAGGAGTTGGTTATTTGAGAAGATAAACAAAATAGACAAGCCTTTAAGTAGGCTCATTAAGAAAAGAAGAGAGAGGACACAAATAAACACAATCAGAAATGAAAGAGGAGAGATTACAACTGATACCACAGAAATAGAAGGGATTGTAAGAAATTACTATGAAGAACTGTATGCCAAGAAATTTGAAAACCTAGGGGAAATGGACACATTTCTAGAAAAATACAATCTTCCAAAACTCAGTGAAAAAGAAGCAGAAAATCTAAACACATCAATAACAGCAAAAGAAATTGAAGCAGTAACCAAAAAACTCCCATCACACAAAAGCCCTGGACCAGATGGGTTCACAGGAGAATTCTACAAAGCACAAAGTGCGTTTAAGGAAGAGCTAACCCCTATTCTCCACAGACTATTCCAAAAAAACCAGAAGGATGGAAAACTCCCAAATTCTTTTTATGAAGACAGCATCATCTTAATTCCAAAACCAGACAGAGACACAACAAAGAAAGAAAACTTCAGGCCAATATCACTGATGAACATAGATGCTAAAATCCTCAACAAAATATTGGCGAATCACATCCAACAACATATCAAAAAGATCATACACCATGACCAAGTGGGATTCATCCCAGGGATGCAAGGATGGTTCAATATTTGCAAATCAGTAAATGTAATACATCACATAAATAAAAGCAAAGACAAAAATCACATGATCATATCAATAGATGCGGAAAAAGCTTTCAATAAGGTACAACACCCATTTAAGATAAAAACGCTCAGCAAAGTGGGAATACAGGGAGCATTTCTCAAAATAATAAAGGCTATATATGAGAGCCCTACAGCCAATATCACACTCAATGGGCAAAAACTAAAAGCTTTTCCAATAAGATCAGGAACAAGACAAGGTGATCCACTTTCACAACTTCTATTCAATATAGTATTGGAAGTTTTACTCACAGTGATCAGGCAAGAAAAGGAAATAAAATGCATCCAAATAGGAAAGGAGGAAGCAGAACTGTCAGTTTGCAAATGACATGATAGTGTACATGGAAAATCCTATAGACTATACCCAAAAACTGCTGGAACTAATTAGTGAATTTGGCACAACAGCGGGTTACAACGTCAGTATCTGGAAATCAAAGGCATTTTTATATACCAACAATGAATCAGCAGAAGCAGAAATCAAGGGAAAAAACCCATTCAATATAGCAAAAAGAAAAATAAAATATCTGGGAATAAACCTAACTAAGGAGGTAAAAGACCTGTATGCAGAAAACTGCACAGCCCTGAAGAAAGAAATCAAGGAAGACACAAACAAATGGAAACATATGCCTTGTTCATGGATTGGAAGATTTAACATCATCAAAATGGTACATACTACCCAAAGCAATATACAGATTCAAAGCAACAACTATTAAAGTACCAATGGCATATTTCACAGACATAGAAAATACACTTCAAAAATTTATATGGAACCATAAATGACCCCGAATAGCAGCTGCACTTTTGAGAAAGAAGAACAAAGTAGGAGGGATCACAATACCTGATACCAAACTGTATTACAAGGCCACTGTAATCAAAACAGCCTGGTACTGGCAAAAAAAAAAAAAAAAAAAAAACACCTAAAAAACACATAAACCAATGGAACAGAACAGAGAGCCCAGAAATATATCCAAGACTCTATGGGCAAGTAATATTCAACAAAGGGGGCAGTAAGATAAAATGGAGTAAAAATAGCCTCTTCAACAAATGGTGTTGGGAGAACTGGACAGCTACATTAAAAAAAAATGAAGTTCGAACACCAACTTACATCATACACCAAAATAAATTCAAGGTGGATAAAAGGCTTAAATATAAGCCATGACACCATTAAAGTCCTAGAGAAGAACATCGGCAAGAAAATCTCAGATATTTCATGCAGCAACATTTTTACTGATATGTCCCCTAGAGAAAGGAATATAAAGGAAGGAATAAACAAATGGGATCTCATCAAAATAAAATGCTTCTGTGTGGCTAAAGAAAACAGTATTAAGAGAAAAAGACAACCAACTGTATGAGAAAACATATTTGCCAATGATACCGCAGACAAAGGTTTAATCTCCAAAATATACAAAGAACTTAACACGACTTTACTCTAAGAAGGCAACCAACCCAATTAAAAAATGGAAAAGGACTTGAAAAGACACTTCTCCAAGGAGAACATGCAGAACATCCAGAGACACATGAAGAGATGCTCAATATCGTTAGCTATCAGAGAGATGCAAATTAAAACCACAATGAGATACCACTTTACACCAGTCAGGATGGCTATCATAAACAAAGCAACAAACAACAAATGTTGGATAGGGTGTGGGGAAAAGGGGTCCTTAGTTCACTGTTGGTGGGATTGCAGACTGGTACAACCATTATGGAAAACAGTATGGAATTTTCTCAGAAAAAGAAAAATCGACCTGCCTTTTGACCCAGCAATTCCACTGCTGGGATTATATCCTAAGAATCCTAAAACATCAATATCAAGAACCTATGCACCACAATGTTCATAGCAGCACAATTTACAAAAGCCAAGAGTTGGAAGCAACCTAGGTGCCCATCAGTAAATGAATGGATCAAAAAATTGTGGTACATATACACAATGGAATTCTATGCAGCAGAGAGAAAGAAGGAGCTCCTACCCTTTGCAACAACATGAATGGAACTGGAGAGCATTATGCTGAGTGAAATAGGCCAGGTGTTTCAAGACAAATACCATGTGATCTCACCTTTAACAGGAAGCTAAATAACAAAACAAACAAGCATACAGATTAAAACCAAAGACACTGAAATAGAGAACAAGGGGAAAGTGACCAGAGAAGAGAGGGAAGGGAATTTAAGGGCAAAAAATGGGAGGAATTTGGAGGGTCAAATATGAAAGAGGCAGGGATGAGAACTAAGAGGGGTGGAAGTGAGAGGGAGGTGGGGAGCACGGGGTGGGGGGTGGCTGAGATGGGAGAAATAGACAAAAAACTGTACTTGAAAAATAACTAAATAAAAATTAAAAAAACAAATAAATAAATTATCTTAAACAACTTCATTATATGGAAATATATGTAAATTTTGAAATTTTGAAAAAACAGACAAGTGAAAAAAGCCAAATGCAATGCTACTACTGAAAGATACATACTGTTTACATTGTATTATTCCATTATAGAGCATATACTTATAAGTTAATATAGTAAAATAGCTCACACTCTATGCACTAGTTTGTAACTTATTGGCTTACTTCATTAATATCATGAAATTCCATGTTTATTAATAAGTGTATGACCTTATTATCATTTTAATGGCTCTACAGTTGTCCCTTATTGAACTAATATTCTATTGTTTTTAATATATTTCATTTATTATACTATTACAGTTGTCTCATTTTCCCCCTTTAATTCCCCTCTACCCTGCACACCCCCACTTGCATTCTGCTCCCTTAGTTCATGTCCATGGGTTGCACATATAAGTTCTTTGGCTTCTCCATTTCTCATACTGTTCTTAACCTCCCGCTTAAGGTAGGTCTATTTTGTACCTACCATTTATGCTTCCTATTCCCTGTACCTTTTCCCTAATTCTCCTCTTCCCCCCTTCCCACTTGATAACCCTCAATGTGATCTACATTTCTGTGATTCTGTTCCTGTTCTAGTTGTTTGCTTGGTTTATTTATATATTTTTTAGGTTTGGTTGTTGATAGTTGTGAGTTTGTTGTCATTTTACTGTTCATAGTTTTTTACCTTCTTTTTCTTGGATAAGTCACTTTAATATTTTGTAAAATAAAAGCTTGGTGATGAATTCCTTTAATTTTATCTTATCTGGGAAGTGCTTCATCTTCCCTTCCATTCTAAATGATAACTTTGCTGAATGGAGTCATCTTGGATGTAGGTCCTTGCCTTTCATGATTTGGAATACTTCTTTCCAGCCCCTTCTTGCCTGTAAGGTTTGTTTTGAGAAATCAGCTGATAACCTTCTGGACACTCCTTTGTAGGTAACTGTGTTCTTTTCTCTTGCTGCTCTTAAGATTCTCTCCTTATTGTTAATCTTGGGTAATATAATTATGATGTGCCTTGGTGTGTGCTTCCTTGGAGCCAGCTTCTTTGGGACTCTCTGAGTTTCCTGGACTTCCTGTACGTCTATTTCTTTTGCCAGATGGGAAAAGTTCCCCTTCATTATTTGTTCAAATACGTTTTCAGTTTCTTGCTTTGTCTCTTCTACTTCTGGCACTCCTATGATTCAGATGTTGGAATGTTTAAAATTGTCCCATAGGTTCCTAAGCCTCTCCTCATATTTTTGAATTCTTTTTTCTTCATTCTGTTCTGCTTGAGTGTTTATTTCTTCCTTCTGGTCTAAACTGTTGATTTGAGTCCTGGTTTCCTTCCCATCACTGTTGGTTCCCTGTACATTTTCCTTTAATTTATCTTTCATAGTCTTCACTCTTTCCTCTATTTTGTGACCATAGTCAACCATTTCTGTGAGCATCCTGATTACCAGTGTTTTGAACTCTGTATTTGACAGGTTGCCTATCTCTTCATCACTTAGTTGTATTTTTTCTGGAGCTTTGATCTGTTCTTCCATTTCGGCCATATATTTTGTTGTCTTGGCATACCTGTTACATGGTAAGGGACAGAGCCTAAGGTATTCACCAGGCCAGGGCAACCTACAACACTGGGCTGAGGGGCTGTATGGTGGGGCAAGTTATGAGAAGAAAGAATGTCACTTGCTTAGCTCTGGGCTGGCATCAGTCACTTTCAGCACTACTCACAGGGCCCTTCTGGTACTGATTCCCAGGTGGGTGCCTTTGTGTACATTCTGGGACCCTGGGGGTCTCTCCAACAAACTCTTTTGTAAGGCTGAGAGTTTGTCCTGCTGCCACAACCCCCACAGGTTTTTTTAGTCAGATGTTTTGCGGCTTTATTTTCTCATATTGGAACCCTGGGTTGTGGAGTCTGTTTCACTCCCCAGTTGTTCCTCCCAGTTTATCTGCAAACAAATGTGGGAGTGCCCAGTCTGCCAGCCACCACCTTGCCGTGAGTCTTCTCTGCCCTGGCTGCCCATCTACCCCCTCATACCAGTCTGGATGAAAGTTTCTTCTTTAACTCTGTGGTTGTCAGACTTCCATACAGTTTGATTTTCTGGCAGTTTTGGTTATTTTTTTTAATTTGTTGTTGCTTTTATTTTGGTTGTGCAAGGGGGTATCATGTATTTACTTACAACTTCATCTTGGCTGGAAGTCCAGGAACTCTCAATATCCTATTGTTGAACATAAAATTTGATTTTGTAAATACAGAATTGGAATCATAATTTTATTTTCATGTTTATATCCATTACTATTTTCCAAAGATCAATTTCTGGATTGTTTAGTAAGACAGATATTATTCACATGCACTATGGCACATTGCATTGCAGGATTTATTTTGCCAAAGCATCAATATTATTTTTAATCATTTAAAATTAAAATTATTTTTATAATTTAAAATTCTTAAAATTATTTTAATCATTGCCAATAAAATAAAGAGAAAATTGTGTCTATTTTTTTAAATTTGGATTTTTTTACTAATGATGATACACAATTTTCAACAGATATTAACAGTAATTCCATAATATCATCTGATATACAGCCCATATTAATATTTCTCCAACTGTCCCAAGAATATCTTCTATTAAAGCTTTCAAAATCAGGGTCCAATCATAATTTATTCATTGCATTTTTTTACTTTGCCTCACCCCCATTTTTATGATATTGGTTGTAGATGATTGTTGGTTCGAAAACTGGTACCCATGTGCTGATGGCAATGAGAGACCAAAACAAGAGGCTGGCTACACCAGATTGGTAGGTGACAAGTTTAATATTCAAGGGAAATTACTTAAGAGGATTTTCTTAGCCACAAGACAAGAGATCTCTACACTCTCCTGCCAGAAACTTATGAAATTATATATAGGCCTTAACTGGTTTCAGTGATGTATACTATCCAGGTAGTCTCCATAACACATTAAGGTTATGTCCTTAAACAAACTTCTAGTATAGGAACTGTGGACATGATATACATTCCAAGGACAAGGGTGGTTTGAAAACTGTCTGATTTTCAAGATCCAGCTCATGGGGCAACCTTCAGATATACCCTCTTGATAATTTCCTCTAACAAACATCCAAGGATCACTGTCTATAGAACTTCCCTCATGCTTGCTTTGTCCAACTGCTTCTTCATGGTATAATTTAATTTGTCTTTTTCCAGTCTGTGATTTAGAGTAAGAATTAGATCTAGAATATTAAGTGACGCTGTGTACTTCCTGTTGCATGATATGAAGAAGTTCATAATTCTAGTTTTTCCCACTATTAGTGGATAGTAAGTTCAATCACTTGGTTCAGGTAGATGATTATCAGTTTCTCAATTGTGAAAGTACACTTATTTTTTATTCATAATTTGTAAGAAATCTGTGGGATAACACTTTAATTATTACTATGTAAATATTCTGTTCCCTAGTAGTTTTCATCTCATAGTCTTAGTATCTACTGATGATCCTTCCTAAGTTATATATCACATTGAAGATTGCAAAGTGGTGGTTTTATAATTTATCATCCCTTTTATTTTTTCATAAATTATTTTCTTGTTTTCAACTACAGTTATCTGCATTTTCTCCCCACTACTCCCTCCCACCCCAGCCAAACCAACCTCCCTCCCCTGCTTCCACCCTCCCCCTTGGTGTTTTCCATGTGTCCTTTGTAGTAGTTCCTGAAAACCCTTCTTCTGCATTCCTCTCCCCACACCCCTATAGCTATTGTTAGATTGTTCCTAATTTCAATGTCTCTAGTTATATTTTTGCTTTTTTCTTTTGTTGATTATGTTCCAGGTAAAGGTGAGATCATATTTTATCCCTTTTAAACTTAGTAGCTGGCATGCTTTTCTTAGAAAAGCTTTCTTGCTCTCTCTTCATATTATTATGGACTCACAGATTTTTATTTACTCTTTTGTTAAAATAAGTTACTGTAATTTAAATTTTTTTACTCTCAAAATTTCCCACTTTTGGCCAATAAAGACCCTTTCAAGCCACTTCTATATCTTTTTGACATGACCTCATTACTCTTTGAGCATTTTTCTATTTTTCTAGTACACTGAGATGTACCAGATCTGTACCAGATCTAGAAGCTCCCATCTGTAAAAAAGGAATTCCAAAATGAATGGGGTATTTAGTTTAAAAACCTGAAGGAGAACCATGATAACCATGTGAGAAAAGTAGGAAGAACAGTGTAACTGGAATAGTTAGTGAGGAGATGGGGTAAGAGATGAAGTCAGATCTTATAGGCTCTTGTAGTTTAAAGTAAAGGTTTCAAATTTAACGTTCAGTGAATAGAAATCCATTAGAATATTTTGAATAGAAAAGTAACTTTATCTAATTTACTTGTGATGGGATCTCTCTGGCTTCTTTGTAATTAGACCAGATGGCAGGGATAGAAGCAGAGAAACTATTTAGAAATTCTTTTTTTTTTTTCAGGGAAAAGATGAGGTGGATTTGACAAATTAAACTGATCAAAGCATGACAAATGTTTGATTCTTAATACATTTTGGGGCTAGAGCAAAGATGTTGTGGGTGCAAGAGAAATAAAAAAGCTAAAAAAAGTTAGATATTTGTAAAAATTAGCAGGATCATTAAAAGTAAAATAAAGAAGGGGTTAAATGAAAGATCAGACTTTTAATGCAAAACAAACTGAATTATTTAGGGGAAGAATCAGATAGCACTTATTTACCTCCCTGTGATATAATACTAAATATGTACTTGGTCTTTGTTCCTGGTTTCTGGTATATAGTTCCTAAAACACAGAATCTCCTGAGTGATAAGAATATTTTTGTATGCTAAATGGGATGGTTGGTGGCTAGAGCCCCTAGATAGCTCCATGATGGGAGCTAGTCACCAGAAAGATCAAGTCGTGATTAGGTGGTTAAAACTCTTACCTCCACCACTCCTAGCTCTTTCCACCAACCTCAACCTTTGAGGACTGTGATAATTACCAATGGCCAATTATTTAGTAAATTATGCCTATGTAATGAAACATTCATAAAATTCTCCAAAGCAATGGCATTGGGAGAATTTCCAGGTCAGTGAACCTACTGAGGCATTAAGAAGGTGTTTTGTTGAAAGAGGCCATGGAAACTTCACTCCCTTGGCCCTATGCCTTGCTCATTGTATCTCATCCATTTGGGTGTTCTTGAGTTGTAATCTTTATAAAAATTGCTTCTCTGAGTTCTGTGAGTTGTTCTAGCAAATTATTAAGCCTGAGATGGGGAAGTCAGGGAAACATCCAATTTTCAGCCAAGTAGTACTGTAGTGTGGGTAATTTGGCAATTAACATAACTGGTGTCTGAAGTGGGGGTTGTCTTATGGACAACTGCACTAACTCTCTATAGCTAGTGCTCAAACTGGATTGACTGTTGGACACCAAGTTGGTGTCAGAGAGTTGGAAAAAACACCACGATATTTGGTGTCAAGAGGAAAAACAAATTCATTCAGTGTCAGAAGTGTTTTGAGTAAAAACTCAAAAAGTATGGAATTGAGCATTCCTTTTTCTTAAATGTAAGTTCAGGATTCTAATGAAAGTTAATGCAATGGAAGCTTGCAAATTTGAACTGTTCCTTTTTTCAGTCTAAGTATGCTCTGGTGTCTGTTTCTGTAACTCAAATTTGGTTCAGATCAATATTTAGTTGTTCAAATCTGATATGTATGACAAAATAGTAATTTTCAATTCAGTTCTTTAACATTTTAAGAAATATAAAATACATAAAATAAAGAATACAAATTACAGGTCTTCAGCTCAAGAAATAATCATGGTATAACTACCATCTAAATTTAAATAACTAGAACATTATCAGCACTCCACAAGTGATCTTTGTGTCCACTCCCAGGTGCTAACCCCACTCTTCTCCCTAGAGGTAACCATTATTTTAATTCCCAACTATAGATTTACTTAGCTTGTGTTTGAATTTCATATAAAGTGAATTAGCATTATGCAGTTATATCCGGATTTTTGCCCAATATTATATTTATGTAAGTGATTCATCAGTCTCATGGCACATAATAGTAGTTCATTAATTTTTTCTCACTATATTTTGTATGAGTATAATTAATTTATCTATCTATTCTACTGATGGATATCCAAGCTCTTTCCTGATTTTGGCTATTACAAATAATGTTTTTATGAACATTTTTGCTATGACAATTCTTCTACATAATTTTTGATGTACATAGGCATATACTCCTTTAGGTATACATCTAGGAGTAACAGTATTGGATTATAGGATATGTGGTAGGTTAATGAAAGCCTCCAGTTTTCAAAAAATGATTGTATAAATTTACATTAGTAGCAGCAGCAATATATGAAGGTTGTAGCTGCTCTACATCCTCACAGTTCTTGGTATTTTCATTCTTCTTCATTTAAGCCATTTTCTAAGTGCATAGTTGTATGTCATTGTGGTTTTAATTTTCATTTTTGATAACTAATAAGATTGATCACCTTTTCACATATATGCAGAGAAAAAAGCAGAATGTCTCCATTTACTTTTATAAATTCCCTCATGTATAACTTTAGATGTATTTCACAAGTTAGCTTGCATTTTATTCATTATTTAGTTTGGAATATTTTATCATTTCTATTGTAATTGTTTTTCTGACTCATTGTCTAGTTAAACTTATGTTGCTAAATTTCAAAAACAAGGACAATTTATGGTTGTCTTTTTTACTTTCGCATATTATGAATGTTTTCATTCCTTTGAAATGTATTTTATGGTCCGATATATGGTAAATTTTGATCTGTTTTGTACATTCTTGTAAGTAATGCACAACCTACCATTGCTAGTCTTCTGTATATGTCAAATTAGAACAAGCAAGAAAGAAAAAAACAATGACTCTAGAAAATTTGTATATGCACAAGTTTGACCTATTTGGCATGTATGAAAAAAAAATATTTCCTGATCACAATAACACTAAAGTTGAAATTAACAACAAAAATGAAAAGAAAAATTATCACCTCTAAATTAAAATATAAATCTTTCCTAAATAACCGATATAAAAGGTAAAAATTGTGTCAAAAAGCACAATTATATAAATGCTACTAATCAAATAAAAATTTAAGCATTACTCAGAGGAAAAAATCTTAGCCTTAGATGCTTAAATTTATAAAAAATAAAAATACATTGACCACACTCAGTAGGTTAGGAAAAGATCCCAAAATTAAGTCTAATGGAAGCAGGAAGGAAATGAAGCAAAAGAACAAATTGTTGATATAGAAAACAAAACTGCTATATATAACACATAAATCAAAGAACTTACTCTCTGAAAAAGTCAATAAAATGAATACTATTGTATCAGGATAAACTAAACTTAGACTTTGGTTATAAGCACCCCCTAAATCCTAGTGGCTTATCACACAAATTTTATTTATCATGCTCACAAAGTCCAGTATAGGTTAGAAGTCCCTCTAAAGCAAATGTTTTTTTCTCTTGGTAATTCGGAAGTTCAGGCTGAGGTTCTGTCCTATGAATACATGCCCTCAGTGCTTACTGTGTGCAGGAAGGAGAATCTGGAGGCTGTCACAGAAGATTTTGCAGCCTCAGCCTGGTATGTCTCAATGACTCTAAGGAAGATAGGTTTTATTCCACCTTGAATGAAAATACATGGTTTCAAGTCTAATAGCCTAAGAAAGTGAGGAGCCAATGGGTCTTGGGAAAAAGAAACATTGTCTAGCATGTCCATTTTATTTGTTCAGTAAGTCACATGGCTTGGAAATATTCACTTTCTAACACTAGTGTTTACTAGAAAACAATTATAAGTAAAACTACTAGATTGTAGATTATGCATCTTCAAGTTCTCTAACCATTGCAAAATTACCTCCCAAATTAATGTTATCAATTTAAACTTCCACTGGGAATATATTCAATTTATTGTTTTCCACACCCTCATCAAGAAATAATATTAACAGTTTTCCTTTTTGCTAATCCTATAGCTGTGACATGAAGTCTCATTGTTGTCTAAATATTTACTTTCCTAATTTATAGCAAGATGGAGGTTTTCTAATGCATTGGCTATTTGAATTTCCTCATCTTTTGTTTGTTCATATTCTGTGCCCATTTAGCTATTGAATTGTGTTATTTAATGATTTTTAGGCATCATTATACATTCTGGAAGATAATACTTTCCTATTTCCATGCAATGCAAATATCTTATCCCAGTCTGTATGTTGTCTCTAATATTTTTATTCTTCTAATTATGTCTGGTTGTATAAATTTTTAAATGTTTATTTTATCAAAATGTATCAATGTTTTGTCCTATAAAGTTTTTTTGTTCCTAGTTTTTAAAACTTCAATTCCAAGGCTACATTTATATGCTCCTAGAGGTAATTTTGAAATTGTAGTTTGTTTTTGACATGTAGGTTTTAATTCCACTTGGAACTGAATTTTAAATAATAGTGTACAGTTTTCATCATATTTGGTTGTTATTTTTATATTGATAACTATGACCAAAGAATTTGAAATCATGGCTCATTAAGAAAATGTAGTATCATAGCCCACTAAGGTCAAGGATATTAAACAATAGCTAAGAGCAATGTGATGTTACAGGCATTGTATGGGTCTGAGATGAGCAATGCATTGAAGGACAATGAGCTTAGATAATTATCACTAAATTGCATTAAAATCTTACAGGGTAACAATGAGAAAATTAAGCCATTTTCAAAATAAACATTAATATGAGAACCAGAGGTCCTTTCTTGTATCATACACATATGCCAGCTGAGGAAATATATCCAGATCTGATAGTGAAGGTTAGTTCATGCTTAGTTAAGGTAACTCTGTTACACTAAAGTCAAGGCCCTAGTTGGGAAAATCAGAAATCCTAACAAGTAATGGGAGGGAGGTGGGGAGCAAGGGGCAGGGGAGGCTGGGAAGGGAAAAATAGACAAAAAACTGTACTTGAAAAATAATGAAATAAAATTAATTTAAAAAAAAGAAATCCTAACAAGTTAGATGTAGACTTCTGAGTGGGAATTTCCCAGAATTATAGCTAGGTTGACTTCCCTAAGCCTTCAAGAGTCTTGAAGTGGTGGCTAAGTCCACCTTATCAAAAAGGTGACAATACCCTGTTATAGGAAGACACCACAGAAGCCTCTCCCATTTAGGGAAAAAATGTATTTCCCTAAGCTTCCTGTACCTCCTCTCCTGAGTGCTAGACTGAAAACTAAGGTTACATTACAACACATACTGGTTGGGGTCATGCTATACCTAATAAGGGAATAAAAAAATTGCACTCAAAATAAGCTACAAGGACTGGCTAATATTTACTGGCAGGAGCTGGAGGACTACTCATGGGATTGATTTCTGAGGGTGCTTGATCAAGTGGGCCAGAATACAATACCAGACAAGGAAGGGTTCACTGATTTTTTTACCACTCTCTCAAAACAAAGGAAATAATACCTGGGTAAATACCCCAGAGGGTGGGGCAAAGTTACTACTCATATGTCTTTTATGAGCTCAAGTAATAGTACTAAGAGATAGCTAAACAAAGTGGAAATGTTTAAGTTGCAATGGCAGAATAGAGGGCAGAATGAAAAGAGTCAGGAAAAATTAGCATGCTGGAATGAATGTTATATGAAGCCAGAAGATCCACCAGTGGTTTACCTATTTCATGGGAAGGCCAAGTGGATATAGTATTCACCAATGATATCAGGTGTGAACTGTTGGGAAGAGTACCAGCATTACTAACAAGTTTGGTGGTGTCTATCCTCTATAGCCTAGGACTAATGTTAGGAGAAATGGTCACATAGTTTGGCTTATCGACAGCAATGGGGGATGATGGCCACATAGCAACATAAGCTTATTTAGGCTGTTCATTTTTTTTTGCTCTTGCTGTTTCTCTTCCTTTATCCCTCCACTCAAGCTACTTAGTCTCCCCATCTGTAACTAGGTCAAATTCAACAGTTAGCAGTACTTATTCTGTGGTGATACTGGAAAGGTGGCCAATTCCACTATAGACATAGCTGGCAGCTCTATCTTTCCCAATGCCCAAGCCTGCTGTTTCATGAGCTGTATCCCAAGTTATAAACTGACAGAAGCAATTTTCAACCTCCTTTCTGGAGAAATGGTTTCTGGGAGGGGCTTTGATTCTAGTCGCCTACTTAAATGGAGATCTTAATCCTATGATGCTTCTATTTGCTAAAAATCTGGTCATCTCCAGTTTTAGCCCTAGCTTGTGACTTCAGCTCTCTTCACTATTTTGGCTCTTGTTTCTTCCTTTTTTTAATTAGATGCTTATCATGTGTAAGTCCAGTGATATCTTTTTATTTTCTCTTCTCAGTATTTTATCTGTCACTTCAGTGTGCTTGAAGCTCAATGCATATTCTTACAATGCCATTTTGACCAAAGTGCGCTTCATTTTCACAGAAAAAGCATTCTTTTCTTCTTCCTCTGTCTCTTTCTCTTTTTCTCTCTCATGGTTTTTAAAGTTTTCATCATTACCCTCAGTTTCTCTTGTTTCGCTAAGATGTTTTTAGGAAATTTATTTTTATTCATCTTGTTTGGTACTTTGAATGCTTTTGATATGAAAATCCATTCCTTTCTTCAATATTGGAAACTTAATCATTATCATTTAAAATACTGTGTCACCACCATACACACATTTTTCTTCTAGGACTCCTATGAAACATTTCTTTCTTTCTTTCTTTCTTTCTTTCTTTCTTTCTTTCTTTCTTTCTTTCTTTCTTTCTTTCTTTCTTTCTTTCTTTCTTCTTTCTTTCTCTTTCTTATCTTCCTTCATTCCTTCCCTCCTTCCTTCTATCCATCTTATTTTCCTTATTTCATAAAATAAATTTGGATTGATTGGATTTTTAGTATATATTATGTACACTGACAGGTATTGAGAATAAAGAAGCAAATATATGCACTGAAAGGCTTGAAATACTGTCCCAAATTTATAGAGATCTTAAAATGATGAAACAAATATTTTTGGACACGTGAGTAGATGGAGAGAAAGTGGAGAATGCTCAAGAAAATACAGTAGTACTCCTTATCCATGGGGGATAAGTTCCAAGCTCCCCAACAGATGCCTGAAACTGCAGACAGTACCGAACCCTACATATACTAGGTTTTTTCCTGTATATACATACCTATGATAAAGTTTAATTTATAAATTAGGCACAGTAAAAGATTAATAATAACTAATAATATAATGGAATAATTTTAACAATATATTGTAATAAAATTTATGTGAATTTTCTCTCTCTTAAAATATCTTAATTGTACTGTACTCACATTTCCACTTAAAAGGAGCCCTTTATGGCTTTTCTCTGGCATCTCCAAATTGCCAACATTACTACCTACTCTTATGCTTATGGGCCATTGTTAAATAAAATAAAGTTCACTTGAACACAAGCACTATGATACCATGACAGTTGATCTGATCACTAATAATGGCAACTAAGTGACTAACAGGCAGGTATCATATACAGTGCAGAAACACTGGATAAAGAGACAATTCACATCTCAAGTGGGACATAGCAGGACAGTGCAAGATTTCATACTATTCAGAGCAGTGTGCAATTTAAAACTTGTGGGAGCAACTTCTCTCGTGAGTGCCCCCCACCGTGCCACGGACATGCATGAATGAATAAATATGGCTGAGATATGCTGGATTTGTTTGGGGAGGACCAGTGGGCTGTGGCCAGTTTCTCTGGGGAGACAAAGGCCAGCAGCAGCCAGTTTCTCCGAGGAGAAAAAGGCCTCGAGCACCTTTCTCCATAGCCTTTTATTGGGTTGTAATACACAGGAACACAGGGCAGCAAGGATCAAACAGTAGATAACATTTCAAAGAGATCCAAGGGCTTCAGAGTCTGAGTCAGTGTCTGTCAGGAAGAGACTTGCAGAAACTTTGGGAGAGGTACTCATTTCCTCTCAGACCCTTATCATATGAATGAAAGCACTCTTAGTAGATTTCACAGGTTAATCAGCAAGTCTTTGTGATGCCAGATTTTTCCCCAGGACACACTCCAGCAAGGCAAGGAGCTGTACCTCTCCCCAACAGGTATTCAGGCTTAGGGGGATTAGAGCCAGGAAGTGCCTCTCTGAGGAGACATAAGGACTCAGGCTTTGACAAAGCCAGGGACAAGAGTCCATTGCTCTTTGTTGCAGCCCCCCCAGTCCTTCCATGGCCTCCCAAGTGATTGCATCTGGCTTAGGTTGCCCCCCGCTGTGAGGGGCTTACCTGTCTTTGACTTCCGACCAAGCTTTGGGGGCAGGGAGAGGAACTGAGGCAGTGTTTGCTACCAGAGACAAGCTTTGTCTCCTGTGGCTCACATTCCAGAGATAGTTGCTCACTCATCCTCAAGCCACAAGGGGCAGAGAGCTACAATTCCTGAAACCAGGCAGAGTGGTCTACAACAAAAACTTATGAATTGTTTATTTCTAGAACATTTCATTTAATATTTTTGGATAACAATTGATGGTGAGTAACTAAAACCATGTAATGCAAAACTGTGGATAAGGGAGGTCTACTAACTGTAAATCTTCAGCTGACACTTAACATTCTTTTTTTCTTGGCACAAATCCACAAATAGAGAAATAATGAAAGAAAAAAAAAACCTTTAATCCACTTTCTTACTCTCTGCTTTCAATTTATTCATGCCAATAGGCTGAAGCTCAAAATTTTTATTCAAGTTATTCCTTGAGGTCTCTTTCAATCAAGGTTACATGCCTAGTAAACCTGAAGCTCAGCAGTGGGTAAAGGTTTCCTAAATCTGTAAGTTCCACTGATGCAGGAAACTTTGAAAAACCTTTTGTTCACCCAAACCCCAAGCACCCTGGGAAGAGCGATAAGGCCATTTGGGAAAGCAAACAACAGGATGTTCTCAAGGACTAAGATTAGTCCTTCCCCTCCCCTCAGTCAGACATAACTTCCACATTTGGCCTTTGTACTCTGCTTCTGCCACATAGGCATAGGGAGCCCTATAGCCAGAACTAACTTCTGAATTCTGCTTCCATATCCCGCTTTGCCATGTAGACAGGAAGACCCTGCAGGCTGTATAAACCCCAAGAACCCTTTGTTCGGGGCCCAGAATTTGGAGATTGACTCCTCTGGGTCCACGAACGTGAAAATAAACTTCCACTCCGTACACCCGAAAGCGGCTGAGTTGTTTTCTGTAACACCACTACTCTATAGAAAGAAGTTTTCATGTTTTATATTTATTATTGGTATTCCTAAGCAGTATTTATGTTTTAATTTCAACTGTACCAATACTGGTTGTACTTTATCAACTTTAATATAAAAACAAATGGCCAATACATAGGGAAATAAACATTAGCACAATAATATCTGACAATCTACTTACTATATACTATTTTAAGTCACCTTCAGATGGGTAAAATGAAGTGTTACCAATATAACAAGAATGATCCTGTGTCATTATCTCATCACATACTAGCCTTTAAAAACCTTGCTTCCTCTCTAAAGATAATCATTTTATCCTGATCTATAGTATATTAGATTTGTCCCGTTTTTGTGCATTCTAAAAAAGAAATCATTAGTAGTCATTTATATGTTTGTTTTTTCTCAGTTTATCTATATTTTTAGTACTAGTTTATTTTCTTTGCTATACCTTATTTCATTTTGGTAATATACCACAGATTATTATCCATTTTTATGGGCATTTGAGGAATACCCATTTTAAAACTATGAACATTATTATAGTTATATGCATATGAATGCATGTATACATTTATGTTCTTATAATCTTCTGAAATTGACTTTTTATACAATGTAATGCCTTTGAGATTCATCCATGTAATGGCATGTACCAATAATTTGTTCTTTTTTTATAAATTAGTGGTGTTTTATTGTATAAATATATTATAGTTTATCTTTTAAACTGCTGACAGACATTTGGGTTACTTCCAATTTTTAAAAAGTATGACTAGAACTGCTGTAAACATTCATGAATAGGTTTTTGTATGATTATGAATTTTTATTTCTCTAAGGTAACTATGTAGTAGTGGGATTGCTGAGTCATATAATAAATACGTGTTTAGGGAACTCATTAAAATTAAAAGCTTTTGCGCAGCTAAAGAAAGCAGTATTAAAATAAGAAGAGATCCAACTGTATGGGAAAACATATTTGCCAATGATACCTCACACAAGGGTTTAATATCCAAAATATACAAAGAACTTACATGACTCCACTCTAAGAAGACAAGCAACCCAATTAAAAAGTGGGCAAAGGACTTGAACAGACATTTCTCCAAGAAGGACATACAGAAGATCCAGGGACACATGAAAAGATGCTCAATATCACTAGCTATCAGAGATGCAAACTAAAACCACAATGACCCACCACTTTACACCAGTCAGAATGGCCATCATAAACAAAGCAACAAACAACAAATGCTGGAGAGGTTGTAGAGAAGAGGGAACCCTAATCCATTGTTGGTGGGATTGCAGACTGGTACAACCACTGTGGAAAAGAGTATAGAATTTTCTTAAAAAAATAAAAATGGACCTGCCTTTTGATCCAGCAATTCCACTGCTGGGATTATATCCTAAGAACCCTAAAACATCGATCTAAAAGAATCTATGCACCCCAATGTTCATAGAAGCACAATGTACAATAGGCAAGAGATGGAAGCAACCTAGGTGCCCATCTGTAAATGAATGGATCAAAAAATTATGGTACATATACACAATAGAATACTATGCAGCAGAAAGAAAGAAGGAGCTCCTACCCTTTGCGATAGCATGGATGTAACTGTAAAGCATTATGCTGAGTGAAATAAGCCAGGTGTTGAAAGACAAATACCATGTGATCTCACCTTTAACAGGAAGCTAAACAACAAAACAAACAAGCAAGCAAAATAAAAACAAAGACACTGAAATAGAGAACAGGGGGAAAGTGACCAGAGGGGAGAGGGGAGGGGATTTCCGGGGAAAAAGGGGGAAGTATTTACAGGAACCAGTATAAAGGACACATGGACAACAACTGAGGAGGGTGGAAATGGGAGGGAGGTGGGGAGCACTGGGGGGGGGTTGGGTGGGATGAGAGTAAAAAACAGAAAACTGTACCTGAACAATAATTAAATAAATTTAAACTTAAAAAAATTAAAAAGTACATGTTTAACTTTATAAGAAAATAACAAACCATTTCCCAGAATAGCTGTACTATTTTCCTATTTGGAAATACTTCACCCCTCATGCCTTGATTTTATAACTTGATAGGTCTGGGGCAGTGTACCCTATAGAACCATAGGGGAGGAAAATAATTTTTCCTTTACCTTTCTAAGTAACAAAGGACCAATTAACAATAGAGAAGCATATACATTTATTTAATATGTTTTATGCAAAATGGAAGGCTTCATTAGGAAATGAAGTCTCAAAGGGTCAGTTAAATCCAAACATTGTTTATGCTAGGTTTGATGAAGAGTGGAAATTGTTGTAGAACAATGGTTTTTCAACCAGTGTGTCATAAGAATTTTTAAAATGTGCATTACCTGACTATTTAGTCAGGAGTACTAACCTCTTTTCCCTTAAATTGTCAAACAAAAAAAAATATAAGCAGCCAACACAACAATAGCTGTTCAGTGTGAATGAATCAAAATTATGCCTATATTTTGTCAGATAAGACAAAAAATATTTTTGGTGTGCTGCAGAATTTTTGTAATTAGCTTATGTGTGAGATGAAAAAGCTTGAAAATTGCTGCTGTTGGACAAAATGGGTATTAATTTAAGTATGATAAACTTGAGGAAACAGCATGGCCTATTTCTTAAGATTCCTCTGAAAATCCTCTTTAGAGATAAGGAAAGTCCTTTCTTCAAAGTAGATGTAGGGCACCTTTCACATAGGGGTCTTATGACTGGCTTCAGAGGAAGATCAGAAATCCCTTCCTGCACCTGCCTTTTCTCAAATTCCTTCATCTTAAAATATTCAGTATGCCAAGTTGCCATATTTGGGGGCAGCATATCCTAAACTCCAGCAGGGCTAATTATTCCCTTATACTGAGGCAAAAGCTTTATAACTTGTTTACCCAAATGTCCCATGAATCACAAGTTTTCTGGCTAGCGGGAATAGGCATTATTACCAGCTTTGTATGAGTACTATACTTTAATCCTTGCAAATGGTTATTTCTCTGGCTTTGCATAGCTTCCTCTCACTCCTGGTCTGATTAGTAGTCTGCTGAACATTCAGCAGACTTTACAGATCTCTGAAGTTCTTTCTCTGAACATCTCTCTTCTGTCCAGTATCCTGTCCCATGAACTCTAGATGCCCTGGTATCCATGATCTGTAGGCTCTGTCTCCCCAACTCAGGAAGTTTGCCATGTTCCACGTGGGCCACCCCTCCATGTGCCTCAGCCTGGAAACTCTGGATAATCACAGGATTCATTTTATTTGTTTCCCATCTCATATGGATCATTGTCCGTCATTGCTTGATATCCAGTGTCTTGAAAACTGTCACTTTCATATATGCATTTCTCTTTTATTTAGTTGTTTCAGGTGTAAAGATAGGTCCAGTTCCTGTTACTGCATCTTGGCCAGAAGTGAAAGTATTCATTTGCATTCTTTATTACTAGTGAATTTGAAAATCTTACATCTGTTAGCCATAATACTTCTTATCACGTGAAATGACAGTTTATATGTTTGTCCTTTTTTCTACTATACCAATTTGACATTTCTCATTATTTTAGAAGAGTGTCTTCCACATTAAAGATAACAAACCATTATTTGGCACACGTTATAAATGTTTTATTTATTTATTTGCTTTTCACTTTTATTTATTTAATTTTTGTAATGCCCCTAATTTTAGTTTTTATTTCATCAGAACTATTATTCTCTTAATATTTTAATTCATTCTGCAATTGGATAATGTACCAATATTACATGCACACATACTGTCTTCTATTTTTATGATTTTCTTAAAATCATGAAGAATCATAAAGAAGTAAGGAATCACAATTCATGTTTCTGAGAAGGCTACAGCCAGAACATGTTTTATGGCATTTTAAAACAAATGCCTTTTAGTTCATTTAAAATTTTAAAAATATATATTTTATTGATTATGCCATTACAGTTCCATTTCCCCCTTTATTCCCCTTCATCCTGCACACCCCTCCCCCACCATTCCCCCCTTTAGTTTATGACCATGTGTCTCAAGTTCTTTAGATTCTATATTTCCCATACTATTCTTGCCCTCCCATCTATTTTCTACCTACCATCTATGCTACTTATTTTCTGTACCTTCTTCCCTCTTCTCCTTCTCCCACTCCCCTGTTTCTAACCCTTCATGAGATCTTCATTTCTATGGTTCTGCTCCTGATCTAGCTGTCCTCTTAGTTTGTTTTTGTTTTAGGTGTGGTTCTTAGTAACTGTGAGTTTGCTGTCCTTTCACTGTTCATCTTTTTTATCTTCTTTTTCTTAGGTAAGTCCCTTTAACATTTCATAGAATAAGGGCTTGGTGATGATGAACTCCTTGAATTTGATCTTATCTGAGATGCACTTTATCTGCCCTTCCATTCTAAATGAAAGCTTTGCTGGATAGATCAATCTTGGATGTAGATCTTTGGATTTCATGACTTGGAATATTTCTTTCCAGCCCCTTCCTGCCTGTAAGGTCTCTTTTGAGAAATCAGCCGACAGTCTGATGCGAACTCCTCTGTAGGTGACTGTCCTCTTATCTCTTGCTGCTTCTAGAATTCTCTCTTTCATTTAAATCTTGGCTAATGTAATGATGGTGTGCCTTGGTGTGTTCCTTCTTGGGTTCAACTTCTTTGGGACTCTCTGAGCTTCCTGGATTTCTTGGAAGTCTATTTCCTTTGTCAGATTGGGGAAATTCTCCTTAATTATTTGTTCAAATAAGTTTTCCACAAGTGGCTGTTCCTCTTCCTCTTCTGGTACCCCTATAATTCGGATGTTGGAATGTTTAAAGATGTCCTGGAGGTTCCTAAGCCTCTCCTTATTTTTTTGAATTCTTGTTTCTTCATCCCTTTCTGTTTGGTCATTTTTTTCCTCCTTCTGGTCCCCTCCTTTGATTTGAGTCCCAGTTTCCTTTCCATTACTATTAGTTTCCTGTGTATTTCCCTTCATTTCAATTAGTTTAGCCTTCATATGTTCCTCTAATTTGTGACTATAATCAACTGTTGCATCCACCAACATGAGAGACAAATTGTCAGAAACTTTGAGGATTCAGAGATGTTATTTTATTGGCCAAAGTTTTAACCTGCGCAGGGGCGGACCCTCAGAGTGTACGGAGACACGGTGCTCATAAGAGCTGCAAACAAGAGCCGCACTAAGCGCTTACAGCTAAGTCTTTTTATAGATGCGAGCAAGCAAGCATTGTATAGAAGCAAATGTGGCTGTTAGCTACTGGCTACTCGGGTGGCGCGAGCATGACCTAAGCTTTCTGGGTTTTGAGTAATGGAAAAATTTTAATCTAGACACTTGAACAGGTGGTCCTCTACTTGTTCAGCCCCATTGGTTTTGTAGTTCCGCCTTCTCCACTCCCTATGTTCTTTCCTTGTGGTTTCTGTCTCCAGGCCAAATCTCTTTAAGGCAGCCCCTATTTTAACCTCTATTTTTCTGGTTTCAACATCAACCAGTTTTGTGAGCATCCTGATCACCAGACCAGTGTTTTGAACCGTGCATCCAAAAGTTTGGCTATTTCTTCATCACTTAGATTTATCGGCTCTGGGGCTCTGAGTTGTTCTTGAGCCATGTTTTGATCTGTTCATGCCTGTTATGTATGAGGAGGTGTTCACCAGGGCAGGGCCACCCAGGTCACTGGTTTGTGACGCTGTATGTGGGGGTGGGGTCAGGGAAGGACAATGGCGGCCCCCTCTGCCACTTTCTGCTACTGGGGCCTGCACAGTCTGTCTCACTGCTTTGCTCCTTCACCCGTTTATCTGTGCTCAAGTGTGTGACTGTGGTCAGCCCTCAGTGGGTCCACCACCTTGCGCCCTCAATGGGTCTGCCCACTACTCCACACCTGGGATCTGCCTACGGCTGCCTGCGCACCTGGGTTGCGCGCCGGGGTCGGTCAGGTGGATCTTTCCTGCCCGACCCCGCTCTGCTGCTGGCTCTGCCCCTCTTACCAGTTTGGCTGAAGGGTTCGTTGTTGTCAGACTTCCATGTAGTTCAATTTTCTGTGGTTTGGCTGTGTTTTTGTTGCTAAAACTTTATTGTTTTTAAACTTGGTTGTGTGAGAAGGTACAGTGCTTCCACCTACGCCTCCATCTTGGTGGAAGTCCATTTAAACTTGATCTTATTCCCTAAAAGCAAGGGTTGGGACTTGGGTCAGATGAGCTGAAACAATCTATATCCCCACACAGCTGTTCCTTCAACAAGAGTATACAATCTTCTTTGGCATACTCAGTCCGAAGGCTCAGATGAGATTCTGAATTAGATATCACTCTAATATCTATGGAATGATAGCAGTGGTTGAATGGAGAATTTCTAGTAGGAATGAGTATATTGTTAAAAAGCAAAAGAAATGTAAGTTGCATTACAGATTCTTTATCTATTATTTTCATGTTCTGTTTGGCTGTTTGCATTCTCTTTTCTTTCTTGCCCTATATCCCACACCTTTCTCCAACCACAAATTTTCTCCTCTCTTCAGAGATGTTTATAGTGAAGGGTAAAAGAATGTGCCATCTTAAAATAAGCTTCTTTAGCATATGGATTATTTTAAACTAAAGCTCATTTAGAACCAGCAGACACTGAAAAAGTGTCTTTTTTAATGGCTTTTCCTTTTTAAAAGTAGATTTTCGTTTGTAAAGGGAATTTCCAGTTATTGAGATATCTCCCTCTCTTTACAGTGGGACTGGGTTCCCTTTTGGAGGCTCTAGGGGACAATCTATTGTTTGGCCTGTTCCACTTTCTAGAGGTCACCCATATTTTTTGACTCATGGCCCCTTGTATCTTGAAAACCAGCAATGGTTGTTCAAGTCTTCTTGGTGTGAAATCACTCTAAAATTAACGCTTCTTCTGCCTCCCACTTTCACTTTTAAGGACCTTTATGATAACATTAGGCCCATCTGGATTATCCAGGGTAATCTATCAATTTATAGGTCACTCGATTAGCACCATAATTATATCTGCACTCTTAATTTTCCTTTGCCATGCAATACAACATATTACAGATTCCAGGGATTTGAATGCAGAATTGGAGGTACATTTTTCTGCAAACCACAAGGCATTAATTCATGTGGAATACATTTGTGGGCCAACTGGACCATAAAAAATTAATTCTGGTAAATGTAGTTAACTTAGCCAAATTGACATATTTTGGCTACAAAGATACCACAGTCCATTATTGTTGAATTCAAACTCAAGTGTATCTCTTTGAACCATATTTAATCTTCAAATAAAGACTCTTACAGTAGCATGAAAATATGCTACTCCTTTCCCTAGAAGAATATAGAAAATTCTTTTTGTGTCTTTGGGTGATGTTCATTCTTCTCCTTGTTGACTCATACTCTGTTTTATGTCATGCAAATTCAATATTACATAAAGTTAAAAATTATTAATAGATCTTAGGGTTAGATGATAAGGGGATGACAAAGGGAAAGAAATTAATATATTAATATATTAAATTACACACAAAACTAAATAAAAGTATTAAAATAAGAAATACTCATAACTATTATAGCCCTCATTTCTGCAGTGGGTATGTGGCAGGTACTTATAATTATTCCTTTTGTCGTCAGCACCACCTTATTTTTTTTTGTTTTTTTGTTTTTTACATGGTGGACTGACCCAAAACTTCATTCTTAAAAGGGTCTGAGTTTTTAAGGGCCCTGCCTAAATTAAGTTGTAGTATTTCACCTACTTTAATCATATGATATAGGAGTACCAACACATATCTTAGCAGGGGTGTTCAACTTTTTGGCATCTCTGGGCCACATTGGAAGAAGAGTTGTCTTGGGCCACATGTTAAATACACAACTGCTAACAAAAACTGATGAGCAAAATAAAAAAGATGTTAAGTAAATTTACAATTTTGTGTTAGGCTCTATTCATAGCCATCCAGGGCTGCATGCAGCCTGTGGGCTACAAGTTGGACACCCCTCCAGAGGACTTTCTATATTCCAGACATTCTCATCCTTGTCCCCACTGTATTGCAGTAGCAACCCAATTTCCTCTTTGTGATCAGAATTGATCACCCTAGCCAGAGTAACCCCCTTCTATTCCTCTTTATTCAATGGCATGAGATACCAAGAATGGTCGGGTAACAGTTTCAACTTCAAATTTTGAACAGTCATTGTTGGGTCCCCCTGGTACAAGCATTTCTCTCTTTGCAACTACGGCCTCAAGACCAGCAGAGCCTTAAGTTGCGAGGATGTCAAGCAAACATTTTGCTAGTGCATTAATAGGGGTAATAGTGAGAGGAGTCACTCTCATTTCCACCCCTTGATTCTTGGATTCATGAATATTGGCTAAGGGAGAAACAGCACCATTTACAGCAGGTTCTCAAATAACATTGTTTCATTCAGTGTCATTTTGTTATACTGTTATGAAAAGAAAATTGATTTACAACCAGGACCATTTGTGTGGAGTTTGCACTTTCTTCCCATGTCTTGCATGGGTTTTTTTTTTTTTTCTGGGTACTCTGTTTTTTTTTTTCCTACATCCCAAAGACATACAGGTGAGGTGAAATGGTGTGTCTAAACTGTCTCAATCTGAAAGACTGTAGCAGTGTGTGAGAGTGCCCTGAGACGGAAAGGCATTTAGTCCAGGGTGAGTTTCCTCCTGTTTCCTGAGCTGCCAGGAGAGGATCCAGCCACCTGCATACCTGAATTGTAAATGAGCAAATTGGAAAATAATTATTTTACCTGATAGAAGCAATGCATATATCAACCTGCCACCAGATAGTTGGATGATCACCCTGGGGAATAGTGCCATACTGGGGAGTCAGTGGTCTCTGACTCTTACAAGTTAGGAACTCAGCAGTGGCTTTTACCAGGTCAGCCTTGGTGGGTGAAATTCCTTGTTGCTGAGTCTATGCATAACCTCCATTCCTGCCACTGTGGCCACTTTAGTTATGAGCCTATTAGGTAATGACAGAAATAACTGAGGAAGATAGCAAAAAAGTGTATATTTTAGTTACATTATTATGGTTTTCCAGGATATTCTTGGCTTCCAAGAATAATCCAGTATAATGCAAATGCTTGTATCATGTAGGAATTGCATGTGGCTGATCATAACAGTGACTTCAAATAATAGTGAATTTAAAAAAGTACAAGTATATCTTTTTCATAAAAAATTCTAAAATATTCAGTGCAGCACTGTCATGAAGGATTTATAATCACCAGGAATATAGTGTTCTCCTCACTTTTGCTATAATATACTTAGGAAATACCTTCTATTCTTAAGGTTGGCTAATAATTCAAGATGCCTGCTACATCTTTAGTAATTTAATGAAATTCAAGGTTAAAAAGCAAAAGGAGCACTTACCTGCTGTCTATTTCTCTTTGCAGGAGCTTTTCCAAAATTTCCTCTTAACAACTTCACCTCTATCTCACTCAGGTCTTAGTCATCTGGTCAAACCTAGCAGCATAAGAGAATGGGAAATGGAAGTTTTGACTCAGTCTATCATCTCCCCAAATAAAATTGGGGATTTTTAACTAAGGGAGAAAGGCAGAGTGGATATTGTCATTAACAACCAGAAGTCTGACTTCTGGTAGTGGATAGTAAATCCAATTTATTTCCCATGCACCATCCTCTATTATATGTTTTTATTGCTATGAAAAATTGAAGTGGATAAAACTGCTTCTAGCTCTTCCATGACTAGTTATTCAACAGATGCCTGAATCCAGTTATAAAATACTTAAGATTATATTAATATTTTTGCAAATGAAAGAGATAGCAAGTAATGAGATTTTTTAGTTGTTAGTTTTATTGTGATTTTTCACCTTAATAAAAATATAACTGTATATATAGTTATATATATACATATATATATTGCTATATATATAGCAAAGACTCTAATTTCTCCCTCACTCCAAATAAACTTACTCTGAGAAGACAGAATAATAAAAACTAAATGCAAACCATATTAATCAATGATTCAAGGTGATAAATGAAAGAAGACCCCAATATCACTTTGACTCAAATGACATAGAAGGTTAAGTGCTCAGCCTTTCCTTGGGCATCAATACCAAGACAGGCTGCTGTGAGGGGACTTCAAAACTACTAGTTCCAAATAGGAACTCATGTCTGTATTTCTTAGAGACTCTGTTGATATTTTTTACCCCTTTTTATTTATCAATAATGATAATCAAGCTGCGATGGAGTTGCTCTTTATATTTTTTTATTCAACATTTTTTCAAGTACAGTTTTCTGCCTTTTACTCCCATCCCAGCCCACCCCTTCCAACCCTCCCCACCTCCCTTCTGTTTCCACCACCCCTTGTTTTTGTTCACGTGTCCTTTATATTTGTTCCTGCAAACCTTTCCCCTTTTCCCCTGAAATTCTCCCCTCTGGTCACTGTCACCCTGTTCTCTATTCCAGTGTCTTTGGTTATATTTTGCTGGCTTGTTTGTTTTGTTGATTAGATTCCTGTTAAAGGTGAGATCATATGGTATTTGTCTTTCAACACCTGGCTTATTTTGCTTAGCATAATGCTTTCCAGTTTCATCCATGCTGTTGCAAAAGGTAGGAGCTTCTTCTTTCCCTCTGCTGCATAGAATTCCATTGTGTACATGTACCATAGTTTTTTGATCCATTCATTTACCGATGGGCACCTAGGTTGCTTCCAGTTCTTGGCTATTGTAAATTGTGCTGCTATGAACATTGTGGTGCATAGGTTCTTTTGGGTTGGTGTTTTAGGGTTCTTAGGATATAATCCTAGAAGTGGAATTGCTGGGTCAAAAGGCAGATCCATTTTTAGTTTTCTGAGGTAATTCCATAATGTTTTTCATAGTGGCTGCACCAACAGTGCACTGGGGTTCCCTTTTCTCCACATCTTCTCCAACACTTGTTGTTTGTTGATTTGTTTATAATGGTCATTCTCACTGGTGTGAAGTGATATCTCATTGTCGTTTTTATTTGAATCTCTCTGATGGCTAGTGATACTGACTGTCTTTTCATGTGTCTCTGGATCCTCTGTGTGTCCCCCTTTGGAGAAATGTTTGTTCAAGTCTTTTGCCTATTTTTTAATTGGGTTGTTTGTCTTCCTGGACTAGAGTCATGTGAGTTCTTTATATATTTTAGAGATCAAATTTCTGTAGGAGGTATCATTGGCAATATGTTTTCCCACATAGTTGGTTCTCTTTCCATTTTAATGTTGTTTTCTTTAGCCGTGCAGAAGCTTTTTATTTTGATGAAGTCCCATTTGTTTATACTTTCCTTTATGTCCCATGCTCTAGGAGCTATATTGGTGGAAATATTGGTGCATGGAATATCTGAGATTTTCCTGCCTATGTTTTCCTCTAAGACTTTCATGATGTCACAATTTATATTTAAGTCTTTTATCCACTTTGAGTTTATTTTTGTGTATGGTGTAACTTGGTGGTCAATTTCATTTTTTTTGCACATAGCTATCCAAATCTCCCAGCACCCCTTGTGGAAGATGCTATTTTTACTCCATTTTATGCGTCTTACCCCTTTGTTGAATATTAATTGACCATAGAGACATGGATTTACTTCTGGGCTCTTCATTCTGTTCTTATGCCAGTACCAGACTATTTAGCTTATTGTGGCCTTGAAATATAGTTTGATGTAATGTATTGTAATCTTCCTACTTTGTTCTTCTTTGTCAAAATTGCTGCAACTATTCAGGGTCCTTTATGGTTTCATATAAATTTTTGAAATGTTTGTTCTATATCTTTGAAATATGTCATTGGTATTTTAATAGGTATTGCATTGAATGTGTAAATTGCTTTGGGCTAGTATGAACATTTTGATGATGTTAGTTCTTTTAATTAATGAACATAGAATATGCTTCCATTTATTTGTGTCTTCCTTAATTTTTTTCAGTGTTGTGTGGTTTTCTGAATAAAGTTCTTTTGCCTCCTTGGTTAGGTTTATTTCTAGATATTTTATTTTTCTTGCTATAGCAAGTGAGATTTTTTTCCCTGACTTCTGTTTCTGATCTTTCACTCTTGCTGTAAAAAATGCCTTTGATTTCTGAATATTGACTTTGTATCCTGCTCTTTTGCCAAATTCAAGACTACTCTACCCAGCAAGTCTCTCAGTTAAAATGGAAGGTGAAGGAATACCATAGACAAAAATAGGCTGAAAAAAATACACCTCCACCAGCAGTAAAAGATATGCTAAAGGGGTTACTTTAAGAAGAGGAAGAAAAAGAGCAAGAGAGAGAGAGAGGGAGAGAGAGAGAGAGAGAGAGGAACACAGGTACAAAGGGAGGAAATGAATAAGTACCTATCAATAATAACTTTAAATATTAATGGATTAAATGCTCCGATCAAAAGAAATAGGGTAGGTGAATGGTTTAGAAAATATGACCTGCACATGTGCTGCCTACAAGAGACCCAACTCAGAACAATAGACCTACACAGTCAAAAGTAAAGTATTGGAAAAAATATTCTAATAAATGGGCAGGGGAAAAGAGCTGGTGTAGCAAAAGCTATATCGCACATAATAGAGTTAATGTCGATTTTAAAATTAAATAAGGGATGGTAGCATAAGCAGGTTTATATCTATACATATTTATGATCCATTATAATAAAATAGAAAAGAGTTTCTGTCATCATTGCAGATGAGAAAAAACATCGTAATTTTTTTTTTTGCCTTAGAGGTCTAAAAAATGTCCACACATTGTATAATTTACTCACACCATTGATGGTCTTAGCAACTAAAGGTCATTGGTGTCAGTTCTACACCAACAGGAATCCCAAGTTTGAGGTACGGAAACTTTTTGTTCAGTGCAAACATCTCAATTGTAATACAGCACAGCTGTGAAAAGAGCTAGGATGGCTGTGGAAGGATCTGATTGTGTTAAGAGCCCTGGTGCTAAGACACTCACTACTCCAGATAGACAGTTGCGCTCTGCTCCTCACTGTACTGCTCTGCTCTTGCTCTGTTCCATGCCAGTCTGGTCTGGTATGTTCTGTCCTGTGCTGGTCTACTCCTCTGCTCCACTCCCTTCTGCTCTGGCAAGACAAGTTCAGTGTTTCATCCTCAATGATTCAGCTCTATATGGGGAAACACCATCTTCAGTCTTCAGTGGAAAGGAAAAATGCACTTTTGGAGCCAGAAGGGAGCTACTTATCTGGATAGAAGTCCCCACCCTTGATCCCTAATTGTTTCACCCTCATGCAAATGAGGACTCAAAATTCTCACAGTTTGGTACAAAAGGCAGTGTTCTGATTGGTCAGGATTGAACTGCTTTGAATTGTCAGTGAAGAAGTTCATGGGAGTATAGCTGTGCAACTCTGATTGGATGGAGAAAGCCTCAGTCCCATCAGTTAAAACATGATTCTAGGAACTCTTTAATTGGCTCAGACGACAGAGTATAGTGCAGACAGGCAGTTCAGTGCAGGCTTCTCCCTAAAGTGCAATTTGTGTGAGAGGTTCCTCTGTAGAAATGGCTGCTACACTCCATGTTTTTTTTCTTAAATTTGAGCTCAGTTAACCATAAGAACCCTTTGTAAGTATCTTCTTTCTCAGGGTCCACGGTTTCAGTATTAGTATAGCTTTGCTGCAGGCATGCTGCCTTTATTCTCTAGATAGATGACTCCACTCATCTGTCTCAAATCATGGTAGATTGAGAGTTATACCTCAGCAAGTTGAAAATGAGCTATGGCATGCCCCAAACAATCATTACAAAATAGCACCATTACTGATTTGCTGGTGAAAAAATTCAAAAGAAACAAATCTCTTAATTTACTATGTCTACTTATTTACCTAGTAGAAATTAACAATTGCATAAAAAGTTACTATTTTTCATGTTTTGGTTTATCCTAAGTTAAAAAAAATATATGATAAGGGTATGATGCACTTACATGCTTGCTTTTGAGGAAGGGTACAATCTTAGTGAGTGAAGAATGAGGGAAAAGGGGGTTGCAGTCAGGGAAGGAACAAAAGTTAACACAAGGTGACCTGTTACCAAGATGCTCATAGCTGTACAGGGAAACTGGCTGATTGATTGGTCATGTAGGACATCCTCAGAAAGAATGTATAGAACCTCTGTTTTAGTTAATCATCTGGCTATGTTTGGAAGAGAGAAAGGGCAAGCAATGTATCTGCAAGTTTTTTTCTGTATCCTGCCTCATTGGTCAAAGTTCACCCCATGGGGCATTAACACTCCACTTGACCCTTCTGGAGAAGGCTGAATCTCTGTGGGCACATATGTTCAGCCTTGAAACAGTTGTGGCTTGTTCTTGAGTAAACATGATGGTGGCCTAGTCCTTGCCCCCAGAGGAAAGGGAGATAATCTGGGGTGTCAAGAGACAAGTGCTGGAACATATGCTGGAATGGAACACATACCCCCAATATCTGGGTTCAGAGGGAGAAAGGCTAATTTTATAATGGGAAGGAAAGAAGAGAAAAAATTGGAAAGGAAGAGCAAAGTGAAGCTGAATGACCATTTACCCCTTTGTAATAAGAAATACAAATGACACTCAGGTACATTGATTCTTAGCATACCCCCACACACCAAAAAAATAAATAGGAAGGTTACATATTGAATGTGAGATTGCAGTGAAGAGATTTACTTGTACATGTTTAAGTCTGAACATGTACAAACTCTGACCTCAAACTCTGACCTTCAGAATTTGCAGTTTGTGAAAAAGGTATGATCCCTTTCCCCTTCAACAACTACACAACTACATTGAAGGAATACAAAAAAAGAATTATTGATATTTTATAATTCCAAACATTAGCCCTAATCTTCTGACCATACTCAGAGTCAGAAGACTTGGAAATTTTACATTCTCATTCATGTCATATCTCATCTGGGAAGTCCAACTAAACTAAGAGTCCCAGAAATGAAACAGCTAATCCAAACTTGCTTTATTTAAAAATAATGTGTTAATTATAACTGATATATTACCCTGTTCTCAATGGAATCTTACTCAAAAACTGCCAATTAAATAGAAATACCTGAGAAATAAAGAAGATATTGACCTTAATAAAGGGACAGTCAGATATTTCTTCAGCAAAATGGGTTTATTTGGGAACAACAAAGAAAATTTGGGATATGCAGTCTAATGGCAAACCACAGGTAAGTCCACAAAAACAAAGGGGAGGAGTACTAGTTATGCATTTGGGAGAGGCTGTTGTAAACAAAGAGTCCATTGAGGGAAACTAAAAGTTTGAGGTATAGTGGCTTTTCTTTGTCTGACTTATGCCAGTCTTCCATTGATTAAGATGTTACTGGGCAAGAAGGAGTTTTTCTTCCTGCTGAAGTAATAAAGTAATATCACTTCCTCTCAGAGATGCAAGGTACCTCTTTTGTTGGGGTCAGTAGTGTGCACTGAGTGGCATGTGTGTGAGAATTCTCTCATCTAGCCTCCTGACTCCATTTTAAATAAGGTTTATGTTTATTAATTTTCATGATTTCTCCCCAGAATACTAGGTAACTACTTTTTAGAGAAGGTAGAAGATGAACTCTTTTAAACTCAGACTCTGGAAATGTTGTATGTTGTCCCAGAAATAAGGAAATAGAAAATCAGATTTATGGGACCAACTTAACTTGCTTCATAATGGAGCTCTGGATATTAAAGTTTATAAAGATTCATAGATACAGAAATAAAAAGTATATGACAAATATTATGAGTATGATTAGTTTTTAAAAATATTATCTATGATCCTTAGAAATGGGGTCAAAAGAGCTTTACTTACCAATTGTATGAAGAACAAAACATTTACATATAATGAGAAAAGAGGCATGTGTACTCACTATAAATACACTTATTTATTGTCCTTTTGTTATTTGTCTTCTGGGTCAACTTTGAGCTTTGAGAATGATGATGACATATACTCAGAAAAATATGGGAAGGGTTACTCTCAGGCCAAATAATTTCCTTTATTAAATTGGTCCAAGCTTTTCATTTAAAAGTACATGTTCTCACAACTGAAGAGAGTTAGTTCAATTGTGCACCTTGAGATCAGTCTATTATATATCAACTGCAGTGAAAATAAGGGATGGCTCTCTTCCAGATAGGAAAAAAAATCAATTAACTTAGCAGCTCACAATTCTTAGCCATTACAAATATTTTCATATAGGCTCAATAGAAGTTTTTTAGAAATGTGAACCTTTGCCAACCACTACCCCAGTCTCTCCAGCAAATGACATCAAGTACTGCAGTAACAAAAAAAAATCAAGATTTTTAAAGGTTTCTCTATACTCCAGTAGTTATTGATATAATTTTCTGCAAGACAAAAGGGTAATCCTTTAGAAACAAACATCTTTTTCTAAAAAGTGGCTATTACTACCAAACAAATATTTTTTGTAATATATGATGATTTTCAATAACAGCTAGGCTAGTAGAGTGTGTGTGTATGTGTTGGAGAACAAAAGAAATAGAGATCTTGTTTTTCACTAAAGATAGCTAAGTAAATAGAAAATATGTAAGTTGCAGGCCCTGGCTGGTGTAGCTCAGTGGATTGAGCGCAGCTCTGCGAACCGGAGGATCGCAGTTCGATTCCCAGTCAGGGCACATGCCTGGGTTGCAGGCCAGTTCCCAGCAGGGAACGCACTAGAGGCAACCATACATTGATGTTTCTCTCCCTCTCTCCTTCCCCTCTAAAGATAAATAAATAAAATCTTTAAAAAAAGGAAAAGAAAATATGTAAGTTGTAAAAGAGGCATTTAGACCTCAAGTATAATTTTGCACACTAAGAAGCATGATGCTTTTCAGAACAGACCTTAGAAGTTAATGTGATAGTGCAATCTGAATATTTCTCAAAATTATCTGAGTAGCCTCACTCCTGTGAAAGGGCAAAAGTAAAAATATAAACTAAAGAAGAGTTTAAGGATCAATTTATATAGTTGCACATTAAATAATGATACATTAAATTTTTGATGGGTAACCTCCTGAGGCTGAAGATATCTAATCAATTGGGTGTATAATTATTTAATAGTAGAAACCATTGACATTTATGCAATAAATATTAGTGAATGAATGGTATGTACCAAGCATATTTCTAATCACTGAGCATATTGTGGACATGTAGTTACATTCCTGCACTCATAGAAATTCCATTCTAGAAGAGAGGAACAGACAATAAAATAAACAGGAAAATAAAATAAATTCCAAAAAGGATGAAGACAATATTTTTTAAAATGTGATAGTGACTATAGGAGGCTACAGCTGAGGATTGGCTACTTTATTACATGTTAAGACAAAGCTGTGTTGAAAGTGACATTTTCTTTAAAGCCTGAATAATAAGAAAGGGACAATTTGAAAAACCTGGAGTTGAGAGTTCTTGGTAGAAGGAATAATGAATTCAAAAGCCCAATGTTTAAAATAAACTTATAATCAGAGATCAGAATGGCCATTATAGCTGGGATTTTGTGAGCTGAAATTTGTTCACATTGGGGCTTAGGTATCATGACAAGGAATTGGGATTTTATTTTAAGTACATAAGAAATTCATGAAAAAGTTATTCAGCTAGGAAGAAACATATAACATATCTTTTTCTGTTGCAAATGTATTTTTATATTTTTACTTTTGTTCAAGTACAGCTGTGTCCATTTTCCCACTACCACTTTCCTCTGCCACACCCACACCTACCTCTTACCAAAAATCCTACCTGTCTTTGGATTGTTCATGGGTTCTTTATACATGTTTCTTGACACCCCTGTTTCTTCTTTCCCCCATAATGTCTCTCCCCACTCTCCTCTGGTTACTATCAGTTTGTTCTTTATTTCAATGTTTCTGGTTCTAACTTGCTTGCTTGTCTTGCTAATTAGGGTCCACTTGGTGAGACCATATGGTATAGGTAACACCATTATGGTATTTGTCTTTCACCACCTGGCTTACTTCACTTAGTACAATGCTCTCAGTTCCATGCATGCTGCTATGAAGGGTAGGAACTCCTTCTTTCTTTCAGCTGCATAGTATTCCATTGTGTAAACGTACCACAGTTTTTTGATCCACTCATTTACCAATGGGCATCTAGGCTGCTTCCAGCACTTGGCTATTGTAAATTGTGCTGCTGTGAATACTGGGATGTAGAGGCTCTTTTGGCTTGGTGTTTCAGGATTCTTAAGGTATAATCCCAGCAGTGGAATTTTCAGGTGAAAAGGTAGTTTCATTTTTAGTTTTTTGAGGAAATTTCATCCTGTTTTCCAGTGGCTGCACCAGTCTGCATTCCCACCAACTGTGCACTGGGATTCCCTTTTCTCCACAACCTTGTCAGGACTTGTTTGTTGATTTGTATATAATGGCCATTCTGACAGGTGTGAAGTGGTATCTCATTGTGGTTTTAATTTATATCTCTCTGATGGCTAGTGATGCTGAGCATCCTTTCATATGTCTCTGGGCCCTCTGTGTGTCCTTCTTGGAAAAGTATCTGTTTAGGTACTTTGCCCATTTTTAAATTGGATTGTTTGTCTTCTTGGAGTAGAGTCATGTGAGCTCTTTATATATTTTAGAGATCAAACCCTTGTGGAAGGTATCACTGGCAAATACATTTTCTCATACAGTTGGTCCCCCTTCCATTTCACTATGTTTTCTTCAGTCATGCAGAATCCTTTTATTTTTATGAAATCCCATTTGTTTCTGCTTTCCTTTTCATCCCTTACTCTAGGGGACATATTAGTGAAAATATTGCTGCATAGAATATCTGAGATTTTCCTCCATATGTTCTCATCTAGGACTTTTATGGTGTCATGACTTACTTATATTTAAGTTTTTAACCACCTTGAGTTTATTTTTTAGTATGATGTAAGTTGGTGGTTGAGTTTCATTATTTTGCAGGCAGCTGCCCTGATCTCCCAGCACCAGTTGTGGAAGATGCTATTTTTACTCCATTTTATGCTTCTTCCCCCTTTGTGAAATATTAATTGACTGTAGAGACTTGGATTTATTTCTGGGCTCTCTGTTCTGTTCTGTCTTTATGCCTGTATTAGGATGTTTTGATTACTTTGGCCTTGTAATAGAGTTTGATGAGAGATATAGTGATCCCTCCTACTTTGTTCTTCTTCTTAAAATTGCTGTGGCTACTCAGGATCCTTTATGGTTTCATGTAAATGTTTGTTCTATATTTGTGAAATATGTCCTTGGTATTTTAATAGGGATCACACTGAATCTATCAAATGCTTTGGGTTAGTATGGACATTTTCATGATGTCCATTCTTCTGATCCATGAACATGATATATACTTCCTTTTGTCTGTCTCTTCTTTGATTTCTTCAGTGTTGTGTAGTTTTCTGAGTACAGTCATTTTGCCTCCTTGGTTAGGTTTATTACTCGATACTTTATTTTTCTTGTTGCTATAGAAAATGAGATTTTTTTCTGATTTTTTATTCTGATATTTTATTGTTGGTGTACAAAAATGCCTTCAGTTTCTGAACATTGACTTTGTATTTCACTGCTTTGCTCAATTCACTTATTAGGTTGAATAGGTTTTTGGTGGAGTCTATAGGGTTATCTATGTATACTATCATGTAATATGACATATTTTTAAAAGGTCAATTTGACATTCATATTAGGAGCAGGATATAAAGAAGAAGTCCATTTGGAAGGTTGTTACACTAGAACAGAAGAGAGATGACGGTAGTTTGTTCCAGGGAAGTATCTTAGAAGTATGTTTGTATTTGAAATAGAGTGTATAAATTGTTAGAGTAGAGTCAGCAGGCCTAGGAAATAGATTTAATATGGGTGGTAAGGATCACTCTTGGATTTCTGGTTTGCTCCATTCAATGTTAGAGGACTACTAAAAGAGGATCAAATTTGGGGATGTAATGCTTAAAATTATGAGTGCTTTATTGAATTTGTTGAACTTGAGATGTCTTTGATATCTACATTGAAATGAAGAAGTTGAGTAGAATCTTGAATATAAGGGCCTGGTATTCAAAAAGGAAGTCTGGGCAAGAAGGCCTGGTAATATCACCCTTATTCCTTGACCACAATACCAGTACCCAAAGTAGAATTTAAGATTGGTCTAAAGACCACCTGTTTCTGTTGGAAGTCTCTGGCCCTGGAACAATTCTTTATAGGATATTAACTGTGTCCACAAGGCTCAGGGTCCTCCAGGTAAGGCAATATCTACAACACAGTTTGATATTTTCAGGGCCATTGATATCAACTATCAATCTCAATAGAATTGATGCCCTAACTTCTTGTAAGATACCACTTTAGGACTGAACCCATTTCTCTGCTCATCATCCCATCAACCTCTCTCCTATCTCTGTTTTCATTAATTACTACCAGAAACCAAAAATTCTCATGTTATTTATCATCATCCAGACTTTCCTCTATTCATCTCTGTACATGTGGAAACCTAATTTTACCACCAGTACTTCCCTGATCCTCAGTACTACATCATCTGAAACTCATGATTTGTCAACACCAAAATTCCTCTTAGCCTTTACTTTATCTCTTTTTGTTCCCTTTATGTTTTTGTTCTAGTAATAATCCATCTGTTTCCTTAGAGCAATGCCTCCTCCTTTACAACATTTTAAAATGCTACTTACAGGAACTTGAGGTAGAGTAGGTGTCCTTGTTGCTTCATGATCATTTTACTTATATTCTTTATTTAAAAAAAAACACACATGTCTTTGAATTGTGTTACCTAGGCCCCACAATTCTTGGCTCATTCTAGAAGTCATCATACATTGCAGTTTTGGTCACTCAACCAAATTCATGATGGGGAATACCCTTAATACTAACTTTAAACATCACAAGCTCTCATAACAGCCTTCTAAGTTTCCAGATCACTAATCTATTATCCTCATTCCAACTATTCTTAAATTTTATCAGGAATCCTAACCATTTACCAAGTGGGTCTTCATCAATAGTTAACAAACATACTTTATCTTGCTTGTAAAGTTGCTGTGCTACTCTTTAAGATGTCTATTTTCTACTTTTTTCTATTTTCCAACATATCCACATACTTCTTGAACTATCAAATCTATAACCTATGTCATCATAACTGATATTCTCTCTGCTAACATTAAAAATGAATAGATAGTAATAACCCCTATACTTAGACTCTGAATTCCCTTTCTCCGTGCCATCTGAAGTCTTTGCTCTGGAAAGTATCCACCTGTCTACAGGACGATTCTCATCATCATATAAACTTGCTATAAAATCTCCTACCTTATATATAATATTTCCAATATTAAAAAAGATACTTGCCATTATATCATGTCTCCTTCCAGATACAATCTAATTTTTGTCTTTCATTTTTATAGGGAAACTCTGCACAGTATTGTCTAGGCTTACTTTCTGAAATTTTTTAATCACTGTTTTCTCTCTTTAAAAATTTTCCCCTCTTAGACGAGAACTAAGGGAGGTGGAAATGGGAGGGAGGTGGGGAGCAAGGGGCGGGGGGGGGCTTGGATGGGAGAAATAGACAAAAAAACTGTACTTGAAAAATAACTAAATAAAATTAAAAAAAGAAAAATAACTAAATAAAATTAATTAAAAGAAAGAAAGAAAGAAAGAAAGAAAGAAAGAAAGAAAGAAAGGAAGAAAGAAAGAAAGAAAGAAAGAAAGAAAGAAAGAAAGAAAGAAAGAAAGAAAGAAAGAAAGAAAGAAAGAAAGAAAGAAAGAAAAATAAAATTTTCCCTCTTAATTGCATGGGAACAACTCTTGTTACAGTAAACAGAACTCCATATTACCAAATTGAATGCTGAATTATCTGTCCTTATTTTTAAAAAGCATTGAATGGCATTTAAAAGGGTGGCCATTCTCCTTTTTTGAAAATACATTCTTCACTTGACATGTGAGCTACATTCTCCTGCATAATTGGCTACTCCTTCTAATCCCCTTGTTGGCTTCTCCTCTTCTTCTTCTCTCTTTGTACTGCAGTTTCTCAGGTCTCATCCCCCCCACCTCTTCTATTCTTTATTTCCAGTATTTCCTTAGGTAAATTCATTCAGTATTGTGTGTTTGAAAATTATTTATATGCTTATAACTTACAAATTTGTCTTCAGTCCAAAGAGCTTGTTTGAACAGCAAACTTACATATAAGCATTCAACTACCTATGTGACATCTGCACTTTGATGTCTAAAATCATGTAAATATTTTATCATAAACCAAACTTATTTGTTCTCAAACTTGCTACTCTTGCAGTTTCCTCATTTCAGTTAATTGCAACTACATTCTTTCAGTTTATTAAAACATAGAGATTTATCCTTTTTATTCTGCACACCAGTTCTTAAGCAGTTATGGTCAACTTTACCTTCAAAATATACCCTGATTCTAGATATGTCCACTGCTACCACTGGGGATGATGTTACTATTGTTCATTACTGTGCTTTCTAACTGAACTTTCTCCTTTATTTTATTTTCTACAGAGCATCCATGGTAATTTTTAAAACTATGAATCAGATCACATCATTTCCTTGTGCAAAATTCTCAAATGGTTTCCATTACACTTGGAAAACCATTAGAATTCCTACCTTTGGCTGAAGAAATCTCTGCCTATCTTTTCCATCCCCATCTTTTTCCACTCTCCACTTTTCTCACTCTACTGCAGTCTTCTTACAATTGCTTGGCCATGAGCAGTCCAATTTTATTTCTACCTCAGAGCTTTTCTATTTGCTGTATCTTCTGCATGGAATGCTATTTCTCCATATATTCTTATTCTTGGTCCTCTTCAATAAGGACTTTGCTTAAATGTTACTTCCACAGCCAGGGATTCTCTGATTATTATATTTAAAAGAACCATCACCCACTCCTTCTCTACCTCACATTATTTTCCATCCCCTTAACTGCCTTGAGAGTCTTCCTAAAACGTTCACTACATGAAACTCTTTTGTTTGCTTGTTTCATGTTTTTGTTTATATCTTCTCAAGAATATGATTCCCATCCAAGCAGAGATTTTTCTTATTGTTCACTTCTGCATTCTAAGAATCTCAACATCATCTGATATACTAGGAACTTATTAAACATTTGATTTGTGAATAAAAAATTAAGAAAATATTCAATAAATCAATGAATAAATACAGTCAGAAAGTCACAGGAGGAAAAAGTTTTGTGGAAAGATAATAATTTAAATTTTGGACTATTTGAATTTAAGATGCTGGTGAAGTATCAAGTAGAGATGTCTAGAACATAAGTAACAAGTCAGTTCTGAAATTTGGGAGAGTTTCCAGAGTGAGAAATAAAAAATTGAAGAGACAATTATATTAGTTTCCAAATGCTGCTATAGCAAGTCATCACAAACTTAGTGGCTGAAAACAAGACAAATGTATCATCTTAGAATTGGGGGGTCAAAAATCCTAATACCAATGTGTAAGTTTGGCTGTATTTCCTCTAGAGGCTACAGGGGATAATCCATTTTCATGCCTTTTCCAACTTGTAGAAGCTACCCACTTTTCTTGACTATGGCACCTAGCACCATGTTCATTCAAAGCCAGAAATGAACCATCTTAAAATCTCTCTCCTTTATCCTCTCTCTCTCTCTCTTCATCTCTCTTTTCTATTTCTATCATCATATCTCTTGCTCTGACTTTGACCTCCCTGACTTATTTTTTATAAGTATCATTGTGATTACATAGAACTCAACCTAAATGAATCAGGAATAATATCTTCACTTAAAGATTATTAATAATCACACCTGTAAATTCCCCTTTACCATGTAAGGTAACATATTTGCAGATTCTGGTGATTAGTATGTGGCTGTCATTTGGGAAGTGTCCAATATTCATTCTCTCTACCAAGAAGCTAAAAAAGAAGTTCATATAGTATACACAAGAGATTGAAGAGCACGATACTGAGTAGTCTTCATATGTGTAAGCAAAAGTCACAAATATCGGAATTCCATGGAAGCAAAGGAAATAGAGATTTTCAAGAAGGAATGATTACATTACATGGTCAAAGGCTGGAGAGGTATTGCAAAAGATAAGAAAAAGAAGTTTCACTGTTTGGCAATTAGGGCATCATGGGTGGCATTACAGGGAACAATTTTTGTCAAGTTTTGGTGAAGGGAGCCATATTTTAAGTAACTAATAATGAGTAAAAAGTAAAGAAAATAGATGTTAAACTTCTTTCCCCATTAAGAAAAATGGTTCAGTAACGGTCAAAGAGATCATTGGAATAAGAAACAATATTATTATTTTACTAATATATAGTTTTCTACATGGAGCAGAGTCAACACTTCAGCCCTTCTTTCTGCATGAAGTAACAGGAAGGAACATAACTTAGTGTTATGGAGACAGGCAGAGTCAAGCAAGAATACTCTTTTACAACAGTTTAAAATGTCACTGTTGTGTATGAGTATCTATTGGCATAGTAGCTGTAAATAGGGCCATTCCCAATTCAATGTAATGGATTTTAAAGCTGATGCCTTGCCAGGTTGATTTATAAGATGAATTGCTGCTGAAGCTGGGTTGAGCATTTCAGTTCAGTTGAGTATAAATGGACAAAAGGCATTAGCATTCTCCTTCATTCTGATTCTTCTGCTTGCTTGCCACTCTAACCTCTTCTCTCCCATTCTACAAATTCTAATTGCAGAGAGAGGGCTTGGGATGAAAGGATGGGAAAACAAATGGAGTCAAGGAAGGAAGCCTGGAGACAGATCTTTTTGTGATGGAAATGCCATTGAATAAATTCACCAAACACGGTCTATTTTAACACAGTTAGAATGATAAATTTCAGTTAGCCCGGTATTAATGAAATTCAGATTATACTTGCTAACACAGTCATTCACACAAGCTTTGACTAGTTGTATCATCTTGAGGGAGTTGCTTAACTTCTCAAATATTGATTTTCCTTATCTGTAAAACTAGGGTAACAATAGTAGTTAAATTAATCTTCACAGATATCTAGCATGAAAAAGGCAAAGTGATCATAATAATTATTCAAATAATAGCTGCCACTGAGAATAGTAAAATCAGGCATCATTACAAGCACTTTATGTTTATTAGCTAATTTATTCTTAAATGAAACATCATAAAGTGTATATTATTTTAATCCCCATTTTACAGATAAGGGCTTTGAGGCATAAAGAGGTAAATGCATAGCTAGTTAATAGAAGAGCCAGATTCATAATACGTGTACAATTAATGATGAATAGTAATGATAATAATATTCATTTAAAAAATCAAATGTCTGGGCTGCTAGTGTGAGAACATGTATATGAAGAACTAATTACCTGGCTGGTGTAGCTCAGTGGATTGAGCGCAGGCCTGGGAATCAAGCAACTATGGTTTGATTCCCAGTCAGGGCACATGCCTAGGTTGCAGGCCAGTTCCCAGCAGGGGACACACAAGAGGCAACCATACATTGGTATTTCTCTCCCTCTCTCCTTCCCTTCCCCTCTAGAGATAAATAAATAAAATATTTTTAAAAAGAACTAATTATTTTGACTCTCTTTAGTAAATAATTGTAGTTTCAATATCTTTTTTAACTTACTGACACTCTACCTCTTACAAACAAAGTAATTCATGGCTGATGTTTTCTATATTTGTTTTGTATACTGTACTCTTATCTTTTGACATTTGTACCAGAGTGGTCACAAAACAGCTTGTGCTTATGTACAAACAAAGAACTCCATAGTGTAAAAGTGGCATTTGCCACTGTAAGAAATTTTACAATTTATAAAACCCTATACTCACCCATCTTTAATATACCTTTCTCTTGTTTATAAAGTGAAATATAATCATGTGTTTCCCTTAAAGAAAATGAATAAATTGTTACTCAGTGAAGCCACCTCATTTCTAAACATGTCACATAAAGAACCAACATCAAGCCCTGGCTGGTGTAGCTCAATGGATTGAGCGTGAGCCTGAGAAATAGAGGATCGAGGTTTGATTCCCAGTCAGGGCACATGCCTGGGTTGCAGGCCAGTTCCCAGCAGGGAATGCATGAGAGGCAACCATACATTGATATTCCTCTCCCTCTCTCCTTCCCTTCTTCTCTAAACTCTCTGCCCCTTCCCCTCTAAAGATAAATAAATAATTAAAAAAAGAACCAACATCAAGAGGGCCTTGGAAAGCAAACAGAGTGAACCTAATAAGAACTGAGTTCACATTTCCATTTTTCACCATGTAAGTCTACTGATATGATTATGGACTGAACTAAACCAGTCTGTCCAGAAACTGAGTACCCAGGTTTGCTGTCTTTATCAGCCAGAAGTATACTTTATTTCCCCCATTAAGCCATACCTAGAGAAGAAGCTGTGATTTCTCTCCTAATCCTGGGCTAACCAGTCTTTCCCTGGCCTTATCTTCTTACTGCTTACATTTTTTACAGAGTTAAATATTTGTTGTTTTTCCAAAGAATTTGTTTGTATAATTTTTTAATCATTGTTTCTATTGGGTTATTTGTTTCCATGTTGCAGAGCACTCAAAACCTAATTCTATCATCAATATATAATGTGTGCGGAAACAAAATTCTACAAATAAATTTAAGTTACAGGGTTCAGGAAGCAAGATAGCTTCTTCAGTATTCCTTCTGTATAAGATATAGCAGATAGTGTAGTTACCATAAACTCATTTCCTAGTTTTAGGGATAAAATACACACATTGGTTTTACAATAATTGTAATCATAACAATAAAATAATTATAGAAATAAAACAATTATCAATGGTGTAAGAAATTAGCATAGAATAAATCACTTCAAGATGAATATACAAGGATTGAGTGGGTAAAAGGCAGAGATACAAATTAAGCAAGGATAAGAAGATAATATGAGCTAGACTCAAAGGGAGTGAGAAAATAATCTTTGTGGGTAGAAAGAAAAAGAGATTTCTGGCAAGTACAGTGGAAGGTGAAGTGGAGTGGGAAACTCTAAGAAAAACAAGGAAACACTGTGCTGGAATAATTTGTGGTTGACATGACTACATGTCCAGTGGATAATTATGCAATGAGTTTTGACACAGAAAGACAGAAAGAGGTTGGTAGAGCATGACTTATTTGTAGAAATTACAAAAGAGGGAAGGGAGAATTGGGGAGAAAAAAACATGAAACAAACTGTGTGTTGAAAGATAGCAAATGCTCATTTTTGGACACAGCCCTGGGTATGATAAAAAAAAAAAAAACCTTCAAGGCAACTGGAACCACAGGCCACTGAACCTTCCCTTCTCCGGTATCCAGCAATTTGTGTATGAAGTGTGGGATGTAGTCAGGTGAGTATTCCGATTAGGTCCTCCCTTGCATCTGTGAAAGAAAATACTAGTGGGTTGGGGATTTGGAGAGCATATAGGCCTAGGAGCAAAATAAAGGATGTGGGGGAAATTGAGAGCATGCTACTGTGGTTGTCACTTAACTCGGCCAGAATGGATTTAAAAAGTAGGTTTTGATTTCCAGAATTTTATCCCAAGTGAGTTATCCTTTATCTCTAGGACCTTAACCACTGAATTGGGAAGGGAAAGAAGGATCAGAAGAGAGAACGTGGAGAAATAGAAAGAAAATTGTTAAAAGACAGAAAATGCAAAACCAAAGTTTGAAAGTGTGACTTCAGTTTGGTACACACATATATTCCTGAGTAGACTCATCAATTTCTTTATTTTGAGAAAGCATCAAATCAGCAGATTTTGAAGTAAATCTAATTGGTTTACTTAGAAGTAACTCAAAAGCTTTGCTTTTATTCGGATTTTCCAGGCATTATACTGAAGAGCTTTTTTCCAACAATGGGAAGAATCACTTGTTTATCCCATTTTAGCTAAGCCCTTTCTATGTGTAGAGTATACAGAGATAAAGGGAACCTAGTCACCAAACTGCAGGAACAATGACTGTGCCAATATCCTTTAGGAGTGCCCAGGGAGGTAGACTCAGGGGGACTCTTAATAGATGCCCTTGCCTTCTGGCTTCCCTTTAGGCTCTGCTAGTGGGGGAAGATTGGAAAGATGGAGGAGAGCAAGTTTGTGTATTTATTTTCTTAGCTTTCTTCTTCCAGGATGACAACAAGCGACCTATGTCTTTGCACTAGTCACTAGCTTTAGGTCTCTAGGTCCTGGTAATAGTTCTCTCTATAAAACCTTTCAAGCCTTAGGTAGGTAATGGTTAATGAGCTGGAACTTTGTTACAAGCCTTGGGTATGGTACAATCCCTATATCTGAGCCACATCTTTGTAAATAGTCTGTTCATTAAACTCTCCTTAAATATTGTAACTTTTTAAAATTAATTTTATTTAGTTATTTTTCAAGTACAGTTTTTTGTCTATTTCTCCCATCCGAGCCTCCCCCGCCCCTTGCTCCCAATCTCCCTCCCATTTCCACCCCCCTTAATTCTCATCCCTGTGTCCTTCCTATTTGTTCCTCCAAATCCCTTCCCCTTTTTCCCCTTAACTTCCCTTCCTTCTCCCCTCTGGTCACTATCCCCTTGTTCCCTATTTCACTGTCCTTGTTGTTTTTTTTTTTTCCTGCTTGCTTGTTTGTTTTGTTGTTTAGCTTCCTGTTAAAGGTGAGATCATATGGTATTTGTCCTTCAATGCCTGGCCTATTTCACTCAGCATAATGCTTCCAGTTCCATCCATGTTGTTGCAAAAGGTAGTAGCTCCTTCCTTCTCTCTGCAGCATAGAATTCCATTGTGTATATGTACCACAATTTTTGGATCCATTCATTTACTGATGGGCACCTAGGTTGCTTCCAACTCTTGGCTATTGTAAATTGTGCTGCTATGAACATTGGGGTGCATAGGTTCTTTGATATTGATGTTTTAGGATTCTTAAAATATAATCCCAGCAGTGGAATTGCTGGATCAAAAGGCAGGTCGATTTTTATTTTTCTGAGAAAATTCCATACTGTTTTCCATAATGGTTGTACCAGTCTGCAATCCCACGAAAAGTGGACTAAGGACCTCTTTTCCCCACAACCTCTCCAACATTTGTTGTTTGTTGCTTTGTTTATGATAGCCATCCTGACTGGTGTAAAGTGGTATCTCATTGTGGTTTTAATTTACATTTCTCTGATAGCTAACGATACTGAGCATCTCTTCATGTGTCTCTGAATGTTCTCTATGTCCTCCGTGGAGAAGTGTTTGTTCAAGTCCTTTTCCCATTTTTTAATTGGGTTGGTTGTCTTGTTAGAGTGGAGTCGGGTAACTTCTTTGTATATTTTGGAGATTAAACCTTTGTCTGAGGTATCATTGGCAAATATGTTTTCCCATACATTTGGTTGTCTTTTTAATTTAATACTGTTTTCTTTAGCCATGCAGAAGCTTTTTATTTTGATGAGATCCAATTTGTTTAATCTTTCCTTTACATTCCTTGCTCTAGGGAACATAGCGGTAAAAATGTTGCTGCGTGAAATATCTGAGATTTTCTTGCCGATGTTCTCCTCTAGGACTTTAATGATGTCACGGCTTACATTTAAGTCTTTTATCCACCTTGAATTTATTTTGGTGCATGGTGTAAATCTGTGCTCAAGTTTCACTTTTTTGCACGTAGCAGTCCAGTTCTCCCAACACCATTTGTTGAAGAGGCTATCTTTACTCTATTTTATGTTACTACCCCCTTTGTCAAATATTAATCACCTGTAGAGGGTTGGGTTGATTTCTGGGCTCTCTGTTCTGTTCCATTGGTCTTTGTGCCTGTTTTATGCCAGTACCAGGCTGTTTTGATTACAGTGGCCTTGTAATACAGTTTGATATCAGGTATTGTGATCCCCCCTACTTTGTTCTTCTTTCTCAAAAGAGCAGCTGCTATTTGGACTCGTTTAAGGTTCCACATAAATTTTCGAAGTGTCTGTTCTATGTCTCTGAAATATGCCATTGGTATTTTAATAGGTATGGCATTGAATCTGTATATTGCTTTGGGTAGTATGGACATTTTGATGATGTTAATTCTTCCAAACCATGAACAAGGTATATGTTTCCATTTGTTTGTGTCTTCCTTGATTTCTTTCTTCAGGGCTGTGTAGTTTTCTGCATTCAGGCTTTTTACCTCCTTAGTTAGGTTTATTCCAAGATATTTTATTTTTCTCTTTGCTATATCGAATGGGATTTTTTTCTGGATTCCTGCTTCGGCTGACTCACTGTTGGTATACAAAAATGCCTTTGATTTCTGGATATTGACTTTGTAACCAGCTGTTTTGCCAAATTCATTAATTAGTTCGAGCAGTTTTTTGGTATAGTCTATAGGATTTTCCATGTATACTATCATGTCATCTGTAAACAGTGACAGTTTTGCTTCCTCCTTTCTATTTGGATGCCTTTTATTTCCTTTACTTGCCTGATCACTGTGGCTAAAACTTCCAATACTATATTGAATAGAAGTGGTGAAAGTGGACATCCTTGTCTTGTTCCTGATCTTAGTGAAAAAGCTTTTAGTTTTTGCCCATTGATTATGATATTGGCTGTAGGTCTCTCATATATGGCCTTTATTATTTTGAGAAATGCTCTCTGTATATCCACTTTGCTGAGTGTTTTTATCATAAATGGGTGTTGTACCTTATCAAAAGCTTTTTCCACATCTATTGATATGATGATGTGATTTTTGTCTTTGCTTTTATTTATGTGATGTATTACATTTATTGATTTGCAAATATTGAACCATCCTTGCATCCCTGGGATGAATCCAACTTGGTCATGGTGTATGATATTTTGATATATTGTTGGATGCGATTTGCCAATATTTTTTAAAATTTTTATTTTATGATTTTTAAAGTACATTTTTTGTCTATTTCTCCCATCCCACCCCCCCTGCCGCCCTGTCTCCCCCCTCTCTCCCATTCCCCACCCCAGTCCTCATCCCTGTGTCTTTCATACTTGTTCCTCAAAATCCCTCCCCATTTTTCCCCTTAAATTCCCTTCCCTCTCCCCTCTGGTCGCTGCTCACTTGTTCTCTATTTCAGCGTCTTTGTTTTTATTCTGTTTGCATGTTTGTTTTATTGTTTAGCTTCCTATCAAAGGTGAGATCATATGGTATTTGTCCTTCAATGCCTGGCCTATTTCACTCAGGATATTGCTTTCCAGTTCCATCCATGTTGTTGCAAAAGGTAGTAGCTCCTTCTTTTTCTCTGCTGCATAGAATTCCATGGTGTATATGTACCACATTTTTTTGATCCATTCGTTTACTGATGGACACGTAGGTTGCTTCCAACTCTTGGCTATTGTAAATTGTGCTGCTATGAACATTGTGGTGCATAGGTTCTTTGAAATTGATGTTTTAGGATTCTTGGGGTATAATCCTAGCAGTGGAATTGCTGGGTCAAAAGGCAGGTCGATTTTTATTTATACAGATTCAATGCAATACCCATTAAAGTACCAATGGCATATTTCACAGACATAGAACAAACACTTCAAAAATTTATATGGAATCATAAACGAGCCTGAATAGCAGCTGCTCTTTGAGAAAGAAAAACAAAGTAAGAGGGATCACAATACCTGATACCAAACTGTATTTCAAGGCCACTGTATTCAAAGCAGCCTGGTACTGGCATAAAAACAGGCACGTAGACCAATGGAACAGAACAGAGAGCCCAGAAATCAACCCAACTCTCTACAGTCAATTAATATTTGACAAACGGGGCAGTAACATAAAATGGAGTAAAGATAGCATCTTCAGCAAATGGTGTTGGGAGAACTGGACAGCTATGTGCAAAAAAAATGAAACTTGAGCACAGACTTACACCATACACCAAAATAAATTCAAGGTGGATAAAAGACTTAAATATAAGCCGTGACATCATTAAAGTCCTAGAGGAGAACATCGGGAAGAAAATCTCAGATATTCCATGCAGCAACATTTTTACCCATATGTCCCCTAGAGCAAGGAATATAAAGGAAAGAATAAACAAATGGGATCTCATCAAAATAAAAAGCTTCTGCATGGCTAAAGAAAACAGAATCAAATTAAGAAGACAACCAACTGTATGGGAAAACATATTTGCCAATGATACCTCAGACAAAGGTTTAATCTCCAAAATATACAAAGAACTTCCATGACTCCACTCTAAGAAGACATTTAACCCAATTAAAAAATGGGAAAAAGACTGGAACAGACACTTCTCCAAAGAGGACATACAAAATATCCAGAGACACATGAAGAGATGCTCAATATCGTTAGCTATCAGAGAAATGCAAATTAAAACCACAATGAGATACCACTTTACACCAGTCAGGATGGCTATAATAAAGAAATTTGCCGATATTTTGTTGAGGATCTATGCATCTATGTTCATCTGTTTGTTGAGGATTTTTAGCATCTATGTTCATCAGCGATATTGGCCTAAAGTTTTCTTTCTTTGTTTTGTCTCTATCTGGTTTTGGAATTAAGATGATGCTGGCTTCATAAAAAGAATTTGTGACTTTTCCATCCTTCTGGATTTTTTGCAATGGTCTTAGGAGAATAGGGGTTAGCTCTTCCTTAAATGCTTTGTAGAAGTCTCCTGTGAAACCATCTGGTCCGGGGCTTTTGTGTGATGGGAGTTTTTTGATTACTGCTTCAGTTTCTTTTGCTGCTATTGGTGTATTTAGATTTTCTGCTTCTTTTTCACTGAGTTTTGGAAGATTGTATTTTCTAGAAATGTGTCTATTTCTCCTAAGTTCTCAAATTTCTTGGCATACAGTTCTTCATAGTAATTGCTTACAATCCCTTCTATTTCTGTGGTATCAGTTGTAATCTCTCCTCTTTCATTTCTGATTGTGTTTATTTGTGTCCTCTCTCTTCTTTTCTTGATGAGCCTACTTAAAGGCTTGTCTATTTTGTTTATCTTCTCAAAGAACCAACTACTGGATTCATTGATCCTTAAAATTGTGCTTTTAGTTTCTATGTCATTTAATTCTGCTCTAATCTTGGTTATTTCCTTCCTTCTGCTTGCTTTGGGCTGTCTTTATTGTTGTTCCTTGATTTCTTGTAGGCATAGGGTTAGGTTGTTTGTTTGAAATGTTTCTATCTTCTTTAGGTAGGCCTGTATTGCTATAAACTTCCCTCTCAGGACTTCCTTGGCTGTGTCCCATAAGTTTTGGGTTGTTGTGAGATCATTTTCATTTGTTTCCAGAAACGTTGTGATTTCTTCCCTAATTTCATTCTTGACCCATTTGTTGTTTAATAGCATACCATTCAGTCTCCATGATTTTGGGTGCTTTGGGTTTTTTTCTTTGGGGTTGGTTTCCAATTTCAGTCCCTTGTGGTCAGAGAAGATGCTTGGTATGATTTCAATTTTCTTGAATTTTTTGAGGCTCGTTTTGTGTCCTATCATGTGGTCTATCTTTGAAAATGTTCCATGTGCATTTGAAAAGAATGTGTATTTAGCTTCTTTGGGATGAAGGGCTCTATATATGTCAGTTAAGTCCATTTCATCTAGGGTGTTATTTAATGCCACAATATCTTTGTTGATAATTTGTTTGGAAGATCTGTCCATTTTTGAAAGTGGGGCGTTCAAATCCCCTACTATAATTGTGTTGCTGTCAATATCTTTCTTGAAGTCCTCTAAGATTTTCTTGATGTATTTGGGTGCCCCTATGTTTGGTGCATATATGTTTACAATGTTAATGTGTTCTTGATGGATTCTTCCCTTGAGTATAATGAAGTGACCTTCTGGGTCTCTCTTTATGGCCCTTTTTTTGAAGTCTAATTTGTCCGATATGAGAATTGCTACCCCAGCTTTTTTTTCTTGTCTGTTTGCTTGGAAAACTTGTTTCCAGCCTTTCACTTTTAGTCTGTGATGGTCTTTTTTCCTGAGGTGGGTTTCTTGTAGGCAGCATATGTGTGGGTCATGCTTTCTTATCCATTGAGCTATTCTGTGTCTTTTGATTGGAGCATTTAATCCATTTACGTTTAAGGTTATTATTGATAGGTACTTATTCATTGCCATTTTTGTACCTGTGTTCCTCTCTGTCTCCCTCTTATCCTTCCTTTCCTTAAAGCAGTCCTTTTAGTGTTTCTTGTAGAGCTTGTTTGGTGGAGGTGTATTCTTTTAGGCTTCTTTTTTCTTGGAAGCTCTTTATTTGGCCATCTATCTTGATTGAGAGCCTTGCTGGGTAAAGTACCCTTGGTTTCAGGCCTTTAGTTCTCATTACTTGGAATATTTCTTGCTATTCTCTTCTTGCTTGAAGTGTTTCCATTGAGAAGTCAGTAGCTAACCTTATTGGGGCTCCCTTGTATGTTACTTCATTTTTTCTCCGTTGCTGCCTTTAAAATTCTCTCTTTTTCTTGGAATTTTGCCATTTTGATGATGATGTGTCTTGAAGTGGGCCTCCTTGGGTTCCTCATGATTGGGACTCTGTGATTCCTGGATTTGTGTGACTTTTTTCTTTTCAAATTAGGGAAATTTTCTCTCATTCCTCGTTCAAATAAGTTGTCTATCCTTTGTTCTTCTTCTTCTCCTTCTGGTGTTCATATTATTCGGATATTATTACGTTTCATATTGTCTTGCATTTCTCTTAATCCCTCTTCCTTCTTTTTGAGCCTCTTTTCATTTTCTTGATCTTTCTGTGAGATGCTTTCTACCTTGTCCTCCAACTCTCTAATCCTATCGTCCGCTTCATCTATCCTACTTTTGAAACTTTCTAGTGTGTTCTTCAATTCGGAAATTGTATTCTTCATTTCCTCTTGTCCCTTGCTGATAGTTTCCATTTCCTTTTTCACGTTGATGTTGTTTGCAGAGAGATCATTGTAGTTTTCCTGTAGTTTCTGGTAGTTTACTGTGAGCTCTTTGAACTTCGTAATAACTGTTAGGGGCTAAGGGAAATAGTCTTAAGAAAACTAAGTTGTTTGTTCAACCTTAGCTGCTTGCTCAAGCTTGGGTGGGGGGACTGCACCCCCAACCCCGGGCAAATGTTCCAGGAAGTTAAGCAGATAGCTTCTTGGAACATCCGTTGGGGGGGGATTTTTACCCCTAGCATGAGCCCCTATGCCAATGGCTAACCTTAGCACGAGCTGTTCATGAGCCCTGCCAGCCAATCATCAGCAAGATCATGAGCCCTAGCATAAGCCCCTGAGCCAGTAGCTAACTGCCGCCTTTTGCTTCTGGAAGTCGCTTGCTTGCTCGTTTCTATAAGAACCCTAGCCTGTAAGCGTTAGGCGTTACTCTCATTTGCAGCCATTTTGGCACTAGTGTGTCTCCGGAGGCACCCTGAGAGTTCGCCCCTGCGCAGGTAAAACTTTGAAACTTTGGCCAATAAAACACCTCTGACTACCCAGCAGTCTCCGACCCTTCTTCCTCTCAAGGACGGGATGTAACAATAACCAGTGCTTTGAATTCACTATCTGATAGTTGATCAGCCTCTATTTCATCTAACATTCTTTCTGAAGTTTCCTCTTTTTCTTTCATTTTGGGATTGTTTCTTTGTCTTCCCATTGTTTGAGACTCTTCTTGTTAGTCTCTGCTTCTAAAATTGATCTGTTCTGAAACCCTGGTTTTATGCTGTGAGCTTCTGTGGTATGATCCTTGTGAAGTTCAGTGGTGCAGACTCCTTGAAGTTTCTTGATGTTCTTCGTCTCCACCTACTCTCACGCTGGTTTCCGCGCTGGTCCCTGTGTTGGTCACCTACCACTGCTGAATATCCCGGCTCTAGTAGCCACCTCCTCAAGCACCCAGGCCCGTTACTACGGCAGCGGCACAGGGGCTGGGAATGTTCCGGCTCCCGTATCTGGCTCCTTTGCCGCCCCGGGCCGTCACAGGGGTTTGGAGTGTCCCGGCTCCCATACCTGACTCCCCGGCGTCTAGTCCTGTCTCTGTGGCAGTGGCACAGGGGCTTAGAATGTCCCAACTCCCGTACCTGATTCCCCAGCGTCCAGTCCCATTGCTATGGCAGCGGCACAGGGACTTAGAACGTCCCGGCTCCCGTAGCGGGCTCCTCTGCTGCCCATGGCCATCACAGGGGTTTGGAGTGTCCCGGCTTCCGTACCTTACTCCCCAGTGTCCAGTTCAGTCACTATGGCAGCGGTACAGGGGCTGAGGACGTCCCGGCTTCAGTAGCTGGCTCCTCAGGGTCCAGGCCTGTTTCTATGGTGGCGCCACAGTGGCCTTTGGTGTCCCAGCTCCTTCAACTGACCCTTCCGTTGCCCAGGCCGCTAGCTATGGCATCGGCACAGGGGCCAAGAATGTCCCAGCTCCGGTTCCTGACTCCTCTGTCTCCCAGGACCATCACAGGGGCTTGGAGTTTCTGGCTCCCGTACCTGACTCCCCGGGTCCCAGGCCTGTTGCTCTGGCAGCAGCACAGGGACTGCGTGAGACCCAGCTCCAGTAGCTGACTCTGCCGCCGTCTGGTGTTTCAGCATCGGTCACAATCTCTGGTCTTTTAATTTCATAAATGCTGGGTAACCGATGATTTATTGTGCTGTTTCTCTATAGATCTGCCAGGATTTTCACCCATGAGTACAGGAGCTAGCATCAGCTCCATCTTGCTCCGTCACCATCTTTCCAGTATCTTCGAAGCAGAAATTTTTATAAGGAGGGAGAGGGGAACAGAATGAAGAGCTCATGGGAGGGATACCAAAGCTCTCTACCTGTCCACAAGCATAGACCATTCTGATAAGGCAAGTGACGGTCTACTGTACATCATCCCGGTTTAGTTATTCTGGCTTCACAACATCTCAGCTTCACATCATCCTAGATCCATGGTTGAAGGTCAGCAATTCTCCTGTAACTGGGATGCCTGAAGGTCAGGTTCTGTATCTTTCTAAGTTAGATCTTAGTATTACAAACATGCTGTTTATCTATAATCTGCATACTGGAGTCAGCACCTAGGGAAACGATGTGAAAAGAATGGTGGGTGGGTTAGAATTCTCCACTTTTAAAATTTTTCACTGTCACATTTTCATGAAGGTTCATAACCTTCTAAAAGCCTCCTATAACCTACATGACTATTCTGGAAATTGTCTAATTTTCCACCAGCTTCGAAACAACTACAGATAATTACTGAGCATGTGCTGCAGATTTAGATGAAGAGAGGGCAATTTTTCAAGAGCATCATCCTGTAATCCCAAGCTGTAAACCTATCTGATGTTAACTCTTGTAGTACCCAAAACAAACATGTTATCTCACCCTAGAAGTCCCTATCCTTCTGTGTATCACATAGTGATTGAGAGTATCAGGATACAATCAATTGAGCAAGGGGGAATGTCAGAGTTTAAATTTCTCACCCTTGCAATCCAATCAGGTTCCAAGTTTTCTGGATTTTTTCTGTGAACATTCTTAAATATATTCTTTATTTTCCATTTCTATTGCTCCTGACTCTAGTTTAGACCTCCCTTACTTCTCACTCAAAACTACTCTAACCACTTCTGAGCTTCTTTCCTTGTTCTTAGTCTCTCTTCTCTATAACCCATTGTCCACCTATGTCTTCCAAACAGACCTCAGATCTTTTACTTTCTATAAAATATTCCAGAGCAAGCTCATTTATTCTCTTGGATTAAAAATATCATAATTTTGCTTATGAGTCATAATTTTATCTCCAGGCAGAAAAATTCTCTAAATCTCAGACTCACACATCCTACATATCCAACAGCCTACTTGATGTTTCCACTGGGATGTCTCATAGGTATCTCTAACAAAACATGTTTCAAACAGAGCAACTAATTTCCCATCCACATGTATCCTCTCTCACGACCTTCATCTCAATAAGTGGCATCATTCTCAATTCAAAAGACCAACTCAGAGACAGTCATCTTTGATTCTTCCTTTCCTTTAATGTCCTATGTCCAATGCATATAATAGCCCATGCTGATGTACCTCAAGTATCCACATTTCTCCATCCTCATAATCACTACCTTAGCCTAGACCACCATCATCCTTCTACTATCTTTCATCCAGACTACTTCAAACAATGTTATCTGATCTACACCATTCTAGTCTTGTTCCTTTCTAATCTATTTGTACATATCAAGAACACTGTTTTAAAACATTACTTGAATCATGTCACTTACTTCAAACCCCTCAATAGCTTCCTGTTCAATTTAAAACTCCTTGCCACAGCCTAAAATATGCTATCCATCTCTTCAATGTCATTTCAAACCAGCAACTTCCAATTTGGGTAATAAGCTCTAGTCATACAGAATTTCTTTTTTACTTTTTATTTTTCAATTCAAGTTTACATTCAGTATTATTTTATATTAGATTTAGTAGTTAGGCAATCACATAGTTTACAAAGTGTTCCCCCCAATATTTTCAGTAACCACCTGACACCTATATAGTTATTAAAATACTATTGAGTGTATTCCCTATGCTGTACTTTACATCTTCATGATTATTTTGTTCCTACACTGAGGTTTTTAAGGTTCCTAGAAACTACTGAACTTCCTTTCCTGCTTCAGGGTCCTTGCAAATGCTGACCTTTCTGCTTAGAATGTTATTATCATCAGTATGTGCATAACCAACTTCTCATCTTTTACGTCTGAGCTCTATTATTACCACTTCTAAAGGCCTTTCTACCACATCTAAAGTAGGCGACTTTGATTACTCTTTAGGTAAACCATTTGTTTCCTTCATAAGACATCATTATTTATAATAATTATACTTGTTAGCATGTCTTTTTGTTTTCTCTGTGTTATTTCCCACAGTACCTGACATAAACTTAGAGTTTATTTGAATAAGTTATTTTATATCTCTTTGCTTAAAAAATCTTTGCTGTTTCTCACTTATCTATAAGATAGAGTCTAAACTCCAGAGTATAACCTTAATCACTCTTTATAATTTGAACCTAATCTACTTTTTCAGCGTCTTTCCTAACACTTCTAACTCTATATCAGTCTATAAATTTTGTTCTGTTGTGAACAATGGAATAGACAACACACAGTGGCTTAAATAATGGAACTATTTTTTCTCATGTATCAAAGTCTGGAAATAGATTATTAGGGCTGATGTGGTAGCTCAACAGTACCACAGAAAACACAGGCTTTTTTTTTGCCTTTCTAACCTGTCACTGTGAATATGTGGCTTTTGTTTTCATGATTGTAAATGTGTTGCTGAATTGCCAAGTGTAACATCCATATTGCAAATCAAAAGGAAGACTCTCCTATATAGCTGTTTTCTATTAATACAGAAAAGGAAGCCCTCCCCAGGAACATCTTCCTACATATCTGGGTAAAACTATATCATATAGCCACCTCTAACTACAAGAAAGATTGAGGATTGAGTATTTTTTACCTGGATATATTTTCAGTCCTGGACAAAAATTATGGAACTATGAATAAAGAAGAAAGGGAGTGTATATTAGGCAGAGTCTATTAGTATGTACCTTACCATACACATTTTCTCCAGCTGTACTGGACTATTTTTCACAATTACCTGAAACACTGTACAATTCTACAAAGTGTTTATATCTTTGCTCCTTTTGTTATCTCTACTTGGAATGTTCTCTTGCTTCTCAACCTAAAAAAATGACTCATCTTTCAAGGCTGACCTTGAATGCCTCCCATCTCAGCCCTCCTTTATCCTCTGATATAGAGTTAACGTTCCTTGAGTTCCTGGAGAGTGGTACAAGTTGTACAATGTATCATGAATATTGAAGAAAACCGAGAACATTGTAAACAATCAAATAGTGTTAACCAAAGTTAAAGAGGGGACAAGTCCATGAGGACGTGTTTCTCTCTTTTAATCCTCACAATAACCCCATTAGAAAGCAATAACCTTAGTTTTACAGAAAAGGAAACTAAACCTCAAACAAATAATGCAACTTGCCCAATGTCCCACAGCTAATAACATCATCCTGGAAATAAATCAATTGATGACCATTCCTTTTTTTTTTTTAATGGATCAGAATATTTATTGGCATTTTATTTTCATAAATATTTAATTAGCAGGTTATTGGGTAATTAAGTGGTTTACTCATGACCATCCCTTTTCTTTGCAGCCCATCTCCTGACAGTTTTTTAAATCCAGATATCATCAAACTAAATTTTATGGGCGGGCCTCTTGCTCCTGTAATTTAAGTTTTATTGGAACACAGCCATGCCCATTCTTTGTTCTATTGTCTATGCTGTTTTTGCATACTATAACAGAAGAGTTGAGAGAAAACATACAGCCTACAAGCCTAAAGTATTTACTATCTGGCTCTTTATAAATTTGTTGACTTCTGTCTATGCTATGTGCTACTGATTCCTGATATAAATTAAAAGATAAATACCATAAAATGATAAGTTTAAAATTATTATTTTTAGAGCAACATCATGATGTAAAAAAGACCAGGAACCCTGCTTGAGGAAGATACAGCATTAAAAAATGACAGAAGAAAAAAGGAAAATTCAGTAGTTCTTCACTCTCTGTTCAACAAGAAAGAGAACCATCATTCAAAAGAACTGGGGTGAAAAAATGATTAACCATTATAAGAATAATTCTTACTTCACAGGGCTGTTGTAAAAATGGAATGAGCTAAACCACGAGATAAGGCAGGATCCTCACTGTATAGTCAAGGGTCAATAAACAGAGCCTTTCGTCATTGTAGCCCAGTCTTCATCAGGTGTTGTTGATTCTGAACTTGACTCTTATTGTGAGAACTGCTCTTTGGGAGCAAGGAAAAAAAAAAGGTCATTTGTACTGTTGTAAGTCTGGAATTCCATAAGGACAGAAATCCCCCCCAATCTATGTGGATTCTATTTTCACCAGAGTGTCATTACCATACCTCGGAAAAAATTCCTTTCTCCAGTAGGGAAGCAATTAGGTCTGAGCCTATTCACTCTTCCTGTCTAGCTCAAACAGCCCTATTTGTTACCATTACTACTCTCTCCCATAAGGAGGAGCCAGGAGCTGGGGGAACAGGATGAGAATATGGGAGCCCCAAAGTGACTTCAGTGAAATCCAGAGCAATACTTGTCACAATCCTCTCAAAATTTCTTGAAGGAAATTATGAGAGGGAAAAAGGTACCTAGTTAGAACTTTGCATAACCTCAGTGCATAAACCAGCTGGGTTCTAGCAACTGCAATATAGTCATCTCAGTTAAGTGCTATGCATTTACTAGGGACTACATTATTAATGAGCTCAGAAAGAGCGTAAATTGCAATTTAAAAGTGAGCAAGAAAGAAGCAACAGTCATCTGGATGAAAGGTAGCAAAACATTCAACACAAACTACTTATGACTTTCCTAACAGAAATAATTTATCTACAAGTGTTTTTGGCTTTCAGAGAGCTGAGCCTAAATGTATGTTTTCTGTGGTGGCTTGTTTTATAGCACAGATTGAACTCTGGGGAGAGGATGTTATGAAACCAAGTCATCTTACATATTCCTAATGATTGTTTAGTGTCTGGATTTACTGCATGAAAAATTCAGGCTATAAAAGCAGAGTGAGGCATGTTGTATAAAAAACTGCTGTTTGTTCCTCTTTAATAGGATATGGTCAAATCATGCCAACATTCAGTTAAAAGTTGCAGTTGGAGGGCAATACTAAATGAAATATCCCTTATGAATTTAGTTAAACAGGAGATAGCCAATCATTAAAGCTTTGCTTAAGTACACAGGCAGCTTACTGCTCAGAACAAACCAAGCATACCAAACCCCATGTAAATAAATGATGATTTTCTGAGATTTGAGAACTCTTCCACGAATAGTGTTGAGAACTCTTCCATGAATAATTCTGGCAATACTATAAATATTAATGGTTAAGACATCAAAATAAAACACAGCATTAAGGAGACACAAGGGCCCTACCCTAATAAACCTACTTTTGTTTATGCTGAGTCATACAGGAATCCATAAAATAGCCATTTTTGTTTCTTCCTGACTCTTGGCTAAACATTTTTTTTATTACATACGCTCTTAAAATTCAAGAAAATAGTGGAAAATTTTGCCACTAGGAGCTACCAACCTATCTGAAACAAACTATGGGATTATATATTGATAAGCATATGCCAATTCAATGCAGCTAATAAATATAATTTCTCATTGCAGTTCCATTTTCTAAAGTGTGCATTCTGTTTCTATAGCAACTTTCATTTTGTTAACCTGTTATTCACATTGAAAGTCTCTTATTTTTAGCATAACATTTCCAGAAGTCTTTGACAAAGAAAAATGGGAAAAATTGCAACTTGACGATAAATGTAATGTTCAATGTGAATTTTAATATACAGCATATTTGGTCAGCACATTGTCTATTGTGAGATTGCACAAAAACAAATTTTTGAAAAAAGTTTTATGTTTATGAACTTTGCAGAATACAACACCATACTCCATATCTTCTTTGGTGAAGAAGGTAGGGTATAAATAAATCACAATATTGAAATGGACTTATTTTTTACATATTTTCACTTAAAATCCACAGGAAAAAAAAACATATTGCTGAGGATTTTTTTATGTGATGGAGTCAAGGCATATTCTGCTGGGTTGCAATTTTAAAAACACTGCTATAATATTTGGGCAGGTGGTGCTAATGAGATGAATTGTACCTATGAAAAAAAAGTCATACAGTAAGACTTCTGGCCAAGACAGAAGCATAAGTAGATACACTTTGACTCCTCCCACAACCAAAATAAGAACAACAACAAATTAAAAAGCAAAAAATGACCAGAACTGCCAAAAAAACTAAACTGTATGGAAGTTCAACAACCAAGGAGTTAAAGAAGAAATGTTCATCCAAACTGGTAAGAGGAGTGGGGATGGGCTGTCTGGGTGGAGAGGACATACAGCAAAGCAGCGGCTGGAGGACTGGGCAGGTAAGACCGCAGCTTGCAGACTGGGCAGTCCCATATCTGCATGCAGAAAAACCAGGAGGAACAACTGGGGGCAAGACATATTGCACAACCCAGGGTTCCAGACCAGAAAAAGAAAGCCTGGAAACCTTTGGAGGCAAAAAAACCTTTGGGGGTTGTGGTGTTGGGAGAAACTCCCTGCCTCAAAGGGAGTTTATTGCAGAGACCCACAGACAGGGTCCTAGAACATACACAAACCCACCCACATGGGAATCAGCACCAGGAGGGCCCAGTTTGCTTGTGTGTTACAGGGGAAGTGACTGAAAGCCAGGTAAGAGCCCAGTAAGCACCATTGTTCCCTCTCAGACACTGCCCCCACCTACAGCACCACAACCCAGCAAAGTGGGTTGCCCACCCTGGCAAATACATAAAGCTCCACCCCTTATTACATAGCAGGCCCACCAAGACAAAGAAATATGGCCCAAATTAAAGAACAGATCAAAACTACAAAAATAGAACTAAGAAAAAAGAAATAGCCAACCTATCAGATGCAGAGTTCAAAACACTGGGAATCAGGATGCTCACCAAAATAGCTGAGTATGGTCACAAAATAGAGGAAAAAGTGAAGGGTATGCAAAGTGAAATAAAGAAAAATATACAGGGAACCGACAGTGATGGGAAGGAAACCAGGACTCAAATCAAGGGCTTGGAGCAGAAGGAAGAAATAAACATTTAACCAGAAGAAAATGAAGGAATGAGAATTCAAAAAAAAATGAGGAGAGGCTTAGGAACCTCCAGGACATCTTTAAACATTTCAACGTCTGAGTCCTAGGGGTGCCAGAAGGAAAAGAGGAAGAACAAGACATTGAAAACTTATTTGAACAAACAATGGAGAATTTTTCCCATCTGGCTAAGGAAATAGACTTCCAGAAAGTCCAGGAAGCTCAGAGTCTCAAAGAAGTTGGCTCCAAGGAAGCACACACAAAGGCACATCATAATTACATTACCCAAGATTAAAGATAAGGAGAGAATCTTAAAAGTAGCTTAACAGTTACCCACGAAAGAGTTCCCGTTAGGCCACCAGCTGATTTCTCAAGATAAACCTTGCAGGCAAGAAGGGGCTGGAAAGAAGTATGCCAAGTCATAAAAGGCAGGGACCTACATCCAAGATTAATCTATCCAGTAAAGTAATAATTTAGAATGGAAGCTTTCTAAAGCTTCCATTCTTTTAGAATGGAAAGGCAGATAAAGTAATTCCTAGATAAGGTCCAGTTAAAGGAGTTCATCATCATCAAGCCCTTATTATATGAAATGTTAAAGGGACTTTAAGAGAAGATGATAAAATTTATGAACAGTAAAATGACAACAAACTCACAACTATCAACAACGGAACCTAAAAAAAAAAAAAGACAAACTAACCAAACAACTAGAACAGGAACAGAATCACAGAAATGGAAATCATATGAAGAGTTAGCTGCAGGGAGGAGGAGGGAGGAGAATCGGGGAAAGGTACAGGGAATAGGAAGCATAAATGGTAGCTACAAAATAGACAGGGGGAGGCTAAAAATGTATAGAAAATGGAGAAGCTAAAGAACTTATATGTACATCCCATGGACATGAACTAGGCGGGAGGGATGCTGATAGGAGTAGGTGCAGGGTGGAGGAGAATAAAGGAGAGGAAAAAGTGGAACAACTGTAATAACATAATAAAATGTACTTAAAAAGATAAAAGGTCATATAATAAGAAACTGATTTGGGGAGAAAGCAAGGGAAGCAGTTCTATAGATCGACATAATAAATTCTGACACAGCCTGCTATATGACCTTCCCAGAAACAAATTACTTATTTTTTTCCCCAAATATGCCTTACATTTCACTTCCCTGGGAAAAATGAATTCCCATGCAATTTTATATAACATGGCTGGAAATGAGCAACTTTATGAATACTTCCTGGAGCAACTTATGAACACTTTGGATTTGTGTGGAGAGAACACTGCCCTTCATTTATTACAAGTGATGTTGGAAATTAAACTTGGCTTGAATTTGCATTGGAAACAATGATTTCACATGTTCTGATTAATGCTTTGTAATTATTAGAAAGGCAGTGGAGTGGAGTGAATAAGCATATGGATTCTGGAACCAGACTGCCTGGATTTGAATTTCAGCCTCCTCAGTAACTAACTGGGTGACTTTTGACAATTTATCTACCTATGCCATAACTCAATTTCTTCATTTGTAAAACAGTGACAGTGGTAGTAACTTTCATAGGGTTGTTGTGAGAACTAATTTATATATGTAAAATGCTTAAAAGATTACCTAGTACAGCATTTTATCAGCAGGATTATCTTTTAATCCTTAAACTCAAGCTGTATAGCTTTCCTTCACTACCTTAATTAGGGAAAAACAATTATTTAGTCTTTTACTGTCTGGCTGATATAGCTGGGTACAAACTAATATGTAGTTTAATAGGAAAATTGCCACAAGTAACACAGTGACTGATGAAGCTGGGGTTCATACCCAAGCAGTCTGGTTCCAGAAGCCAGTCCCTTATCCACTCCACTTCTGCCTTTCTAATAATTAGAGAAGTTTAGTTAGAGGATTAGGAAATGATTGTTCCCATTCAGAATTTGAGTGATAGCTGCAATTCATGTTATTGGCCTTGCCTTCATATATCACCCCAAAGATTGCATTCCTGTACAAGTTCATGGGTCTAAGCATTCCCCCAACATACCTAGACACAAAGGTGATAGTTCCTAAAGGACACTGTCCATGCCCTACAACTCAGTCTCATCTAGGTTTATTGAGGTATAATTTATGTAGAATAAAATTTTCATTTTTAATGTATAGTTCTATTAGTTTTGGCAAGGGCACATAGAAACCACCAGTATATTACAATAAAAAAACATTTTCATCACCCCTCAAAATTATTCTCTATCCCTTTGTAGTCTACACCCCTTCTCCCACTTTCTACTCTGGTAACTACTAATCTATTTTCTCCTCCTACAGTTTTGGCTTTTCCAGAATGCAATATAAATGGAATTATATGCTACATGGCCTTTTAACTCTGGTTTCTTTTACTTATAATAATATGTTTGAGATTTATCCATGTTTTATGTATCAGTAATTCATTATTTTTACTGATGGATAGTATGCATTTCATTGTATAAATGTGCACAGTTTTAGAGGTAAGTCTTAGCCCATTACAAAAGGACAGTGGACCTTTTGTATGCTTCAAGAATATATAATTCTAAGTCACATAAGGACTATATAAAGTCCCTCAAAAATAGCAGAGATTCATGATGTTACCTCACATAATGGAGAATCCTAGGAGCTCAAGTCATGGAAACTTATGAAATAGTTGCTTGATATTGTTTAGTGTAGCATCCCATCCATGGTTTCAGTGGGGAGGGGGAAAAGGAGGAAATGTTAGAAAAAAATTTTAGACACAAATCCTATATCTGGAGAGACTGTTAATTAGTAAATAAAGTACAATAAAATAAAAAAGATAAACAAATTTACTTTAATTCATTAAGAGTTAAAATCATAAAGAGCTATAGTTTTCTCCTTCCATCAATGCTCTTTATCAAAGAAACAACAAAAGAGCAACCTAAGCTATATGGGATATGTCAAATGAAAGAATCTGATGACCTTCAACTGGAGTGTGCTGTGAGGCAATGCTTATCTTACTCACCTTCCCCATTTCTCCTTTTGCTTCCTGGTACATAATAATTACTAGAAGCTCACAAAATATCTCTTTAATAAATATAAAATTTCCTTTTGCAGTAATGTTAACAAATAGGGAGTTGTAAGTTCGACCTATGATATTTTATTTATTTATATTTTTATTTAATTAAAATTCAAGTACAGTTTTCTGTCTTTTACTCCCATCCCAGCCCACCTCCCTCCAGTGCTCCCCACCTACTGCCCATATCCACCCCTGTTAGTTTTTGTCCATTTGTCCTTTATACTTGTTCTAGGGAATCCTTCTCCTTTTCCGCTGAATTTCCCTGCCCTGTACCCACTGTTCCCTGTCAGCCTGCTCTGTATTTCAGTGTCTTTGCTTACATTTTGGTTGCTTGTTTGTTTTATTGTTTAGGTTCCTGTTAAAGGTGAGATCATATGGTATTTGGCTTTCATCACCTGGCTTATTTCACTGAGCATAATGCTTTCCAGTTCCATCCATGCTGTTGCAAAGGGTAAGAGCTCCTTCTTTTTCTCTGCTGCATAGAATTCCATTGTGTATGTGTACCATAGTTTTGGGACCCATTTATTTACTGATGGGCACCAAGGTTGCTTGCAACAATTGGCTATCGCAAATTGTGGTGCTGTAAACATTGGGGTGCATAGGTTCTTTTGGATTGGTGTTTCAGGGTCTTTAGGATAAAATCATAGTGTGGGATTGCTGGGTCAAAAGGCATACTCATCTTTAGTTTTATTAGAAAATTCCATACTGTTTTCCATAATGGTTGTACCAGTCCGCAATCCCACCAACAGTGAACTAAGGACCCCTTTTCCCCACACCCTCTCCAACATTTGTTGTTTGTTGCTTTGTTTATGATTGCCATTCTGATCCGTGTAAAGTGGTATCTCATTATGATTTTAATTTGCATCTCTCTGATAGCTAGTGATATTGAGCATCTTTCCATGTGTCTCTGGATCCTCTGTATGTCTTCCTTGGAGAAGTGTCTGTTCAAGTCATCTGCCCACTTTTAAATTGGGTTGTTTGTCTTCTAAGATTGGAGTCCTTTAAATTCTTGGTGTATTTTGGAGATTAAAACATTGTCTGAGGTATCATTGGCAAATATATTTTCCTATACAGTTGGTTCTCTTTTTATCTTAATACTGTTTTCTTTAGCCATGCAGAAGCTTTCTATTTTGATGAGATCCCATTTGTTTATTCTTTCTTTTATGTCCCTTGCTCTAGGAGACATATCAGTAAAAATGTTGCTGCGTGAAACATCTGAGATTTTCCTGTCAGTGTTCTCTAGGACTTTAATGGTGTCACAGCTTATATTTAATTCTTTTATCCACCTTGAATTTATTTTGGTGTATGATTTGAGTTGGTGCTCGAGTTTCATTTTTTTTGCACATAGCTATCCAGTTCTCCCAACACCATTTGTTGAAGAGTCTATTATTAGTCCATTTTATGTTACTGCCCTCTTTGTCTAATATTAGGTGCCCGTAGAGTCTTGGATCTATTTCTGAGCTCTCTGTTCTGTTCCATTGGTCTATCTGCCTGTTTTTATGCCAGTTCAAGATGGTTTTGATTACAGTGGCCTTGTAATACAGTTCGGTATCAGGTATTGTGATCCCTCCTACTTTGTTCTTCTTTCTCAGAATTGCAGCTGCTATTCCTGGTTGTTTATGGTTCCATATAAATTTTTGAAGTGTTTCTTCTATGTCTGTGAAACATGCCATTGGTACTTTAATAAGTATTGCATTGAATCTGTATATTGCTTTGGGTAGTATGGACATTTTGATGATGTTAATTCCTCCAATCCATGAACACAATATATGTTTTCATTTCTTAGTGTCTTTCTTGATTTATTCTTTAGTGTTGCATAGTTTTCTGCAACAGGTCTTTTACCTCCTTGGTTAGGTTTATTCTCAGATATTTTATTTTTCTTTTTGCTATATCAAATAGGATTTTTTCCTTTATTTCTGCTTCTACTCTTTCATTGGTAGCATACAAAAATGCTTCTGATTTCTGGATATTGACTTTGTATCCTGATGTTTTGACAGATTCATTTATTAGGTCGAGCAGTTTTTGGGTAAAGTCTATAGGATTTTCCATGTATACTATCATGTAATCTGCAAACAGTGACAGTTTTGTTTCCTCCTTTCTGATTTGGATGCTTTTTATTTCCTTTTCTTGACTGGTAACTGTGGCTAAAACTTTCAATACTATATTGAACAGAATTGGTGAAAGTGGACAACTTTGTCTTGTTCCTGATCTTAGTGGAAAAGTTTTAGTGTTTGCCCATTGAGTATGCTCTTGGCTGTAAGTTTCTCATATATGGCCTTTAGTATATTGAGAAATGCTACCTCTATTCCCACTTTGCTGAGTGTATTTATAATAAATTAGTGCTGTACCTTAATAAATGATTTTTCTGCATATGTTGATATGATCATGTGGATTTTGTCTTTGCTCTTGTTTATGTGATGTATTACATTTACTGATTTGCCAATGTTGAACCATCCTTGCATCCCTGAGATGAATCCCACTTGATCAAGTTGTATGATTTTTTTAGTGTATTGTTAGATGAGATTTGACAATGTTTTGTTGAGGATTTTAGTGTCTATGTTCATCAGCAATAATGGCCTGAGGTTTCCTTTATTTGTTGTGTCTTTATCTGGTTTTGGGATTAGGATGATGCCAGCTTCATGAAAAGAATTTGGGACTCTTCCATCATTTTGGATGTTTTAGAATAGTCTGTGAAGATTAGGGGTTAGCTCTTCCTTAAATGCTTTGTAGAATTCTCCTGTGAAATGAGGCCCAGGGCTTTTGTGTGATGGGAGTTTTTTGATTACTAGTTCAAATTTATCTGCTACTATTAGTCTGTTCAGGTTTTCTGCTTCTTTTTCATTGAGTTTTGGGAGATTATATTTTTCTAGAAATGTGTCTATTTCCCCTAGGTTTTCAAATTTCTTGGCATACAGTTCACAGTAATTGCTTATAATCCCTTCTATTTCTGTGGTATCAGTTGGAATCTTTCCTCTTTCATTTCTGATTATGTTTATTTGTGTCCTCTCTCTTCTTTTCTTGATGAGCCTACTTAAAGGCTTGTCTATTTTGTTTATCTTTCCAAAGAACCAACTCCTGGATTCATTGATTTTTAGAATTGTGCTTTGAGTCTCTATGTCATTTAATTCTGCTCTGATCTTGGTTATTTCCTTCCTTCTCCTTGCTCTGTGGTCTCTTTGAGGTTGTTCCTGGAATTCTTGTAGGCATAGGGTTAGGTTGTGTTTTGAAATAATCCTGTCTTGTTTAGGTGGGCCTATATTGCTATGAACTTCCCTCTCAGGACTGCCTTCATCGTGTCCCATAAGTTTTGGGGTGTTGTGAGTTCATTTTCATTTGTTTCCAAAAACTTTTTGATTTCTTCTCTAATTTCATTCTTGACCCATTCATTGTTAAGTAGGATACCATTAAATCTCCATGATTTTGGGCATTTTGGGTTTGTTCATTTGGGGTTGGTTTCCAGGTTCAGTCCCTTGTGGTCAGAGAAAATGCTTGGTATGATTTCAATTTTCTTGCATTTGTTAAGTCCTATTTTGTGTATTATTATGTGTTCTAAATTTGAAAATGTTCCATGTGCACTTGAAAAGAATGTGTGTTTAGCTTCTTTGGGATGAAGGGCTCTATGTATACATCAGTTAAGTTCATTTCATCTAGGGCATTGTTCAATGCCACAGTATCTTAGTTGATATTTCTTTGAAAGATCTGTCCATTTTTGACACTGGGGTGTTAAAATCCTCTACTATAATTGTGTTGCTGTCAATATCTTTCTTGAAGTCCTCTAAGATTTTTATGTATTATATTTTGGTGCTCCTATGTTGGGTGCATATATATTTATGATGTTAATGTCTTCTTGGTGGATTCTTCCCTTGAGTATTATGAAATGACCTTCTGGGTGTCTCTTCATAGCCTTTTTTTTTTGAAGTCTATTTTAACTGATATGAGTATTGGTATCCTAGGTTCTTTTTTTTTTTTCCTGTTTGCTTAGAAAATTTGTTTTCAGTGCTGAACTTTTAGTCTGTGTAGGTCTTTTGTCCTGTGGTGGGTCTCTTGTAGGCAGCATATGTTTGGGTCATACTTTCTTATCCATTGTGCTACTCTATGTCTTTTGAGTGGAGAATTTAATCCATTTATGTTTAAGGTTATTATTGATATGTACTTATTCATTGCCTTTTTTGTACCTGTGTTCCTGTCTCTCTGTTTTCCTTCCTTTCCTGAAAGCAGTCCTTTTATTTTTATTTTTATTTTTAAAATTTATTTAGTTATTTCTCAAGTACAGTTTTTTGTCTATTTTTCCCATCCCAGCCCCACTTGCCCCATCTCCCCACCTCCCTCCTATTTCCTCCCCTCCCCACAGTCCTCATTCCTGTGTCTTTCATACTTGTTCCTCAAAATCCCTCCCCATTTTTCCCCTTAAATTCCCTTCCCTCTACCCTCTGGTTGCTGCCCACTCGTTCTCTATTTCAGTGTCTTTGTTTTTATTCTGTTTGCTTGTTTGTTTTGTTGTTTAGCTTCCTGTTAAAGGTGAGATCATATGGTATTTGTCTTTCAGCACCTGGCCTATTTCACTCAACATAATGCTTTCCAGTTCCATCCATGTTGTTGCAAAAGGTAGCAGCTCCTTCTTTCTCATTGCAGCATAGAATTCCATTGTGTATATGTACCACAATTTTTTGATCCATTCATTTACTGACAAGCACCTAGGTTGCTTCCAGCTTTTGGCTATTGTAAATTGTCCTGCTATGAACATTGTGGTGCATAGGTTCTTTAAAAGTGATGTTTTAGGATTCTTGGGATATAATCCTAGCAGTGGAAATGCTGGGTCAAAAGGCAGGTCGATTTTTATTTTTCTGAGAAAATTCCATACTGTTTTCCATAATGGTTGTACCAGTCTGCAATCCCACCAACAGTGAACTAAGGACCCCTTTTCTCCACAACCTCTCCAACATTTGTTGTTTGTTGCTTTGTTTATGATAGCCATCCTGACTGGTGTAAAGTGGTATCTCATTGTGGTTTTAATTTGCATCTCTCTGATAGCTAATGATATTGAGCATCTCTTCATGCGTCTCTGGATATTCTGTATGTCCTCTCTGGAGAAGTGTCTGTTCAAGTCCTTTTCCCATTTTTTAACTGGGTTAGATGTCTTCCTAGAGTGTAGTCATGTAAGTTCTTTGTATATTTTGAAGATTAAACCTTTGTCTGAGGTATCATTGGCAAATATATTTTCCCATAAAGTTGGTTGTCTTTTTAATTTAATACTGTTTTCTTTAGCCATGCAGAAGCTTTTTATTTTGATGAGATCTCATTTGTTAATTCTTTCCTTTATATTCCTTGCTCTAGGGGACATATGGGTTAAAATGTTGCTGCATGGAATATCTGAGATTTTCTTGCCAGTGTTCTCCTCTAGGACTTTAATGGTGTCACGGCTTATATTTAAGTCTTTTATCCACCTTGAATTTATTTTGGTGTGTGGTATAAGTCTGTGCTCAAGTTTCATTTTTTTGCACATAGCTGTCCAGTTCTCCCAACACCATTTGTTGAAGAGGCTATCTTTACTCCATTTTATGTTACTGCCCCCTTTGTCGAATATTAATTGACTGTAGAGAGTTGGGTTGATTTCTGGGCTCTGTGTTCTATTCCATTGGTCTATGTGCCTGTTTTTATGCCAGTACCAGGCTGTTTTGATTACAGTGGCTTTGTAATACAGTTTGATATCAGGTATTGTGATCCCCCCTACTTTGTTCTTCTTTCTCAAAAGAGCAGCTGATATTCGGGCTCTTTTATGATTCCATATAAATTTTCGAAGTGTTTGTTCTATGTCTGTGAAATATGCCATTGGTACTTTAATAGGTAGGGCACTGAATGTGTATATTGCTTTGCGTAGTATGGACATTTTGATGATGTTAATTCTTCCAATCCATGAACAAGGTATATGTTTCCATTTGTTTGTGTCTTCCCTGATTTCTTTCTTCAGTGTTGCATAGTTTTCTGCATACAGGTCTTTTACCTCCTTGGTTAGGTTTATTCCCAGATATTTTTTTTCTATATTGAATGGGATTTTTTCCTTGATTTTTGCTTCTGCCTATTCATTCTTAGTGTACAAAAATGCCTTTGATTTCTGGATATTGACTTTGTATCCTGCTGTTTTGCCAAATCCATTAATTAGTGTGAGCAGTTTTTTGGTAGAGTCCGTAGGATTTTCCATGTACACTATCATGTCATCAAAAGCAGTCTTTTTAGCAACTCTTGCAGAGAGGGTCTGGTAGAGGAATATACTTTCAGACTTCTTTTGTTTTAGAAGTTCTTTATTTGGTCTTCTATCTCAATTGAGAGCATTGCTGGGTAAAGTACCCTTGGTTTCAGGCCTCTGGTTCTCATTACTTGGAATATTTCTTGGGATTGTCTTCTTGCTTGTTATGTTTCCATTGAGAAGTCAGTAGCTAACCTTATTGGGGCTCCCTTGTATATTACTTCTATTTTCTCTTTTGATTCCTTTATGATTCTCTCTTTATCTTGGAATTTTGCCATTTTAATGATGGTGTGTCTTGAAGTGGGCATTTTTGGGTTCCTCTTGATTGGGACTCTCTGTGATTCCTGAATCTGTGTGAATTTTTCTCTCATCAAATTGGAGAAGTTCTCCTTCATTACTTTTTCAAATAGGTTTTCTATCCCTTGTTATTCTTCTTCTTCTGGTATCTTTATTATTCAGATATTATTATGTTTCATAATGTCTTGCATTTCTCTTAATCCCTCTTTATTCTTTGTGCACCTTTTTTCTTTTTCTTGCTGTAATTGGGAGGTTTTTTTTTCTACTTTGTCCTCCAACTTGCTGATCTGATCTTCTGCTTCTTTGATGTGGCTTTTGATTCCTTCTGCTGTGTTCTTAAGTTCAGAAATTGTATTCTTCATTTCCTCTTGGCCTTTGCTCATAGTTACTATTTTCTTTTTCGTGTTGATATAGTTTGTGGTGAGTTCATTGTAGCTCCCCTGTAATTTCTGGTAGCTCATTGTGAGCTCTTTGAAATTCCTGATAACCAGTGCTTTGAATTCAATATCTGATAGTTGACTTGCCTTTATTTCATCTAATATTTTTTCTGAGGGTTCCTCCTTTCCCTTCATTTGGGGATTGTTTCTTTGTCTTCCCATTTTTTGTTAGACTCTTGTTTTTTTATTTTTTATTAATTTTATTTAGTTATTTTTCAAGTACAGTTTTTTGTCTATTTTTCCCATCCCAGCCTCCCCTGTCCCTTGCTCCCCACCTCCCTCCCATTTCCACCCCCCCTTAGTTCTCGTTCCTGTGTCCTTCCTATTTGTTCCTCCAAATCCCTCCCCCCTTTTCCCCTTAACTTCCCTTCCTTCTCCCCTCTGGTCACTGTCCCCTTGTTCTCTATTTCAGTGTCTTTTTTCTTTTTCTGCTTGCTTGTTTGTTTTGTTGTTTAGCTTCCTGTTAAAGGTGAGATCATATGGTATTTGTCTTTCAGCACCTGGCCTATTTCACTCAGCATAATGCTTTCCAGTTCCATCCATGTTGTTGCAAAAGGTAGTAGCTCCTTCTTTCTCTTTGCAGCATAGAATTCCATTGTGTATATGTAGCACAATTTTTTGATCCATTCATTTACTGATGGGCACCTAGGTTGCTTCCAACTCTTGGCTATTGTAAATTGTGCTGCTATGAACATTGTGGTGCATAGGTTCTTTGATATTGATGTTTTAGGATTCTTCGGATATAATCCCAGCAGTGGAATTGCTGGATCAAAAGGCAGGTCAATTTTTATTTTTCTGAGAAAATTCCATACTGTTTTCCATAATGGTTGTACCAGTCTGCAATCCCACCCACAGTGGACTAAGGACCCCTTTTCCCCACAACCTCTCCAACATTTGTTGTTTGTTGCTTTGTTTATGATAGCCATCCTGACTGGTGTAAAGTGGTATCTCATTGTGGTTTTAATTTGCATCTCTCTGATAGCTGACGATATTGAGCACAAAAATATGGAACTCTTCACGAATTTGCGTGTCATCCTTACACAGGGGCCATTCTAATCTTCTCTGTATCGTTCTAATTTTAGTATATGTGCTGCCGAAGGGAGCACTTTTGTTAGACTCTTGTTGTTAGCCTCAGCCTCTAAAATTTATCTGTTCTGACTCCCTGGGTTTATGGTGTGAACTTCTGTGGTAGAACACCCATGAATTTCAGTGGTGTAGACTCCTGCAGGTATCTCGATGTTCTCCCCTTCCACCTACTCCTTTTTTCGTGTGTGTGTAATCAGTTGGAGGGGGAGGCAAAATGGTTCACGACTGCAGGAGGGTATTTTACGATATTATAGTCACAGCCAGTAGAGAAGAGATAGAAGGTCTTCAGGCTATATGTAGTGTTAACCATAATCTCCAACCCAACTTGCCACTTTTAAGAAAGGATGGACAAAAGATAAGTTTCTTGTTGGGGAGGGAAGGCTTGTGATTTGGATCTAGAAAGCAGTGAGGTTGCGGGAGATCAGATTTTGAGGTAAGGTGATAGTAAAGGATAATAAATAGGTGTAGTGTGTGAGCAAATATAGTAATCACTACAGTAATAGAGTTCAGGTAACTGTAAAGTGGGCTAAGATCTGGGAGATGTGTTGTGAATTATTTACAGTTGTATAGTACAGCTATTATTTACAATAATATTAGAGCAACTATCATATGACAGACTGTATGTGATCTCGATAACATGAATAGGGGGTATAGAACTTTGGGTAGTGTGCTAAAGAAAAACAAGTGCCGTGAAATATAGAAAATTAGCAATACACTGAGGAGGAAAGAACAGAGGAATCTTGTCAAATGATACAATATAACCAGCCAAGGCAAAGAAGCCTATACAGCAAGAGTAGGAATACAAATATACTATTAAAATAGAAAAGAAGGGAGAATAAGGAAAAATAATAATAATACAAATGTGCAGCAACTTGTGGCTTCTCTGCAATAGTAAAGTGAAATTTGTCTCTCTGTGTTTACTGTTTTGATACCCCCTCTTTGTTTCCAACTCTTTTTGCAGTTCCAAGTTGGTTGTGTCACTTGTGGGTAAAAGAAAAAAAAAGGCAGGTGAAGGGAGGAAAAAGTAATAAGTTTGGAAAGAAAGGAAGAAGAAACAAAACAGGAAAGAAGAAAAGAGAGAAAAAAGTATTGAAAGATAAAACAATAAAATTAAAAAAGTAATTTTTTTAAGTAATTAAAATTACTTTAAAAAAATCTCCTGTTGGTTTCAAATGGACCAAACCAGTTTTCTGGCTGCAGCATGCTGAGGGGTGATTCCTGTGGTCTTTCTGCAAGTGCTCTCCCAAGAGTTAACTTGGCGCCTCTCCCCAGCGCCCCACAAAATGGATGTAGGTTCTTTTCAGAGCACTCTCTCCAGGGGTCCTCTCTGTGGGCTGGGGTGCAGGCACGTGAGTGGGCCCGCCAGGCTGCCTGGGTCCTGCGGGATCTGGCATGGACCTTCCCAGTTCTGTGGGGGAACTCAAGGGCTTCCTACCAACCTCTGGATCTCTGCCAGGCTGGGTGGGGAGCAGGCCAAATGGCTGTCACAGGAGAATCCTTCAGTTTACTTTCCCAAAAATTTCTCCTTATGAAAGCCTGCCTCTCAGCATAGCCTAATCCCCCAGCCAGACCTGTGACTATTGGAGTCAGAGTCCAACACTGCGCCTCTGAATTCTGAGCTGGTGACCACAGAATCCATGGTTGATCATGGCCCTTTGTCCTTATCACCCTCTCTGTAAACTCAAGCAAACAGGTTTAACCTTGCTTGGCCAGGGAGTGAGGGAGCTGATGACCCAGCTCTCTCCCAAGGACCCTTCTGCAGGCCCAGGGCTCCCAAAGAGTCTGTGGTAGACACCCGGGCACCAGGCACTGGGTGCCAGCCGAGGCCGCTGCTGCTCCTATCTTTGCTCTGGCCCCTGAGAGCCTGCTGTCCTGCAGCCATTTTCTTACCATGTGGTTTTTCAGTGTCTGTTACAATTTTTGGTCTCTTATTTTCATGTATGCTAGGGAACTGTTGGCTGTTTGTGCTGTTCCTCTGTGAATTGGCTAAGATTTTCTCCCATGTATAAGGGGAAATGGAATCTGCTCCGTCCTACTCTGTCACCATCTTCCTATGTGACCTATGATCTTTTAAAACTCACATATTTTCATGGCTAACTTGGGCTCAGATACAAAAATTTCTGATGTGTTCTTTCAGTTGCACCATACCACCTTCTTAAGACTTCCCATCTGGATGATAATTCCTCTTAGTAAAGTGGTTGTAACAGGCAAGAAGGGGCTGGAAAGAAGTATTCCAAGTCATGAAAGGCAAGGACCTACATCCAAGATTGCTCTATTCAGCAAAGCTTTCATTTAGAATGGAAGGGCAGATAAAGTGCTTCTCAGATAAGGTCAAGTTGAAGGAGTTCATCATCACCAAGCCCTTACTATATGAAATGTTGAAGGGACTTATCTAAGAAAAAGAAGTTAAAAATATGAACAGTGAAGGGACAGCAAACTCATAGTTAATAACAACCACACCTAAAACAAAAGCAAACTAAGTGGACTCCTAAAACAGGAGCAGAGCCACAGAAATGGAGATCATATGGAAGGTTAGCAACAGGGAAGTGGGAGGAGGAAAGGTGGGGAGAAGGTACAGAGAATAAGTAGTATAAATGGTGGGAAGAAAATAGGGGGAGGGCAAGAATAGTGTGGGAAATGTAGAAGATAAAGAACTTATGACATATAGACATGAACTAAAGGAGGGGAATGTGGGGGAAGGAGGTATGCAGGGTGGAGGAGAATGAAAGGGGAAAATGGGAAAACTGTAATGGCATAATCAATAAAATATATTAAAAATAAAGTGGTTGTATACTGATGACTTGATATTGTCTGTTGCCAAGGAAAAGGAATGATGGAAGAAGTCTTTTCAATCAATGCCTACCAATGATTCACCTCAGGTATTTGCAAATCTATTATCAGCCTGTTTTCTAAGGAATGCTTATCTCATTAATGGTTTTTAGTTCTTACCTCTTTTTATTACCTATTTTTGAAAGCAATATATTACTAGTCATTTGACTCTAAAATCATAGTCTGATAAAAAGTTAACTTTCTCCCCATTAGCACATTTTCCAGTACTAAAATATTTTTCATATAAATTATAATCGTAAGTATATGAAAAAATGTACTTGAAAATTTTTGTGTAGGTAAATGCTAATTACTCCCATGAGCAAAACTAGATTTTAAGTATAAAATTGTGATATTTGTTAAATTTTAGGGGCTTAATTTCCATGACTAGTAACTATCTGCACACTCAGATTTACTAGTGTGAACTATGACATGTGCAGAAAGAAAAATTTCTGGCTCCAGTCATTTCTAAAGGGGCTGCTTACCTTATCTGCATATTCTGTCCATCTGAGTGGTAATTATTATCATTTGGACCAAGTTCAAATGCTTACATATAAGTGCATATTGAGGGGATTTTTAGGAAAATTTTTTTAATAATAAAGATTGAGAAAAACTGAATGTACACCAGGGGAAGAGAATTATATACAATTAACTTTAAAGTTAATAAAGATTTACAACAAATTATAAATAAGTGGAAATTCTTTCTTCCTTTCTTCTCACTTTATTCCAAAATGGATTTACCATATTAGTCATAGGAGGTGAAAAGATATAGGGCAAGAATTCTAAATATCCAACTCCTCAGCCAGCTGTTGGTGTCATGAAAGGTAGATCCATGATTCCTCCTGAGCTACACTGAAACACAAAGCTGCCCATTGTGCTTCTATATGAAGGCCACATTTGAGAGGTGACTGAGTGGCTTCCAGGTTTCATTGCTCCTGGGTATACTTGGTAATCTTGAACCTCAGCATCTTTCCAGTTGATGATAAATAGTGTTGAGGAAGCATTAATACAAGGCAAAAGATTTAAAGTGAAATACCCATTCCATTCAGAAACAAGGCAGAGCTAACCTGCAATGATCACCCATTCAATTAAGAAAGAAAAATCCTCATAAAGCTAATTCAAAAGAGAGTTAAAATATGTCTGTTTTCTAGGGTGTCCAACTTGGTAACACATAGTCTTTCATAGTATCCTTTTGTTCCTCTTTAAAATGTCTGTTACTTTTTTCTTTAACATAGCCTTTTAAGACTTCTTCTTTTTAAAATATATTTTATTGACTATGCTATTACAGTTGTCCCATTTCCCCCTTTATTCCCCTCTGCCCTGCACACCCCCTCCCACTCACATTAATCCCTTTAGTTCATGCCCATGGGTCGTACATGTAAGTTATTTGGCTACTACATTTCCTGTACTATTCTTAACCTCCCCCTGTCTATTTTCTACCTACCATCTATGCTATTTATTCTCTGTACCTTTTTCCCTGTCTCCCTCTCCCACTCCCCCACTGATCACCCTCCATACGATCTCCATTTCTGTGATTCTGTTCCTGTTCTAGTTGTTTGTTTAGTTTGTTTTTGTTTATCGGTTTGGTTGTTAATAGTTGAGAGTTTGTTGTCATTTTACTGTTCATATTTTTCATCTTTTTTTGCATAAGTCTCTTTAACATTTTATATAATGAGGGCTGGGTAATGAGGAACTCCTTTAACTCGACCTTATCTGGGAAGCACTTTATCTGCCCTTCCATTCTAAATGATAGCTTTCCTGGATGGAGTCATCTTGGATGTAGGTCCTTGCCTTTCATGACTTAGAATACCTCTTTCCAGCCCCTTCTTGCCTGTAAGGTCTCTTTTGAGAAATCAGCTGACAGTCTGATGGGAACTTCTTTGTAGGTCACTGTTCCCTTATCTCTTGCTGCTTCTAGGATTCTCTCCTTCATTTTAATTTTGGGTAATGTAATTATGATGTGCCTTAGTGGGTGCTTCTTTGGAATCAACTTCTTTGGGACTCAGCTTCCTGGTCTTCCTGGATGTCTATTTTCTTAGCCAGATCGGGGAAATTCTTCTTGATTATTCGTTCAAATAAGTTTTCAATGTCTTGTTCTTCCTCTTCTCCTTCTGGCACTCCTAGGACTCAGATGTTGAAACATTTAAAGATGTCCTGGAGGTTCCTAAATCTCTCTTCATTTTATTTTTTTTTAATTCTTGTTTCTTCATTCTGTTCTAGTTGAATGTTTATTTCTTCTTTTTGCTCCAAGCCATTGATTTGAGTCCTGGTTTCCTTCCCATCACTGTTGGTTCCCTGTATATTTTCCTTCATTTCACTCTTTATAGCCTTCATTTTTTCTTGTAATTTGTAATCATATTCAAACATTTCTGTGAGCATTCTGATTCCCAGTGTTTTGAACTCTGCATCTGATAGGTTGGCTATCTCTTCATCACTTAGTTGTATTTTTTATGGAGCTCTGATCTCTTCTTTCATTTGGGCCTTTTTTTTTGTCTCAGCACATCTGTTAATTATAAGGGGCAGGGCCTTAGGTGCTCACCAGGGTGAGGCAACCCACATCACTGAGTTGTGGCACTCTATGTTGGGGAGTCGTCCAAGAGGAAACAACGCTGCTTGCTCCATTCTTCTGGTTTTCAGTCACTTACCCCACTACCCCTAATCAAATCGGGCCCTTCTGGTGATGATTCCCATGTGGGTGGGTTTGTGTATGTTCTAGGACCCTGTGGGTCTCTCCAACAAACTCTCCTCTGTGGCTGCGAGTTTCTCCCATTGCCCCCTCAACTCCCACAGGTATTTTCAATCAGAGGTTTTGAAGCTTTATTTCCCTGCCCTGGAACCCTGGGTTGTGTGGTCTATCTCACTCTGCAATTGTTCCTCCTGGTTTATCTGCATGCAAATGTGGGACCACCCAGTCCACAATAAGCCACCTCATCAGGTCCTCCAGCCACTGCCTTGCCTCAAGTCCTCTCCATTGGGCTTGTACTCTCTACCTCTCTTACTGGTCTGGATGAATGTTTCTTCTTTAACTCCTTGATTGTCAGACTTCCATATGATTTGAATTTCTGTCAGTTCGGGTTGCTTTTTGTTTTTAGTTGTTATTGTCCTTCTTTTAGTTGTGCAAGTAGGCACAGTGAGTCTACCTACTCCTCCATCTTGGCCAGAAGTTCCAAGACCTCTTCTTTTGCATTAATTGTATTGCAACTAATTCACTATTCTTTGTCTAGTATTTCTTACTTTTTATTTAGATTTATTTTATTTTATTTTAATATTAAATCTCGCATTATTCCCTTCCCTTATTTTACTCCATTTTGTCTTCTTCCTGCCCTTTCTTATTTTCATTACAGATCTTATTTTCTCCTACTCTACACCTTGTTCCTATTTCTTAATCTTACTATTTCTCCTTCCTCTATCCTATCAAAATCATTTTTCTTTCTGTAGGCATCTCATATTCACTTTTATGTTTTGTATAATATTCTTGTTTTCTTTCCACCTTTATTAATCTTTGCTGAGCTGTTGTTGTTATTGATGTGCCATGGTCCTGAAATTTTGTTACCTTTTGTTCACAGTTTCAAACCTCATATGATCCTGTGTATTTCTGTGGTATCTGTTGTGACTTCTCATTCATTTTTGATTTTATTTACTTTGCTTTTCTCTTTTTTTTCTTAGTGAGTCTTATGTAATGTTATGAACCAAATATTACTTCAGTGAGAAAGAGAGAGAGCAAGAGAGAGACAAAGAGAGAGAGAGCACTAAAACCTAATGCCAAAGAAGGGTGACTAGGAACTTATCAAAATATGGTAGCAGGGATTTATTTTCCTATCTAAAATAAATAAAATATTATACAAAACGCATGAAAAGTGTTAGTTAAGCCATGGAGATCTGGCTATACCACAGTGTATTTAGAACAAACCCAGACAAACTACATCAAATGTCCCACACTGACGAGATGTTGCTAAAGAGGCCTTGGAGAACAACATATCTAAAGTTAACAAAAATAGCACTAGAGAGACAAGAGCTGCACAAAGAGAAAATTCTACAGATTCATAGAGTGTTCCTCTTAAATATTCAGTAGAGAAGAAAAAAATCTGCCCAAGACCAAGGGAAATAAAACATCCAAAAGGATTAGTGGGAAGAGTAGTTGGTGATAACTCAGGGTTAATAATAGAGTCTGTTCTCACCAGCCAGACTGGTAATCTGCATGTAGTATAAGGTAAAGTCATCAGAAGAATCTTGCCTCAGTAGTGGAGAATAATTACTCATAGACTAAATTCTACTCCATTTCTCACAAACAGCTCTTAAATGCAAGATCTGAAAGGAAAACTGTTTCTGAGTAACTTCAACCTACAAGAAGCTCAAGAATATTTATAGAAGGATTAAAATACACAGCATCCAACAAGGTAAAATTTGCAATGTTTCACAGAAAAGAGCTTTGCAAAAGTTCTACTCATTCTTTTCTGTGTGACTCACACTGATGTTGACACACATTGGTCCCCTGTAAATTTGGGGATTTTTGTATTACATCTTCATTACTACTTACAATAAATTCCCAGGATCTGTCTATAATAAGTGTGTTCACCAGATCAACAGTATCAACATTAGTTGAAATGTTGTTAGAAATTCAAACTCTCAGTCTCCACTCTAGGGCTGTTAAATCAGAAATAGTGGGGTTGATCCAGTAATCTGTGTTTTAACAAACCCTCCAAGTGATTCTGATTCACGTTAAAGTTAGACTGGTTAACTGTTTTTCTAATATTTCTACTCATCTGCACGTGTTTAGTTCACTGTAAAGTTATCTGGTCACTCCCTTCAGATCGGAATATGCCCTAAATGTTGACTACCACCACTCACTAAAATCCCGTTGAAGAATTATTTCAAGATAAATGATCTTAATATGAGTGTGTATGGTGGCCTGAGAATATCAGTTAGCATTTTCATGTTTACAAAAAATCATTTGGAGTCATAATACTCACAGAAATGTAGTTAATTGACTGGTTTATTTTTCACAAAATGTTTTTTTAAATGTCAGACATGACAGTGCCAAATGGAAAAGCTCAGCTGGCAACTCCTCCTCTCTCCTCATAACCATTTTTCTGGAACTTCAAAAAGTCAGAAGCTGCTGTAAGCAAAGAGGAAAGAAAAGAAAGTCTAGGAAGCTTAATAAAAGAAGCCCAGGACTTCTCCCAGAGTCTTAGCATTACAATAGATACAGTGCCCTGTGAAATTGCAATGATGCATAAGGTTTGACAAGTTGACCGTGATAACATTAACAAAACCAGCTCCTGTACCTATATTCTAATTTTAATTTATACTTGTTATTCAAAGTCACATTCTCAATAAAATGTAGCTAAAAAGATGTTGTAGACACTATATGGAAATTCTGTAAAAAATATCACATTGTGATCAAGATCATTTTAAATTCTAAATGGAAAGTCATATTTTCCACCTGATATCATACTAGGCAGACATTTCTGGCAATTAATAAAGTCACTGAAAAATACACATTAATAGAATGAAAAGTGATGATTATTTGGTCCTTTTCAGATACCTTTTAATGTATCACAGTGCTCATCAATATTGGAATTTTTACCATTACAGTCTGGTTACATAAGATAATATTAGACATCATTTTTTCTTTTTTGAAAAATAAAAAACCTATTAATTTTAATATAATTTCATATGGTTTTCATGTGTAAAATATTTTCTAAACTCCTCCAAAAATATGTTCTACCAAAAAATAAGAAAACTAAGTTTTCAGATTATTTTTCTGTCCTAGCATAGTCAATGTCCTAGAAATTTCTTGTCATTTCATCTTCTAGAAGTTTGGCATTTAGAAAAATGAAATCCCATGAAAGATTTTCAATATTAGTTTTTATTAGAATCTCTGTATTTCTTGCTTGATTTTTAAAAGTAGAACAATGTAAAACTAAGAAGCAATATCTTTCTGACTTGTGTGGTTAAAAAATGTCTTGCAGTGGACTCATGAGGCAAGTAAATGCAATCTTTTCCATTATTCTTTCAATATTGACATTGAAGAAATTGTTCATTTAAATTTAGGTTTGTGTCTTGTAAAACAGTCTTAGTAATAGAACTCCAGGACCCTACTGACTACACACTTTCATTTTACTTTTGATTTAATATTAATATCTTTTTCTTAATCCCATATTGTTCTTTCTTATTTTTTCTACATATACTTGTCTTTCAAATGAATTTTGCTGTTTTTTAAATTTTCCATTATTGTAAGTGGGAGCTATGTTTTCTTTGAGTTATATAACTTTTAATATCTCTTACCTTTTGGGGGGATTTTCCTGAACCTTTATCCTATGAATATTCTTGACACAGCTAAACAAATTACATAATTGATTCAGATAAACTTTCCAGGTAGTTTTAAAAAGTAAAAAAAATAAAGTAAAATGATAACAAAAAATCAAAGTGGAATTGCCATTTCAATGGAAAATAAAAAGATATAAATAATGTAGCAATATAGTCAAATTCCCCTAACTTCCATACATACAATATGTATGTTTATTGAGTCAGAAAAGATTAAATGGAAGAGCTAAAAGTTATATTCCTTTTTAGAAAGATTTTATTTATTAATTTTTAGAGAGAGGAAAGGAAGAAGAGACAGAGAGAAACATCAATGTGTGGTTGCCTCTCACATGCCCCCTACTAGGGACCTGGCCTGCAACCCAGGCATGTGCCCTAACTGGGAATGGAACAGTGACCCTTTGGTTCCCAGGTCTGTGCTTAATCCACTGAGCTATACCAGCCAGGGCTCTAGCATCATTTTTGTACCATCATTTTTAGCCAGGGCTAAAAGTTATATTCTTAAGTACATGTTTAAATATATGATGGTTTCAGCTTTACCTCTTAAAAATTCTCATGGATCTCTTACCAGTGCCCTTTCCAACTTTGCCTTTCTGAAAATTCTACCTCCTATAGAGCTTTGCTACTCTGATAGTTAAGTCCTGGGCTAGATGCTGAATTTTTCTGGCCTTTGGCTGGAAAAGCACAGCCTCTTTCTATGCTGCTAAAAAGACCATCTGACTTACACATTTGGCCTTTAATTACTCATTAATCTATTTTGATATTGCATTGCCTTTATCTAATTGCAAAGGCTCCAAACTATAGCTATCCAGTGCCAAGTCCTTAAAATCACTACTTCCCCAAATGTCTCAAATGCATGAGATATTGCAGACATGTGTGCATTTCACTCCACCAATATCCCATAGAAGTTTACCATTGGTATAATTTTAACAGCTGTACAATCACAGCATTCCATGGGCTTTCCATACTCTACCCACAACCACTATTGGAGTCTGCATTGCCAGACAGCCTGTTGATGATCCATCTCCAAAATATCATTTCAGAATCTGCTATCTATGACTACTTTTATACAAAGTGTCACAGCCCAAGCTTCCAGAGAAACAGACTCTGAGACTCTGAGATTTGCATGCAGGTTTATTGGGGAATGTTCTTGGACCAAAAGAGAAGCCAGGAAAGCAAGACTGGGCAGAGGAAGAGGTTGAACTACACTATAGTTATACCACCAACTTAAGCTAATTCAATGGGGGAGCTCTAAAGCTGAGGTAGCTTTTCAGCAGTGCCCCACCTTTAAGACACTGTGCACAGCATCAGCCAATCATGAAATACAGCCTTGGGTGATGCAGCATACTCTGTCCAAGGGTAAGTGCCTGGGAGGGCACAGCTGTGATCTACGATAGCTGACACTCAAAACAGATGGTGGAATAAGTGATTATTTCCTGAAAGGACATCTGAGTGACATAGCATAGTATCCATCATGCCCATAATATACAAAAAGGCCTTCAATTGAATTAAAAATATAATTTTAAGTAAAAAAATTAATTCACAGAAAAAGAAATTCAAATGGAAAAATATGAAAAGCTGTTTTATGAGAAGTTAGGAAAATTCAAATTAAAGCAAGATACTTTTATTCATCAGATAATATATATATTAAAGATTAATAATATTTAGTGGTGATAACAATATTTAGTGGTGATATTTTACATATCACTAATGGGAATGTCTGAGAACATAAATGGACAAATTGTACAGTATTTAATAGCATTAAAATACAAAATAAGTTGCCTATTTCCCTCAAATTAATTTGTAGATTTAATACAATACCAATGTAAACTACCATAATATCATGTGTTTAAAGCAACAAACTGATTCTAAAATGCATGTAGAAATGCAAATGGTCTAAAATCACCAAGGCAAATTTAAATAAGAAAAATAATTGGGAAAGCTTTATTAACAACACAAATATTTATAGTAAAGATACAGGAATTAAGATAGGGTGGTTGTGGTATAAGAGTAAACTAATAGACAAATAAAACAAAATAAAAAGCCAAGAAAAAGACCATCCAGATCATAATATATATTGTCACTTAATTTACAACACAAGTACCAGCCACTGAAATGTAGTAAAAATGAGTAGACTTTTCCAGTATTCAGGAAAAAAAGGCATTTTTGTACACCAAAAACAAAATATAAGAAACAAATTTCAGGGGAAAAATCTCATTTGTTACAGCAACAATAAAAATAAACTACCTAGGAATAAACATAACCAAGGGAGTAAAAGACCTGTACTCAGACAACTGCACAACACTGAAGAAATAAATTAATGAAGACACAGATAAATGGTAGCATGTACCATGTTCATGGATTGGAATAATTAACATCATCAAAATGTCCATACTATCCAAAGTAATTTATAGAATCAATGCAATTCCTGTTAAAGTACCAATGACATGTTTCACATATATAGAACAAATATTTTAAAAATTTATATAAAATGATAAATGACCCTGAAGAGGTGCAGCAATTTTGAGAAAGAAGAACAAAGTAGGAGGGATCACAACACTTGATATCAAACTATATTACAAGATCACAGTAATCAAAAAAGCCTGGTACTGGCATAAGGACAGACACATAGATCAATGGAACAGAATAGAGAACCCAGAAATAAAGTCAAATCTCTATGGTCAATTAATATTCGACCATGGAAGTATATGCATAAAATGGAGTAAAAATAGCCTCTTCAACAAATGATGTTGGGAGATCTGGACAACTACATGCAAATAATGAAACAACCACCAACTTACACCATACATAAAAATAAATACAAGGTACATAAAAGACTTTAATATAAGTCATGACACCATAAAAATCCTATAGGAGAGCATAGGCAAGAAGATCTCAGATATTCCACACAGCAATATTTTCACTGATATGTTAACTAGAGTAAGGGATATAAAGGAAAGAATAAACAAATGGGATCTCATCAAAATAAAAAAGCTTCTGAACAGCTAAAGAAAACAACACTAAAATGAAAAGAGAACCAACCATATGGAAAAAAAATTTGCCAATAATTCTTCGGACACGGGTTTTATCTCCAAAATATAAAATATTCACATGACTCCACTCCAGGAAGACAAACAATCCAATTAAAAATTCGGCAAAGGACCTAAACAGACACTTCCCCAAGGAGGACATACAGAGGGCTCAGGGCTCAGAGACATATGAAAGGATGCTCAGCATCACCAGCCATCAAAGAGATGTAAATTAAAACCACAATGAGATAACACTTTACACAGGTCAGAATGCCTATCATAAACAAATCAACAAACAAGTGTTGGGGAAGTTGTGGAGAAAAGGGAACCCTAGTGCACTGTTGGTAGGAATGCAGACTGGTACAGCCACTGTGGAAAACAGTATAGAATTTCCTCAGAAAACTAAAAATGAAACTGTTGTTGGACCCAGAAATTCCACTGCTGGGATTATATTTTAAGAGCCCTGAAACACCAATCCAAAAGAACCTATACACCCCAATGTTCATAGCATCACAATTTACAGTAGCCAAGTGCTGGAAGCAACCTAAGTGCCTATCAGTAAATGAGTGGATCAGAAAGCAGTGGTACATTTACACAATAGAATTCTATACAGCAGAATGAAAGAAGGAGCTCCTACCTTTTGAGACAGCATGGATGAAACTGGAGAGCATTATGCTAAGTGAAATAAGCCAGGCAGTGAAAGACAAATAGCATTTGATGTTACTTATAAGTGGAACCTAGTCAACAAAACAAACAAGCAAGCAAAATAGAACCAGAGACACTGAAATTAAGAACAATCTGATATTAACCAGAGGGGATGTTGGAGGAGATAATGGGGGGAAAAGGTGAAGGGTTTTCAGGAACATGTATAAAGGACACATGGACAAAGCCAATGGGGGGTAGGATCAAGGGTGGGAAGTAGGGATAGCTGGAATGAGGTGGAGTAGTGGGGGGAAATAGAGATAACTGTACTTGAGCAACAATTTTTAAGAAGTATTCAAAATTAGTAGACTTTTCAGTAAACA